>NC_134951.1:106674310-107356563 GCF_965638725.1 Aptenodytes patagonicus
TATGGGACTAAAATGTATTTGCTTTGTCAAGCTGCAGGATAAAATGACTACTCGAAGTAAATGCTCTCTGTTTTCTGCTGCAACGGGTTTGTGGCTTTGATTAAGATTCCTGTTTACAGGCCAGCCTGGTAGCTCAGCAGACTATTGTTATCATTAACATGCTGACCCTCGGCGATACCACGGGAGAGTGTTTCTCCCTGCTGAGGGTGGCAGTTTGCATTGTTCAGGTAGTCAGATGTAATGATGCATTTGAACAGGGTGTGCGCGAGGGGAGGCTCGAGTAATCCCATCTCTTGGTGAAGTGGAGTGGGAAAGCGATGGTGGTACTAATTATTAATATTTTTTTCTTGTCTGCACCTTTCACTTGGGGTCAAGTTGCATAACGAGCTCCCTCCCAATGTCACAAAAGTGACATTTGTTGGCATAAGGAGGGTGGTTTCCTGCCTAAAATCCTTCCGAGGGATTTTTAGCAGTAATCGTGTTCACAGCACGTAAGTTCAGATGATGCAAAAAAGTCCCTAAGCAAAGACTTTCTCGGCTCTCTCGGCTCCTTCCCCCTCTTCTGGGCAGGCAGAGTTTTCTGGGAGAATGATTGCATGGAAGGGGCAGATGAAGAAAGAGGGGGGAAGAGGATGTTCCTCGAGGGGTTTGCCGTTCATTGTGGCTGACGACAACATCCAGACTTCATGTTTGGTGTGCCGTGGCCCCCCCCAGGCCCTCCTGAGGGCCCTGGCCCCAGTACTCATGCACGCACAAGACAGCAGACTCCCACCCCTGGGAGGTAGGTCTGCCTGTACGCCAAGGCATAATAGCTAAATACAGGAAAAGAAAAGGAAATACATAAGGAGATAAGTGTGACCAACTTTTTTCTGTCAAAATGTGCTTAAGTTCCCTCAAGCTTTTTTTTTTTAACACAACTTTTTTCTGTTCGCAGAACGTAGGTTGAAATGTTCTTTGCCCTCAAAAGTTCTTGTATCCTTGATGATTTCAGGCACTTATTACTCCTTTTCAAAACGTTAGTTGCGGCATTGATGTAAATGGATTACTTCAGGTGTAGGTGTTTTCAGGTAGATAAGAAAATATAAATCTCGTACGTTTAGCACTGCTGGTGATTGCAGTCTCCTCTTCTCAGCCAAGGGGTCTAGCAGCTGGTAGGAAAGGAGCCCCGTGGTTTTTTCCCCCCCATCATGTAGGGAAAGACATGTTATAAATGGTGATGATTTGCAGGTTCTTTCACTCAGTCTTTCTTGTGTTATCTAGTATAATGAGAATTTCCTAGAGGTTTAAATCTTGGTTTTGCACTAAAGATCCAGCAGTTATGAGATCATTAAACTGTACGGTGCAGTTTTTAATGTAGCCAATGTAACTTTTCCTGATAAATGCCCGGCCCCTCCCCCACAAGCTGCAAAGCAAAAATGACAAGTACTGTAATGTTGAAATTGGATCCAAAAGGATTTAGCAAACTGAGCGTTTGCCATATTTAGCATTATCAAAGTTCCTTCCTCTCATACTTCAATGATGCATTGCTGATCTTCTGATTAGTCTGATATGCTGTTTCTCTTCAATCACCTACACTACTATTCCTAAACCGTCCCCCTTTATCTTTTCTTGAGAGAAGAGATTGAAATTCGTGCATATACTTTACTACTCCGAAACTGACTATTAGGAAAAAATGATAAAGCTAAAATGTGCATTTGGTCCGTATCAGGCTGTGCCATTGATTTGCTCAGGAATCTGTGATACTGTGTTCCTTTCCCTGCGCATTGCATCTGACAGCTTGTAGCAAAGTCAAATAAGATGTTTAACAAACCACATGTCCTATCGTTTTTTGCTTTGCCATTGTACCCTTGTGGCTGTGAGCCAGAGACAGATACAACGCCTCCTCCAGTGCAATGCAACTTCGCCTGTGTTTTGTGTGCACACGTGTGCGTATGTGTGTAGCCAGTTCCACATTTCTCTCTCTCGCAGTAGGGTTAGCTGGAGAAACCTGTGCTGAGCTGCACAGAGCAATTTGAAACTGAGTTTTGGAAGGGGGGGGGGGAACAACCCCCACTTGTTTTTTTGTGTGGAAGGTGAAGATGCTTCTCTGCTCTGGGGCCGTTCTTCCAGGGAGGGAGAAGGTGGGTCATCCTGGTGAATGAAAGCCACAAATGTCAGTGTCCCAGCACAAATGCCGAAGTTGGTCAGAAAGAGAGGACAGCTTGCTGTGCCACTTGATATCTATCATATCTATCTCATCTGTGGTGTTGCCATAGGCTTTTGAATGCCAGTTGCAATAGTTAAAGTCAGGTATTGTTGCTATGCATTAAAAGAAAAAAAAAAACCCCAAATCATTTCATAACTCTCTTTCAAAATCCGTCCTAACACATATCATCAGAGCTCACAGTTATGACTGTGGCAGGATGATTTCAAACAAGGGGGACAGCATGCTGTGAGTTAAAATAAAAATATGGTTAAAAACCATAAATAGGATTATTTTTTTCCCCGATTTATGTACTTACAACAAGCAAAAGAAATTGGCCTGAGGACAATACCTGGTTTTTAGCCTTGCTTTGGCTCCCACTCCTCCTCCATCGTCCCTGTTCCCTGGCATTTTTTTGTAGTTGCCGTCATTCTTCGTGTATTAACATCTCTCTGCACGATGCCCGTTCCTTTTCCTTGTGGGCATTTAACGACTCGGTCTCAGTTCTGAAGTCTCAGGGTCTCTCTGTGCTAGCGATTTCGCTCTATGCCCTCCTGCCTACTCCTTACACTCGCCACACTCCTCTGCGTAGCGAGCAAATGAGCACCAAAGTAAGCCCCCGCACACGCCATCTTTCTGAGCTCAGCCTGCCTGCTGCTTCACGGGAACTCGCCTGATTTTGCAGACGTAGTTATTGAGATTGATCACAATAGTGAAACATCTGCCAAGCTGCGTTATTTGCACAAATACACTGTATGCAGTTTTGGTACAGTGGGACTTGACGCGATGATTGCCTCTTTTCATAGCGCTAGTTACGGCACGTGTCATCGTTTCGAAGAGGGAGAAAACCATTTTTAAGAAGTTTGCTCTGCTTTTGGCAGGGGAAAACCGTACTAGTGCGAAAAACCTAATTAAGACCAGTTGTACTCAAATCTTAGCAGAATGTTTAACTTAAGGCACTCTGAGTTAGTGCCATAAAAATCAATGAGATTATGTAAAACAATTCAAATAACACCACCTCTAAAATCTAAGTAATAACCCAGTCACGTAAGCGGCCTACGAACCCTTGAGAGGAACGCTGGCTGCCAGAATTTTCAGAAGTGATGGTGGTTTCAGGCCAGTTCCATTTTGGGATGCTCAACTGGAGATCTGTTAATGAGAGCCACTTTGTCAGGAGGTCCTCGACGGTCCATTCCCTGAAAGTGAAGTGTGCCCAGCACTGCATCCAAAAATTAAGACATCCTAAATTATCGAAAATTCTGGCCACTCATGTGCTTATTTTAGGAACCTGTATTCTTCCCCAGTTTCATCTGCAGGATTCATCTTGAACTGAATTGGTGTTCATCAAAAGGAGAATTAAAGCCTTCGAACCTGATTCTTATTTAAACTAAGGCCACTTACGAGTGGTTTTGTGATACACAGGCACTGTAAAGCACAATTTGTAACCACCCTAATATTCCTTTACACAACCGGCGCAGTGCAGAGTGTCCTCAAGAGAAGTGAAAATCAAGCGCGTAACTTGCTAACTTCCATCTCGGCGATTGCTCTTTCCATACAAACTGCTCTGCCGTGGCAGTCTCTGCACTTCTGGTGGTACCAGCAGTGGGCACAGCCTAACGGGACAGTTGTTTGTTTCAGTACTAAACTCCTCGCATTTTTTGCCTCAGCTGGATACTTCCTCCTTCAAGGGCTTTATTGTTGTAGCGTTTCAACATCGTTCTCAGCATTCTTAAAGACAAAGTCGGAAGGCCGCTGTCTGGTGATCTGCAGCAAGGGGAGTAAAGCTGCTTTGGCAATTTGAGAACAGCAAACGTAACTGTCCTGATTCCTCTGAAGAAAAACTGAAACATAGGTGTCTAGATGGAACTTCTTCTTCACTTTAGAAGCTTGGTTTCAGGAAATTTAATTGGTGCCCTCAGGCCTTTTTCCTTTTGTTTTTTTAAAAATTTTGAAGACGCTCTCTTGTGAAACAGCAGAGCTTTCCTTGAAACTGCACAGGAAATGAACCCGGTTTTTAATCAAGTAACAAAATCCACGGCTTGCAATAGAAGGTCCGTGCATTGCATGTATCAATTAATGCTTATTAATCAGTTTTTGCAGTTAGTTGAACTGCAGGTTGTAGTTGGAAGCTATTAGGGAGAGAATCGCGAGAGGAATATTGTTGCAGGACTACACTCGTTTTTTCTGTTTGTGTCCTTTGGATTCAAGGTGTTTGTATAATGAAGTTGGCACGTTGATATATGATCTATTTTTTAATGTCATTACAATTTCAGTTCCCTCTGCCTTTTTGTCATTGGGTTACATTTAAGCACAGCAAGATCAACTTTAAACTTCCTTACTCAACAGCTTTATTAGCTATAACGTACCGTGACCTTTCTCAACATTCTTAAAGAAAAAGATACAGTGTAATGGCACTTTACTTTGCTTATTGTTCTTTGTTGTGGTGAACAAAGCATTTTCTACAGTGGCTATAGCACATAATTATACAGCTTTCAATAGCGGTGTCTTGGCACATATCAAAGTTCAGAAGAGCCTTTAGAAAAAAAAAAGATGTTTTGTGGCAGCCTAGGGAGGGTCTCATCTTTCCTTCAGAAAATAGTTCAAGGCTCTTCTGTCAAGCTTCCCTACTTAGAGCTTTTTCTCCTCCTGCTTCATAAAGTTTAAAGGGGATTCAGTGGAGTTCTATGATCTATTTCCTTTGAAAGATTGTTCCTTTGCACAGAGAAGTCCTTTGACTTCAAGAGTTCACAGATTCATGTCTTTAGGTATCATATGTCTGACCTTATCAGTTACTCTATTTAATGTAGGAGAAAAAGTCTCAACTCTTTGTGTTTGTCTGTTTTGCCTCTGTGAAATGATTTGGTGAAAAGACCATCCTTTTTAACACACCACTGAGAGGCCGTTTCTGACTGTAACCTACCCTGTGGCTCTTCTAAAAAAAAAAAAAAAAAAAATTGTCCTTGTGTTTTGTGTATGGATGATTTCACAGTGAGAATAGAATTATACAAGGACAGACACACATAAAAAAATCTTTTGCTCTTTTTTCCTAAATGATCTATTGGCTATTTTGGTGGCTGCTACTCTGGTTCCCCAACAGGCACAACCATTTAACAAACACAGAGATAGCGGCTGGAGTGCTGGGCCAGCAGTAGGTTTTCCCTTGCTTCGACCTACCCCAAAGGCCTTCATAATTAATTGTCCTTCAGAGATGAGGAAAGTTCAGAGACAGTGTGTGTAGCGATGTCTATTGTCTGACATTCAGTTCTCCTTCCCTCAGCTCTTTTTCTTCATTCCACAAAGGGTTATCAATAGGAGCAGGGAGCAAGCTCTCTTCTAACAGCTGCTGGTGGTGGCTGTAGCTTTCTGTGGAAGGTATCATTGTGTTCAGCCATCTATGGATTAAATGGCTGGAAAAGTTCTAACAACCCTTTCAAACGGGCGTGTTTATTTCATCTAGATTACACAGACCTATTTAGCTAATTAAAAACTTTCTCAGAACCCCTTCTCTCCTATTCAAGGGAAGAAAAAAAATTAAAACGCTGCTGTAATTATGAAGAATGGCTGCAGTGAAACTTCGGTAAATAAAGGAAAAATTTGATCTGTCAGCGTTGATCGAAACACACCCAAATAAGCACAGGCTTGTTTGTTGGGTTGTTCTGTGGTTTTGTTTTGTGGTTTGTTTTTTTTTCTTAGAGGGAAGGAAGGTGCACAGTAGAAAAAGCGTAAAAGAAAACATTGGTATAAGCTGTAACAGAAACAAACACTCGCCCAATTTTAAAAACTGCCACAGTTCATACCGTCCCTGCTCATAACATCAAAGTGCAAAGACGCCGGAGTTTGCTAAACAGATTATTAATATTGTTGTGCCTTCTGCGATTAATTTAGAATCCTCTGTGTCATAATTATTAAACTTCATATACAACAGAACAAAATTATATACATGCTTCCTTGTTTTCCCTGATGATATGCTAAACAAAGATATGGTGCGGTTAGTAGATAGGCAAGAAGTACAGTCAAATTAGAGCTGTTTATTAACAATCGTTATGTTACTGCTCCAATTAATTGGGCGAAGCCAAAAAGGACAAATACAATCATTCTTCCACTGAACAGTTTAACTAGCAAATTAGGGAGGTTTTAATAATTTTTTTTCATCTTAAAGTAAAAAAAAAAACAAACTCCGGACCTTCACCTGCATTCTTCATAAATACATCACTTTGCAATGAAAAGGAATAATCATATAAAACATTTTCTGGGCTCCATCTCACTTCCTTGCTGTTAAGAAGGCCTGCACAACAATCAAGATGAATTATTGTACTGATTAAGTTATTATGCCTGGCATTTTGAAACAGGTTTTCTGTATTTAAGAAGAAATTGCATACAAAGTAGATGCAGCTAATACAGTAATGCAAAAAAAGATCATAAAAAATTAAAGTTATTCTTATGAATCTTTCATTAGAAGCAATGAAAAGGGACACTGGTGAAGCCAAGTGCTTTGTTCTTCTGAGCTCCTCTTGTAGGGCCAGATCCTGCAAACAATTACGTACTTGAGTGTTCCTTCTGCGAGCGTCCTGTTGGCGCCTTCAGCGTATCTCCTGCTCTTTCACAGTTTGCCCACTTAGGCCCGTGGATTACTACCAGTGTTGTTCTACTTTATCAAACAGATGTTCCCTTTAAAAATTGACAAAAGTCCTGTAAAAAAAAAATACCGCAAAATCACACAGCTGTACGGAGGCGAACACTTGCTTTTATGCAGGAAGAGCTGTTGTGAAATGATTTAAGGCTACTCAGAGCTTTTCAGATTACTCCCCACCGCAAATAACATGTTAAGTACTAAATTGCCCTAAGCGGTGTTTTATTACTGATCAATAAAATAGTCATCTTGTCTTTTAGCGTGGAAAAATATTTTAGTGGGATTTTTCCTGGTTTAGTTCATGGATAGCAGTAAACCAGAAAGCACAACCCCTCAAAAAAAAAGCAAAACCCATCCTCGTTTGTTTCTAATTTTGCTTTGGGGGAATCCTAGGATTGTTCCAGCTGAATGGTGCAGGGTTTCTGTGCCTTTGCGCGTGTGTGCATGTAGTGTTGGTGTGCTGTGTTTTGTTTTGGGGGTTTTGTTTTTTTTCTTTTACAATTATTTAATGGTACTCATCCTTATTGCCCCATCCTCTTCTCAAACAAAATAACCCGCTTCCAAAAAAAAATAAAAAAGAAACCAACAAAACCAAAACAAAACAAAACTTGGCAAACTCTTCCGACTCCTACTGCCATTTCATTTTGCATTCAACAAGGGGTAGTGGGAATTGAAACGTCAACTGGAGATCGAGAAAAGCACCAATTTATAGTGCGTTCGCCTTGCACAATTCAAGATTTCTTTTGCGAGCTGCACACATTATACCCAACATCTCGCCACTCTCTTGTGGCAGTTGTGAGGAATGGCTATTCCTTCCCGTGTGTGTACTACAGGCCTCTAAAGACTCTTATTTATTCTCTCCCATGTCACCTTGTGTACAGTCTGGTCTGTGACACTGATGGTGATTATGTCATTATTTTGCTCTGGGGGCTTTGGCACATCTGCAGAGCTGATGCACATCTTCTTTGTTACGCTGGCATACGTCCCATATCGCAAATGCTTCATTAGCCTTACTGCCTGCCTCCTTGCCAGACAAGAATACCCAAATCCAAGCTTCTTTTTGCTCTGGTCTTTTGTGTCTGTGATGAGCCTTTATTCATCTTCCTAGTTCTTCCCTGTTTTCTATTTTTCTATGTAAAACTGATTTCCAGATGTCTGTCGTTCTCCAAAAATCCATCGTAGATGAGGAGTAAGAAGCAAGGTAAATTTTAACCCATGTTGTCCCTCGCTCACATAAAGTCTTATCCCTCACAAGCTGAAATGCTTTTTCATTCATCCTGCATATAGAAAGAGCTCGTTAGGCTAGGCAGTTCAATTTTTGGTGTTTGCAAAAAAACAGGAAAAAAAAAAAAAAGGAAAAGAAACCAGTGATTTCTCTTACCATTTAGTAAATCCTAGTTGTGGTAATGGGTAACATGCAAGTTGCACATGTTTCTTCCAGACTTTAATTTCTTTTAGGTGACATAGCTAAATTTCTCACTCAGAGCTTCTGGAGAAACAGCACTGTCCAGTGAAGGAGGAGGGTGTTCACGAGACCTGATCGGCTGCAATTTCTTATATCCTGTTTTAACGCGTCACATTAAAAGGACATAGAACATTTTGTACTGTGAAAATTGAGAAAAATGTTGGATCTTCTAAACTTCATCTAAGCTGTTCTATATAAATGTCGTACCAGAGAGATGTGAAATAGTGGGTTAGCTTGCTAGCTTTGTAAGATTTTTCCCTTCTGCATCCCACCCACCCCATGCTTTTTCTCCATGACACTGAACTAAATTCTGGGCTGGATTCTCAGTTTCTGGTGTAAATCAGCTCCAGCAATCATTGGAGCTAATTAATCTGTGCCAGCTGAAGAGCTGTCTTTTGTTGTGTTACTATACAGTCAAGTGTGTGAATATATGTTAAATGTTAATCGGAAAAAGTTTCATTTGTTTATTGTAAAACTAAAAATTAAATGCAGACCTGGATTTGGAGTCACAGAGCCATCATGTTTATGGATGTGGGGTGGCGGGGGGTGTTGTTTTTATTTTTGTAAGGCGCGCTTGCCAAAAGGAGAGGTCCCAGCCGATACTGTCTCACAGTTCGGGGTCAGGGCTGTGTGACTGACTTTAACAGAAGTCTTACAGATAGGATTGCCCGTCCTATAGGACTTTGAATAGGTCACCTTCACACAGAACACTGTTTGCTTGATATCTTCGATGTGTTTTAAAATGGACGAGAGTCAGGCTTTCATAATGTGAATTAGCAAACTGTCATAACCTTTGGAAACTGTGGGAGAGGTATAGCAGCACTGTGACCCGCGCTGGTTTCTGGCCCAGCTTTCTGGGGTCCTGCCCCTTCTCAAAGCAGGTATCCCTGGGCTGAGAGAGCAGTGGCAGCGGAGACTTGCTTGTAGAGAGGCCTTCCAACATTGGCATGGAGCGCAATGGGGACGCTGTTTTTAAAGATACTTAAATCTGTAAAGGCAAAATACTGAGGCTGTGAGGAAGTAACTGCAGAATATTGCAGGGGTCCATGAGGACTGTGTCCCCTTTACCTGTATGAGAGAGAGATAACCTGGGAGGTGAAGTAGCCGCAGTTCAGTATCCTATTGAAGTGACAATAATAACACAAGAAGTGAAGTTAAGAAACACTGTTCGGTCCAAGAGGGAGGGAGTCTTCAGGGTACTGGATCACTTTCTGTAGTTACGCAGAGCCCATCACCTGCAGTACCAGAGTATTGCTGGATTTCATAGTGCAGGGAAAGAGCCCGATGTCTTCCTGATGTGCGAGTGTGGGTGGGCGAGAGAGAGAGGGACAGCCAGAAGGGCGGTCTGAAGGTAATCAACGTATTGGAGAAGATTTCTCTCTGTAGATCTGGAAGGGGCAAAGTTCATCTTTCTTATCTGCAGAGGGGGAAGGTACGCAGCCGGGCTCTGCCTCATTTTGTGTGCCACCAGAGGGACTCGTGAACTGCCCTCTGCGGGGGGGTGGTTTCAAGGCTCTGGTGGAAATGTGCTGTCAGAAGAAGCCGTGTCCGGGTGGTGGTCCAGAGCGCTCAAAGATGTGGCCTTGAACTTGTTTCTGTAGTTAATGTAGAGGCTTTGTAGAGAGCAGCAGACCAGGGTGGCATGATCTCTGTTGCTAAGCAGAAAGGCTGCTGCATTGATTGGGACTTAGGGGAGAACGGTGGTGTAGACATATAAATGCATTTAAAGCAGTACTCTACAACTTCAGAAAGTTTTTAGAGGAGAGAGGGGAAATCAACGTTGCAAATAAAAGCCCTTTAACTGCCGAGTATCAATGTTCAGGGGGAGGCCGAAGTGGCTTATCTCATCCAATTGCGGAGAGGGCTGGCTCCATCAGACGAGGCCCAGCCTCGAGGTTATCTAATCCAGCGCCATCTGGAGTCACACCATTTCCTTCCGCAAGGGATAAAGAGGAGTCGAACGAGCTGCAGCTCAGTCCATTAGGTCGTAAGACTTCATCTTCCGACCTGAGCTTGCGAGGGTCACAGGTCCCCAGCAGGTCCTGCACTGAAGCTTGTAACGGGGTGTTTGCAGCCCAGTTTGGCCAGCCTCGTGGCTCAGGGTAGAATAGATGGAGCAGTTTATCCCATCATGATGGGCTCTGGCTGCCCAGAAAAGCATGGTTACATTGGGAGGAGGTTCATCAGAGTTAATTGGGGGGAGCCTGGACTGGTGGAGCCGGCTTCATTCACAACACCTCTCACCCATAACCATGCACAATTTCCTTCCCCTGCCCCTACCTTCAGCCATGGGAAGGAGGAAAGGAGATACCCTGCTGCCAGAGGGCATGCTTACTGCCTTCATGCCACCCCCAAAAGGACCCCTGGTGACTGCCTGTTTCCCTGCCAGGCTGATTAAACACCACCTGCTTCCCATCCCTCTCCCCTACCTCCCTCCTCACTCCCCCCACCCCAACACATGCAAACCGAGGAAGGAGAGGGCACAGTTGGAGCTTTTCAGGGCCAGACACAGAAGACAAAGGTGACTGCAATGCAGAGAGGTGGGAACAGTGAGCAAGAGCAAGCAACACCGAGATGTTTACTAACTTCTACATTTTTAAATGTATAAGATGTACTTTAGATGTATAAGCCTTTAATTGTCACTTCTACAGTGTTAATAGTTCATCTACAGGGCCAAATTCTGCTGAACATAAAAAAATCCCTGCACCTACAAGCTCTGTGAACCACTTTTCCTCTATATCCATGGTCTAACCAGCAGTTTCTGCCTGCCCGGCTCTTTTATGCATGAAAATACACCATGAGAGCAGAGGACTTACTGCTGGTGAGAGACATACCTGCTCATCACAGTCCAGGCTGTGCCTCCTGGTCCTTCTGAGTAACACATCACGCTCCCATCTGGCTGTTGTGTCCACGAGAGTATGCAGTAACCTCTCTGCTGTTCCCACAGCACAGCCAGAATTGGGTGGTCATCCCTGTACTCACTTTTCTGGACAGGTTTTTTGTGGGCGCCTGTATGCGGTACCTGCCAGAATTTGGCAGCAGGGTACATAATATGCCGCTTGGCATTGTACGCAGCCTCTTGTAGCAGATTGCATTTCACCACAATGGGACTGGCTTAAAGTTAGACTATTCTTGTATGCGTGAGTTTTATTTCTCCTTCAGTTTTTGAATGAGACAGTTTCTGGGGTGTGACAGTAACCCCTCCTGTGATTCTTTCTTACATTTCCCAACACATACTAAACCCCCAACTATCATAAGCCATAGGAGCCTTAGTGATTTTTCCATTCTGCGGCAGTGCTATTGGCAATGCAGTAAGTTAAGGGCAATCAGAGTTTCCATTAGAAGCCTCTACATCTCATGCAGTTCTAATTCATTAGCAAGGCAAGAAAAGGAAATTTGATAATCATCTCCCCAGTAAAACGCTGTTGATGATTTTTGAGGCTGGGGAAAGGGGAGAACTGAATTTCAAGGTGCAAAAAGTCTAAATAAAAAATTGAAAGTCTTTTTATTTTGTTTTAGCCCGCTCTACTCTCAGGTCTTACCAAGTTTTGTGCTTAAAACTAGCACGTTAAGGCCGTTGTGTTTGCATGAGAGAGTAGCTGTGTTTCTGTGATGGATAGACTCATCCCCTGAACCATGGGCATGGCAGTCCTGGGACAGACATCCTCTGAGGGTGCTGACGTGTGTGGGATGCCTCTTGCGTACTGCGAAATGGGAAGATGGGTCCAAACAGGGAGGACCCCGGGAGGCAGAAGGGGGGTTTCAGCCTGAGTGAGCTGCGGAAGCGCTGTTGTGTGCGTCCAGCCGGGGCACGCAGCACCAACGGCGCTTGGCGCTCCAGCCCCGCAGGGAGCCTGCAGAGTACTTCCCAATCTTTATTTGTGGAAAAGCTTAATTGAAATGCAAGTGATTAAATCTAATGTATCACGCAGTATCCATTTTCACTGCACTACCACTTTCACTTCCCCGATATTATCAGACATCTCAGCAGCCCCACTGTCAGGTTTTTTTCCTTGGAAGAGCCATGCCCATTCTCTCTCCTCTTTGTGAGCTTGGCAGAGGAGGTAACAGTAAGCCAGCAGTAGATTACTAGTGCCCCAAACTCTACTCAAGGGATAAAGGATCTCAGCTTCATTTCAAACAAACACTTTTAAAATACAGTCTTAAGTCATTTGAGGGGCATATGTTTTTCAGCTTTTTACAAGAGTAAAAAAGCTACAGTGTAACAGTAAATGCAATAAGAAACCTCTGTTGTTTTCCTAATTTTTCTCTTTTGTGCCGGACTCAGGCTAATGCTTTTCCCTTCCCAAACGCCAGGCTCAGCGCTGTGTTGTTAGTGCCCAAAAGAGTGGGCTTTTCTTTGTGTGCCACAGTGGGAGAGCAGACCGTCCTGAACGGCCACCCAATTTCTTGTCCATCTTTTTCTCTTTCCAAAAAATCTGTTTCTTAACAGATTTGTACAGCAGGAGTCGTGAGAGGAAACTTGAAGGCAATAAATGCAGACGGTGGTGGCACCAGAGAGCTGCTGCTGTAGCCAAGGGGATTGGGACACATGTAGTGGTGGGCAAATTGACGCCCTGCTTTCTAGAAAGGTGGTGGTTGGGAGAAAAGTGTGTTTACTGAAGCGTCCAATAGTTGAGGTATTTTTCATTTGTGTTTTTAAAATAAAAGCATCCTTTCCAACTATTTCCCTCTCCTCATAAGTGATAATGGAAGAGGCATTAGCCTTTCCATCGCCTGAGCCAACCTGTTTTTTTTCTAAGAGGTGTCCAGGATGTTCAGCCAATTGAGTGATCTAATTAGCTGAAAATTGTTAATTTCCTTTACCTTATAAAGCACCTAACACAGAACTGTTAAATAATGTTAAGTGTCAGACTTAAACTGAGAACATTGGGCCATATGCTGCCGTGGCTTTCGCGCCAAAAAGTGTAGCAACTTTCTCCAAAACCTGCCTCCAATTTCTGTGTAGAAGCCAAAGCCTCCTGCTTGATATGCTGCCACACCAACTCGCAGCACTAAGATGGTCCCACGCAGCAGCTCACTGCACTCAGAGAAAAGAGTATGCACGTGAGGGGAGGTGACGGTCTGGATAAACGTGGCAGGAGCCAGGACACCAGCAAGGTATTGCAGACGCTGCCGTTGTGAGCGCAGGAAAACTGACCGTAGGGCAGTGCTGCTCAGGGCAGCGTTATCCTGTAAAAGGGAGGCAGATCTGTGCCTGCAGCTAAAAATTGCGCAAGTCCCTAATCTGCTGCGGGTCTGGTGAATAGGTGGACTGCCTTGTAGCTCTTTGTTAAAGCAGGGGGGTCCCTGGCTCGCTGGGATGCACGTGAGGAAGGGGCTGGTCCCAGTGTCACTAGCCTCCCCACAAGCCCACAGAGAAGTAGCCTTAGAAGTAGTGTGATGCCTCGCTGTGTTACTGCTGGCTTGACCCCGGCATTGCTGAGATGCAGTGTCTTATGTGTAGGGAGGGACCAGGAAGGGCTTGTCCTCGGTAGGTTTCCTACATGACAGGCTGCGGATATGGGAATAGTCATTTAGGTGCCAGCTTGCCCCAAAAGCCCACGGGCTTGAATCTTCCTCATGTGAGGAAGGGGCTCAGGTCTACGTGTGGATGATGCATGTGGAGTTTCTCAAGCATCTCTTTTAAGAAGGTTGCATCATACCCCCAGAGCTCACCTTCCTCTGACTTTGGGGACAGGGGGTGCCTGTGCACACCTGGTTCGTGCTTCGTATGAGGTTTTCTCAGCAGAAATATTTCCCCTGAATCTCTTCTGCTGTTGCTGTACCTGTGCTGCTGTGGACTGCTGTGCATACACATTAAAGCTGTCTGACCTGTAGCTACCCACAGTGAGACTGCTCCCCTGATAGTGGACTCAATCATCATCCTGGAGAGGTTCTCCATCACTTGCCTAATAGATGCTGTTTACGCCTTATCCTCAGGTTAAGAGGCTCCCTGTGGAGTCCCTCTCTATAGCCACTGTCTAGATCATCCAACTAGAAGAGTGATCTGGCCTTCCCCCTCTCACCCCCTCCAACCTGTTTACCTCCCATTACCACGACCTTGCGCTCTGCAACGTGAGCAGCCTTCGCCAGCTGAAGACCTCTGATCCTAAGTCCACTAGAGATTTTGGCTTTCCTATTTGGCAAGGCGACTTGTTGCCCACCAGGTCAACATGAATAAAGATTTTTTAAATCCATAAAGTCCTGCAATTGCAAAAAAAAAAAAAAAAAAAAAAAGCCACCTCCAGATAATTTAACCTCTCCTGGCAGCCTGACATCTTGAGCTGTCTGTGCTGCACTTGTTTATTTCTGCTCGTAATTAGGATCAAAAAAATCCCCCCACACACTCACCAAGAATTCTACTTTATATAAAATTTGAAAGTAAAATCAATCCTGGCTGAATCTTATCATTTTTAAAGTATGTTTATCCAGCTTTGTAGTAGGAACAAGCAGACTGTTTGAAGGCCACATAGTTTTCAAACCTTGGTTGCAACACGTTACCCCATTTTGAAACCGTCTTTATCTAGCCGAGAAAACTAAAATCTGTTTGACAAAGTAGCACTCCAGCCAGTTTATCTTGCAATATGGCTTTAGCTCACAGAGCCTATTGATTTCCTTAAATTAATGTTTACAGAATGCTACTGAATTTCACTCAACGGGACATTGTTCTTTTGAAGCTTTGTAAAATATGATACAGAGTGTTATTGCCGTTTGTTCCTTTGCTAAGACTGATGAAACATTTATTTTTTTAAAGTGCAGCCTTGAACTATAGCTGTTTCCTACAAGTGTGTTTACTCTTGGAACATTAGTAATACAGCACACTATCAGACTCCAGCACAATACCACAGGCAAAGTCTGTAGGTACACTCTGGCCAGCCTAATCGTATAAATGGAGCTGAAGTTTAACGCAGATTAGACATCGTATGAGAAAAGGTTTCGAGCTTAGCCCAGCTGTCCCTGTCTGAAGGATCTTCAGATTTGTGTGCTACAGCCAAGCAGTTGTCTGACGCTGTTACAATATTAGAACGGTTGCGTTGGTCTTGGTACTTCTAAACATGGGACCCCGTACTGAAAATTAACGTCTGATCCTCTCCCTCTGTCCCCCCAGACAAGGTGAATAGCTTTACGGTTGCCTTGCACGTGGTTCAGACGCTTTCGATCCAATCTCTGAGGAGTGCTTAAAAATCTGCTCCAAGAAACACTTGCGTTACTTCTAACGTCCACCCAAATTTTGGTAGTTTACTAAAATGAGGTCAGTGTTACCTATTGCTGAAATTTTACAAGAAGTCACAGCCACTGATGACTTGACAACTTTGCTACCGCTTTCTGCTGCTTTACTACCATTAGACATATCAGTCCAATAAATCTTCACTGTTTGCTTATGGGAACTGACATGCCAGCCTAAACTGGGCACCCTTGTGTAAGGTGGTGTGTACCTTATCCCACAGGCATCAGAGTGAACCGCTCACTTGGAGTATGAGCGGGAAAAAAAGTGCTCCTGAGAAAAATGTGTGCCCCCAGCCTAGCACAACCAGAGGTGGACCATCCGCAGGGGACATAAACTCTCTGATGAAAGCAATGGAGCGGTGAAAATTTACATCGCTGAGGAGCTGCCCCTTGGTAGCCTCCCACATGTGCTCAAGGAGAGGGACTTAAACTCTACATTTATTGCATGCAATATTAACGCATCAGCTGGCAAGAGAGAAAAATATTAAGTCATTTGGGCACCTAAGACGCAGGCTTCTTGCTTTGTAAGACTGTGTCTGGGAGCAGATGACTTTTCTTTCTATCATGGAGGTTCCACGTAACCAAGTCGCAGCCCGCTGCAGAGGGGAAAGGAAAGCCAACTCTCTGACTTCTTGCCTTTTTATCTAGTAATCTCTGTGTGGCCTTCCTAAAGCATCTGAGTTTATCCATTTAAGTCCACTCTGTCTGCAGTACAAGTCCCCAGCTTGTGCTACTGCTGTCAGGAGATATGTCTCTCCTTGATCAATATTTACTTAACAAACAGCAGGGATAGGAGAGTTTGTTTAGAGGAATCATGTGTGCACAAGGGTGAATGAATGCTCGGTAAAGTACTTCACCTGTTTGTCTCCTTTCCTAGGGTATCTTTTCTGCTTCAGACCTCATGCTGGGCTTTGCTGCCATTGCCCCTGTGAACATGCTCAAAGCCAGCCTGCTTTAGGACAGTTTAGCAATCAGCTGCAGAAAATGAACTTCTGAGTACATGCTTTATTCTCTGTTCTAGAAAAGTTGGAGGGAGAAGTTTAGGAACTTTGTAAAATTATTTCTATGGTTAAAAAATACTTGATGCTCAAGTAAAAATAAACTAAACTTCCCAGACTCTTGCACTTACAGAAGAAAAGATTTCAAAGATATTTTAAGCATTTTGTTGGCACAAAATATTTCAAAATTGCCACTGCCAAAAACCCGAAGTGTTCTAAAGAAAAAATTTACACGCAGGTAAAATTGCAAGGAACGAAGTATGTGTAGTATTTTTAAAGAATAACTTCAGAAAGGTCTGCTATTCATTTATCCAACTAAAACAGTTGTTTCTGATGCCTGAAGTCATTGCATGCAATTAGCTTTGAGGCATCTGAGTCTAGGTTGGGGGGGGGTGTATTTTATTTTGTGAATCAGAGTTGTAAAAGCCATCTGAAATATTCATGCAGAATTGTCTGAGAAGCAGTTTCTGTTTTATTTACTGCACAGTAGAACAGCCACAGTGGATTAGCTCTACAATACCCGTAACAAAAGCACAACAGCTGATGCATGTGATGTTAGGAGGTGACAAAACAGTTAAAGTATGCTGCTGGCTACAGGCAAGCAGTCAGCAGATGCAGACAAAAGGGTTTGTGACAAGAATAACTCTCTCTCCAAGGCGAGCAGTCAAGAGTATCCAAAATACCAATACCCTTTTCTCCTTGACATTGTCTTCTTACAGTCAGCATTTTATTGCCCTTTTATAGTAAAAAAACAAAACACAATTCTCTGGAATATCGGTTTTAACTTGACTTTCACAATTCTGTGATCTTTACATCTGTATTGCTTTTTCTATCATTGAGATTCACCACTTGAGCAAGAATTTTGGAAAGTTTAAAAGATTAACTGTAAAGCAGCCCACCCTTAATAGGATTAACGACATGAAATACACATATAAATCTTTGAGCAGACCAGTGACTTGTTTTGTCGTTGGGTTTTGGTGGTTTTCCCCTTTTCTATTAAGAGAGAATCAAGCATCTTATTTTGCTAATGAAGAAATAAGGCTTGGGCAGAAATTAAAGGTTTGCTTGACAATGGGAGAGATTTAGGTGCTGGAAAGGGACTGTGAATGAGCTGATGTTTATTTCAGAAGTGTGAAAAATCAGCTTATATATCTCCAGAAAGAGAGAGAGAGAGAGAGAGGCTGTCTTCTTTCTAACCTTTGTAATTCCCCTTCTAGTCTCTGTGACATTCATTCAGCTGCCAAGCATGTTTGGCAAGGCTTGAGCCAGTGAGCGCACTTCCAGTGACCGCTAACCTTGGTATGTCCTGACACTTATGATGAGTATCTGCAGGACACAGAAGGCAGGCAGGCTGCTATGTCAGGCTTTTATTATGTACTGCAGAGGCTGGGGACAGTCAGTTTAATAAAACAAATCATCCTTGAAGGTAAAGCAACTGGGAAGAGGAGGAGGAGGAGGGCTCTGGGAGGGGAGGAGATGAGGGGAATGGGAGGGAAGGGAGAAAAAGTCTTTGCTGCACAACCCAAAACCCCAAAGAATTAACTAATAAAAGATACAAGATACAAGACAACCCAATAGTGAGAAAAATAGTGAAGGGCCACTGATCGGCCACCAACTTGAGACACATGGCCACTTCTAGCGTTCCCTTCCTCCCAACAGTGATTTTTAAAGTCCATGCATACCATCAGAAAGGGAAGCCTGATCCTCTTTGTTGGCTTAAAATCAGCGTTGCTTCACTGATTTTCCTCGAGCAACGCTGACTTAGACCTGCTGAGGATCTGCCCTCACCTTCCCAATCACCGCTGCCTTTTTGGTAATGTTTTCCTTGGAAAGAAATTCAACAAGTATTTTTAAAGCATATCGTTTTCTGCAACTGTGTATGCTTCTGTATGAAAGAAGTGTGAGTTAGGTCTGACTTGGCTCCAACTTTTGAGCCATTGGAACTATACTTTTACTCACAGAGAAATAGTTCGAGCTGAGTATTTTTAACAAAGCACTCCCCCACAGTGCTAATCCAAATGGTTCAGCATGGTAGTTGCACATGCAAACCCAGGAGTGAAGTAGTTCAGGTTAGTTGTTCAAGCCAAGGAAAATGCCACTAGTTAAAACAGCATAAATAGACAAGAGCAGATGAGAGCTTTAATTCCCTCCCAGTTTTCATAGACGAAGGGGATGTGTTAATGTGTCCAAGGCTTGAGAACAGGCACTGTGGTGGTTGTTGGACTGCATTAGGAGGTACAGGACTGATGCGTACCAGGTGTAAATCAGCATAACTGCACTGGTAGAGCTCTGCTGATTTACACTAGCCCAAAGCTTGGCCTGTGACTTTTTCCTTGGCAGCAAAGCTAAGTTACATTGACAAAGCATGCGGCAAAGTGTGATTTCTTTCTAAATCAGTCTGATGCGGAGGCTTCGGCCTGAAACCCACCTAGCCTCCCCCTGAGCAGACCTCATTGTCTTTCCTCCTGGTGAATGTACAGTGTGATTCTTTGATTGACTGCTGCCACCTGATGCTAAGAAAATGCCCTGGGTTCATACTAGGGATTGTTGGTTCTATTAAAAGCAACGTAGATGGAGTTTATTTGTCACTGAAGCATTTTCTGCAGATGTTCCTACTTCAGAGATGTTCAGTCAGTTAGGTGTAAAGATGCGCTGAATAGGTCACCATCACTTAGGGTCAGGGAAATGCTACCCCCAGACACATAATTAACATGGCTGACTGATTATTGCCCAGTGAAAAGTCTAACTACCCATCCATTTAAATATTTATTTTCAGGCTCTGGACTTCACTAGTATTTTCTTTATTAAAAAAAAAACACAACACTTTGCGGTTACTCTTTCTAGAAAGGAAAAATGTTGGCCGACGAACTGTCCTGTGGGGATTAATCACAGTGCTATTCACATTACAACACGCAAAGTAACATGTGTAATCCAGTCTGACATGAAAAATTGCTAATAACATCCCAAAAGGAAAGAGCTATGAACGGCTCTAATGCCTGTGGAGTAGGGGAGATCTTTGGGAACTTGGCATTACGAGGAGGTCTCTTCAAAGCCCCCGCAGGGCTTTGTTCACTATTATGTTTGTGGGCTGCTCTCTGCAGCCTGTTGTACCGGGTTCAAAGCGGCCCAGCCCTGCAGATGTGACTCAGGTACAATGAAGTCAGACCTTAAAAGCTAACTCTTAGCCTAAAAGAAAAGCCTGTGTGTCTTTACGGGGGTGGGAGGCCTGGAAGCTAGTGGCTCAGGGGTTTCACACTGCCTACTCCATGGAAAAGCAGCATCCCCTACCTGGAAAACTTTCATATGCACAGGTAGAAATTGAATGGCAAAGGCTCAACTTAAAACCCAGGTTGTCACTTCCACGCTTAAAGTTGTCATGGGTGTAACCACGTAGGGAGAGGTAGGACTTTTTGCATTTGGACTTTATGCTTCTCATGTAGGTGCTTGTAATTGGCTCCCTCCCACCTCCAGCGACTTGGAAGGGAAGAAAGGCATCTGATGTTGGTCCTCTGGAGTGGACACCAAAATTGAAAGGTGTGAACTCTTCTTCCCAAGCACAAAGACAAAAAACAACAGTTTTTGCCCTCGTGAGCTAACATCAGTGTGTACACCAAAAAAAAGTTGGTTATCTACTACATTTCTTGCTTTCTAGTATCATGCAGTCAAAAACTCCTTCCCTTGGTTAGCACCCAGCAATACCAGGGGTGATGAACAGCACATGAGCAGTTGTTTGAACTGCGTGAACAGAAAAGTGTATCATTTTTTATAGCAATGCAAGAATAAGACAAGCATGGTATCTTTTGTAGACGTATTGCAAAGTGCACAAACAGCAGAGTGGTTACATGGAGTTTTAAGTTATTTCTTTGAGCTGGAATAAGTGAAACATAATAATTATTTTCTTCCCTCATAATTATTCCTGCCATAGAACATCTGTAAAAATGTTTCTTTCTGTGCGGCCCATTGAATGAAAACTTTCCACAGAAGGCAGCCTGTCTTTGGGAGCAGGGAAAATCGTGTGGGGGCTGGATTTCACTCTCGGAGGTAGATAGAGGACTTCTGCGGGCTGCGGGGCTTCTGGAAGCAGAGTTTGTCAGCTGGTGTCAGGGGGAGCTGATCTCATGCTTATCTGATGGCAAAATGTGGCTAGCAAACTGCTAGCGTTTCCCCAACGGTGATAGGTGAGTGAGGCTCCAGAGCTCTACTGAATCAGGTTAAACCCGCACATTTCCAGACAAGTTTTCTGAAAGGGGCTTCTAAAGGGAGAAGAACAAAAGCCTGAAGTAGAGGATAAGGTGCTGGCCCTGATCTGGTGATGTGACATGCATTGAGTAAATGAGTGAGATCTGCCCGGGTGTCTGTTGGCCACAGGACTGGTTGAAGTAGCCTCTACTGCAGGTTGGAAAACTCCTCTTGCCAGAGTGGGCAAAGAATAGCAGTGAGGGAATACTTGCTATTATAAGCATGCTGGCTACTCGCCGGCCGTGTATTAGCAGTTCTAGAGCTGTGAAGCCATATTTCCGTAATAAAAAAAGGAAAATAATACCTTTATGGAGATGACCTCAACCTTGCAACTGACCTATGGTTCATTATAGTGATTGCTTTCGAATCATTTAAGGCAGAGGGTAAGAAGGTGGTGCTGTTGCCAGAGACAACTATTTAGGATGAATTACCAAAGTTTGAAGGTAACTGTGGTTTTTAACATTTACCCATTGTTCAGGGGCTTCTGAGAGTGGCACGCCCCTGCTAGCTGGCCGTTTGGCTCACTCGTGAAGTGACAGTGACATTTAGAAAACCCGGATGAGTTTGATGCATCCCAGCTCAGTAGCCACTTGGAGCACAATGCGCCCATTGAAGAGGTTGAGGTTTTATTTGTAGGCTTCTGAAAAAGAAGGGAAGACCATAACGTCTCCCGAGAAAGCCATCTTATGGGGGTGTCATGCACAGCAGCCACAGAAGCAAGCTGTTAGCTGAAGGCTTGCTTGCTTACTTGTTTTTAAACTACGAACAACATTTGGAGATACCCTATTTCTTTGATAGCTTTCAGCACTGGTTGTAACCACAGTTAAGTGCAGAGGTACAGAGGCTTTTCTATGCATGCATAACTTTCATATCAGTTCCCACACGGAGAGGAGAACATAGCTGTAAATGCATGGGTAAAACATCAAGCAGAGATTTCTCTCCTTAAAGACAATTGTGTTTGTTTCCCCTCCTGCTAATTATATCCTATAAATCCCCCACTCTCCAAATTCAGACAGTAACATTTTGTTACCTACATTCTGTCAGTAGACTTTACAAAGATCTCCAACACATGTTATAAAAGTTATTGCTATAGTACTATATATAACAGCTTTGCATAAGAGAATAGAAGCTGCCACATTTAGAAAATGCAGGTGCTATGTAAGCCCCTTTCTGAAAGAAAGAACTTAGCTCAGTTTCCTTTGAAGAACCAGAGACTTGAAATTGAAAACTGTATTAATGCCATTGTCTCCTTGTATCAGCAGGTTCCAGAGAGATTCCTGGAAGTGGCTCAGATCACGTTACGGGAGTTTTTCAATGCCATTATCGCAGGCAAAGATGTTGATCCTTCCTGGAAGAAGGCCATATACAAGGTCATCTGTAAGCTGGACAGTGAGGTCCCCGAGATTTTCAAATCCCCAAACTGCCTACAAGAGCTTCTTCATGAGTAGAGTTCAGCAGCTATTTATGAATGTATGAAAGTAGCAGTCCCCTTCTGATGCCCAAGTCATGTGTGTCTCTATTTTAATTTCATATATATGTGTATCGCATACATATATATGTATATGAAATTAGACTGTGATCCCTCCTGGATTTAAGTTTTCGTTCAGTTCCAAGGGGATGGTTATTTTACTTCAGCCTTCGGTTTACTTTTGCCCAAGACCCTTAACATTTGGAGAATCTACGGGGTTAATTTTCAGGGAGAAGAGTTTGGAAGCGTGTAAAAGCCTGTCTTAGCAAGTTAGGGCATTATGTTTAAAAATGCTTCGTCAGATTTATTGCTTGCTGCAAAGTGGCATTTTGTCTTAGTGAGACTAATGTCATGGCACAATACTACAGACAATGAAGTTCATATTATGTTTATACTGCTAAAGGTCTGAACTCTGTGGAGTCACTTCATAAGCTTCGAGCTTTTCTTTTTGTTTTATATACTTTTTAACCAATAACTAGATTTTGTTTCATACTTCAAAAAACTACAACATCTATTCTAGGTACTCACTCCAAGAAGTGATACCCAAAAAAGCAAACCCTATTCTTCATGCTTTCCTTACAGAAACAATAAATACCCTGCACCAGTAATCAACATGCCAGATTGTTGTTTCTCTAAATTGCAGCAAGGGACGTTTGCACAAATAAAATACCGTTCTTGCAGGGTGAGGCCAGTAATTCATGCACAATATTGTATCAACCACACTAATTTTGGAATACGGTCAGCTTATTAAAGCGGAAGCATTTCACTCTCCATAGAGTAAAAATGAAACCTTCAGCGTCCTATATGGCCATGTCTCGGTCTTACTTTAAGTGGCATTAGTCCCTAAATTTATTCTTTTCTTAGTCCATTCTGCTCCCAAAAATCCCCTTTCCAGTATACAAAGTTTTCTGTCTGTATTCGAAAAGCACTTTTGAATGATCTTAGATATAGTAGAAGAAAGTGTCGTCACCTCATAGTGCTGAGGCAAAGGAAAAAAAAAAACCTTGTTTGTAGCTGTAAAATATAATTAGTCTTTTCCTAATCAGAAGAATAAAAATTACATTTTCATAAAAATCTAATCAAGCATATACAAAAATCGCAGTGTCCTCCTGGCTATGCAGGGTTCAGATAGCCAAATTGGATTTTTAAAATTACAGTAAGTGCAGCTTTAAAAAAAAAAATCTGTTTGAGCAATGCGCTGCACTTGTCTTCTGAAGCTGGAGCTAGTCTTGACCAAAATCTGAGCTACAGTGTAAAGTCCATGATGGATCTGGGTTCGCCTGAATGCTATACCACGATATGTCAGCAGACGGAAAGAAAGCTAGCTGCTAGTTCTCGTGCTTTCTTCAGTGGCTCTCCTTTTCTCACGTTTTCAGAAAGGTATCGTCTCCAGAAGTTTGGGGGAAGGTTGAATATGCTATGGCACTCTGTATTTGTCATTTTCTCTGTCGTCTTTTGTACGGATGCAGTAAGAATTTATTGTTATCGTCAATAGTATTTTCCCCTACATAATTCAGTCTGAATCTAGAGGAAGTTCCTAATTAGCTGTGAATTATATTTAGACCATCGAGGATATTGGTATCTTATTTCTTTATTTTAAAATTACATTTTGACTTTGGAGAGTGAAAGTTTACCCATGTGACTAAAGAGCTGACCTGATCATTGCAATTTCACTTCATTTACAAATACTGCTGATAGACAGAAATGTATGAAAGCAATTATTGTTAGCAGAAAGCCTTAAAAACCTGCTGACTTCAAATTAAACAGCACAATCCTACGATTCCCTGTCATTCTTTTCAAGCACTGGCAGTATCTGTGGAGTATAGGCAATGCAGACAATAGCATGGGATGAAGTGCCAACATTTTCACTATGCATTAAAAGCAAAACAAATCTTCTTGATCTTAGACTCCCTGAGAGTACCTAATACTGTACGTATCCCTACAGTAGACAGGATGTGTCTTTTTCTTTCTTTTCTTTTCTTCCATTTTCTTTCGTTTCCTTTTGTGTTCTTTTTTTTTTTTTTTGTGTGTGTGTGCATGATTTGGTAAACATTACACTTCATAAAGATGTAACTCCAATGAATTCTGAGTAAGAAAGGATGAAAATTGTGTTCATGCACTTTTTTGATTTATGGGAAGAAGTGGCATAAAATGCTCAAGTTTTAATACAGTAAGCTCATCATTGGCATACCATCAGATACAAAATATAACACTGCATTGTCACCTTGGACATAAGAAAGCAAAGCCATACTTTAGTCATACTATGTGGACATACTACTAGCTACCATCTCAATCTGTGATTTTACCGTTACTTTTATTATGTTGTTTTGTTGTTATTATTATTATTAATATTAATGTTATTATTATTATTATTATTTGGCTGCAATGTGATTCACATAATCTAAATAAGTGAAATTGTGTACTCAACACTTGATGTTGTTGCATTTATTTATTTATTTATAAGTAGCATAATCTCAATAGCAAATGAGGCATAGGAATTAAGAGTAGAAATTTCATCTTAAAAGCAAAATAAAAAACTCCTTCATCTGAAAAAGGAATAAATGATAATTTGATCATTTCAGTGATGTGATTTTTCTGCATTTTATAGCCATATTGCCTTTGTGCCTCCCAATACACCTAAAATTATAAACACATAGCATAGCTCCTACTAAATTTTAAGTAGAAAGCAGTTTCTTTCAAATGATCTCAATATTATGTCACTAAAAATGGCTAAAAGGCAGGAGGCTACTTTTATTGTAATGAAAAGTTTACATAGGGAAAGAGTTTCAAAATCCATGTAGAAACCCCCATGTTGCCATTCATTTACTGCTAATTCAGATTTATTTCTGCATATAAACTTGAGGTTATAGTCTGTGCCTAGACCTTAAATGCACCAGCGGAAGGATAAAAAAAATCCTTCAAAATACCAGTTTTTCCCCCACAAGTACAATTGTTCTTGTGCCTTCTGTGGCTTACAATTTTCATCTTTTAAACTTTATTTTTCAATTACTACAGCTGCAATAAACACTGATTTTTTTTTTTCCGGCTGTTTGACATAATGTTGATAGCTATGCATATTTTGTGTCTTTTTAAAAATTAAAAAAAAAAAAAACAAAGCAGGAGAATACGTTTTTGAAGAAGAGAATTTTTAGAACAGTTTGATAACGCAAATTATTTTTTCTCAATTGTTTGAGCAGCATTCAAGTTTTGAAAATTCTTGTAGAAGCCAATTTTTTGTAACTGTGGTGCAAATCTTGTGTTTTCTTAGCCTGATGAAAAGTAGTATAGAAGCAATATTTCATACGTGACATGTGCATATACATATACATATATAGTCACACACACAAACTGTGTGGGTGTATGTATGTATATATACACAGAAACACACACACACACAAAATATGCGTATGAAGTGAAAAGCTTACCTTTTTCCTATCTAGATTAAGAACCTATTTTAGACATTTGTTATGTTTTGTGAAAAGAATGTTCTATTTGAAACTACAAAACATTTAATTCTTACTGTATCTCTGGTTGTTTAATGGGAACGTTTCACATTTAATGGTAAACACGTGGAAGATGTTAGAATGTAGTAATTATTTAAGAAGGTGTTCACCCATGTAATCCTGAGGTTTGCTTTGTGCCTCTGAGTATTATTTAATTAAAGTGTTTTAAGTTTGCAGAATCTTTGTTACTGTACCAGGTATGTGGGTGAACATTGAAAATCGAGGGGAACTTTTATAAAGCAATGTAAATATTCAACCTTATGGCTGTTCTTGCATAAAGACATAAGATTTTAATAACTACATTCTGAAAACATCTGTTGAATTTATAAGAAACACTACAGTAACTGTATAGATAGTTGAAAGCATTCTTGAAAATCCAGCGCTCTACTTTTAAAAGTTAAGTCTCTTTCATCAGATGTCAAGGGAATGGGTAATACAGTTTCTGTAAAATGGCAGAATTTTTTTCTATGTATATGAAGTCAGTTAATAGAAAAGTGTTTTTTTCCACAGGTTAATATTAATTAAGAAATAAAGGTGAAGATTTTGTGGCTTTAAAGATAGGATTTTCACCAGCAGCATTGAAAGATTATACATATATATATATACAGAAAGATATATATATATATTAAAAATGGAAAGTGGTTTACAAAACCCCCAAAATGAGCACTGTACATGAGAAGTGAAAGCAAAAACTATATTTGCCATGTGTATTATATAGCAATCATTGGTGTTAATAGTGCAAATGTTTCCTTCTGGTACCAACTATGTGTTTGAAAATTCCAATACGCATTGTTTTCAAAAAGCTCCCCTTAAGGAATGTAACTGGTTTATATGAGTAAGCAGTTACTGTATTGCACTTAAATGTTCTGTTGAAGGAAATGCAATTTTGTTTTCTGTAGAACTGTTGGTTGTAAACCATCTATAAACTGAAGCTAAAAATGCTCATATTTAGAGCTGGGATGAAAACTGGTATTTAACCTTTGTATCTTCTTAGGAATATCCTTTTTAGTGTATGAAAGGTGGTGGCACTATGACTTCATTTAGTCTTTTCATCTGAGCCACAGTCACCTCTCTCCCAAAGCAGCCACCTTCCAAATGCACAAATATACTGGGATATGTAGAAACAAATCTAGAAGAAACAGCGAGCTTACATTTTTCTCTAAAATCCATCCTTTCTGCATTAATTGTACCACTCGAGTGAGATATTAGACAAAAACAATAACCATCTCATTACCATATAACGTGCAAGAGTCAGAAACGTAAAAAGAAGGGGGGGGGGGGGGAAGCCTCTTTAGGTTGGTTTTAATGCTGCCCAGAAGAGTCAAAGGTTAAGGTTTAAACTGATATTGTCCCAGCCATTACTCATATGTATATAGTTACAAAAGTGACAAAACACTGCCTTTATATTATTTAGCAATATGTTGTAAATAGCATTATTAAGCTCTTTTTTTGTAATAAAGACCCTTTAATTTGAAGATAGTACAATAACTGAACTGATAAAGTCAATTTTTGATTTTTTTTTATTTTATTTTTTAGCTAGAGGCAATTTCAACTGTGGATTTTTTTGTTGTTGTCTATTGTTCTGAAGACTTTGCATAATTTATTGGTTTAATTTATCCTAATTTATTTGATGAAGGTGTACAATTTTGTATTACCAAGGATGTACTGTAATATTAATTGATGACAAGATAAAACAATAAGACTCCCCTGTCCGTTTGGAAAAAAAGGTGCAGTAGACAATTGATTGAAAAAAGTTACAATTCTAGCTTGGCAGCTACTAAATTTAAGATAAACACAGGAAAAATGTTTGGGGGGGGGTGGATTTTATTTTGTGTGTTTAAAGCTTTTGTATACTCTCCAGACTTTTACCTTTTTGCTTTGTACCACTTAAAGGATACAGTAGTTCAATTGCCTTGTGTGCCTTCCATCTTCTCTAAACTGAATGTATGTGCAGTATATATGCAAGCTTGTGCAAAATAAAATATAAATTGCAAGCTCATTGCCATTGTTTATATTTCTTTCCAAAAGTTTATGTTGCCCCATATCGAGAGGTGAACCACCGAACCTCTCTGCTGCGGCCATGCTGTGCTTAACACTGTAGTCCTCTGAAGGTTTTCTTTTCCCCTTAGTTCGAATTATTTATTAATGAAACTGCCAGCCCTCTTGCAAAATGGATACAATGATTTATCTAATCCGGTGTCCTACCTCCAGCACCGGTTAAGATAATGAATGTTATTTTGCAATAGTCTATCAGACAAGGAATAATTCCCTGCAAGAGGCATGTTATGTCTGAGGCATAGACAGCCCTTTAAATTAAATGTAGCCAACGTGAGCTAGAAAGTACTTTCATTTATGATGTTTAATCATTTCCTGGAAAGACCTGCCATGCTGGTGTCCTGCAACAGGGAGTTCCACAAGTCAGGTGAATGTAGAACAACGCTTGTTTTGATGTGGTTCACATTTGTTCCTGTTATCAATTTGCCCTTGTTAATGGTAGTGTCCAGATACCATTCTCTATTCTTTTAATTACAATCTATCACTCTTTCTTGGATCACTTCCTTTTCAAACTGTATAATCATTAGCATTATATATAACTAATCTGTTCTTATACATTTCCTCAAAATGCAAGTCGCATTTGTTCATTGTTTTACTCTAGTCCTTTGCTATTTCTGCTGTTTCATATGTATCTTAAAATTTTGAGGTTGAGTGAACCTTTGATTTACATTATTGTCTGCATTTCAGAATAAATGGTCTCTTTTTGGCTTAGAATTGGTGCAGCTGGCAGTAAGATGGTAGCTTATTTGGATCGCAAAATCATGCAAGAATTCTCTGATTTTGAAGAAGGAGCGTGTTAAAAATATGTTTTTATCTGAGGTCATTTATTTTCAGAATCTTCCCTGATTCAGCCTCAAGACGCTGTAGAGCTGAGCTGGAGCCTGAATCCAGCTTTAGCTACACTGTAACAACCAAATAAATACTTCAGATCTGCAACAGCAATTAAAACTCCATGTCTTTTTATACAACTGGAGTTGCATTTGCTGGGCCACATCACCACCAGGTGTAAAGGAGGCCTGTGGAAGGTCATGAAGTTGCATCTATGTAACTAATAGTCATTTAGGTGTAAGATTTTCTCAGTTTTTACTGCAAACAAATTGCATCTCCAGGTTCATGTCTATCCACATTACCAAACCAACATACCAGAAGCATTTTCAGGTCAAAATACCTGACATTCAGGTCATTTCTTAAGGAACTGGCTGCCCCACAGCACTTACTAATTGTCCATGTATTTGGGAGGTTGCTAAGACCATGGCACGGTAAGCAGGGCAGACTGCAGTGTCTGAAATGAGGAGTGTGTCAAGGTCCCTGGTTCATCCGCTCCAGAAAGCCTCCAGCCTTGAGGAGATCCTCTGCCAATCTTGGTTCAGAGCAAGCGCAGGCATCCCAGGAGGGAGCTGCTGGGAAACCATGAAAATGCTTTCCTTGTCAGAGGGAAGCCAAAGAGAGGGTGAGGAAACTAAAACCAGGCAGCTGGTTAAGCACAGCCCAGCAAAGGCTTGCAAAGGCAGCCACAGATTACATGGGAGGGCTCATTTTTGTGTTGGCTATCAAGACTTCGCTAGATGAAGGAGAGGGAGATCATCCTCAGGTGCCCAGTTAATGAACCAAAGGATACGAGCTGCATGGGTAATTGCTAGCTCACGCTGTCCCCTGATCAGTTTTTCTCTGAAATATCCTGGTTCTGTGAAATACAAGACACTATTTGCCATTTTACCCTGCAGTGGAAAGCACACAGATCTCTAAATAAGAAATCCTAGCTATTGGCATCTCAGAATACTGCAGGAGTTCAGAGCTAGACTGGAACTTGGCAAGTAGTCCCTGTCATTGCAGAGGGCCAAATCAACTTTCCCAGGCTTCAAGCACCCTGAAATGATCCAAATTCTGCAGATCTGGCCATCTGTGCTTGGAAATCCTCAGTTCCCCTAATACCTGGAATTTTTACAATAAGGAAGATGCTACGTTCTAGCTTAAAAATCATAAGGAAGACAAGAATCATCCCTGACCAAGGCAAATAGAGCAATTTTATGTCACTGAGACCATCACTAGGAACTGGGGTCTTTTACACATCACATTACTGAGAAGCCGAATGTAGAAGACTGCATTTTGTGATTTGAGAGCCTGAAAGAGTTAATTGCTCTCATTTTCTTGGTCTGTACCCTTATTTATGCCCAGTCTAGGTTGTGCCAACACAATTTCTATGGAGATGATCCCTTCTGATCCAGTCTTCCCTCTTTGTTAGGAGGGAAAGGGAACTGACGGGTGAGTTGCAGCATACGACTGACTGCGTTTGGGAAATAACGGCAAACAAGTCCGTCACTCTTTGCAATGGGTTACAGTGTTTCCCCAAACAGACTAATTCAGTTTTAAAATCTGGCACTGCGTTCATTTTAAGAACTCAATACGGAAAATAAATTAAATCTTTGCTAAAGCTTATTGTTGAACGGGGATGGAGGGCTCCCGTGGTGGTGGCAGAACTGCTAGATAAAAAGCGGGGGGGGGGGGGGGGGAGAAAGGGGGGGAGGGTTGTTTCCCTGCGTGGTCCAAGTCTGTGACCCTCCGGGCGCGTTGCAAGGCCTGCCTGTTCTCCCAGCTTTTCAGGGGGCAGGGGCATTTGGAGAAGCTGCCTATTAAAGCCTGATTGATTGGGTGGGTGCAGAAAATCCATCACTTGCTACAATGCTCATTTTTGTGTACCGCTTATTAGTATCACTAGCATACATATACCTCAAAGAGGTGAAAGTGGTATATTTTATTTACATATTAAATTTTTTTTTAGACACTCAAATGAATTCTTGCTGGCTTAGGTTAGCCTGGCTCTTTCCAGAGCTGCAGAGCAAAGTGAGACACTGACTCTTGTGCAGAGAAAGGACCCCCCCACCTCGCTCGTCTGGGAGGCTGTGATTGCGTTTTCATGAATAAATCCTAGGCGAGTGAATAGTGGTACTTTCCCATTTATTTGGGAATCAGTGTGAAAAAACAAACAAACAAACAAGCTATTTGCTTCACAACAAAACACATGAAAATGAACTGCTGTTCGCACTCAAAGGCAGTTAATTGCATGCACAGTTTAATTTTATTCTTTAAAATTAGACTTAAGGTTGAGTCTTTAGCTAGGCAAAGGAAATAAAAAAAAAAGAGAGAAAGATGGCACAGATAGCTAAAGAAATACTACCGGCTCCAATGTAAATATGTTTTCAGTTTGCAAGAGACCTGCCAGTCAAGCAGCTGTGGGAGGTAACAGGGGAGAACGCATGAGAGGAAAAAGTCTTGTGGCAACAGTGGCCAGTTTCATTATGGCCACTGCCAGACTGTGAAACAACTCTGGGGGCTTGAAATCCTATTGCCTATTAAAACTGGGCATGACAGCTCTTTTTTATGCTTCACCAACCAGAGATGGAACTGTGTCCTAGGGGAAATAAGGAAAAATATTTATTACAAGTGTTTAACACCTTTTAGTACAAAACAACCCTAATATGCAGCACTCAAGGATAATTCATGCCAGCACATGTAAAACCAAGGGGAATCGCTTATCAGCTCAATAATTTGGTCAGAGCTTTTAAAGGAAGAGATGATGTTCCAGTCAAAACCCTGAGCCCAGATTTCTCTGAAGTGGAGGTACTCTAGATTTCTTTTTATATTATTTTTACAATTTCTCAGTAATTGACACAAGGCTCTGACAACACACCCATCCCAGGGACTGCATGGCTGCCTGACTTGGGCTGAAGAGCGGCCATTCAGACTGGAGACTTACCTGCCCCTCATGCACAGCAATAGTTGTTGGCACATTTAAGAAAGCTGCAGAACAGTTAGGGGAGGATCTAACAGCCCATGAAGCTGAGGTTTAAACTGTTTTAAAGGCTTATTTGAAAAACGTGCACTCTGAGCTCGCCTTAGATTGCAAACACCCTGGAAGTCTAAGGATGCTCGGGTCAAGAGGTGTATTTCAAATCTTTCCTAATAAAATGAGTGTGTTTAGAAGTGGCAAAATACAAAATGAAATTCACCGCTTTCTTACACGAACCTAAGCATTATGATGTCCCAGCTTTTGGTGAAACCTAGAGCTCAGGCGGGGAGCTTCACCACACATTGAGTGCCAGAGGGAAAAACCTCGAGCACTTTCAAAAGGCTGAGCTCAAAGCTTTTCATGCTGCCGGCTGCGTGTCCCCATTTTATAGACAGCGGAACGGAGAAGCGGGATGGCAGTGCCTCCTCCCCGGGACCCCCCGCCTGCCCGCTGCAGAGCCAGGAACAGCGCCCGGTCCTCCAGCCCCCCGCCGGGCGCCAGGCCGCTGCCAGCCCTCTGCGTTACTCATTAACGCTCGCCGTTACTCATTAACAGCCCGAGCAATGGCTTCCTGCGCAGCCCTCGCAAAGCCCCCGGTTTATATTGCGCAATCGACACGCCGCTGCCCTTCCCATTTTATTTCCTAGCAGAAACCTTGTTTTCTGGCATCCTTTTGCACCCTTGCGAGCAACCAGAGCCGATATTTTAAAATACTGTTTACCTGGCCATTTGCTTTCGCAGAACCTGGGGGGAACTACAGAGAAATTGGAAAAGCCCATCCATGGCGAGGATTTCCCCTTGCCCATGAGCCAGGTTGCTGCCTCCTCGGTGCTGGTGCGCACCGTCGGGAAGGGCCTGCTGCTTAAATAGCACTTCTGCCCTTCCAGAAATTTCCAGAGTATTCGGCAGACCTTCACCAGGGCCATGGCCGGCTGCGGCACAGGGAGGCGCAGGGCGGCCATCCCAGCTGCTGGCAAGGCCCGCACTGGGAAAAGAGCAGGTCAGGGGGTGCCGTGTTGGGGCAAGGGGGGAAACCTGGCTCTGCCAGGAACGACCCTGTGCAAAGGGCCGGGTGGATGGGCACTGCCCGAGGCCACATAAGCTGCTCCTTACTCTGCGCAAAGGCACCAGGGTCCACAGCCCGTGGGCCAAGTGGGGCCCGGGGGGTGCTGGAGGATGGCAGTGGCAGCAAGGGGTCCGGACTCCCCACTGCAGCCGGAAACTTTCTCAGCAGTGGGGTGAAGCTGGTGGCCAGCGGTGGCCACCCCTGCCCTTTGCGCGGCTCCTTCCTGGTATTTCCAAATTTCAGCACCATTCTCGTGTCTCTTTGGGGGAGGGAAGTGGAAGGGGGGATGACTGTTTTTTGCCAAGGTAAACATGGCAGCAGCCCCAGCAGATAGGCATGTATGTCGACCCCAGTGAAAGACCTGTACAACTACCCTGTGATTCTGGATATAGTGTTACATCACTTGCAAAATGCAGGATTTGTCCAAAATGTGGTACTCTTCATTGGTTTTTTTAATAGATAATATCAGCAATATATAATAATAATTATTGTTATTATTAACCTTAAGGAACTTTGTTCTTCTGTAAATATAAATGATGCATATTTATCCTTAATCTGATTTCAAATGACCTGAAAAGAGGATCAAAAAAGTGCAAGATAGCTATACAACAGGGGAGAAAACGGAGAGGGGGTGGGAGTGAGGGGGGGCAGTGAGGGTGTTGACTGCAAAAGAAAGAAAATTATCCCAATTCTAGCACTGCTGGAAAAACGTGAAAGTTATTGCCGCACAAAGAACCTCTTGAACTGCTCTGCCTTCCAAAATTTCTACTGCACTCTCTGCAGTTACTTGTGTATGGCAGAAGCAGCATCTTTGTATTATATGAACAGTCTGCTTCATAATCAAATACCATCTGTCGCTACATCTGAACTTGTTTTCAACATCTGTGCGTTCTGGTCTTAACAAAGCTTTAAAAACTAATTCAAAAACTTTCACAGATCACTGACTAAATATGTACATTTACCATCTTTCATATTGGTTTAAAATATTTCTTCTATAGCTGCATCCCCTTGGCTGGGAATAGTTAAGATGTATACACTGAGTTGCTTTATTAAGCTTATTTTCTAATGGCCTTGGGTAGCCAAGTGCAAAAGAGGGACACTTGCTCAGGCACCGAGAGGACCCATCATATTCTTTCTTGGTGCCAATACAGTCCCTTTCTGCCAATGAGAAACCTGAAAGTTGATCAGCTACCATACCCCAATTACTCAAAATGACACTACAGATAAAACTGCAACCAAGGGGAGAATCAACTGTATGGCTTATATGCTGCTAAAGTGTGTCTGAACAAATGGTGAAGTAAAATCATGAGAGCCCTCAGGAGGATAAGTACGTTGTTACTTTGCACATGCTTCAGAAATGTGAAGTACATCTTTACAGAACTTTTGGCCAACCCCCTGGCAGATGTTGACCAGTTTTGCTTATGTATACATCAGTTGCAGAACACTAAAACAGAGATTGGAAATTTTAATTTAGTCAAGGCAGTTGGGCTAAAATGATGGCTTTTGTTGAAACCATTAAATAGAGCTGCCTAATGAAGTACAGTACAGCACTGGCAAACCGAGCCCTGATGAGATGCAGCAGCTTCCAAACTGCAGCCCTGCAAAGGGGAAGAAGGAAGCTTGCAAGTCTTTAACTAAAGTGGAATGGCGACAGCCCTTGTAAAGCTGCGTTTGATTTTGTGTTTGAGGGCAGACGCACTTGTACATTATCGCCCTGACATTTTAACCATTAGTTGGAAATGTGCCGTTGCAGTTCCTGCCATATATTTCTCAATCCTATTTGTTAGAAAGTGAGCTAATAGACAGTGTGATGAAGTGATCATAAATTCACTTTCAAAGGGCATTTGGGTTCAGAGCCTAAAGATTGAATATGGCAAATTCTTAGGCACAGGGAAGAAGGTGGGGGCCAGGAGGGTCATTCTCACTGATGGGTTCAGTGATTGATTCCACTACAGAACTATATTTGCCCTTTACTTGGCTGTTTAACACAGAATAGCTATAATAGGTTCCCAATCCATTATTCCTCTTCCTCCTAGGGTCACTATGAAGTTGAAAGAAAATATAACCTTGGCTGTGATAAAATAAACTTTAGCATTATCAGGTGTTTGGAAATTGGAAGGTGTCTGATTGCTTTATATAGGATACACACAAACACACACACACACACACACACACACACAAAGGGTTATAACATAATCCTCTGTGCCGCCTCTGACAAATGGTTATTACCATTCAGTATTGGTTTTTTGCTCATGCAATAATATGGTGTCATGCAAGTCCACACAGCCTTGAAATTCTTCTTATTATACATAGCCTTCCAAAAATCACATGCAGTATGCTGCTTTTTCGACAGTGATTAGCAGCATTTTTTTAAAGATAGGTGGCTTAGAACAAAATTTGCTTTGAGAGAGCAAAAAATTATCTGAAATGCAAGATGAAAATGAGTGTTTCAGCATGAGGCAGCCCCAAAATATTTTCAATAATTAGGAGAGACTTATGTTCCATTTCACTGTTTTACATGTTATATAGTATAGAGCAAGTGCCACTTTAGTTAAGTGTTTGTCAGCATTTCCCTTGTAAATCCTGGTTTTCCAGAGGGTTGCTATAACTTGCCAATTTCAAATCACACTGGGCTAACACTCACTATACACATTGTCAGCCCAGATGCAAACTTCTGTTGTTGTTATTACCAAAAATGAAATCAAGTGAAGCTGCTGGTTTTTAGTTCATGGCAAAAGATAATGGTTTGAAGGGGGGTGTGTGTACTTTTTTTTCCCCTGTTGCTCCTAGTTGGGATTTTGTTGTTGCAATGGTCTGATTCAAATGGGTTTGTTTTGAAAGGGATGTGAAAGGAAGTTAGGGTATGGATGTTTTTTATACACCCCAAAATACAAGCGACACATAGAGGGCTCAGGGAGAGAAGAGGCAGCATTCTGATCTGGTACAACTTACTCAGGGTCAGGCATATGGTATTGGGGGGTACACCTACTGACCTCCATCCCAAGCTTTGGTTCTGTGTCGTAAAGGCCTTAACATGCTAATAAAGGTCCATTCAGCAGCCAAATTCTGCAAGAAAACACAAAATTGGTTGACTCAGCTGGAGCAACTGCCGCGAAGCACAGAAGCAAACCCTGGCCTCCTCCCCTCCAGCCTTTGGGACCAACCTTTCGGGTTCCTGCAGGACCCCATAAACTCCACTGGCTGAAACATGAAGAAGGGGCCAAACCTCCCCCTTCAATATCCCCAAAACCTGCATCATCCTGCGATAGGCACAGGAGAGCACAGGACTTTGGGGTGCTTTGCAGTCCCAAACACCCTCTGCTTGACAACAGAAGGAGGGGTGCCTCCTCCTGACAGTCCTTGCTGGCCTCACTGGGACTCAGGCCCTGGGTGAATGCAGGACGAGGAGAAGGAGAGGGAGGTTCAGCAGGCACCATGGACTGGCTCTCTGAGATGTGGGGCAGAGAGCTCAGCAGGCTGAGCGCGAAGAGCTGCTCTCCCCGATGGATAGAGAGTTGGGGCCACACAGGTGAGGAACGCTTGCTAAATCGACAAGACTTTTTCTGTTTCGTCTGTTTTTCCCTTCACTTTTAATTAACTAAAATTCCTTTTCAAACTTAAAAAAAAAATGCTGAAGCATTGCTCTCCCCTTACTGATTGAGTCTTTTACTATTTAACCACCTCTTGGTTTTGTTAACTGCAGAAGGCTGTACCGAGATGCTCTTGGCTGCTTTCCTCTGAGGATGTAGCCCTCCATCCCTGCAAGGCACAGGCATCTAAATGCAGACTAAAAGCAGATTTACACCAGTGTAGTGCAACAGTATATTGTAAGAGTAAGTGGAGAAATAGGCCTAAGGTCAAAGGGTTGCATCAAGGAGCAGTGCACTTCTAGATGTTTACAAATCTAGAGGGTTTTCTGCAAGTAAAGAAATGGGGAGTCCCTGGGTGAACAGCTGTTACCAGCGCTGAACTAGAGAGGATAAAAAGTGGTGATATCATACTTGGGCTGCCTGGAGAAAGACAAATTAGGGAAAATGTTCATACCACTTAGCAGATATCCACAGGTGTTGAAGTACTTTTAAATCAGACCCTCAGCTGATGTGACTTGCAGTGCTGTCAGTTGTGGGGTTTATCTTGCTACTGTTGGAGGTGTTGGGCTATGGCTTGTGATATTTTTGGTGCTCTGGACTGAGAGACTAAGGTCAGCGGAAGTGACTACGACATTAGTAGTGTTATATCAATTTATATCAACTGAGGTTTCAGTCTGCTTATAGTTGCAGCAGGTTAATTTTAAAAGCCATTGCTCATGTACCTGCCTCCAAGATCTGCAGCAATCAGAGCTACACCATACACCACTTTAGCATAGAAAACAAGGTCCATATTAGTCACACACTGTTTTCCCCACCTGGAAAAATACTTAAGTAGATTCCACTTGAAAACAAAGGGCAATTCCCTGCCTACTTAGAGTCAGGCTAGAATGCCACTTTTTTTCTGTATCCAAGCCCCAAATTTCTGTATATTGATGCATTCCAACACAAAATTCACGCTTCGAGATTAGAGGACCCCAGCTAAATGTAAAGATTTTTCCACACAAAAAAGAAACTCGATTTGCCCTCTATGTAAGACACACCGCAGATAAAACCAATAATACCTTATCTGCTCCCATGACTTCCTGGCCAGGAGCAGCAGCAATATATATTAAGATATCAATTGACTGTTTATAGGATTAAGTAAGGAATAGCTGAAATCAGTCCTTTATTTGAGTTTAATTCATCCAGTCATAGATCTGTCTGGTAACCACCTATAATAAATAATAACAATAATAATAATAGACCTTTGCACTTTTACAGCATCTTCCATCGAAAGCTATCTCAGTGTGCTTCACAAACATTACTCTTGTATCCATTCCTTCAATTCCTTCACTTTCTCCTCATCTTTATCTGTAAAATTTGCAGTAATATGATAGCATGGATAGCCTTACAAATAAACTAAGGCAAGATGTTATTTCAATGAACTACAGAAAGAGCGAGGTAAAGTTATTTGAAAAATATGAGAGAAATTCAGTAGGTTGGGGATGGTGTATGTTCATTTTGCTAACATATTACGTGCTCAGTTAAGGATAAAGAAAATCCATACATTCTGCTAGGTCGGCTGATATTTCTTGTATTAAAGGAACATAAATCAATGTATACCACTCAGCATGTCTTGTTTCTGAGACAAAAAATGAAGAAGAAGAAAAATGTCAGTGAAGAAAGTTTGGAAAGAGATGGGATTCGTTTCTTTACTACAGATAATATTTTCTAAAATCTCAGTCTTATGATCACACATTTATCATGTAAATAAGTCACAGCACTGAAAGGTGACAGGAGATGTAGGTATGGGGTTGCAATTTGAGACTCCCTGGAACAGCAATGCTCTCTTTATCTATGGCAGCTAGCTCACTAAACACAGTTATGAGACAAATAAGAAATGCTAACAAATACTGCCACAGGTATTGTCTTCAATGTCCTGAACCGACTTCAGAACAACGAAAGAAGAGGCTGTTTGCTCCAGGAAATTCATCCCTGGAAGCTTAGCCTGTCTCCAGTGGAAAACTTCCTAGGGTGAAATTCCCTCCATGGGGATAGCCAGCACAAAGCCCATATACCACTAAGCTTGTGGTAATGACTCCTTCCACCTCAGCGCTTTAATTTAAAGTGAAAGGGAAACAAAACTTAAAAGACAAGGAAAACACCTGAGAACACACAAAAGTAATGCAAGCAGGCAGATTTGGGCAGAAATTGCACAGTAAAGAGGTGTTTTCGAAACAGAAAGTGCTGCTAGGCAGGAAAATCCCAATCTTCCACCAGTATCAAAGGCCTTACTCCTCTTGCATTGCGTTAGGTTTGAATATGCTCTCCACAAAGAACCTGGTCCCTCTACGACTAAGTGGCCATTTCCTTTGCTGGGCACTGCAACACCAGCAACAAAGTTGAATCCAGGCTTGAATCAAGCACGAGTGAAATGTTGGGAGAGGCACGGCTAGCAGAGGAAAAGGGGGACATGCACTGAGCTCCAGTGGAGGACCAGGAGGAATAAGAGACCTGTGGTCCACGCCTCAACTTCTCCGTCCATAAAATACAAGCAGTAGTAAGTATATTCCTGCGCTAAGTATATTGAGACAGGCTGTCTGTGTAAACGTTAGGACTACTACCAGCTATTACCCCTTCAGTAATTTCATTCTGCCCTCCCCCTTTTCTCAGCATGACAGTGACTGTAGCACTAGCCCAGTAATTGGATATTCTCATGCCTCAAATTCTCTGGTATTTAATTTTTATATCATTCTCAAAACCTATCACATATTTGTTTTGATTTATTCAATATTGATCCTTTCTCTGACTTTCGAGCAGCTATCACCTTCCCCGCCTGTTCTCAGGGAATCTGCCAAGCCAGCAGTTTGTGATTTTGTCATAATACATGTGTTTCGTTCTCTGAGTGGCTGTCACAAGCTTCTGGATCTCACAAATGTTACATCCCCTCTTTTTATTCACACGTTCTGTATATTAAATGTTCTCAGAGATGGGCTTTTGTGTGTGGAGAAGCAAGGCTTTTTGTATCAGTTTGCAGGGTACAAATTTAAACCTGGTTTAGTGGAGAAAGAGGAGCTTGATTTTTGCTGGATTTGAATAAATGCTCGTATACTGCTTTCTACAATATACCATGCACACGAGAGGAGAAAATAGAAAGCTGACTGAGGCGAACCTGGGGCAACATTTTCTGAATTGTCTAGGTGAATTGGGCACGTTTCACTTTGTTAGCAGATACTTGCATTTTGCTTGCTCTCTGTACAACTTGCCCAAGCGCCTCCCTCACTTCAGAAAATCGGACTGAGATATTCTAAACTGCCTTCCCCAAATCTGTTCTTTGTTAGTTCTGTGTCTCGCAGCCAGTGGTCTCCTCCGGTGTGGCCATGGCAGGAAGGCCACATATCACCAGTCAAAGCATCGTCCAGTCAGGGGCTAGCCCTTTCCAAGGGAGAATAAAGCAAAGCCTGTACCAGGGTATGTTAGGAAGAGCACAACCAGCAGACCAAGGGAAGTTTTCATTCCCCTCTGTTCAGCTCCATCTGGAACACTACCTCTGGTTTTGAAACCCCGCAAGTCAAAGAGGATGTTGAGAAACTGGAGAGGTCTCAGCAGAAGGCTACCAAGATCATTAGGGCTAAAGCACGTGAATATTGAGGAAAGATTGAAGCAACTGGGCTTATTTAAGAAGGTGAAGAGGAGGCTGGGAAGGGAGGTCTCTAAATATTTGAAGGGCAGTCACAAAGACAACAGAGCTGCTCTTCTTGGTAGTGGCAGGCAGTAAAACAAGGAGCAATAACTGTGAGCTGTGGCTCAGGAGATTCAGAATAGACATTAGGGAAAATTTGCTCACTAGAGGAGTAGCACAGGAAGGGGTTACCCGAGAGCTGGTATCTCTGTCTGTGGAGGATTTCAAGACTCATTGAGGAAAAAAACAGAGGTGACATTATGTGGCCAGTTAGTAATAGCTGCGCACTGAGCAGGAGGCTAACTAGATGACCTCCAGAGGTCCTTTACAATTCATACTTCTGTGGTCAAAAAGTGTTATGGAAGTTCAAAGGAACTTTTCCAAGGAGCCCTCTGAGAGTGTACACATATACACACTAACAGAGTGAGAAATCAAACAGGGTTTCCAATACAAACAAGTTCTCAGGATGTTCTGCCATCAAAGTCAAGCTCCTATGATCTCCACAGCCATTTGAGAGATGAAGTAGGGTAGAATATTGCAGTCTGAAAAAAATAGTCCCAGTGTTGTTTATATTCAAGTTTTTAGCCTTATCTCTCCATAAATTTCTTGTACCATTCAGGAAATCCCCAGCTTTCAGCAGAAGCAACTGCCAGCTTCCTCCTAGTTCTCCCCCAAATTCTTTTTCTCCCCAAACTGTTTTCCCTGCTTGTGAAAGTTTTCTTTCTTTCTAATTCCACACCCTGACATTATTTGGGTTTTGCCTCTTTTCTCTCAGGAACGCACCATCTTGTGTTAAGCCGAAGATCTGCCTCCTTATCTCAAGTCATTTCCACTCACAGCAGCCTCAGAAATAATTGGTTAGAGGCATATGCTTGGGTGCTGTGTCCATTTCGACAGTTTATGCCATAGCACTCAGGGGAAGCAACGGTGGAAGAATCTATCCTTTTCTATGGAGAGATATCTTTTGTTTGTTTGTTGTACAACCCCAGGCAGCTTACAAAGTAAAAGATGGGTTTGCACAGGGAAATTCAGAGATGGGGCAGACTTTTGCATGGATTCTTTTCAATAAACATTTCGCTGCATTACCATTTCTGCTATTGCGTCCAGTGTCACCAGGGAACGGTTCAGCATAAACACCTCCTGAGGAACTGTTCCAGAGCCTAATGCCAACCTGAGACAGCTGCTGATGCTGAACAACATCATCAAGGGCCCACTGTCCCTTCCTGCCACTCCTCCTCCTTCACTACCAGTGAAAGAACTATGAAAAGACCAAGAGCTGGTGTACAGCCAACAAGAACTAAAGATCTTGCAGCTGGTTGTACCACCTGTGCCTTGTGAAATTCCAGCCAAAACAACGTCCCCTCCCTCCCCTCAGATAACCCCTTTATTAAAGAGAAGGGCATAACATTTGATAACTTTATAAGCAGGAGTGACGTGCACAGCGGCAGATATGGAAGGCAATTGCTCCCGCTGTCACTAGTGGCTGTGGACAACTGACCATCTTTTGTGGGTGTGCAGGGCCACTCTGGGTGAGCCGCCTAGTACGTTCAAATCCACACGCAGTGTGTAAGCCACATTGTGCCAGATATATATAGCTGTTCAATGCCACCCTGCTGAGCCAGTGCCAGGACAGATCACATGGTGCTTGCTTTATTTGGGCTGGTTTGAGGGAGATGTACAGAATCCATGAGTGAAAGCGCTGATACATGCTACTTTGACACAAAAGGAAGAATCCTTCACTTAGGGCCGTAGAGCAAATTCAGTGTTCTGGATTCCCCCGTTAATATCAAAGGGCATTATACGTATGCAGTCAGAGCACATTGGCTCAGGCCAAGTTCCACCACACAGCTCTGAGAGGGGAATTTTGCTTGAAGAACACTAGAAATGGGTCTATAGCCAATAACTGATAACATTCTTCAAGTGGCAAAATATTAGGCCTATTTGGTTTTAACTTTTACTAGCAATTAATGTTTGGATTAATAATTTTTAACTGGACTAGAAATGGGAGGGGAATACAGTTAAGATGGAAATTATGCATCTACACTCCATCTCATTCACGTATGTGTTTCAATTTTTGTGTTTTCACATGTAGCATGAGCTTACACTTTTGTTCCGCTTGTGTCCATATCATTATTTAGATTCAATACTGATGGGTGCTAGAGAGAAAAAGACCCTAAACAAATATGTCCAGGTACAACCAGGGAATTAGTTGTGATTACAGTGCACACCCTGGTGACACTAACGAGAGAAGTGAGACCTTACTTTTCATGGACACTTGGTCTAAAAAGAGTCTCCTGATGCCAGCAGTAGCCCTGCCTTCAAACACGTAACTGACCAGCTTTGACTCTATTCAGTGAAGGGCAACAGCATTCTTATACAGTGGTTTATTAGCAAATATCAGCATCACAGATTTTTAATCCAATTAAAAACATCTGGCACTAGGGTGATCCAGCTGGCAGCCCATGGATCCATACCTAAACTGTGGAATGGCTGTGCCCATCCCACCATGGTTGCCTCAGCAGAGACCAAGGGCAGCTGCCAGAGTTGTGCCGACAGCTGAGCACCTCTGCTGCATCTCTGTCCAGCCGAGGGTTTCTAGACATCACCTGGAGGTAGGATTGCTGCCCGGGGCACAGCTGGGGCCAGGAAGGTGGCCATCTCCTCCGCCTGGCCCACAGCAGGGAAAGGTGGGCTAGGGGCAGGAGCACCAGCTCCTCTACCCGAGAAGTTCGGTTTTGCCCGGTATAAAGTAGCTGGAAATCTGTTGTCTATTAGAAGCTGATCTCCTATTGAGGGTCACCCAACATTGTACTGGAAGCACTGGGAACATTTTTAAATGATCCTTCAAGACAGGAACTACTTGGCAGGGGGATTTCATTTTGCACACTTGGTTCTCTCTAGCAGTTTCTGCCACAGAACACGTACTCTTCCTTATTGACTCCACAGGGTGGTACCAAGAGGAAATACACCATGACCTTCATCAAAATAAGAAGTACCATTAATACAAGCCCTATTCTTTCTCTGCTTTCCTCCCAGAGTTAAGCAAGGCGCAGGAATCATCAAATTAAATGGCTGGGTCAGCTTAATGTAATAAATCTATTAGTTCATATCATCATATATTTGATTTATACTACCCTAGACAATTACTAGCATGTCATTTCTTTGTTTAGGGATTTTTAATTTGAAAGTGTTCTAATCCTTAGTGTCAGCTGTTCCTGGTGGGTGATGACATATCTACTGTGAGTGAAACATTCTGATGACATATAGAGTGTAGGAATCAAATGTCATAAGCATAAATATTTAAGCAATAAGACATGACAGGTAGAGCATTTCTTGGCGATTATCACACACCTCGGGTGGTGTTATGACGAGGCATTTGTCCAAAGGCCAACTGACTTTAACACACTAAAAGTAGCATGATTGCCTGGAAATGTGCTGCTTGAAGTGTCTTACTGACATTTTTCCTTCTCTTGATGATTTCTTCATTTTCCAATGGAACCCCCAAGGAATTACCATTTTCTTCCTCCAAGACAGGGAAAGCCTACACCTTAGAAAGAACTGAGCACCCAGAGCTACCTGGAAAGGGGATCTGAATGAAGACGGACATAAGCCTTAACAAAAGACATGTGCTGCCCACATTCACAGTCTCAATGTTGTATTGAAACGGCAGGTCTGGCATTTCCTACCATAAGAAGTGCTTTCTGAATCAAGCAGACATAGTCAGCATTGCAATGAGGAGCCGAGCAATTTCTTTAGCAACGTTCAAGCTACAGACAGTGTTTGAGGAGAAAATACCATATCATCTTCACTTAGAAGTTGCTTCCTATAGTTAATTGCTCTGGTTTAATAGCATTACCTTTTCTATGAATGATATGAGGATATGCTGTGAAATATAGAAGGGTTGGTCTTCACTGAAAGTAGCATATAAAATACATACTTAATTTCAGAAGTTATGGCTTTAGTTCAATCCATCCAATACTACCAAAAGCCAAACTGAGATAAACCATCCTAGCTCCACTACAAGCAACCAGACCAGTCATACCTCTGGAGCTCTAGTCTCTTGGGCTGCGGGACTAGGTTCATTTCTGTCTGAACTGGGTTATGTTAAAAAGAACATTATACACAAAAATAAATGTTGTGAAACTTCAATGCCTATAGTATTTTTTCTTATTTGCTTGCTGTGTAAGAGAGGAAACATATGGAGGAGTTCCCTAATTTGGCCAGGTCTACACCATCCATGGTGATTTCTGCTGTGATGACAATACCTCAGCTTTTTGCCTAAGTACTCTGCTGGGCTTAGTATAAGTAGGTGGAAGAATATATATACACATCTAGTGCATCTCACTGAGCAAAATTATGGGCTACATTCATGGTATGCCATTAGAGTTGCAAAGCCAATTTTAGGCATAATTGACTCCCTCAGCAACTCAGTTCCTTGGCACAAGGCACAATGCACAAGCAGAGCTTGGTTTTAATGTCACAGATTTCAAAATTGTGCTTAAATTTTGGTTTTGAATTGAAAGGAAAATCCCACATCCTTTTCTTTTGCCCCCACCAACCAGAGAGCTCACTGAAAGAATAAGGAGTAGTGGCAGTAGCCATGGCAGCATTTGCCTGCTCCAGCTGAGACACTGATGTTTCTATGAATGACTTTCAGGCTAGTGTTAAGGTGAGCCCCATTTTTCGTGAAGAAAGAGCCATTCTCTCTGGTCTGGCTGCAGATCTCCCAATCTCCCTTCCTTGGTTGTAGCTCCACAGCAGCTTCAGCACCAAAGCTTGAGTTTGTTCCCCAGCACGCCAAAAACATCAGTAGCACTCAGCCTTGCTAGCCTTAAACATGCAAATCGCAAGAAGGCCAACAGGACCATCTCATGCAACAAAGTAACAGAAAAATGCAGAGATGGAAAAGACACCAGCAAAGTTTTCTTTGTGATCATTGTTTAACACTGTAAGTAATTAAATATTAATGAAAGTATGCTACTTTCATTTTGTGAGCAATTTAATTCAATTAAAAATAAATGGATCTCCTTGGCTCAGTGGATATACTGATATTCAGCACTGCCCTTAACTTAGTTTCAACAGCATTTAACTCCAGCACAGCACAAAGTACAGCGACTGAAACATAGCCCCCAGCTAACATCGTTAACTCTTTAAGTCCCAGTGGCATGATTCTGTCACCCTGCTGAACCAACACAGCCTCTCCCAGGGAGTATTGGCTATGCTGTTTAACTTGCAGGAGCAGTAATTTATACCCAGTGTGTTAGCGAAGATATCTTGCACCGGGGCACTGTTTTCTTGAAAGGAAGCCATTTCAGAAAGACTTAGCAGGCCTGCATGGGTCTGAATCTACTAGCATGCCGTGATCTGCTTAAGTAATATATCTGGGAACTTCATGTCACATTATGTAGAACTATTCTTTTATTGCGCTGAAAGAGCTGTTTTAGATTCCCTCTGAGCCCATAGGCCATGTCTTTCTGATAATAAGAGTGTTATCAATGCTTTAATATTGAACTCAAATCTCTGCGTGAGAGAGCATCTAAGAGCTATTACTCAGTGCTGAAAGCAAAACCCAACTGTTCTGAATGGGGAGGAAAATGCCAATCTGTTGACAAAAAGTTAAACAGAGGTGAAATCTAAACTCTGGCCAACATTTTACAGCCTTAACGCATTGTTAACTTTTCATCTTATCTGTCAGGAATAGGAAACTAATGTTTAAAAACAATGTATTGCTTTTACGGGCAAGGTCAGCATTTGTTAGATTTCAGGGTTATGCCGAGCATAGTCAGCCAGCGCTACACAGAAAGAATTGCTCTAGCACCCATGGGCTGAGGTCTTCCAAAAGTTAAAATGTACAAACCAATTTCATTCCCATTTTTTCCACGCAGCCAACAGGAGCTCTGCTCTGACTTTTTTGTCTGGCCTCTGTTTTCACATGTGATAGTGCTAGTGGTGGCTGGAGGTTAACATCTTTCAAAAGGTGCTGCTGAACAAACCCTAGGTCAAAGAAGCGGTTGCTGCATTTTGCTTTTGGGGGAGCTTCGGGATCAGGGTCACTCTGCTCTCTTCCAGGGGCGAGGTCCAGATTTGTGCGCCTGCCCCTTGGACAATGCCGGGCTTTGTTTGAGCGGCAAAGCATCCTTGCTCAGCCATGCGGTTCCCAAAGAGCTGCGTAGGTAAGATAATACAGGGGAAGTGGAACAGAGAGTCATTCTCTGTGAGAGAGAGCCAAAGATCTCACTCAGAAAACGTGGCTCAAGGATGTTTTCCCTATATGCTTTTACATTAAATAATCCCACCTCATATACTTAGAAAGCATTTGATCCATGGGGCAACTGTATGGACTAGCAGATCATGATGTCATTAGAAACAATCTGCATGCAATGTCCACTGCGCAGCAAACAGGCCAGCAAGAGAAAAAGAAATGAGTTTCATACAAAAGAGCTTCCAAAACACGTGCTGTGTGCGCTGCCACATTCATGAATTTGCTTTCCTGACAGATACAGCCCCTCTCTTTCCTTAGCAGTACACATTCAGGTGGGCAAGACTTGTAAGCCTTTTTGCGCAAGCAATAAAAAACACCATGAATGCCAGTGTAGGTGAATTTTTGTGGAAATCCTAACAACAGAGAGACACTTTTTATCATTCACACTGGAATAAAATGTATTTGTCATATCATTAAGAATATTTGTGGGTTATATGCAGATAGGCAAAATACCATTCAGTGAAAAAAAGGCAACACAGTACGACTTAGGTGATCAATCACACAGAAGAGCTTATAAATTGCAAATACTCAAAAATGACCAGCTTTTGAACAAGTTGTAGACCCACTTTTGCTTACAGAAAATAATACTTAAATACAATCATAAAAGCCAAACAACAACAAAAAAGCACAAAAGGCCTCATTACATCAGCTAAAGGATTTGGGACGAATTATTTGGCCAGCTCTAGGTGAGGTACATTTTGTACCTTCTGCCCCACATGCTTGGAGACTTCCCAGTTTGTTTTAATCTCTCTAAGCAAATGAGAGCCCTCAAGGCTCATTAGGGCTATTTACACAGTTCTTAACTAGAAAAAATTAGATCTACAAAAATGAATAAATAAATAAACTGATGTGAGGTATGAATGGGAAGTCATGTTTAAAATTGATTTCCAAGTCTGCTACCGACATGGACCTCCCTGGGGCTACTTCAAAGAAGTAGCCATGGGGAGAAAAAGAAAGGAAAAGGAAAAAAAAAGGAAAAAAAAATGTGAAAAAAAGGGTAAGAGTTAAGACTAGGGTTGGTGACAAATCAGAGGCACAAAAGTCTGTAACAAAACATAAATACAGCTCAGAGAAGAAGGGAATCTCATGAATAAAGGATCCGTGATTCGGTCTTGGCTCTCCTAGGGTGGCCATTTTTCTGATCTTTACTTCTGCTCTTTATTTGTAAAATAAAGGTAATGACACCTTCTTTTTCCTCCAAGTTATTGGTTCTGTTTCTCTAACTATGGGATAACTCTTGTTCTGGATGTGCACTCCCGTGGTTATTAAGGGAGAAAGACAGGGACTTCTGTTACATGGGACTAGAGGAGCATTTACAATCATACTGATCTCCCAGACATGCAGGTGCAACTACTCATGGCCAGCCAGTTCCTGCCATCCATATACACATGTTCCTTTGAACGGCAGCTTGTACCTACCCACCCACCCCAAAATAACATCTATCTGATTAGCATAGCACCTGGACCATCCACATTTTCCAGTGCTGAACCACTTCTTGGAAAGCATGCCCTGGCTTCTAGAAAGGAGAGGGGGAAAATGGGTATTGCAATAGAGGCTATAAATTACTAAGTGGCCAATTCAACTGATGCACGTGAAAGGAAGAGTCTTCCCATCACCTTTCTTCTCAGACGCTGTGATTCTGTCAGTAGAAAAAGTGTTCATTCTTAGCTCAAAGCAGGTTTCAATCTGTCCTGTTGCACCTCTCCTTCTAAGCACATCGCCTCTGTCTGTGCCCCTGCCCTCTGCAGACTTTTATCACTGTCAAAGTTTGACTCTCTGCATTGCCTCAGTATTGACACTTTCCCAGATTCACCAGCATAGGCATCAGACATTAGACACCACCCAGTACTCTAATAAAACAGATTTGTTTTTCTAGCAGTCCTTTGCTTCAGTGATAGGATTACCCATTTCTTCTGCTTAACTTAGCAAGGCTCACATGGCATATCCATTAATGAACTACCTATTTCTAATCTTCTTTATTGCCACAATAGGAAGAATAGAAAAGGAAGTTTTTCAAACACCCTTCATGGCATTTTCAGCCCAGCAAGAACAAGTTGCTCCAAAAGCAGAAGTTTAAACTGATCCCTTTACACCTTGGAAGGCAGAACCGAAGACCGACCGAGAAGGAAGCATTCTGTGGTCAGTGGCACCACAGCTGAGGTGCTCAGCTGTGGCGGTCTCAGATGCAAAATCAGCTTCAGCTGAATCAAGAGGAATCATGCATGCAAACCTGAATGAAAAGTCAGTCTTGCATCCATAGTGTGCACTCTGCATTGCATCCAAGGTAAGTATTTCTGAGCAAGATAAAAGTTACAGCAGACTTTCAAATTATAATCCCATCAAGCAGAGTTGAAGAACTGAAGAACAATTGCTTGAGACATTCAATAATTCAAGTTCATACCCAAATATTCTCCAAAGCTGCAAAAGGTAGGGTAAGCATCAGAAGCTCTTTCTTGAGCCTTCATCCCATCTTCAACAGTGTATTTAAAAAAAAAAAAAAACAACTCACAAATTTCCAATAGCATGTGAATAATAGGATACAAATATCATAACATTGTTCAGCATTAACTATTAAACATGGCCTGCAGCTGTACCACCTGGGGCTCTGATCTTGACAGCTCTCACAAGTTACAGAAGACTTGACTCCAGCCAGAACTTGGACAAAAAGCCTCTAAGGAAAATATAAATGCTACAGAAGAGATTTTTGCAATTCAGTAGAAGAAAATGACATAAGGAGTTCCTAGTGGTTGCAGGGTGTTGTAACTGATGGCTTTTGTAGGCTCATTCACTGCTTGGGGCAAGGGTGTTACTGCTACCTTCCTCCTCAGTTATGAAATGACTTCCCGCTTCTCTAAATTCCCCTCTATGATTTCCACATGACCCTGAAATGTCCAATGCTAAATTATCAGGTACTGTGGCTATATGATCTCACATGAACAGTTGCTGCTTTTCACTCCAAAGGTAACTGCATTTCCACAGTGGGTAAATCACTTCCTATAGATGTGAAGTCTATGGTAAATTGCTTGGGATCCTTTGAGATGACATATGCATAATATACTACTGTTAATATTCTACTAGAGCTCAGACAATAATTATGTGAAGCAAAGATGGAAAACAGAAAAATCTCTGCTTTTTTGTCATCTTTTTTCTGTCCCACTCACCCCTTCCCAGCAAAACCACAACTTGAACACACCTGCAGAGTTAGATATAGGGCTTCACTTTCATCTGATCTGACAACTGGAAGTGTTTTTCCCTCTAAACAGCCCCTTCAAAAGCTTTTGAGCTTCAGGTCTGTTCCCTCAAAGAGTTTTCAGTGGGAGAAGCGACACTCAAACCCTTTCCGTCATTGACAGTGCTTACATTCTTTCCCCTGCTTCTCTTCCTTTACCTGGGCTTGTGGTGAAAACTCACTGCGACTGCTCTAAGGAAATTCTGTTACGTGCTGACATTTACCAGGTGACAACAAGGTCGGGTCAGGTGTTTGATACCCAGGCCTTTGCATGTAATTATCAGGTAGTATTACAGGTAGCTGAGGCTCAGCACATTTCAAGGGGTTGTGATGAAGCAGCTCCCTTACTTGTCTAAGCTTTTTCTCAGTAAGATTTTTAAAGAGGCAGGTGGAATTTTATTCCTAATCCTACGTTTCTTGTGGTCAAACCAGGGGTTACTTTTTTGCAACTAAAAAAATGTGAGTAAGCAACGAGTGGGTTTGTGAGCTCAGAAAGGTGATAGTCACCAATATCTCCAAGTGGTAAAATATTCTATGAGGTTTTGATATTTGCCACCAGATTTCTTCTCTCATGTTAGCAGATCAATCCCTGTTCTCCAAATCTTAAAACCTCAAACGAGTGCTACTTTCAACTCTTGAAAGAAAAAGCTATCCACTTTCTGTTTTTTCTTCTATGTCCAACAGAAGCTTCTTAAAGCAACGAGAAGCTTCCCTTGGGATTAGAGTATCAGCCTGTGGATCTGACCAGACTGGAGTTAAATTACATTTCAAAACAACATTTTAAATACTACAATCACCATTTCTGAGTCTGTTTGCATGGATTTTGGTCTGTTTGGTTTTCTTTTAAGCTCAAAACCTTGCCGCCACCGCAAAGTTGCTGTCTTAAGTGTAAATCTAATCTAAATATTTTCCAACAGAGGGAAGAAGAAGAAGAAAAACTTTCTAAACCACGCTGGAAGCTTTGAAAGCGATCCCGCGGGCAGGCTTTGCCGCCGTGCTTTGCATTTCCCGGCCGGGTGCCGGGCACGGAAACCAGAGGCTCACTGACACCCAGCGGCTGCCGCGGAGAGCGCAGCGCCCGCCGCCGGCCCCGGCCCCGCTCCGCGCCCGGCCCCGCTCTGGCCCCGGCCCCGCTCTGGCCCCGGCCCCGGCCCCGCTCCGGCCCCGGCCCCGCTCCGGCCGCCCGGGGAAGGGGCGCAGCGGCTCGCCAGCAGGCTGAAGTTTTACTCCGCCCGACTCACGGGCTTTCCGATAGCCTGCAGCGTAACCCCCCTCCTGCAGGAAGGGCTGCCGGCTGGGCAGGAGCCCAGGAGGAGGCGGATCGCTGCGGGCAACGGTGCGGGGAAAGACGAGGGGTGCCCTGCGATTTAAGGTAAAGGGTTTTTTTCTTAATCTCAGGGTCCTCTGCCATTCGCTTATTGCTCTCCACGCTACTGCAGCTGAGCACCCATCTCTCCCTCTCTAGGCAACGTACCGGGTACTTTTCGAAACCAGCATCTTACATAGAGTCCAACAGTAAAAACTGATCAGCCTTTCATGCTCAACAAAAAAAAATATACATGCACACCCCAAAGCACATTCCAATACTTTCCTTCCTTTATTTTAAAAGGGTTTGCTGCCCCAGAGAGAAGTAGCCTTTTTAATACACACAAATGACATACACCCGTTATCCACACAACAGAGGAGTATACTCTAGCTGTAGAGACGTTGTGCTTCTAATCACCTGGGTGTGCGTGCCCGTGATTATGAGGGCTAAGGTATTTCAGGGAAACAGCTACCGATCATCTGAGAAGAAAAATAAGAGTAGGAATTGGAAGAAGGCGTAAGAAAAACGCAGGAGGCAGAGGCCAAGAGAAGAAACAATATTTAAAATTAAAAGTAAACCAAATAGTCAACCTCCATCTCTTTGATTACTATAAAATGAGGCAAAACAGTTGCATGTAGGGGATAGAGGAAGTAGCCACAGAAGATGAGTATCCAGTGCCTTAAAAGAAGCCTGTATCAATTGGCCTTAGTCTTTAATGTCAAAAACCTGAGCTGCCCCGCTGAACTTCCTTAAGCTCTGAGGATGTCCTGATTAAAGGAGTGTGTCCGTCTCAACATTAGTGAAAAAAGAAAAAAGACAACGGACTCCTGGAGCTGCAGGACTGGACGCCCAACCAAGCACACGTTGGTACATCTCCAGCAAAGACAAAAGGCAGCTCCAGTGTGAAGATGGGTGCAACTGTGCTTGTGTCCAAGATTAACAGCCCATCTTTACACCGTGCATATAGCTCACAGCAGCAGCAAGCAAGAGCTTTGCTCCTTTTGATACCGGCATTCTTGCCATGCTCAACACCAGTTTCTGAATGCTTTACAGACGTTAAAGGAATAGGGAAAAATGGATATCCATCTTCCACAAATTCTTAGTTCTGTCCTCCAAATTTTGCAATCTGCATTTTTTTACCGGAGCAGTACAAGGAGGAATTTCCTATCTTAATTTAGACTTGGGAGTGTCGGGTAGAAAAGATGCAGTTTTCATTTTGCGTGCAGTTTATATGTACAAGACAAACACTAGCAGTGTGGGGTGCTGGTTTGAAAGAGAGTTGTATGACCCTGACTTGCAACAGGTCTGCAGCCGTTTACTTCTCTTCAGTTGTCTACACGGTGGGCACCCTGCAGTTGCTGGGCACTTCACAGAGCACACTGGAGTGTCCTTAGAGCAAACAGAGATTCCCCGTTAGCAGCTGGAGGTGCAAGGTGTCTGAAACAGGGCTGGGCTGGTCCAACGCAGCCCAAAAGACAGCAGAAACATGCACTGCTCACAGTGTGCATTTGATTTCCTTGCATGGGTTTTTGGCTTATCTTCAGATACGACTGTCAACTTTTGGAATCGTAAAGGCAGAAGGTTTGTTCCTCCCACAAGATCTGGAGTGACAGCCCCATGTGTGACACTAACCTTTTGACAGAAAATTGCTTCAGTGCCTCTTCAAGTGAGTGTCCCAGTAGCACAAGAGAACCTGCAGACACCGCAACCCAGAACCTTTGACAGACAAATCATCTAAAAAATGTGGGATGTAGCCCTAAGTTAAAAAGAATGAATTATTTTATCATTTTTGTTGGTGGAGAAAATTCCCTTGTTCTTGTCTTTAGCAATTTGCATTTGAATAGGTGGATCTGTTCTTTACATTACTTTCGAGAGCCTGCATTTCCCAAATTCCTATCACACCACTGGGCTTTCAAGGACAGGAGGGAAGCCAAAACATTTCCATCTAATGCAAACATGGATTACTGGAAGGATGTTCTCATTCTTCAAAAATGCACTGGGAGCAAGAGCCAGGTTTGCTAGCACCTTCTCTGCAAGCCATCGCTTCCTTGGCTTGCTGCATGTAGAGAAAGAAAACGTCACCAAAAGGGAAGGGCAGAAGTTCCTGGAACGCCACAGCCTGCAAAGAGAGCTGAGGAAAGTGCTACTGGGCAGGCAAGCACACCCACAGCAGCTGCAAGGAGGGTTAGCACACTGTCTCACAGTGAAATCAAGCACACTGATGGCTGGAGGCCCTTTCCCATCAGTCTCCAGTTAGTCAGCATCCTGTCTGTATCAGTGGAAGACCATCTCCAAGATAAAAGATCCAGTGCAAGGAAGGAAGATATTTAATACCTCCTATGTTAGCGGAGCTGAGATTTCAGCTGCGACTACCCCCAGGCAAATCCAAGTTTCCAAATGTTCCAGGTGTGGTTCCAGGAGGCATCTTCAGTTCCAGGAAGCAGATCTCTGTGTTAGCACAACCAATGTCCAAAGTGTTTCTTCCTTAGGGTCTAGATGGAAACTTCATGTCAATCCAAACTGTTCTTCCAGCCAACAGATACAGCAAAATCCTGAGAAGTACTGATGAGCTGAATGTTGTCATTGTGTATATGTGTATACATATATATATGTATGTATAATACATATATATAAAAATATATAAATTGCCTCCACTTCTCCCTCCCTCTGCTCCCAAAAGTTTGGGGAATCTGGGGAGCTAGTCAAACACAAAGTGAGAAATCTCAGAGCATGCTGCCGATGCTCCATCCCTGCAGAACTCATTACATGCCAGTTGCTGTACTTAGGGTGGATAGGAAGGGAGATCTATTAGAGAGAAAAAGTACAGAGTAGAGTTAAGAAGCATTTTTTTTCCTTCTAACTGCTGTCCTTTTATCTGCTCTCCTTCTCATGTTTCTGGGCTTTTTTTTTTCCTTCTTCCTTCTCCTTCATCATGGAAGTGGGACTGAATGCTGATGAGATAATAAATGGTCCAACCCCAGGCAATCATTTTCAGGTAATTAGTTCAGCTACTGAACTTCTAAGAGTAATTTTTTTACACCTGCCCAGCCAGAAAACTTGGGTGGTTAGTTACCCCATCACTGCTGAGCAGTCTTTGGGGAAGGGGCACTCAGAAGTACAAGTACTTGAGCTTCTGGATACGCTATGCAATCTCTAGTTAAGCCTAGCCCTGGCCTAGATATTTAGTATTTTATTTACTTTTTACAAAATTCCTTACTTGTGCCAAAAGCCAAACGTCACGTCCCAGTAGGACCAGATCTGGGATTTGTTGTAAGCTTCTGTGCATAATCACACCCAAGATCACAGATCGGTTCAAAACAATTGGAATAGCACTACTTTAGGGAACTTGGGGGGGTGCCTTTTTTCTGTTTCAGAATAAACATTTCAAAATTTCCCTTGGAAGGGAAGTTTGGAGAGGGAAATCATAGCATTTGGTTTAATGAACCTGACAGGAGAGCTTCCAGCTTTCCCCTTTCCCAGGATGCTCCTCCTCCTCACCCCTCGTCGAAGCCCAGGGTGCCAGGGCATGCGGGGTTCCTGGCCGCACAGCCTGGAGCTGGGCTTTCATGGGCACTGGGCTTTCGCAGCTCCGAGGCCCGCCACAAGGAGCCCGTGAGCCCTAGGGTTGTTGATCCTGGAGCAAGCTACCTTGGAGCTGTGGGCCCCAGGGGCTCCAACTCCAAAGCGGTCCAAGTGATGGAGAAGCCCTGGATCTGCAGACCCTGGAAGCCCACCAGGTGAAGCGAGCAAAAGCCTTCCTGGCAGGCACACAGGCTTCCAGGGGAACCTTTGCCTGTGTTTCGCTGGCGGGTCCCCAAACCTGCCTAGTTCCAAGAAATACTCTGGTTCCAACAATTTGGCATTTTCCGACAAAGATCTCTTCCATCTGAGAAATCCTGCCCGGCTCCGGCGTACCCTCAGAGCTTCAGGGGTGACCTCTGATAAAATGAAGGGAGGTTTGGGCTTTTGGATATATAATTAGCTTCTTCGTGGCAGAACACATGATAACCAGGTCTGCGGACGGGGAAAGGAAGTTCTGCGTAGGCAAATTATGGGGGCTTTGTGCTCTCCCCTCTGACGCTGGTCAGCATCAAATGCAGAACATAGGATTAAATAAAGCAACTGTTTGTCTCCTTTGGTATTGGTAATTCATATTTGATACTCATTAGATTCAAAAATAAAGTCAAGCATCCTGGAAACACGCAGAATTTATCAGGCACCTCTGTACTTCACGAAGCAGCAAAGGAAGGACGCAGCCACATTTCTTCCTCCACACAGAGCATCTTCAGAAAGTTTTGTTTTAAATCTTCCTTTTATAGTCCCTCTCTTCCCCCCCCCCCCCTTTTTCTCATCTTAAAGTCACCTTGGATGACAGATGTCACCAGGCCTCAAAAGAGCTGCTTGGATAAATCGGTAAATAATATTCATGAAATAGTACGTGCTAGCATATCCTGCTTTTCTTTTTATCCGTTCTAACAATACCAAATTCCTCATCCCTGAGACTCACATAAAGCCCACGACAGAGGGTTCACATTCAAACTCCAATCAGCAATTCACAAACTAACACAGAATGATCTAGCTGATTTCACTAGGGACCTCCATATGGTGATGAAATTTATTCTGAGCCATGTTTAGGTTTTGTAGTTGTGGGCACCATACACAAACCCTGAGAGAAACTGAGATTTTTAAAGCTGAGCTGGGAATTTACTAATACAGCTCCTACTGAAATAAATGGATGCTGTTTGCCCTCAAAATCTCAGTCATCCTAGAAGTCAGACAGAATCCTGTATCCTGCATGTTTATTTCTCCACCAAAACAAGGATAATCTTTTTCAGCCTTTCGAGTCTCCAGTTCACTACAACAATTTCCCAAGGCGTACTTTTTTAGACAGTACTTTTGCTGTTATATCCTGGAGGTGGACATGTCTTCTCCAGTTGTAATATTTTTAACCTATAAATTGTTCAGTTGGATTCAATTTTCAAAAAGCTATAATAGGGAATTCATATCCCCCAACTCTTTGAAGCATGTAACAAATATACATTTTTATAGTATGGTATAGCTGTGAAGTTTGTGTGGCTTTTCTTCAAAAGAAAACAACAGCCCAGATATATTCTGTTTTTTCTCCCTACAGTTTGAAAAATGGATTGATTTTTTTCTTTCATTTTTGCCTGTTTAAGTACAGGACTGGAATTGTTTTTTTCTGTATTTTTCCTTTCAGACAGCATATTTTCCTGATGGAACTCCCCTCCCCCCCAATACACAATGTGCTCTTCTGATTTACCAGCTCCAGCATTTTCTCAACAATCATGTGAGCAAGAGCAAGGACTGAATATTTTTAGACACTAGAACTAAGCAGATGGCGAAGGATGTAGAAGATCAATAACTCTAGTTTTTGTAAAGTTTACAGCTCTGCTTATTTCAGTGTATTTCAAAATGCCACAAGAAGAATATAAAACTTCATAGAATGAAACGGGAGAAAACTGCACTAGCCTGGATGCCTTGCATGAGAACATTTTTCAAGCCGTTCTTTGAAAGCAAGCCATGCACTTGCTCCAGCTTTAATTGTGAACTCTCCCTTTGTTAATTTAATTGTACTCATGTTGCTGTTTGGTAAAAGGTCTTGGACAGATGTGAGCTCATCTGACATTCTTCCAAGCATGTCTGCGTGGTCAAACTTGAAAGGTTTTTGGGAGCTGAAAGTCATCCCGTCAGGAACCAGAAACAACACCATCTGTTTTAGGTGACTAAGCACACTTCAAGAATAGCCATCTCCCTCCTTCTGGGCTCAAGCCTCCACGCTCCCTTGGGCTTTTCCTGTGGAGCAGCTGCCCCTCAGAGGTGCAGAGGAAGGGGAAACCATAAAAAAAGTTCTGGCCACTACCACTTCAGGAGCCTGAGGGCTTAACTGCAAACAGGGTGGAATCAGGCTGTTGCTCAAAAGCTGGTGACACAGTGCTGGAAATGGGATCTCCTGGCCCCAAGTAGGGGCACTTAACAGGAGAAACCAGTGTCTTGCTTTGTGACCTTGAGCAAGTCCCTCCATCCTTCTGCACCTTCACTTCTCAGCTGCAGAACGGGGCATCACAACCTCATTTCTGTACCTCCTTTCCCTTACAAACAGCAAGGCTTGCAGGGCAGGCATTGGGTCTACGACCCTGCAACATGTAGGAAGGTGTGTTGGTATTAGCCTGCAAGCATTAAGTAGAATTAGGAAAGCCAGTCACCACACCAGCAGTTGACAGAGGTCAGAGGAGACAAACAAAATTCCCCCAAAGTCATTACGACAGAGTTCACATTACTGAGTGCGTTCCCAGACATTACCTGGCAGGACTGTGGGGCTACAGAGCAGGCACATCCCAGCCTTCAGCAGTATCTGCTGCAAGCATGGTGTGAGCAGCTAAATGCCAGAGACAAAAAGGCTGGTAGGCAAGCAGGTCCTGCTGTAGCTTTTCATCCATGGCTGCTGACCTTTCCAGCCCTGCAGCTTCTGTTCATCAATGGGAATGCCTGCACCGTGCTGACAAGGAGGAACCCACCGGGAGCGCTTCATGCATTTCCCTGAACTTGTAACGGAGCAGTCCCTAAAACTGGGGAATGAGGACGGGGCCCAAGAAGACCAAAACACATTTTGATGCTTTGTTTTCAACAGACGTAAGGCAGCTGAGGTTTAAATGGTATTTTTAGGGCTTGCGACATCCTCAAGCTCTTTGTGCTCGGTGCTGGCAAGGCAAGCACCACACCGCTGCCATCTTATATACAGCAAGGGCCAGGGGACTGGAGGGGCTGGGACCAGTGAGGCTCCTCGCCTGCGCAGGAGGTCAGGAGGAGACACGTGGGGCAGGGTGGCAATGCTCTTCTCACACCCACTTTAAAGAGTTACTATGGGGCTTCTAACTTCCAGCCAGATCCTCACCACCCAAAAGGGGGCCTCGCTAAGTGTCTCAGTGCCATCTCTAGCAGCTGTCCCTTCCACTCGAGCAGTGTCAGCCTTGGAGCCAGGCCAGCATCTACGTGTGGAAGCTGTTCCCTCCTCCAACCTTCTGGACCTTGGGCAAAAGAGCTACTAAATGAGCCATACTGACACCAATACTGCAATCAATTTGTTAATAAGGATCAGAGACAGACTCTGCTGCTGGGAGGAGGAGGAGAGGGGAAAGGAGATCATTATTTTTAATTTAAATAAATCAATATGTTAATAGGGGAAAGGATGCACCCCGCACAAGGATGGTGGAAGGGGGAAGGCAAATGAGTACAGCTCTTCTTTTCTTTTTTTTGGGGGGGAGGGGGGTGCCATGTAGTTTTTCATTAGCCTGGGTTTAAAAAAAAGAAAATTATTTAATACAAAAAGAGTGGGAGTAGACAACTTTAAAAGTCCAGTAATAGCAAATAACTAATTATACCTGTCTAAGACTCAGAAGCATGCCTGGCTCTCTCCTTTCTTTAAAACAAATTAAAGAAAAAGGAAAGCTTGATTCCCAGGAGGGCTTATCTAAGGCCTCTCATCTCTAATACACATCTAAAGGGACAGGGAAAATATCTTTTATCACTTAAATCTCCCTGAAATTTAAGACCAGCTGGGATTTTTTTAATGTGGATATGATTCATTAAATTCATATCATTCCAAAGAAACCTTCCTGCCGGTTTATCTTTGCCACTGCAGTCATCTCTTCAGAAAAGCACAGTTTCCTGAATGTTGTCAACCTGGACAGCTCAATTTTTGGCTGAAGGTTAGATTTCATTCGGAAACCATGGAACTGGCCCTACGTTTTTCTTTTCAGGGAACTGGTATGTGCAAATCATTCTCGAAGTCAACTTTTTGCCCTCTGCTGAGACAATAGGAAAATCCTGCACCACCGTACTGCTTCCAGCCATTAGGCTTCTCAGTCCTGAGAGATGGGGTGGTTTTATTTTTGCAATACGTTTCAATATTTATGCATTGTACTTGGGGGTTTAGCATCTTTGATCAAATATAGGTACAAGAGCTCTGAAGGCTCAGCTCTTAGAGCTGGCTCAGAGAGCAGCCGCATCCAGCTTCCGCTGGGATCAAATGCAGTAAGTTTGTATTTCAGCAATCTTTAGAGCCGCTCTACGGTGGAGTGATGTACGAGCTGATAAATAGAGGGTTGTGGCGGAGTTAATATCCCGGTATAACGTGCAGCCGCTGAAATGCTCTGAGCAACACTCCGCAGAGTTTTAGCAGGGAGGAAAATATATGTTTTACATAATGAGCTCCTTCACATATAGTGCCACAAAAGTTACTAGGGAGACGGTCCGTCTTGAGCGCAAAGAAAAACAAAGGGAAGTTCACGTGGCAAGATTGCTCCTTGCTGGCTCTGTCTCGCAGCCGATGCGGAGGGTGGGGAGGCACTTTCAAGGGCGATAGTTTGAAAAGCGGAGCTGAGCCAGGGCACCCAGGCGGCGGGGAGTGAGAGGCTTTGGGAAGAGGTCAGGCGGAGGGCAGGGTGGATCGAGTTCAGGGACGGCTGTGGAAGAAAGGACGCGCGGCCCCGACAGATGCTAGTCGCGTTGTTCGGCGTGCTGTTGGAGGGCACGTGAGTGCCATGGTGATGGGTGCGCTCTGACATCCTGAATAAAGGAGCCCCAAGATGGGGGGGCTCCGGCGAGGGGGAAAGGGACCGTATCCCAGCCTACATGAGTACTTCAAATCAGACTGCACCCAGCACTCATGAAATTAAAAATAACTGCAAGCGACTGCATAGAAGTAAGCAACCCGGAACTCCCTGAATTTATCCCAGGGTAGAAGAGCAAACAGTTTTCACCTTGGGATTTTTCTTTTCTCTCATCCATAAGCAGACACAGCTCTGCCTTTTGAACAGCTCCGTAGGACATGGCTGAGAGTGGGAATCTGTCCCTGGACTCCCTGTTTTGAATGCTTCTTTCCCCAAGCAGGTACCTGGGCATGTCCAGCTTTTGTGTTTCCCTGGGTGAAAGTATCATCTTTTCTGTTTCCTGTCTTGCCCTGGAGGAGCTCACAACTTCCCTGCATTTTAGTTCTACTTATTACTTGGAGATTTACAGTTACATTTCTAAGGTTCAGAAAATTCAACTCATGCAAATACTCTTCTGTAAAGGCTATATTATCTGGTTTAGATATAGATGCAGTCCTTAGATGCAAATTAGGGCTTTTACCACATTTCCAAAATCGTCACAGACCTCCGCTATCTTGAACACAGTGAATGTGATTAAAAGTAACAGCTCCTCTCGCCAGATTCCTGTGGGAGTATCGGATCTAAACTAGATTATTAGACTAAAACACTGCTTTTCAATTCAACCCAAGTTAGCAGTCGGGATCCTCTGGTTACAATTTGAAGCTATGATCAGCATTTAGGGGCCAGACTCGTACAGGAATCACCAGCGAGAGCTCATGCCACAGATTTACTTTGGCTTTGCAGCTCTCTGTCGATCTCCAAATGCAGCCAGTAACACAAGCCAGCAACCTTCACTAAACATTCATAAATTATTTTTTTAAAAAAGCCTATCAAAACAAGAAAAATTCTCCTGATAGAACAGTTCTCAAATTTAAAAAATCTCTTTACTTATTCAATAATGGCTTTTGCTTTAGGACCTCATGCTGTCATCACAAGAACAGTTTTTACCAGTGGGTAATATCTTGCTCCTGCCTTTAGACCAGCAATTAGAACAACTAACAGATAGTTCAGACAATAGCCAATTTATCTGCAGAAAGGGAATTTGCATTTCTCTTTATATACCTTATATTAAAGATATACAGTATCATACAATAATTATCACTATATGAATGAATTATAATTCTAAGGTCTTCAGAGCAGTGACCTTCCGTTTTTACAGTGCACCTGCACAAAAGCTTTTAAGCTGTTTAAAATGTTTTGAGCCTCTTGTCCATAGCCTTTGACTACTCCTATGATATAATTATCAAATGGTTACATATATATAATATACAATGTATAATTAATATTATATAACATATACTAATAATAGATACACTAAAATATATTTACTAAATATTAAATTATATATTATTGTATCTTATGCTTTATACATTATATCTTAATTTATGTCATATATTGTATATCTTTTTTTTTAAATATACATCTATAAAGCCAGCATTTCACATGTCTCCACACATGATCAGACATGTACATATATGCACATGTGTGTATTGTGCATACATACGTCAGCAGCATGCTATTAATGCATAACAATATTTGGGACTGCTGTTTTTTAAGTATATGGTTTAAAAGAATTTCCTTAAGACATATTCAGTAATTACATAAATAAAATAGATTATGAAAGTCTACATTGGTATCAGGTTCTTTCTGTTAAGAAAAGTACTGTGAAAAAAGTATTAGTAGCTGAACCTAATTATTGGTGATGAAAGTCATTTCATTTCAAACATCCTATTAACTAAAATCCATACACAGAAATTATTGGCTGCTTGCACCAATCCCCATTATAAAAACCGGTGAAATCCCTTTGCAAAAAAAGAGAACACTACAGCTTAAACCTTAAGTACTTCGATAAAAATATAAGATCAGTTTCATCCCAAAGTACAAATCCCAATCTCCATCTAAAACTGCCTGACCCTAAAATATATTCAGAGCTTGTTCTAATCACAGGAGATGTATTCTGAATAGGACAGCCCTCTATCATCTGCTAAGTCTCTTTAAGTCATCGTTTTCACTGTATCTGCAAAATTAATTCCTTTTCAGAAATATTCTCATCTTCTACTAAAAGAAAAAAAAAAAGCTTTTTTGATGTAGAGTGACAGGATTATGAAGTGACCCTTCAGGTCAGAAGGAGACTTTTCCTTTTCTCATCAAGGAAATCAATTTCTAAGTCCAAGTCTCTTAAAATAATATATTCTTGTGGCACGCATACAGCTTTTTTTGATCTGCTATGAAAAGAATAAGAGGTAAAGAGGATCAGGGGTGGCGATGGAATATTATAATCTGCCACACTCACACATCAGCCTTTCACTAAGTAATTCCAGATAAATTGAGGATTTACATATTTAAGATTAAATGGGGAAAGAGTAGTGATGCATAAATAGAAGAATACAAAGATACAATTTAGGGAAGTTAACTCTTAAAAACTTGATGTTACTTAATATTTGATACCCTTCCCCTGTCCCACCCCACCTTTTTTAAAGCACATAATGTTTATTAGGAAATAACCAGGATAATCTCTTTTAGATCAACTGAGTACAAACACAGATGCCTTAGGGTTCTCTCCTCCACCCCTCCCACCTTCACTACTGAAAAAATACCAATTACCATGACAAGAAACAGTTAAATGCCTCCAAAGACACATACACACAGCAGATGGAAAACAGGAGGAAACCAGCTGGAAGTGTGTTTCCCTTAGAACTGTTTTTAACAGCCTGTGCACAAATAATGTCTCACTAATACGCAGATAAAAATAAAACATAAATATTTAAAAGGTGACTGGTCAAAGCAACAAGATGGCATTCGATATGGGAACTTTCTCTTTTCCATTACCTTCTGTGTCCATACTCCAGGCAATAGTTCAGAGACATCCTGAACCAGGTCTTTGATTCAGGGAAAGTAACTTTCACGTGAAAGCTCTGGTGATGGCCGTAACCTTTTGGTACTGCTATTTGCAAGGCACATGGGCTTGCCTTGTTTTTTATTACTCACCTGTTCAGCCTTTGCTTTTATGCTGAGCTTCCTGTGTGGAGGGCTTCCCGACGCTGCCTCCCAGCACCGCCTGCCCCAGCTGAGCTCCGGGAGCAGTTGTTCACACCAGCGCAAGACAAGGAGGCCAACCCTTTACAAAATGACTTCTGCTCTTGGGTGCTCAACCAAAAGCATTCTAAAGGACCTCTTCTTCCAGAAAACACTAAGCACTTTCTGATAATCAGGATATTTTTAAGACATCCCACATAGTAATATGAGATCCCCGTAATCCATGTTTACCACCAAACATCTTGGCCTCACCCCCCCCGAGTCCACACAGCATACGCGCTCCCTTGTACCCCTGTGGCTTTGCCATTAGGGAGAGCAAAATCAGTGGAGATGAGGAGAGATGGAAATGCTCATGCCCCTTTCTAGCTGAAGCAATGCAAGAGAGGGCAGGAGAAAGCACAGGCGTTGCTTGTAAGAAATAAGAGGGACTTCCAGCACTATAACCAGGGCAAAGGCAGCTGCAGGGGACAGTGGAGATGGGAAGCCTACAGTTCTTCCCCAGGATTCCCCAAGCCAGAAGCATATCCTGCTTGTCCTGTCTTTGATCTTAACAACTATATTATCAGCTAGAACAATTTTAAGCAGTGTAGATGTGTCGGCCATCACTTATTTAGATCCCTTCCTTTGCAGTCCCTTCTTCACTGAGTCTCATTAGGCAGCCCTCTCGCACTCACCAGGAATTCAGCAAAGCAGACCCTTAGCTGGTGTTAATTGGTCTGAGTCCATTTACTTCAAAGAAGATGCTGAAATTTACAGTGCCCAGAAATTTGACCCAGTTTCACTTCTCCGCATAATGTGGTCTCTTGGTGGAGGAACAGATGTATTCCTTCTGCTCTGGGTCTGAAGCTTTAAGTCATTCCACACATTTTTGAGAATCCAAGAAATCTGGATTTTTTGGAGCAAATAAATCCTGAACATGATGACTTACTCCAATGGAAGAAGTTGGAAGCTCCAGAACGTAATGTAGAAAAGTAACAGTATATCATACTGGTCCACCCAAAGCCAGAAAGAACTAGAAAATCCTCTCATGAGACATCTAGATGACAGGGGAAGGTAGGTGAACACATAAGCACTTGGAGGAATCTTGGCCTGAATGACATGAGGCCATCAAACACGCTCTCTAGACAACTGGTTAGACAAGTAATCAAGAGTGATTTGGCCTGAATAAGGCCAAAATTTGGATTTAGACCAGTAAAAGACAGTTGCATGTAGTCTGATGATTCAAGGTAAAACGTAAGGATGTTATTTTATTTAAATTTTTTGGTTAAGTATTTTTTACAGCTGTTTTCACATGCCTTCAGAACCAAGAGATGTGAGTGAGCCCTGGCCAACACCACTCTCTGTTTCGGTACAGTCCTAGTCTGTTTGCAGAGGGCAGCTGTAGCACAGGCAGTAGCAGCGAAGGCAGTGGGAGGTAAGGAAGGAGGGTAAGTAATTGCTGGTCTTTGAGGCAAAGATGGGGAGAGAATGGTCTTACTCAGGTGGCATCACGAGGGTCAGCAGCTGAGGATAAGCACTTCTCAAAAGCTTTTTCTGTTAAAATTCTGGCAGCACATCACTTGGCTTTACCAGAATATTAAACATAATTTTAAAGTTGTTGTTTTTTAGTGCTCAATTTCCTTGTTAAAAGTCTACAGAAAAAGAAAGATCTGTTTCCTCTGATGTTTCTTTCCCTCCATGAATGAACTATACTTTTGTCTGTTTTTATTTTTGTACTGCCATATTTATACCTAACACCTTCAAACACATATTATTTTAGAGATCTGATACCATCTAGTGTTATTGCTGGCTTTTCACATCTTACACTTATCAAGTAACCACAGTCAGCAACATGTCAGAGTTCATCACTGCATCACGTCAGTAGCAAAATAAAACCTGCTTCCCACCCAGTATCTATATTTACACACCCCACAGGTGGGTGGTGAAATTTACAGTTCATCTAGGAAATTTACTCTCCTTTAATCTCTGGAAATTAGTTTATCTGTATGTGTATGTATCATTATCATCTAGTGCCTCGCCACTGATTTATTTCAGCCTCTGTAGCAAATAGGCTGGGATTATTAATAACAAACACATGTATTTATAAACAGCCTATGTACAATCTTGGGCACACTAAGGTCAAGGGTACATTTACTTCAAAGCAACCAATGTTTCACTCTGTTGTTCAGTGATTTAGATGAGATTTTAATTTGCAAATAGTAGTGACTATAGTAGAGGCTAGGTGCAAAGTCTTCCTAAATATTCATAGCTACTAAAAGCTGGTGCTGTCCAGGAGGGAGATGCTTATATGATTTCATACTAAAAGAGGACAAGATCAACAAGAAGAGCCAATCTCTGGTGGACAACATAGTGTGTTCATCTGTTTGGGCATGTCCTGGTTTCGGCTGGGATAGAGTTAATTTCGCCTTACGCGAAGAGCTGTGTGGTGTTTAGCTGCCTGCCGGGTTAAACCACAACAGGGCACAATGAGCTTTAAAACACAAAGTGTTGCTGAACTGAAAATACACAGAAATACAGTATATTCATAAAGGTAGAAGAAGAAAGAAAAGAACAGTGTGGTTAGTATTATGAAAGATGGTGGATTAGTATCCATGGAGACTCCTTTCTTTTCTTTATTCACCCAATATGTACAGGACAATTGGTGATTTCTCTACAACATCCCAACACTGCCTTAATCTGGACAGACAGCAAACACTTCTGTAGCTAAAAGGGTAATTTGGACTCCATGTCCCGTAGCTCAAGGCCTCTCTTCTTGTGTAACGGGATGGATGTCAGTTATGATAGTAATTTCTGCAGCAGGGCCACTTGCCTACTTCGGAAGTAGGCTGGTGGCCATCAATACTTTTAAGTCACTCAGCAACCTAGAAACAGTGATCTACAGGAGGTTCATATTTATTGCTACTCCTTGCAAACAATTTACCACCTCCAAAGGAAATTATTCTTTAATGATTAAGTGCTTCATTGGAATCAAGGGGAAGGGAGTTAATTATTTCATAGCTTTGTAGAACATAAAATTAGGATATTTTTCAGCGTTGTGTTTCACTTGCTTACTTATGACTGCTGGCAGTAGGTACGAAATGTTTTTACATGGTGTAGTTTTCTGTGATGCTTACACATGCTAAATGCCTGGGGCTAGGAAACAGATACCTGTCTTTTAGGAGCACTCTTCCAGGCAGCCCTTTTTATTATACAGGCCATGTGAATGAGCTCAGCTTACAGGGAAATGCCCTTTTGAGCCTCTAGTAAGAAGGTAAAGAACAAGGAAAAGAGGGAGGAAGCCTATCTAGACAGGACAGCCTCCAAAAAATGAGGTGTTGGCATATGAACATTAATAAATTTTGATATTGGAGAAACAATTCAGCAGGTAGGAAGAGTTGCCTCATGCCTCTATTTCTTTCAAGATGTATGGTTAATTTATAAAACAACTAGCACATTTCATATGTGACTGTCCACACTTAGAACAAAACTGCGTTGAACACTGAGTGAGCTGAAGCACGCCAGCTACACTGCATCTTCCCAAAGTAGACCTGGCCATATCCTCCAGATATTGCTGCACAGTCAATCAAAAGCTTAACCAAGATGGTAGAGTTGTCAGCGCATACTACAACGCACTCAGATGTGGCCACACCAGTTGTAAGAACAGGCATGATGGAGAACTTCAACTAAAATAACACACTACTAGCTTTAGGGAGTTCAGCTCCCAGGAGCTCCAAAGAGGCTGGATCCAGCAGACAGGCTGTCCCAAGGCAGGGGGAAAGACATTTTGGACACATCTGTATCTATCATAAAGCCTGCACCCCACCTTGGACATCCCATCCAGAGGCACACAAATATGCAGTGGTACTACTTACTTCAGGGATCTTTAAGGGTTTACTCAAGCCAATTATACTACAGTAACATAGAGGTTACAAAGACAAGAAAATGTCGATAACAGAGAGGGACAGTCACAGCCTCAGGGACAACTGTTAATGAGAATTAGCAATGCATGTCCCTATGCCTATTATCTAAGAACTGAATAACACTTGTACGTATGATTTGACCCCAAATGTATTTAGTCTTCCATTCTCCAGCTTCATTTCCCCCCTAGTTTCCCCTCTGTTATTCCAGTTATGTCTTTTTAGTCTCTATGTTGTACATATCTCTATGGCTATTCTCATTCTCTTTCTGCCAGTGTACATGCAACAGCTCCATTGGAAAGTTTTCAAGAGGTAGGCTGTCTGAAAATAATGTGGGGGGGGTTTCTATAGTACCATTTTTCAAGGGCTAAGAACTGGCTTGGATATAATCTTTTTTTATTTCTCATGACAACTCTTATTTCGAAACACTGTCTTACCAAAGAAAAAAACAGCTGTTTCACACTCTTTGAAGCAAAACTGACTAAAATATCTCATATTTTTTGTTCTACTTAAATGCTCTATTTTCATTTATATGACAAGAGGACTTGGAGCAACGCCTCTCCTTTGACCTGACATTAGATATTTTTTTAAATTACATCTGTTCTGGCTGAAGTCTTGAGGAATTCCAAACCACAGAGTTCTCCCACGTGAACACAGGACTTTGATGTCACTGGCATGTACAGCAACAAACATATGTATAACAGTTTTTTAACAACAGCAGCTCAGTCTACCTCAGCTGATATCCCAAAGTCAACAACATATGTACATATTCTTCACTCTTGTAGCGCATGTGGGCTTTTCAGCCACAACTACTTTCTATGTTTAAATTAAATGTATGATACAGCTATATACTGAAATGCTTTCCTTGTGAAAGGTTCCTTGATGGACTGCAATGATTATTTGCTTTTACATAGTTTCAGAAGGTGTGTAAAATCCCTTCTCAGTTTGACACTGATACAACTTGGGTGCCTTTTACTTTTAACAAAGAAAGCTCTTAAAGTATCCTTATTTTTACTGCTGTTACTATATTAGCAGCTGAAATGTGATTATCCCTTTGAGATCCATCATGTCACCTATAGTTATCTGAAATGCTGTTCTCAATTCATTATACACAGAAATAAAAATACAAATCCAGTCCTACAGTCTCATTTGATATGACAGCTCTCAGTCACATGGGAGATGTGTACCACCAAACTGTATTTATTATAAATCTATATTAAAAGCCTGTCCTATATGAGTATGTGGATTAGCGAACATGTTTCCTGAACATGTCTACAAACGCACAGTCCAATCCGTATTTCTTGCCCTAATACAGATCTAATAAAAATGTTCACAAAATTCTTAAGGGTTTGCTGCCTTCCAATTTTTCCCCCTCAGGTGCTTCCTTCCCAGGGGACTGGTCATTTTAAAAACAAATCTAACTATGAGTCTTGTTTTTCCTAGAAAATCTCCAGATAAGCACAAGGTGAAATAGTTGGTTTTTTTCATCAAAGCTATTTCTTTATATCTTTGACATTGTTTTTGTTCTTTTAAATTAAAGGGGGAATCTGTAAATCTCTGAAACTGCAAAGGACCGAACTGCAGCTCTGTCTGGGAAAGGCAATGGTTTAAGGCAAAGCTTATAGCTCTGGATTTGAACACGCAGGCTCCCAGCTCATACTGCCTGTAATGGGCTTTCCAACCCATTAACATTAACGTTGGAGAAAACGTCCATTGCATTAACGTCTCGTTTCTCTGTGCATAGGTGTGGCCACCCTAACGCACTGGAATAGTCCAGTAATGTTAAGTCATATGTTGTGTGGACAGGGTCAAGGGAGGAAAAGGGAAAACGTGCCATTTTCCATCACTTCCCACCACTTCCAAATTTAGAAGTGAGACAAGGTCTATGGAAAAAAAGGCATTACCTCCCACAACACACCTGGACTCTCATCTATCATTAGACCATCACGGCTACAGTAATATGACTGTTACAGGCTTAGAAGCAACAAGAGTTTAATTACCCAGATATCCAACAAGGGAATCTTCTGGGCTGTTGCGGTGCATTCAGAAAGACCTGCTTTAAATTAATTTGAGCTGTACGCAGCAGTCCCTGCAAGAGGCACACTGCTTTGTTGAATTGATGCAGACCCTTCCTCTCTAAAGTAAGAAGCACATGTGCACGTGCTGACAGAACCCACGTGAAAGCCCAGAGTTGCTCAGGGCTTTCTTGACATGTTTGCATAATTGTGGTTTTTCAGACCAAAAGCGGAAGGTAAACTTCATTCATGGCTGACCTGCTGGCCTTCACAGCTGGAACATGTTGGGAATCACTTCTGGCACCGAAAAGGTTAATTGTCTCCTGCTGTGAGGTAGGAGTCTAGAAAAGGATACCACATTTGGTGGGAATTATAGTAAATGAGGTTTTCTTTATAGCACTGCTCATTCTCAACATGTTGAAAGGGCATTAGTTCACAGTCACTTTCTCTGGAATTATCAAATCTGCTCAGGAAGCCTTCATTAGGATATTAAACAAGACTTAATAAGTGAAAGTGATTTGCATCGCTGATAATCGTGCGCATTAATCAAGCAAGCTTCTGTCTCTCCCTCTGCAATATGTTTCATGTTCCATTGTAAAGCCTCTTTAATTCTGTAGGGCTTCTTAAAAGGGAAACGTTACATTTAGAAAGCCATTTTTAAAATGATTTACTTAGCAAAGATCACTATAAATAATGTTCAACTCACTCCTCAGCTTTAACCATCAATATAATTAATACTGAGGAGTTTGTATCAGGGATATGGACCAGATGTGTTCCCATTTATCAGATATAGATTGCACTTACTCTAATAAATGTGTTTTCATTCTGAGTAACTTCTGAAACCAAATAACTGCATGTGGCACTTTAATCTGAAGTCACAATTTTAGGCTAAGGCATTTATTTCTCATGCCATGGGGGACCATGAGAGCTTTCACTACATCATCCCACACACCAGAGTCACACCCGCAGTTCTTAATGAAATTGTGCGGCAAATACCTCCTGCTATTCGGTAATTCCATGGTAACTTTGCATGATCTGCTCTTGGGGGGTGATGCCACTTCTACAGAGCACAGCCAACCAGCACGGTATAATTAATACCTTCCACTTCTCCAGCATGTTCCTTCCTAGGATCCCTCAATATGTGTAAATAGGTTTAATTTTCAGAACACCCCACAAGACAAGTCTTTTGCACACAGGCAAACAGACACTCCGGGGATAAGTGTTTTTGCCTACACCAGCAAATCCTGGAGAAAACAGAATTAGACCCTTAAAAAGTCTTACTCTGCTGCTCTTGCCACTAGCCTGCACTATGTCAGTGTTGGCCGCCCCATCTAACATGACCCCACAAACACCAGGAGGGCTCTGCACACTCACAAGTGCCACCTGGATACTCCACAGCCATGGGAATATTTTTAACAAGAAAAACTATATCGATATTACTGTTCCTCACCAAATGCCTCACCAAGGATAGGCTTAAGGAAAATCTTGTCACAAGAATCAGCAGCCATTGTGAAAAATGTGGCAACATGAAAGCCTAATTATTGTTTATAGTGCATCAGGAAGGACTGTGGCTATGGTCTGTAAATACACGAAAGTGACCAACACCGTAGTCTAAGTAAGTAATAATATTGATGTCAGGATGAAGAAAAGAAGCACAGCATCTAAACGAGCTCACCCACAGGGGTGACCTCTTATCCACCAAAATGAGCAAGAGCAAGGAGGTGCTTATGCATTTATTTAGGTAGCTAGATCAGAGCCTGAGCAACTAGGATCATGTTAGGCTACTTGTGATACATCTATGCTTCTGTTTCTGCAGACCAGTTATCCTCAGGGTACTCGGCCCCCCGAGCTGGAAGACAGGGACGGCGAGCAGGATGAACCCCCCATAATCCAAGAGGAAGCAGTCAATGACCTGCTATGCCACCTGGACGCTCACAAGTCTATGGGGCCGGATGGGATCCACCCGAGAGTGCTGAGGGAGCTGGCGGAGGTGCTCACCAAGCCGCTCTCCATCATTTATCAGCAGTCCTGGTTAATGGGGGAGGTCCCGGACGACTGGAGGCTTGCCAATGTGATGCCTATCTACAAGAAGGGCCGGAAGGAGGATCCGGGGAACTACAGGCCTGTCAGCCTGACCTCGGTGCCGGGGAAGATGATGGAGCGGTTCATCTTGAGGATGCTCACAAGGCATGAGCGGGACAACCAGGGGATCAGGCCCAGCCAGCACGGATTCATGAGAGGCAGGTCCTGCTTGACCAACCTGATCTCCTTCTATGACCAGGTGACCCGCCTAGTGGATGAGGGAAAGGCTGTGGATGTGGTCTACCTGGACTTCAGCAAGGCCTTTGACACCGTCTCCCACAGCATTCTCCTAGAGAAGCTGGCGGCTCATGGCTTAGACAGGTGTACTCTTCGCTGGGTAAAAAACTGGCTGGACGGCCGGGCCCAGAGAGTTGTGGTGAATGGAGTTACATCCAGTCGGTGGCCGGTCACGAGCAGTGTTCCCCAGGGCTCAGTTTTGGGACCGGTCTTGTTCAATATCTTTATCAATGATCTGGATGAGGGGATTGAGTGCACCCTCAGTAAGTTTGCAGACAACACCAAGTTGGGCGGGAGTGTTGATCTGCTCGAGGGTAGGAAGGCTCTGCAGAGCCAGAGGGACCTGGACAGGCTGGATCGATAAGCCCAGACCAATTGTATGAGGTTCAACAAGGCCAAGTGCCGGGTCCTGCACTTTGGCCACAACAACCCCATGCAGCGCTACAGGCTTGGGGAAGAGTGGCTGGAAAGCTGCCCAGCAAAGGACCCGGGGGTGTTGGTCAACAGCCGGCTGAACATGAGCCGGCAGTGTGCCCAGGCGGCCAAGAAGGCCAATGGCATCCTGGCCTGTATCAGAAATAGTGTGGCCAGCAGGAGTAGGGAAGTGATCGTGCCCCTGTACTCGGCCCTGGTGAGGCCGCACCTCGACTACTGTGTTCAGTTTTGGGCCCCTCACTACAAGAAGGACGTTGAGGTGCTGGAGCGTGTCCAGAGAAGGGCAATGAGGCTGGTGAGGGGTCTGGAGAACAAGTCTGATGAGGAGCGGCTGAGGGAACTGGGACTGTTTAGCCTGGAGAAAAGGAGGCTGAGGGGAGACCTCATCACTCTCTACAACTACCTGAAAGGAGGTTGTAGCGAGGTGGGGGTCGGTCTCTTCTCCCAAGTAACAAGTGATAGGATGAGAGGAAATGGCCTCAAGTTGTGCCAGGGGAGGTTTAGATTGGACATGAGGAAAAATTTCTTTACTGAAAGAGTGGTTAAACATTGGAACAGGCTGCCCAGGGAAGTGGTTGAGTCCCCATCCCTGGAAGTATTTAAAAGACGAGTAGATGAGGCACTTAGGGACATGGTTTAGTGGGCATGGTGGTGTTGGGTCGATGGTTGGACTCGATGATCTTAGAGGTCTTTTCCAACCTCAATGATTCTATGATTCTATGATTCTATGATTCTATGATTCTAAGAGAGAGAGGTGGGAATTACTGGTGGGAGTCCAAGGTCCACTTTTTCTGCAGGTCTGATGATTTAGTCCACTCCCTGGGAGGAGCAGCCATTGTTTCTCATTACTTGCTGCATGGACTTTTTGCAGTTGTCCTCACTGCATTTCATGCCATTTACATTCTGCCGAGACCTGAAAGCATCATTTAAGAAACCATCTCTAAAATTAAGACCATGAGAGTATTTATTGCTTTTAAGAAAATGCTGTTTGCTGGAGATCTTGTTTGCATTCACTCAGGCTGAGCACATAGTTTAAATGGAGCTAGAGAGATGATGTTTCTGTAAAGTTGTGGAGACTCAATTCATTCTAATGGCCTGAGACATGAATTATGTGCCCTGCTTCACTACCTTCACGGTTCAGTAAGCTGCTGTAGCTCAGATGGAACCATTTATCTGAAGGCAGAAAGGTGTTATTCCCTCCTTACTGCTGATTTCCTTTTATTTGTGTCTATATAAGTGGTTATGTGTGGTGTTTTCCAGATATCAGGTGTTAAGCTCCATAGGTCTATATCTGAGCAGTTTTCTTTGTTTTCTAGAGTATATTTGAGAAGATCAACATCCAGTAATTCTCTTCTGTTTTCAGTATCGAGTTTTATGGTTGGACCATTCACGTGGGTGAGAAACTGTGCCTCTAAGCTTTGAAATCAGTTATGTGGATTCACTCTGACGATAACGAAATGGGAAAAATATTTCAGTGTCCACTAATAAGAGCACAAATGCAACCATATTTTTTCCTAACTGCTGTATAAAAGTTTTAAATTTTCAAAACAGGAGCATAAAGTTTGAGCTCCCAAATCAATGCTTTGATGTTTAAATGGATTTGGCCATTTATTTTTCAAGTATGTTGGGAGTTGCACTGGAGGTTAGTGCAGCAGGCTTGCCTGAACACGGTCCATTACCCTCTGCAGCAGCAGCAAACATGGAACAAAGGGACCCCTTCATTATCACACACAAGGAAAACTCTGGCAGAGGCTGAAAGAAGGTAATGAGTATATCTACAGTGAACAAATATACGAAGATACTCAAACTAGCTCTAATTGACAAAACGCAGCTTCTCTACATGGCATTGCACTGTGCCATGTAGACATAGCCTAAACCTGTGTTTACGGTGGTATGTTCCCGGGAGTTCTGGGTAAAGTTAGCTTTAAGGCCAAGACCCCCTCCATCTAGCTCTGACAACTGGAAGATTGGAGATAACACTAATGATATCCCTCTATTCTGAATTATTGTTGCCAACTGTATCAGTCTTAAAGCCCCTACTCCTGGGATCATATGATTTGCTGAGAATCTCTACTCTCATTTAATAATAAAAAGGTAATTTCCATCAATGATGCAGAGGAAAGCTTGGAAGCATGACCAGAATATGTGCTAAAACCTCTCCTTCCCTGCCAAAAAATCCCTCAGAGGTAATAAAAGGAGCCTAAAAGGTATTATTTTTAATCTTCCAATATTTAAGCCAATGACAAAATTCTCTGTGCTGCAGCATCTTATGATTTTTGAGCACTCAGAAGTATTACTAATGCAGCCTAAAACAGATATTTGTGAAAAGACAGCACTAAATAGCATAGGGAGGAGGCACATGAGGCCTTCAAAATAGCATAGCAGGGCTGGGAACACATGTGGACACACACGCTGTATCAGTATGACTAAATAAAACGGGCCCTAGATGTTTCTCCATTCAGAGGCCAAGTGGAACGAAATGGCTGGTGCCCATAGGTGTCAATTTGCTTTCCCCCAAAACAGGGTGGCTGTGTTCAAAGTGCCTACTGGGACTAGTCCCTGGCTAATGCTGGGGAACTACGGCACTGACCGGGAGAGTGCTAGTGGCTGTCAGCTAAAACCACGCCAAGAAGCCTGCTGAGAGTTGAACACTATAGATGGTCACATACAAGTGCTCAAGCCTATGCCCAGCCCCATTTTATTTACTACTATAAGCTCCTGGTATAATAAGAAGGGAGAGTTGCAGAGCTGCAGGCTCGGGTAGCTGGGGAATGGGGTACATGCAGAAGCTCTGACCCAGTGGCAGGCGTGAGGGGGCTGCAGGATGATGGAAAGGGGTAAGAGAAGCACAAAGTGAGCGAGTGTCTGGCAGGTGGGAAAAGGAAAGCACGAGGAGCGAGAAGGCAGCAAAATGTGCAACTCTCTTAACACTAAACTGGAATGACTTCCTGAACAGAAAAGCATAACTACCCTTTTCTTTTTGCTATAAAGCGTTACTACATAGCTTCAGTTTCCCACCACCTCTCTATCTCAGCACCTGTCGAAGTTTCCCGATAAGTATAAGCCTTACTAAGCGAGGCTGGCATATTACCCTGAAAGAATTCCGTACCAAGTTTTAATTTAATCTTTATATGTCACATTCAAAAATCAGGCAAGATGATACCAACCAACTGCTTTCAGGAAAAAAAAAAAAAACCACAAACGCACAAGAACTCATCTATAATGAGATTGTTAATTTAGGCTTAATTGGAGCAAATGCTGTTATAAAAGGCTTGTGTATATAATTTCTCAGACTGCTAAAATTAATGAATAATATTGGTGTCAAATACAGTTCTGTATGATTTTAAAATGGAGGAATATGTCCAAATATAGGGCCTGACTCTATCTCCATTGCTTCTGACTTAGGTTTTCACTCCCTGAGAAAAAGATTACACATTAGAGACAAATACTTACTCTAATTTGGAGGAAAATATGGATGTGAAATATTTGGGCTCATCTCATGACCTGAGGCCTAGTCTCAGAAATTTTTTTTATAACCATAGGGCACAAACACAGAGGGATCTAGTCACAAACATTTTTATTTAGTGGAAAAAGTACAGCAGAAAGCTCTGGCCTTTGAGACACAGAAGAAAGCAAGGAAGTTGATTGAGCTAACATCATCAAAGCACCTAGACTCTGCCAGAAGCCTTGGACACAGTTTTTAACTGTGTGGGCCAGAAGGACAGATATAAATTGCAATAACTGCTTTCAGAAATTATAAAAAGCATTCAGCAGTACTTCTCATAGAACATGAGTCTGATTCTGGTGATCATGATGTGGAAATAATAAGAGGAAATCCTTTCAAGGTTTTGTGCAAGCATTGCCATGGATTCTCCCAGCCACCAGCTTTCTCACTGTTATGCATTAACTGATTGCTAATCTCTGTTTGGTGGCCCAGTTGCAGTGGGATCCTCTCTCACAAACTGACTTCTCTCAGAAACCCCACTCCTCTCCCCAGAGGCACCTTCTGAAACCTACAGTAGACAATAGCTCACTGGTAATTTCTGTAATGATGTGCCAGTGGTACTAAGATACTGGCCTTCTTGCTGGAAGCACTTGGATAACCTGTCAGTGTCTGTTATGTTACCATGTCATATCATATTTTATGTGACACTGCCTACAGGGCTGCATATATGGAGTTTCATGAGCCCCTTTCCAGTGGTCATGGGGGGTGTTTGGAGCAATAATATTTTTTACAACTTCTGGGGTAATTCAAAACACTTTTGGATTTAAAATAATAAAACTGACCTCAAACAGAGACTTTGCTGTTGGCCTGATGTATGGTGCATCACGAAAAGGACCTGCGTGTGCCTGCTGTCCTTCACGGTAAACTATCACAAGGATCACAAGGATCCAGCAGCCACATGAAAATGGATTCTGGCAGAGTGATCAACTCATTTGTACTCATCTTTCCTGTCATTTGCCTTGTGATCTCCTTAGCAATGTCCTCTTGGTGAACCTGACATTACATCCTAAATCTACAGGTCTTTTTTTTTTTGCAGCGGTATTACCATTCTCACATGCTGCAAGCTCAGCGTTAGCGGTGAAAAGTACCCAAGTAAGAGAAAAACACAGATTAACCAATCAATACAAATTAGCACACAACCAAAGTAACTTAATTAATAGCAATGAGACTTCATCATAAAGGCAGTAAATTGAAGGAGAATCACTGTAATCAATTCTTCAAAGTAGGATTTACGGTACCCTAGTACAACAGCAACTGTATCTTTCTTCCTGTTGGAGATGGACTATGTACAGAGAGGAAAAGAGAGGACAAGAGAGGAAGGAAGGAAGGACAACCGATGTTGTTGGCTTTCTATTTTGATATATCTGGGTGATATATCTTGTTCAAGGACAACTGAAATACCAGTAAAGACTAGACAGGAATTACCAAGATTGTGGGAGGCCAGAGTTTGAACTGCTTTCACACCTAACATAAAAAATCTTAAAACCTTTTATAGATTATTATTTATCCGCATTTATAAGAAAGCTAATCACTGTTATATCCTTAAGAGGTGAGGATAACCTAGAGTACATTCAGGTTGCAAAATGCCTGTGAGGGTGACAGAGCCAAGGATGGAACCAAGGGGCTATGAATCCCAAATCCTTGCTCTGACAAATAGTTAATACTTTCCCTCAAATGTGAAGAAGGATGATTTCTCTGGGTTATGTTACCCTTTGGGGCTACATAACCTATTATTGGCCAAGAAATTAGTTGTTCAAGCCTCAAGTCAAGTAACAGGTTCCAGGATGGCACACTGTAGTGAAAAGTGGAGATCCCATATTCATTTATCTGTGATAGCCTGCACTTCTGAAGAAAAATGCTCACTTCAAATATGATTTTATTACAAAAGCAACAGAAAAGACACTTTTCTTAAATGAAGTTATAAAATGATTTTTACCACATCCTTCCGCATCTCCTTTTTCCTATGGATCAGAATGACAGGAACCAGATGCTAAGCCAGAAAGGACATTGTTCCACCTGCAACATCTGGCTCTTTGGCAAGCCATACGGGAAGCTTCAAAGTTGCATCTCTGCCTCTCACATGGTAAGGCTGCTGGTCGATTGCTTTATCTTCTTGGATGTAATTTTCCTTTGATTCACCTATAATTCTGAGGAACTGATGCATTTGTATCCATTTTGAATAAGGTTCTGTACAAATGCCACATTTGATCTCCAGGCAGATCCTTTTATTTCCTTTTATATGTTCTTTAATTCATGCACTAGCTTTACTGCTGCTCAGCTACATCGTGGCTGATACTTGCACACATGCCACAGCCTTTTTTCCCTACATGAAGTTAAATATCCAGGCTCTCAGCCATGCAAAACCAAGTAGAAATTAAAATACTTTTTTTAGTATTTCTCCTTGCTGCAGTGAGGCGTTTTTAGAGGAGAGGCAGCCTCCTGTTACTTGCTAACATTCCTGAATCATTCCTTTCCTCAATTCCTCAGTCCTTTTCTACCAGTTTTTTTCCAGCTCTCTGTTTCTTGTGAGCATTAAACCAAGTAAGTTAAACATTAAAATAACTTTCAGATGAACCAGAAAAAGCAAGACAACTGTAAGTTAAGACTGGACACCACTCTCCTCAGAACAAGCTGGTCTAGTGAGGTAACAACTAATTTCAGCTGTTTCCAAGCACTTTGATGTCTAAGTATCAAAAAGCCCTCATCCCTACAAAACAGTGAGATAATGGAGATAGCGGAGAACTACACAAACCATGTATAGCACAACAGTGTTTTGGCTGGGCTCTCTAGAGGGTGCTGTGAAACACTCTGTTAATTAATAGGAAAGGAGTAATAATTCATTAGGATTCATTCATTTAGGATTTAAATCCTGATTAGAAATGTATCCTTCCCTACAGCTATCGGTATCTTTTTTCTCTGTGCTGGAATCTGTAAAAGGGAAGGCGGTTCCCACCTTCACTCCTCTATTCCCTTCCTCTACTTGCATCAGCCGTCAGACTGAGATCTGTTTTCCTCATTACCGTATCCCTGCTCTAAGGTAGGTAACATGCAGCCCATCTTAATGTGGGATAAGGTAAGGCCTAAGAAAATTATTTTTTTCTTAAAGGATCATTTTTTTTCAGGTTCTCTACCTGGGGCCAACCAATACCCAGCAGCTGCTTCAAAACAACATAACCTGTCACAGCAGGGAAAGTCATTAGTCCACAGAAAGCAATGAGTACTTTCCAGGATGTGGCCCAGAAGTACTTGGCTCATCTATTTGCTTTAAACACATTGGGTCAGGCTCCGTTTCATGGTGCGTGGACACAGACCTACTTCTTAGCAAGTAAATCCCAAGGGAGAGGGAATTGCAGCTTTGCCTACGTCTAAGTACCAAGCTCAAGGATAAACGCCTTGCAACCTACAAAGTCATAGAAAGTAAAACTAGTGGAGGAGAAATAACTGAGGATTGCACCAGTGTAATTGGCAGAAACACGTGACCCACGGTGTTCCAGCTTCACGAAAAACAGCAGGAATAAAGGAAGCCTACGTTTTTCTGAATTGAAGTTTATTTGAAAATATGGGCAGAAAAGTACCCAAAACTTGTTTTGCCTTTCTGAGTTTTAATGATAATTCCACTCTGTGTCAGAAAAGCCGTATTTTCTCCAACATTTAGAAATTCGTTGACATGAAAGTTTCTAGGCATGGCTATTACATTCAGTAACACGGGAAGCTGCAAGTGGGCTTAAGTGCCAGTTCTCCTAGGTACTGTACGAACTCAAGGTAAGGGATGGTCTCTCATGCAAAGGACTAGCAATAAAAATAAAAACACATAAAGTGGCAATGGAAAGAGAAGCATAGAGGTGAAGTGAGTTAATAAGGTTACATAGCAGAGCTAAGAGTAGAATACGACTCTTCTCATGCCTTCTTAAGTACCCACTAGAAGAGGCCATAGGCATCCTTCAGTGTTTCCAGGCAGACCCCCAGTATTTGTCACCCTTGATCAGATGCCTTCGCTTGGTCTTTCTGGGGAAAAAAAAAGTCCTTGGACTGTACTTCACAGTGTTGCCACAGTAGTTTATAATTATAAACAGCTACAAGTGAGTTTGAGCTCATTTATTATTTTACTCATTTTGCACATTTATGTAGTTGGCTGTATAGGAACATAAGTATATATGGGGTTTGACTTGTTTCTCCTGCAATCTGTACAGACCACCTTTTGCAGTCTGACAATATGGCACCCGTGGTTGATAATCTCTGTTATGAGGCAGCCACAGACAGTTTGTGGAGAAAGCAGTTTGTGAGTATTGTTTGCTTGACTCAAAAAGAAAATAAGAACCAAATATGATCTGAGAGTGATAGTTTCCATGGAAGTCTACACATCCTTTCCTCTCTTAACAGCGGGGAAGCCAACCAGAGGTGCAACACCTCAAGCCTTCTCAGACTGACAGTAAAGAAGAACTTCACTCCACTCACTTCACACAACAGCGTACAGTGAAAGGGAAGGCATGGGTGTCTCTGGTTGTCAAAACCTCATGGAAGAGCTAAAGTCATGCTGATTGCAAGCCTAGGAGTGAACAAATAAATGCTATTGATATGTATGTATTAACATGTACTTTTGAGAAGCGGAGGGGAAGCACTCCTAGCTCCAGTGGATACCGGCAATCACAAATTCACTGGGTAGATGTTGTCTGGTGTCAGGTAATGCCCAGTCCTCACTGGCCCAGCTGCAGCAACTGCCTGTCTCCCAACCCTCCCACTTTTCTTTCTGTCCGAGGAAACCAAATGACTGCTTTGCCCGCTCTGGAGGTACCAGTCACTCTTTTCTCTGAAATTGCCCAACTGACCAGCGTAGTTAAGTCCAACTCAGAGAGACTGTTCCCAGCCTTTACTTAGCTTGCTGACACTTCTGCTTCAGACCAGAAGGAAGTTTTGTGAACCAAAAACCACACCTGATTTTCTAGCCTGACCTAGAAGCAGATACTCTTTTTCCAAACCTTGCCTCTCTCCCACTGGGCTCTGCACACTTCTGCTGCCACAGGAACTTTACCTTGCAGAAGAGTATCACCAGGGAAAACGAGTGGCCATGGAGAAGAATCACCATGTGATCACCAAAGATCCCCTTTGCTGCTATGATCATTACCTGAGAGATTCATTAACTCTGTCAATAATCTCACCTACCACACAGTGCTCTCCGGTATCTTGAGGAAAGGTCACGAAGAACAGCCTAGGAGATGGGAACCTAACTGGCACCAGTATGATTAGACAGGATAGAAGACATGGCCAACAGAAGTGAGAGAGAGATGTGGAAATCAGACATGCAAAAGAAGTGGGTGCAGACTTCCTCCAGAGTAGAAAGTCTGAAATGCCAGTGAAGCCTTTGCTTCTGAGTCCTTCCCTAATGCTGACAGACTACGTAGAAAAACAGATTTTTGGTCAGACCTACACTGCATTGCCAGCTTTACAGATGCACCTTTCCTCTTCTGCATTTTTAAGCTGTGCAGCTACCAAGATAATTCTACAATCTGAATAAAAGATCTCATCTTGTGTCCAAAAATACTCAGTGTTTCTCTCCATATATACGATTTTATGATTTGTCCTTCCTCATTTACAGTAACACTGTAGCTCCTTAACGGTCAGAAACCTAGGGCCTGATTTTCAAGTGTCAAGGACCATGAAAAAAATAAATCCCTGTGAAGTGAACAAGATCTGTGTGTGTGTGTGTTCAGCATCTTTGAAAATCAGTCTTTCTTATGCTTAGCTATCAAAATGATTGGCACCAGGCATATCCCTAGACAGTGTGATCTATATAAAAGTATCCCTTCTTCAAAATCTTGTCACTAATTCCAAATCACATTCCTTCAAAACCCTGTCAAAAATATATTAAATTTCTACATAATCCAGTCCAGCTACTCTACAGAAGAACAGTTTAATTCACTCTGTTCAACCTGGTTAGGCTATTCATATTCTCCATTCAATTAGGCCAGCTCTATTTTTGATCACATCAGCACCAGAACAAACATCATTTCCCAGGTACGGTCTCAGGACATTCACCTTTTAATGTCTCCACTCAAACTCTGCCATTTTGATGCTTTTTCTTCTGTTCCCCAGTCCTCTTCCTACATTTCATATAATTTTCAAAGGATTTCTTTCTATGGTGCCCTGTGAGACTTTCCTCCACCGTCTCATGGAGTGCCTCAAAAGTGCATGGTGATTCACCTTCTCTTCAGTCCTTATCCTTTATGTGTACATTTGCGAAATCAACAGCATTCTCTTTATGAAGGCAGTGACACTGTTCTTTCATAAACCACTATTAATATTTCTTTTGTGTCTGTGGTCTTTCCCAGGAAAAATGGGATGACAGAAGGTGTCTCAACAGTGGTTAGGGAATTCTCCCTATTTTTGTGGAGTGTGCTTACATCAGGCAGCTTGCATGTGCACACCCACCCACAAGCTTATATATTTTTATAGCACATTCAGTCCATCTAGTAGAGGGAAATCAAGAGGGCTACACTGCCCTGTGACACATCTACCAAATACCCAGGAGAAAAACTTGGCATTAACCTTCAATAAATGAATGGATTATATTCCAAATAATAAGATGGCTAAATATAGGCACAGTCTATGAATTAAACATTGCCTAACTTTGCATGATGCTAATTTATTTCGGCATATCTTGATGATTGTGCTGTGGCTGTGTCCTTCTGAATGTTTTTTAATTGTCCAGTGGTTGTCCTTTATAATCCAGCTGCTGGCTACAGTAAAATATACAGTAATCCATGTCAACACTAGATACACAACTGCACACACACATTGTATACCAGACATGGATTACGCTTTGTGTGGTACAGGTAGACAGACAGGCATACATGTACACAAGGCCTCATTAATTTCAACAAAAATAAAGCAAAATTCAGTCTATTGAACTGATTAGAAATATCATCAGTAGAGTAACTGTTTGTGTATAATATGACTGTAGACTAGTTTTATTTGCATTTCCAAACAACAAAGCATTAGTGTTCCCTGTACAGAGAAACGTTATCTTATTCTTAGGAGTAAATCTCTGTATTTGGCCTTCTGTGAAAACTAGAGGTCTCCGCCAAGATAAAAGCAACCTTTATTGGGTGCTGTACCACAACAGAAGAAGAATGAGCCACTGCTCCAAAGGCAGTCTAACGTACAAAAGAGATGACAATAGGTAGAAAGCAAACACACAGAGAGGGGACTTGCCCAAAGTCCCAGGTGCATGGCGGGTATTCAGCTCTTGCAAGCTTCTGCTTGAAAACAGGGTGAGACTAACATCAGACAAGAGACGGGACAGCCATTGGTGGGAAGGCAGCTATAGGAATAATTACCGATGAGAGAGGCAGGTTGAAGAGAGAGTATTCAAAGAGGAGCAATAAAGAGCCGAAATGCCCTGTTGCAGGTTGCAGAAGGCCTCATGCTGAGACAGGAGGATGTGCTGAACCTGCCCCTGGCTGGGGTGCCATGAAAGGGTGCTCACGCCATGGCAGAGACCTCCCTATGTGTACGCATAGGGCGCGCATTCACCTAAATGACACTTAGCATTATGAGCACCTTGGTATGTACATGGCACAATCATTTACAGCACGGCCAGTACTATATGGCATATGACTTTGTCCTCACATGCTCATTTCAAATACAAGTGCACTGTAAGTGCCATGCTCCTTTTAGCCAGAAAGGCTGTTTGATCCATAAACACGCTTTTTACTCTTTTGCTCCTCTTAGAAGCCCACCTGTGCCTCAGAACTAATTCTTGAGTGGGACTTTCAAATGCTCCAAGGGTGCTTGTTACCCTCTCCACTCCCAGAGCTTCACCACGTGTGTTCTTCTCCAAGTCAGAAAATGCACCTAAGAAAAATGTGCCCATACTTTCACACAAGACATCGTGCACATCACTGACATGAAGCTGACTGTTCTGCTAAGACACATAAATTCAGCCTCTACCACCTTCCCTGTGTTCTAAATGGACGGTTGCCTGGAAGGAAGCTGCAAAATCAAGCAAAGAAAATGTATTTACCATTGGTCACTGTTAGAGGACATATAGCATCCAAACCACTACAGCCTGTAAAACCTCCTGGACCAAACCAGGCACAACGTACCCTTGTTTATTGTCCTTCTTCCTAAATTCATTTATGCAAATCCTGCTCAAGTTTCTCAGGTACCAATATCAATGGCTTGATTCATGTAAATGAGGGCTGGAGAGGGCTTTGGCCTTTTAAAATTTGTCTTTGGCGCTATCATTTTTACCATGTTTTTCCTGTTATTTTCTTTCCAACTCAAAATATATGGAATATTTTGTCACTTTAAATCTGCAGGTAAGAAGATTAGCCAGCTTTGGAACATGGAAATGTGCTTCTAAGCAAGTGGCAAGCACCACCTCAAACATGCAGCCCTGAAAGATATGCTCAGTAAACTAGTACGATTTTTTTTCAGTAAAGAGATGAGCTTCCCATTGCTCTCTCTTGTGTAAAGCTCATTATGGAAGCCAGTTTCACCAGTTCACCCTCCTGTTTACCAAAACTGTATACTGAGAGCTCAGAGAAATAAAACAAAATGCAGAAGTATATAAAATAATAACTATTGGAAAATATATATTTAATTCATACAGCAAATTACCAGAGATTACTTGTACAAGTAGCCTGCAATGTCCTTAAAAATATTCTTTAACTGAGGAAAAGTTTTCTGACCTTTGGAGGAAATGCTTGCTTCTAGCTATGACTAAAAAGAGATTTCCTTCTTTCTCTGTTGTGTTAAGAATCTTTTCTTCTTATAAAGAAGGCACCACAGTGGTTTATAACTGTCATAAAAGCCTGCAATCCTTTTGAGGTTAAGCTACTCAGCTATTCAACTTTTACTACAGAAACTTTGAAATTCAAAAAGAAAAAATAATGTAAGTTTTTGAAGGACATGTGTTGCTGTAGGTGATCCTGTTAATTAAAAGTGATTGCCTGCTAGGAAATCATACTTTAAAAAGTTTCATGAATTTATTAGAACCCTGAAGGTATCTTTGTATGCACAGGGCTTGACATGCCATTTATGCAATTTTGTTTCAGATCTGTTTAAAGCTTCACTGACGCTCCCTGAGCAGGGAACAGCACTGCCAGCATTTGTATGTATTTTGGCTAATTGCATTATGTGAAAATACATACTAATGAAGCTTTACCAGTGATGTTTGCTGAGGATAGTTTAAGTCTCATTTTCTTCTATATTAGCAGTATCTTTCTTTTGCAGATTTACCTTTTTGAAGAGCACAGATTCCTATAGGTTTTTGTGCAGAAACTAAGTCCCATTTTTTTGCAGTGTTATTCCGAAAGTAGCTATGTGAATGTATATGTGAATGTATGTCAATGGACATACAGCTTTTAATAGAGATGAAAAGAAGACAAACAGTAAACTATGATTTGAGATTAAAATACACTAGTTAGTTATTAAGAGTGAACAATTTTAAATGCAAAACTAATGAACATCTATTGTAACAATTTATTTTTCCTGTTACTAGATTTACAGATTGTGTTTTAATTGGCCATTACTTAATTATCCATTTCTGCACAAATCCATCTGGCAATATTCTTATATAGACTTTTCCTCAGCAATGCTTTGCTACCCCTTGACAATGGTGTTTGAGGAATAAATGATTGAGACAGAACAGTTGTTTATTGTGTGTGGGTTTTTTAACCTGAACCATGGGAAATATCAAAGCTGAGGTATATGAATCTATCGCACTTGAGATGGGTGGGGATCCAAATCCCTACGCTCACCAACTGACTGCAGGTATCTCAAGTTTGTCACTACTTCACAAAAGCAATCAGCTAATTGCCTAATAAAATTTGCCATCGGGTATTTGCTGCTCACATTTTCTTTTTCAGGTCAAAGACGTTAGAAAACTCTTTTTTTCTTTTCTGTCATGTCATTTTTGTACTTTATAGTGTATTGCATAAACTAACCCAATATGTAGGCAGCACCCTGCCTTGGTGTAATATCAAATACTGAAACGTTAAAAGGAAAAAAAATCCTCTGTGACTTTTACCAGCCAAGAAAAAAAGAGCTGAGGAAAAGTAACAGGAGTTTTATGAAAATTCACCGTGCACTTTGATGAATGTGTGGGCAGGTAGTTTTGTACATGCTTTGGAATATGTTGTCTGTTACAGAGAAATTTATGCATCCCGGGATTGACTTGGAACGATCAGTGTCGGGGAGTTGTTGAGACTTGACTGGGCACTTGGTAACGTTAGCATTCATCTGGAGCCGCTGCGCTCTCTTTTGCTGAGCTTGTCCACATTGACACCATTTTAAATAATATCCCAGTGTAGCTATAGACAATGTGCATGATTTCAGAAAAAAGCATATTAATAGCAAGCAGGGGAAACTGTCATTTGGTATAATTCAATCCTCTTTTTTAGCTCTAGAGTTCTTTTAAATTATTGTTCTTTGTTTCATAAAGACTGCAATTTAATTTTTTCCAGCTGGGCTTCCCAGGCTATTTATGAAATTTAATGGCAGCACCTTTAGAAACTTAAATATTTAGGGTTTGCATGTGGGTGTGCATGTGCATGCACTTCAGAGTCAAAGTTACAGGCTTGAGAGTTCTGTCTATATTTTACCTTTTTAAAGTCAGAATCTGCATTTATCTGATATATCTACCAGCTGCAGCATGGACAGTTTGTTACGTAATGCATGAATAAGAGATGGATGCATTTGTGAATTACAAAGCCAAGAGTTAATACTTTAGAGGGGAATATAAAGTACAGTAAGAAAAGCAAATATGCAATTTTTATCAGCCTCCCACTAATATTGGTACTGTCGATCTAGACTATAATGTTTTTGAGGATTAAATAAATGTGTCAGTTCATCTGAATGACTGAGTGAATAATGTATTAATGTGCATTTGATGTGCACATTTAAGAATATGTATCTGCCAAGCCCAGTAAAAAAATCTCTTCTACGGAGACGCTTCTTTTTTCAGAAATGATACCTCTTGAGGCATTAGAAACAAACAGGGCTTTTCCCTCAAGCTCTTATAGTCCCTCTTCACCCTCCAAAGTAATCAGATAAACATTATTGACATGTCAGCGAATTAATCATTAAATAATCTCTAACTTCCATCACTATAATAGCAAGGTGTTTCAGAAAACTTAAATGAAAGAAGCCTGCAGGTTAAGAGGAAGACTTTGTTCAGTCATGCAAGACGTACATAATGTGGAAGAAAGCATCTGAAAAGACCTTAAGCCTTTTGAAAAATCTGTAACTTCTGACCAACAGAAAAGAAGCATATTTTGCATTTTGTCTTATTTATCTGTCATGCCTCTCTGCTCAGCGCTAGTATCTTGTAACTGCTTCTGCAGCAGGAGTCATGACCAGTTCTACTACAAGTTCTCTGCCACCAGTACACACTCAAATACTCACCAGCTGTTTTGCTCTGAAAAGAAAAAAAAAAGACAACCTGGTGTTGTTACCAAATGCCAAGACCCTAGTTGAGATGCAGACAATGTCTCCAGGCTCCCATTATGTTGCTTCAGCCCTGAGCTCTGAAGAGTATCGATAAGGGGCACAAAATAAAACAGGGAAATCAAGAGACGCTGAGTAATAGACCTTTGAATCTTTGTTATTGTTAGATTTACAAACAACACAAACTGGTTTGGGTAGGGAAGGGAAATCAGTTTGCAGTTCAGCATTGGCCTTGATACAATATCATTTCTCATATGTGGAAAAAAGCATATTTGAACACTGAGAGTCATCCTGGTACAATGAAAGCGAATAAATCATGGCTGCTGTATTAAAGGGTCAGCCTCTCCATACCCATGTAAAAGGGTTAGCAGTGTTCATGCTAACGTAAAGCTTATCCACCTGAATGCATAGTGTATTATATGTGCATTGAAAGAGAATAGTTTTGTGTCCTGAGTATTTTCCATCTTGCAAAATCCTCTCTCCTTTGTATCAGGCATTTTTCATCTCTCTTTATATTTTGCCCGCAGCCAGTAAAATCTTATGCTTTTGAATCCAAATGAAGATTTACATAGAAATTCTGGATTTTGAACAAAAAGAAACTCCAGAAGCTGAAAGCCTATTTTGTGTGGATATCAGCCTGTGTGCGTTTGCATGCAATTGTTCAGCCTTCTAGAAAGAATGTATAGTTACTTGCTCTTAAAAATGTCACCAAACCCAAAATGTTTTAAGCAAAGCATACCATGCTTTACTAAAAAACAAAAAGATTTCACCCTAAATGCTCATAATTGAAACCCTTTCCTGGAAGAGATGCCTGGCACTCGTCCAGCTGCAGGGCTTGCCAATCTTTGTCCCTGGGTACTGTCTGCCTCTGAGGGATGTCTGGGACTGCTGTGCCTTTTCCTAAGTCCTTGCTACATCACTGCCCTTTACCCATTCCAACAAAACAGTGGTGGCATGGTAGTCCCACCTCCCTGTCCCGCTAGTGCTAGCTGCTGTCGTCCCCAGAGCAACAGGCTTCAAAATGCAAAATAACTGGAATAATCACAAAGTCAGTTTAGGGCAATTGTTTTAGATGGGTTGTAGGCTCAGATGGACAAAATCACGTTGCTTGGTTCAGATCAAATTTTCAGTGTCTCTGTACAAAAATGAAAGCTAAAAATAATGTATTCATGGAAAAACTGTGGTTTTGCCATCTTTGCATGTCTCTGTAAATACATGGGCTTATTGTGCCACTACTGAACCTGGAACTCAGTCTTCCAAACACATCCTTGGCTTCAGGTAGGGTTGTTATCTGCCTGCTTTCCAATCACACTGCCCAGTTTGGCCCACACAGACTGATCTGTGCCTGCACAGCAGCCCTTTGTCTGAAGTGACTTGGGTTTTGTATTTCCAAGGTAGCAACCCTAGATGGAACAATAAATACTCTTTTCTGGCAACGTTTTTCTCCTTAAGATGGCAGCTTGCATCCCGTTATTTTTAAGGTAGTCCACTGAAGCAGGCTATTGCTTTGAGGCAAAACCACAAGGAAGCTAGCTCTATATGTGGTTCCTGGGTAAAACACATCACGATTTCCCACCAGACTGGTATTACAGTAGAGATTTAATCCTTTCCCAAAAGATCCATCTTTCTTGAGCCTCAGTTCCAACCAGTAAAGGATGGGTCATCCAGAATTAAAAAAAATAAAACAGACGTGGCTCTTTGCAGCTTGCAGTCCTGATAGAACAGCCTCCCCAGCCTCTGGGGGATCAGGTAACAATGGGGTTTGATAATACTGCCTGAGTTTATTTGAGGGATGTTGACAAGCCTAATTGCTTGGCAGCTCAGAGCAGCTGTAGGGCCCCTGGCTGGTCTGAGGGGGGGGCATTAACTCTTGGCTTGCCTGTGGGGTTCCTCTTCACAGCTGAAACACTGCCTGAGAGAGGGTTACTGTGACACCGAGCTGTGAGAAACACTCCTGGAAAGCATTCGAGTCCAAAATATGGGAAGTGACTAAGAAAGATACTGAGAGGATGTAACAGTACTAGAAGAATGAATAATGGATTTAAATGGATAGCAGGTCTAGAAGCGGGCTTTCTGCACGAGTTCTCCGCACATTTAAAGTAATGTGCAGCAGTGTCAGTTCTTGCCATAGAAGTTTTTTCCTGATAGCTAGTTGCCTGAAAAGAAAGACCAACCAAGGCAAAAAAGCCACGACAAATCATTTCTCTAACAGAGACAGTGAGTCAACTTCTCTCAGCAGTCTCTCCACCATTTATCTTTACTTTTCCCTGAACTTTGATTTTTTAAAGCAAATGGGAAGAATATATTTAATATTCTACTGAGAAACAGAAGTGAATGGGGAAACATAACCCAACACCAGCATTGCTGACTGTGATATAAAACACTGCAGATGTTAAAATCTGTATCATTTCCACTTTGTGTTCTACCCTAGTGGAAATGGGCCGTTTGTGAGTCTAGCAGCAGGTATATAGCTGTAACATGGCAGGGTAAAGTTGCTGTGGGAGTTTCAACTGTGTATTTGCGGATTATTTTAGTGAAAGTGAAGTCTCCATTTTGCATTACAGAGGCGGTTTTGCAAACAATGTAGTTATCTGATGTGGAAAATAAAACACACAATTGTACAATTGTTTTAGAACACAATAAAACTGCAATTCTCATTATGCAGTGACCGTTTAGTACAGAAATCCCTGAATTATGTCTTAAAATTTTGGATTAGTACTTGGCATTTCACCATTTCATGGCTTGTGCTAGCAGAAGTCTGAACAGCCAGAATTTTAGCGTAAACCAAGAAACCTGCAACTCTTCACCATCACTGCCAAAAGGTCTTCATGGTGCTAGCCACAATGTCTTGCTTTTCTCAATTCTGTGTCAGCTGGGAAACAATCCTTAAAATTTGGCATGCAAGAGCAGCTCTAAGTCAGCCCACTTGGCACGACTATCCCAGGCCCAAAGGATTTCTAGGATTACTATCTTTCAGAGAGACCCCAGCTGTGGCATACAGTGTTACGACTTCTCCCTGCTGTGTACATGTGCTGTCCACTTTTCTACCTGGCCCAAAACATGTGTGTCATCTCCCAGTGTCAAAAGGAAACATATTCCTTCCCTTAATTATGAATCTCTTCCTCTCCTTGATTTTATCCTTATTTGAGCATTTAGGATAGTGTTTTGAACCCATTCCTGCAATATCTGTTCGTGAAATCAAGAGTTTCAAGTCTGTATCATCTGCATGTTCTGTACATAAGAAAGATTTTGTTTTAATTCTTTTTACTGATACTGGGCCTTAATTGCAAGGGTTTCTAATATATGAGCTGTAAACCCTAGGGGATCTGTGAGCTATTTCTAAGGAATGCCTAAGAAAAGCAAGTATATTGCAAATGGTTATTTTTTCTTTGCAAGCATCTAAACATTCACTAGAAAAATTTTCAAGGGTTACAAATCAGAAAAGGTTGAGAGCTACTGCCTTAGTGTATTCTTTCTGGGAATGTAATTCAGATATGCTTGCCGAAAAGATGACTCCCTGAGCTGTGAGAACACTGAAAGCTTCCTTTGCACAACTCATGTGATTCTTTGTGTTTGTCATTTGGCTTGGATCAGTGAACCCCACACAGTGCATCATTTCTGATAGGAATGGCCAGAAGTGTTTATATATCAATCCACACCGTCTGCTATTCAGGGAATATTTTGGCCACATCTCTCTTTGGTGCAGACCTTTGGATTTTTCCTTTTGTGATTTGCAATGCTGACTTCTATTTTCTTGGCAATGGCTAAACTCTGAATATGACAGAGCTATTTTTAGCTGTACATCAACACATTAAAAACAAAGAAATCATTTCCAGCTTATGTATAGGAGGAGACAAGATTTTAGATAGCACGTAAACTCAAGTTGCTTTTACAGGCTCTCATGGCTGGCAAGCTAACTGCTTGTTTTGCACTGAGTAAAGTAAAAAATACCTTCCTACCTGTTTTAAATAGTCTCTCCTTTCATCACTTCTATCAGAGAAGACTACTTTATCTTTGTTTACTAGGTGTCTTGTCCTCTTAAAGTGCTGAGAGTATTGATAAAAGCTAATCAGTTCCAGCATTTAAGATACAGTAAATGACACATTTACCATCTGTGTATTAATGTATATCAAGGTGATTAATTTTATTTTCTCCCAGCTCAGTGAAAAAGAGCACAGTAAGGTAAAAGGGACACTGGATTCCCAATGAGTAATTTCTCCTGCATCAATATTTTTCTTTCACCTGGGACAGTTTTGCTTTTGATTAATTTTTTGAATGCAGCTTTTAATTCCAGGCACCCCTACAACATGAGCCACCCAAAATGGCATTTATGTCAAGATAGCGGAGGGCCACAAAACTCAATCTGCCAGCAGTGTCCATGTGATTTCTAGTGCATAGTAAAAGCATACAGTGCTACGTAGCGCTCTGAGGACTCAGACACACAGCGCACATTAGAAGTAATGCCTGCTTACTTCTATCCCCTTTGACCATCAACAGTTTTGTTCCTAAGTGGCATGTTAAGGACAAATAACTGCTTGAAACATTTCTAGGTAAATACTTCGAGGCAGCACTAATTTGAAACACCAGAGATCTGCTCAAAAATATCCGGTGTAGAAATCCTACACCTGGCCCTTTCTCCTTAGGTGGCTCAGAGTCAGTTATTTGCAACTCTTCGTGTCAGTCAACCCATCCAGAAGACGGGGACAGCTATAGCAACTCCTGCAACAGCCAGGGATTACTCTAGCCTTCAATTACTGGTGCTTATGAAGTACCTTAAAAGCACGTGGCTGAAGAACTGGAATTTTATTCTGTCATTAACTCACCCTTTGGCCTTGAGCATATTATTTACATTCCTTGTATCTTCAGTGAAATGGTTGGAGGCAAGGGGCTTCTGAGCGATGCACTGGCCAGAGTCACCATGTGAAAGTACAGACTCCTTCCAAAGCAGGGCAGTCTGTTACAGCTTCCCTCTGCAAACATGGGGAAAGGGAGAGCGTAAGTGGACACAGCATGGTCAGGCGAGCCCCTTGATCTGCCTGCAATCCCCCCATTTCCCAGCTCTCCCAAGGCAGTGTGAAAAGCTGCTTACATGCTTTAGCACAAGGAGCTTGCTCAAATGACACACCGCTGGCCCACCCCTGGCCGACGTTCCCTCCACATCCCTACAAGCACCAACACCCGCTCTAACTAAATACACTGGGGCCTGCGTGTACACTGAAAGAAGGGACTTTCCATAAAAAATCAAACAACATGAGGAGTATCACAGAAGAAGGGTGCAGGGTCCCTTGCTCCGCTGGCACACACGCCCATGCCGACCCTGAGGAGAGGTCTGCAACCGCCCGTTCATTGTCGGGCCTGGCTCCTCAGGGAGGCTCCTGCTGCCTCTGCCCGAGGAAGGCCTCCCCGGACCAGGCCGGCTCCTCGTCCGGGCTTGGCGGCCCTCTGAAATAATTCGTGCCGTAGCCAGCAGATGTCAGCAAGTGATAATAAAACGCAGGCCGAGCCTCGCAGGAGAGGGTGAATTTGGGGTTGCCCGCACCTGGCGTGCGCCCGCACATAAGTATGCCCAGAGAAAGGTGCCCCAAAATCCTCCCTGCGATGCCCTGACCCTGTGGCAGGCCAGCGGCCCCAGTGCTGCTCGGAGGGCCCAGGCCGCCCAGGGCCCGAGGGGTGTCATGGGGCTGAGGGGCACGGAGCAGGCGGCTGCGGGGTGCTGGGCGGGACACGCAGCCTCTGAGGGGAGCGAGCAGCGGGGTGCGCTCCCACCGGTGGGATCGCAATCCAGAGAAGGAGCCATGCTTACCTGCAGTCACCTTCCAGCAGCTTTCTGTTTGCTTGATCCCCTCCTAAAAACCGCCCGCCATCCTTGAAATGAGGGGAGCTGCCGTGATGCCGACATGGGGCCACCTGGGGAAGTGGGGTACCGCCCAACAGGACACAAAAGCATCAGGTGAGCCTGGTCCGGTGAAGACAACATGGCTGCTACATCTCCACTAATAAATGAAATGTGCCCAAAGCGCCAGTGCTTGGGAGCATTCGCTGGCACTGCTTGTTTTGCAGTATACGAGTAGCCAGTATGTCTCTGGACCTGCTGATGAACTGCTGTTAAGAAGAACAAACAAAAAACCCCCAAACTGTAAAGCTCTATCGCAAAACTCTTACTGCATGGATTTAAGAATCACCTCAAGTGGCAAAATAGCATCACAGTAATCCCCATATAACGGTGCTTATATCAGTGTAGCGTACTTTTATATAGGTTTAGATTTTAATATAGCCACAGCCAGAAGTGGAAATGGGAATGCATTCAACTGAATAACATACTGATCCTCTGCAAAACGTCAAATATATCTGCTGACACTTTTCAGAAACACTACTTAACATAAGCAGCAAGTTTCATATCAGGACTTTATATCAGCTGTTGGGTATAAGAGTAGTTTAGTTCCTACTGTGGTTTTAGCGCCCCAGGTAGTAAATGTCAGCAGGATCCCAGACCAACATCCTGCAAGTTATTTGCTGACTGCTAACTCTATTCTGGCCTCACTAGCAGAAGTAAGGGCGAGGTAGCAAATTTTAATTCTTTTTGCACTTCTGGATGAACAACTCATCCCCTCATCAAGGAAACTGAAGCCGTGTGAGCGTTGACAAGGCATGTGGAAAATTGCTGTACATTTGCTAGGATTTTGAAATAAAGCCTCACAACTAAGCTTGGAGTAATCTGTGTTTGCACTGAGCTCTGCAGGCCTTCAGGAAAGCAGAATAAAATCCAATGTCCTAGAGCCTGCAGCTGAAGTTTCAAGTGAACCACTGAACCCTAGAGGCAGACAGGTCAGCACACACCAAGAGACAGTGGTGGGTTTAAGTATTCTTTGTGGGTCTTTGGAAAAATATCTACTTTTATCACTTGGGGCCACACATAATGTTGTTACTCAGATTTCCAGTCTTTACAGAAGGACTGGAAAGCATCTGGTTAAAGCAATCAGATTACAGAAGCATTTGATTAAAAAGCAATGAAGGAAATTTTTTAATAGAAATAGAAGGATTCAGGTGGCATCATATGAGGGTCTGGCCTTGCACCTTTAAAATCGCCTAACTTGTTTTCTTCATATTGGGCTTTCTTTTCAAGTCTCAACTACCCACAAAGAAATCTTTCTCACATAGCTTAACCCTCTGATTTCACTGAGCCTGTGTGTGTGAGCTGGGTAACTTACATTTTTTGGCCCCAGTTGAAACTCCTCATTTCAGGTGGTTTGGAATTATCTGAGCCTGAAAATGGGTTTGAACTTATGCAGAAAAATGGTATTTTTCGTACGATCATGCCAAAGGCTTTGCCTGTTCCGCCCTAGCTGTCCAAATTGTCACGAAGCACAGAAAATACCAGCCCCAAAGGAATTGCTCCTTGACATTTATGGGCTGCTAAAGTGAGGTAAGACCAAACCCTTCTGCCCTGGTCCTCTCAGGGAGTTGTCCAGGCAGGGAGCACTTCATCTATGCTTAAACCAATGAAGAACGTGAATGTGGATGAGAATAAGAATGTTGAAATTCATCAGTGCAAAGTCTCGATGATGTCAGGAAGTTATAGGAAATTCCCTACTGTAAACCTATATATGGAAGGAATACAGGGAAAATGGGCAATGTGGCTGAAGGGGCTGGAGATCATCTAGCAATACATGTTGCACTGGATTTAAGTCCATTCAGATGGACAAGGAAGTCTAAAACACAGGCCAGGTTAAAGAAGCTCCAGAAAGATCTATGATTTCAGGAGTAAAGGACATAAAAACATTGCTGAATAAAAACTATAAACTCAAAGTTGGAAATCAATAAAATTAGGTTTAAAGACCAACTCATGGTATTTTACATCTTATTATTAATTGGGGTAGCTAATTCTTCAGGCTCCCACATGCCCATGGTGCACTAATAAAAAGTAACCCCAAGTCAGAAGATACCACTAACATTAGCATTTACCTCAGTAAAACAAGGCAGAGGCTGTTACATAACTTTGTATTTTCTTTTATGCTAAATTGCTATTGCTACCGTAACCCCAAGAAAACACGAAACCAAGGATGTTTGCACAGGTGCAGCTGTGTTTGTTATTGCAGGGTTTCTCTCGAGGGCTGCAGCGCGGAGGAGTGGATACAGGTGCTGGGGGCCGGCAAGGCCTGACAGCCGACCCCCTCGCCCCCTGCCCCTTACCTTCCTCTGAAAATACCTCTGTGATAGTGGACTATTTATTGCAAAATTTAGCAAGGGGGGTTGTAATTTGAGGGACTTACTGATGCCAGTGTGAGTTTTTCCATAGGGTTTCCATAGGGTCAGACCCAGTTCTTAGGTCCTTATTCACCTGTCAAGCTTATTTGCTGTAAACTTAAACGTGTACTTGCAGGATTAAAGCAGGTGTTTCGATTGCGTGGCTGAACAGAGAGGCATTTAAATGCGTGCTTAAATGATTTGTGAAACTGAGGCCTGGAAACCCCCCAATTTTTCCTCAGTGTGAAGGAAGAATCAACAAATGACATGAGAAGTTAGTCATGGAGTTCAGAGAATTACCTTCCCCTCCCTGAAAGGAAATTCAGAGAAGAGGAAAGTAAAAAAAGAAAAAGAAAAACAAACCTAAAACTCTCCTCTAGCACTTCATTTTTACAGAAAATGTCCCCGGTTTCCAGAAGAGTTTAATCTCTTTTCCAGTATCCACCAGAATAACAACCTTTCTCAAAACACCAGCACAGATGCAATGTCAGATGCGATGTTCTGACAAAGCAGGAAACAACCTTCACAGTCCAGCAGGAAGAAGGTCAGATCATCTTGCCCCTCTTTCTGCTCAGAAAACCCAACGCTGCTATAAGAACTGTGCTCGGATGTGAAAATTTTCCTTGTCCCATGGCTGCTCTTCTCTCAGCATGTGGAGATGGACCTACCTCAACTAGCAAAGCTCTGAGCCCAACGAATGCCTGGCATGATACTGCAGAATGTCCATTATATTCTTTCTATACATTTCATTCTTAGCAATCTCCCTGTCTTTTGGCTTAAATGTCATGTTCTTCCTCCTTTAATTACAGATATAACCCCAAACTATGAGTTATTTCTCTAGTCCAGAATGTATCAGATATTTTAATTTTTCTTAGTGGGATGTTTGACACCAGGAGGAAGAGCAGCATGGTTCTCCAAAGGCAGCATTCAGCGTTTTACAGTTCTTTCTAACTTACTATTCTCTATTCACACTATTTACGTCTTTCACTGTTCCTTTCTTTGTGTTGTCAGATTTCTCTTTTGATGACTGAATTAACTGTAGTGGAAAGTTCTTTCAGCTGTTATCATCACTCCTGCTCTATTTTTTTTTCCCAGACAAAACAAGGGTACATCTCAGCTGCTGATGCACAGTTCCCAACAGCCCGTTATGTCCAGGAAAGCAGGCATTTTGGCAATGTCCCTTCACCCATGGAAATGGAGTCACCCATGGGTTTCTTCAAATTTTTCCAAGGATTCCCAGAAGTCCGTTATCACTTCTGTCCTTCTTACCTCCCTCTGACCACACTGGAGGCATCCTGAGCCCAAACCCCAGTTCAGGAAGGGTGAGCACAAGTCCTTCAGGAATCCCAATGCACTGTTTGAGTGCTGATGGCAAATAACTCCATGTGCCATAAGGCATGAAATATTTTATGACTGAAAGCAAATTTTAGTGGGAATCCTCCAGAAACGTGAACGGCAAGGGGCTACCTTGGATGCAGTCCTGTCTTCCGTCCGGCACTATATGTTGCTACCAAATGGGTGGAGGTATTGGAGTTGCTATTTCGATCTTGATACTGTGCACTCCTCTTAGATTTTGCTTGTGCTGAGCAGCAACCCAAGTATCTTTTTGGCTATATTTTAGGAGGTAGTACAGGTTCAACATACACTTTTGTGTCTAAAACAGTAAGAAAAATTGTTCTTTGCAATACCTGCGATCCCACTGCAAGGGAATGCTTGAGGAATCCTGATATTTAACAGGAGGGTGAGATTTCTAAAGAACTGGCAATATGGCCAGACTGAAGCAGGGTCGAAGAGGAAAGACATCAACAGTCTTTGAGACATTGAGGTTTATATTATAAGCCTGAGATAAACTGGAATTTACCTAAAGGTCTGAAAAGAACCCAAATAACTCCTTAGAGCAAAGCTGTCTGTACTCTGTCTTCATCCCATGGCAAGCCTAGTGAGTTCTGTGATTCCTGAACAGCTATTTTACCTGATTTTTTAAAAAAATATTCTTTATAATGTTTATATAACTAATTTTGAAGAAAAGACAACCTTTCTATGATTGTATTTTTTGTACAATCTCAGACGGCTTTAAAATTATCAAAGTTGTAGTGAAATATAAGTAGCTACATCAGGCCATTACCATGCAGCTGTCTAAAGATTACAAATGAAGGTAGAACATATCTATAAAAATAGAAAAATATGGATTATGGACTCATTATTGTAGAGGACACTCTCAGCTTCTACAAATTTCATTAAGGACTAGATTGTGATACTCTTACCTATGTCAAGTGATGTCTTAATACTTCATTCCAATGGGATAACTCAGAGAATTAGGTATTATTCAACTTGAGAAAGGTATCACAATCTAACCTTAAAAGCTGAGTGCTCTTAATGCACAATAGCACCAGGCTCATTGTGGAGAAAATTAATGTTAGACTTTTGAGGTGAGTAATATTCATTGTTTTCCATAAATGATATTTTCTACCAAAAATCATCCGAGAAATTGCTTAACTTATATGCTAAATCCTCTGGGGGGAGGGGACAACAGCTCCAGTTTCACTGCCTAAGTGTCTGTTCCATTTAAAGGATATTAGCTAGCCAAATGAAAAATGCATGAATCAATCAGCAACAAGGACCTTGATCTCCGAATGAGACAATGCTGAGCTTTGAGATTTATAGTCTTGCTTCCAGAATTCCATTATTTGGAGGAACAACAACAATAACAATGGGAGATGACATCAGAATAGCGAGTGTTCTTCTTTTCCTTTCTTTTCCTGTTGATCACAAGATGCTGACTTCTGTGTCATTCACCCCTGTCAAATGAGTAAATGTTCAGTGCTTTAAAACATTACCACATGCATGCTCAGTTCAAAATAAAATGAGAATGTCTTGAATGGAAGGGCATTATTGCCGCTTGCATTTTGCACTGCTAATTAGTTTATCCACAGAGCAATTACCTATTGCATACTTTTCTCCTGTATTTCTTCTGCAGGCAGAACTCCTTTTGATTTTTACACATAGAAAACTGATTGTTGGGAGTCATACTGCACTGACGTAGAGCAGACAAGGACTTAATTCTAACCACTCGTGATTCTTGTTTTCCATTTCCCTGGACAACTGCAGAAAACATAATAGAGTTGCCCCTTAACTTTATGATATTAACTTTATGATATCTACAGTGGGTGAAGTTCCTTCAGACATTGTCTGCCTGGCAAGACCTGCCTAACAGGCTTAAACTCTTCTGCCATAGTGCCAAAAGTGAGAGAAGGTAACGAGGGGATTGATTTACTGGAGGAGGCAAGAGGGGCTCACATTAACACTGGGTGGACGTGGGGATACTCACATAATGTGATATGCTTATGACCATACAGCTGTGGGGTGTCCTTCCCCATTCAGGCTGGAGTTGTGCATCTTACTAGTGAGAAGTAAATCCTGTTTCAACCTGATTGCACAAAGTGTGTGGAGGACCAGCAGAGCTTAGATGGGGCCTCTTCTAGAGTCCAGGTCCAGACCAACTTCTGGATTAAAAAAAACCCCAAAGTTCGTATGCCACCTTGAACATCACCAAAACACTCTGGTTACATGTATATAGAGAGATGGGTAGAGATAGATAAAGACTGGATGGAAATACTAAGAGGATAATATGTTCAACATCTAGATTATTAGTAGCCATTTATAACACTAGTTCTGATATTCCTTTTAGCATGCAGCCATATATATACATTTCTGGTAGGAGAAATAGGCCAAAATAGCTTACTGTGAAAATACGCATACATTTGAAAATGGCAGCAAAGATCAGATGCAAATCCAGCCCTAAACTCTCTCCAGACTGGGGGATATTTGGACTTGGCTTTGTTCGGTGCCTTATCTTGCATGAATGGCTCTTCTCTGGGGCTATATCCCTTCTGCAAACATCACGGCATAGCTCAGCCTGTGAGGCAGGAAGGAAGGGTAAAGGATATATCAGATAGGGATGCCCTCGCTCCCTTACTTCAGCAAGTACAGGTTATCCAAACCCTTGATATAATCTTAAGACGCATCAAGATAACAAGTTAAACCTCTTTCCCTGATGACATGGTCCTCATTTGGGATGACAGTGAGTTTAATACAGAATATATGAAGTTAGGGAGGTAAAGCAAGAATTACATCACTTGAAACCTCCTCACATTTCAGGAGTGACTCAGTAACTGGTTATCTGCAATGAAAATGGCATCCAGAATGAAGCCACGGCTCTGTATACGAATGTATCTATAGAAAAAATAAATTCCAGTGTTAAACTGCAAAAGCAACCTCATTGGCATAGAATCTCTTCTCAGCAGCTTTGTACAACCTCTTACAAATAAATCTGCACAGAACATAACTTACTTATTCTACCAGCATAGAGAAAACACCTCCAAAGAAATTGGTATATATGCTTGCTAACAGATAACAATGCATTTTCTATATTTGGGTGCCATATCCAGGAACAGGAGCAAAAAAATACACATAAACGTTAGACCGGAGATAAATGTAGTAATAGACCTGTTGATAAATCCATTACTTCTACGCTACTAGTTGACATGTTGTTGTGAAAAAAGTCAAAGTGCTGATTACTAAACTGCAGCAGTGGTGTTGTTTGTAGCCATGAATGTATCGTGCTATCTGCTCGGTGATCTTCGGAGAACGATCCAGTGTGCCGCAGACAGAACGTCATTCAGTTCTCGGTAAGAAACCCACATCTCCTAGCAGGAACATAATTTAAACAAAGACTGATTTCTTCCACAGATTACTTAAACATATATTTTAATTCCCTTTCAGCCTGAATATTTATAACATATTACATTTGCATTTGCTTTCCTGGAAAAACTTTTGTTTAACGTGTCAGGATACATTTTACAGAACTCATGATGGAGACTATGAGGAGAAAGCAACCGTCTTCAATACTTCTGACCTGATGCAAAAGCCATTGGAGTCAACAGAGGAATTCCTTACTGGTTTTGGTGAGGATTAGACCATTTAATGGTCACAATATCTGTTTTAAATGGTCTAATGGAAAATGGACATGGGAAAATTCTGAAAATTCTGACAGCTAAGAAACTGTCTTGCTTGGAAAAATATTAGATTTAATAATTTAAAAAAAGTCAGATATTGTCCATTTTGTATACTTTGAATAAGTTATTATTATTTATTAGCATTACTGGGGGTGCTTGCTTAACAAGATATTCTTATGTTTTCAGAGTTCACTTGCCCCTGCTGTTTGTAGGAGCAGTTTGCTGAGACCAGCAGTCATCCAGCTTTTCAGGTCATTTATTTCAGACAAACCAACCTTTCCCCTTCTGGCTACCGCTGCTGTCCTGAGTGATGTGGCCATATAGAAGGCACTTCAATGTAGGACATCATGGCATTGTCTGGTGGTGGTTAGTTGATGACTCGGTGCCATTTCTAGGAAAAGCAAGTGACAGACAAACCCAGCTGTGTATCTCATACATACCCAGGTGAATCATGTTTTGGAGAGAGAGTTAGGGGTAAGGGAATGGACTGTACACAAGCTCAAAATGAACCCGTAACCTTAAAGAAAAAGATCTCCATGCTTTATGGCCTTGAGGAATTAGAAGGTTTATACAGCTTTGGGAAGAAAAACACAACTCAGTGTGAGGGGAAATAGTAAAGGTAAGCAGGAACTACGGTTTCCATTTTGTGGGAAATTCTGCCTTTTTGAAAGTGTCTTCCCTATTCTGAAACAGACTAAAATTTCTTCCCAAGTCTTCCTTGAAGTAAAACGCTAACAGAAAAAAAGTATTCAAGATTTACCCAAATGCTTTGCTTTGACATTGAAGTTTTTAAAACATTTGAATTAAAATAGATTTTGAAATGAAAATAAAAATGTAACATCTTTATTTCGATCAGGAAGTTTTTACATTTTTTTTGTAAGCAGCTTTCAAGGAGTTAACATTTTCCACGTACAGTTTTCTGTTTATTTCTGAAAATTCCCGGACAGGCAGGGAAAATAGCTGGGAACGGTTACCACAGAGCTTTTAAAATATACCCCACGGCAGCAGGTAGCTACACATACAACAAGACTTTGCCAGTGCTGTTCTAACCTGGTCCCAGCACAAAGTTTCTTTACCTGCCTTCGTTGCTTCAAATGTTCTTCCAGACAGGTAATCGGAAGGAAGGGTCCATATGGTCCTGTTGATGACGCTCTTTTATTTATCAATATATTTCTACTGCAGTGATAATGTGACTTCAGTGCCCCACTGCAGATGGAGAAATCTGGAGATCTAAAGATAGGTTTCCCATTTATCAACATATTGTACTAACTTATGATGACTTTTCTTTTAGCTAAGAGCATCACCCAATTTCCAGCATGGTTACAGCTGCAGGAAAAGACTGGCAGCTAACATAGTAATGAGTCAGTATCTATTGAGATTCACTCATTACTATTAATTTCCCCGTTGCTTCCAACCGATTCAGGAACTACTTATGGAAATTCTTCTTCTTCTGTCTTACTGAAATCCAGCACTGTTGCTGTCAAACCTGCCAACAGGCACAGCAATGCTACTGTGATAAAATAAGTCCAATTCTATCCCAATCTTGCTTTCCTAGGGAAGAACAGAACTCATTAAATAATTATCAACTGTGACAAGAAAGTAGCTGGCCAAACACTTGCTGCTAATCTAGGCATGACAGCAGGACTATACCTTTCAAAGCAGTAATTAGCTAGATGAACAACAACATAAGTACCAGACAATGACATGGAAAGGACTGTCCCTAAAGGACAGATTCATCATACGTAGGGTTTAGTGTTTGTGTGACTTATGAATGTTATTTTGCAGTATACAATTACGCTTCTCTTCTGCTGCCTTTCTCTTTGTTTTCTGCACAGTTTATGGAAGGGGACAGAGAGAAAATCTGGAGCTGAAGCCACGAGAGAACAGGTGATGGAAGCTCTGCAAGACCTTCCTTATGTTCATGAAACGAGGGTGGCTGCGTAGATCTCACGGTAGAACAACACCATCAGCCTGCACCCCCATCTTGTGGGAATAAGAAATCTGGTACCTGCCCTCATTTTATGCTTGGACTGATACTCACCTAGTGTTTGTAGATTAGGTCTAGTAATCCTCATGACTTTTCTTTCTCAACAGGGCAGATTCTTAGTTGGTGTAAATTGGTGTAACGCTGTTGAAGCCAGTGGAATAATATGAATTTATCCATGGCATACACCAAACCAGCAGTTGGCACCAGTGCTAGAGGTGGTGTCCTATCAGCTAAAAGAAATCACAAGCCCAAACTGCTTCCATTGACTGTAAAAAGCAGGACTACGATTGCACCTAGAGCCGATGCTGGAATTACATGCAGCCAAACTTCTTTTCAACTGGACTGTTCAAGTGCTTAAAGCTAAGCATACACGTAAGTGTTTGCAGGATTAAAGCCTCCATTTGGAATGACAGAGTTAATCCAAATGGAGATGGATTAGCTGGCAGGGGGCAGGTGAGGTGGTCAAAGGCACATGCAGTTTATCATATGGCTCTGTAATTTACGACATGATTATCACAACTACATATTTGGTGTGGGGATATAGATATACATGCACATATGTATACACAGAGCCAAACTTTTTTGGCACGGGGGCCACACAGTCATTTCAAATTGAGACTCTGGGCTGCACTTGTTCCAGGACTGTTTGTCTGTTGCCAACACACTGAAGCGCCTCAGGCTTCAGTCTGATTCTTTGTTTGCTTGCCCATTAAAGTTCTTATCCCACACTCCCTTTTGGCAGAAATTTTTGTTGTTTCTGCTTTATGCTGGCCTAGGCCCTTCTCTTGCCTCTGTTCCTATTAACCTATAGCAGTGACAGCCAGGAGCAAACTGAAGCAGCTGGTTGGAGATGCTACTATCAGACTGCGAAACAGCTGTTGTGCAGAGGGGCCACCCTGAAAAACTTCTATTACAGCACTGCTGGGCCACATTTTGGCCATTGCAGACAGGGAATTGGGGAAAGAGAGCACTTTCATTTGCAGATATTTAATTGCTGAAAAATGTAGGGGTGTGTGCGGCATCTTTATTGGATGTCACACAGAAGTAATGCTTTCCAGGTATTTTTTTGGCACTTCGCGTCATTATCCTCTTACTGCCAGCATGCAGTGGCCCCATGTTGCAACTCAGTGTGAAACTGATTTCCAATTTTTCTGTTTAAATTAATATTTACCAGTTGGTTATTTTTGGCAGACTTTTATTGATAGCATTGATTCAAGACGAATAGCCAAATTCAGTTCTTGGTTACAGCAGTGTGACATCTGGAGTTAACTCCGCTTTTATCAATGTCACTAAGAGCAGGCACGGTAATTTTTCTGTCTTTTTAGAGCGTGACATTTGCCTTGTCCTTACCTATAGATAAGAGTTGGGCTGCAGTTTTAACTTTGGAAAAGTTGGGATACAGCATTGAGTATAGCTCTGAAATTTATTGATTGGGCACTTCTCTAAGATACTTAATAATACCTACATCTTAACCTTTGGGAACCAGTCACTTCAGAATACCATTATGTATGTGCAGAAATAGCTCTTACGAAAGCAGTATAAATTAGACCTTCGCTATCAGCCAAAAAGAAAAGAAATTATTTGAGTACTTTTGTATCCATCATCAATCAGGTGGATTAATCACTTCAGAGTTATTTTAGCTATTTCTAAACTAAAGATGTAGCAGAATCATTGACCAGGGCACAGGACCTACATTGTAATTTGAATGGACTTGTAGCAAGTGAGGTACTTGACGCAGCTGCGCAGAATTTTCTGCATGTCCCGTTGTGTGTGGGGGGCGTATTGCCTCCACATCCCTGTACGTGTACAACAGCCCACGTGGCCTAGACTGAATCCACTCCGTTGGATATTGATACAAATAAATACCTCAGCTATGTCTATAGAAAAGCTACAAAATTGCATGACAATGCTTATGTAGTTGGCATGCGAGCCTAAGCACTGTTGTGTTCGACTCACATTAAGAGCTGTACTTCGAAGCACATTCCTGTTTGTCATCTTAAGGGTGGGAAATCACTAAAAGAACAAAGTCAGCCACCAAGGCTGCCAAGCTAAGTTTGCCGTGACATTGATAAATATTCAAGCCAATGTCTTTCAAATGTTATTGTGAATCACCTTTCCCTCCTTCCTTCCCCTGCTTCAGTCATCTTGCTGGCTCAGAATATTCACCTTTGTCTCAGACCTCAGCTGCCTTCACTTTATTGCATATGATTGCTATTGTCTTTGTCTCTTTTATCCGCTTCGCTGTGTCTCATTTTCCTAAAGTACCTGGCACCCACTTTTCCATAACACTGTTCCTTTGTTTCAGGAAAACATAATTTCAGGAGGCAGCAGAAATACAGTTCCAAAGGCCACAGGGTGACATCCTCTCTCACCTGATCTTTATTCATATCGGGGTTTAATGGCATTTTTTTTTTCCATTTCTCAAGCACCCTGCAACTCCCTTCCTCCCTGACAGGAAGGCACATTTTATTTCTCATAAAAATGCTTTCCTACCAATCTTCTGTTCTTCAGAAGTTTCAGAGGCCCTTCTGTTAAATGTTGGTTTTCTCATGTGGATGGACCTGTTGACCTGGTTGTGGTTTATTACTGTTTTGACATTTTTTCCGCTTCCTAAATTTGGAGGAACTTAGACCCTTTTGTCATTTCTAATCTCTGTTGTATTGGCTTCAGCAGCAATCTTCCCAAACTCTGTTTTTAATTTTGTGGTAGGAACAATTGAGAAGTTTCAATATCTGAACTGGTTGGCTTTCTAAAAGTAGTATTTTTAACGTACAGCTAATCTTGTGTTTGTGGTTCATACATAATCTACCTGCCTCGGCTATCTCCGACAAAAAAATGTAGTTTCTCTCATTTCTACCAAGTCAGAAAAGGATGCTGTTATACAGTCCTTTATGTACACTTTCTCAGCTCCCTGATGCACTAAAAAAGGGCCCTCAATCCATTGAAATAATACAAAACCTCAGTTGCTGATGGAAGTGGTATGTGATTTTCTGTGTACATTTTACACCAGAAGGTACAGTGCCTATTGTACATCCCCATTTAAAACTCAAACACAATGGCTCATGCAGCTGGATGGTGACCTGCCAATGAAGTTTAAGACAGCATAGACTTCCATGTGAATCTGCAGATTAATGAGACAGAGAACTATCTTCTTTTTTACCCACAAAAGGCTACTTGCACATTCAGAATGTGCTGCAGACTAAAACCAAAGTTCAGCTCACCACAGGAGTAGAGAAGAAACACACACAGGATACACCTCAGAAACAGCCCAGCCCTTATGGAAAACTCCTGTGGAATTTAACACAAAATGATAAGCTTTCTGCAGTTGTGTTTTGGTTGGGTTTTTTTGTGGTTTTTTTTTTTTGTACCATCCTATAGCTCAGATACCTCTGCTATTAAATTCTATACAATGGCTCGAAAAAGTTCATATAAAAGATGTAATGCTCCATAGGTTTTAGAGTAATTTCTGCAGTGTTCTGTTACATTTCTCTAGGACCCCCTTGTTTCTATTCCAATTATGTTATCTAGAACTTTTCATAAAAGACCTATCTTGTAACAGGCCCTTTCCCTCTCTCTCCGTTTTCCTTTAAGTATAACAAAATGTGTATGGAGATATATATTTTCACAAGTCCATGATTTTAGGTGTACTACCACATGTGGCAAAGGCATTATTTGTCTTTTGGCTAGCAAGCTAAGTAAACTAGTAAGCAAACTGTCAAAACCAGACAAATATAAATAGCAACTGCCTTCTCATCTTGATTAGGCCAATGAAACAACACTAGTGTGGAAGAGGGGGAAAAATGAGCTTTCAATCTTTTTTTATTATAATTTTGAAGCAAAGCCCAAATTATAAACACTTACAGAAACCTTTATTTGTGAATGTCCTCTCAGGACATTATGTTGCAAGATGAAGTAGTTGTGCAAGGGTTAATTTAGCTCCTCAAATAAATAGAAAAAGTCTTCAGGAAGTGTTTGGCACATCATAGTCCTACAATTCTGATGTAATTCTTACATATCTGTCCTTCTGGAATACAGCAGCAGTAGTCTTAGGTGTTGATTCAAGGCGTTCCATGAAAATGGGCTGCTTAATATTTGTCAATGGGCACAAAGACAGCAGGTACTTCAAGGCTGACTAATCAGCTTTTAAGGTATTTTTGTTGTCTTTTCTTTTTTCCTCTCCTATCAGTCAAAATTTTCACAATTTTCTCTTACCCACCTCTTACCCTCTTATGACTGCACCCAGTGAGCTCCATTAGAGTGACTGTTTCTGTGTTCCCACCCCGTTATCTCCTGAGCAGACCCTGGATCCACCTAGAGAGGGGCAGATTGTGGTGGGAATTTGGATACTGGAGACACGGACAAGCTGCTTACACTCTGCCAACACCCAGTGGCAATGCCAGTGGGATGGTGATGCTGTCAGGCAGGTGGCTGTGACAGCCTCATCGCAAGTGACCCAAACTCAGAGCAAGTTAGATTAAAAAGGAACATCTAATTTATCTCAAGAGAGGCTCAGAGAGCAGAACTCTGCACAACCCTTCATCTGCCTCTTCCTCATCCTAGGGCTTGACGGGGAGAGCTGAAACAGAAGATTAATATGATCTGGTATCTTTATAACCAGAAAGTGGTAATCCACCGTGGAAAGATAGTTCAGACTATTGTTTGAACTAATAATTAGAGGCCAAATTAATTTGAAATGGACTGGAGAAATGGCAGTAATTTAAATAGAATTTTTCATTTTAAAGGTGACCTAGTTACCTATGTTATAACAACGTTGGGTTCACTAGTCCCTGTTTGTCATGGTCATGGCTTCAAACATGAAATTGTCTTCACATATGTCGCTCAGAGGGAAAGGAGCTGCAAGAAATTCCATATGACCTTATGATGAGCAATAAAATTACAGTGGCTAAAGAGACGCTGTCTAAGAAATAGCTTTCACTACTCAGTTTTTGCATTTACAGAGGTAGTGATCGAAGTAAGTAATTCAACATCTATGAAGGCAAATGCTGGGTATAATAAGAAATGTATAGAAGACTAAAAGTTAAAGTAATCGAACCAGTGAAGGTCCCATGGTCTATTATTTTTTTCTCTTCTATGAATTTCATAGAGTAACCATGTTTTAATCTTAAAGAGGCAGGAGATGGAAGCATAAAACAAAGTGGCAGGCTTTAGCTTATCGATTTGAGAAAAATATTTTTAGTCACTGATTCTTGACACAAGGATTACCCATGCCAGCTTTTGTGGCTTGAAGAGAAGGGGCCCCAGAAAGGTTTGCTGAAGTCAAAATGTCTTCAAAAATGACTCACAGAAAAAATACAAGTTACAGCAATCCTCCTTGAGATGACTAACTTGGTTTGTTAAGCAACAATTTTGTGTCAGTTTTGACTCATCGAGCGCTTATTTAGCTCATGAGGATGCCTTTGATGGTGTAAAAAGATCTCTGAATACAATCACAATTCAATACCATCTAAAGCATCATCAGATGCCACAGAAAGGGATAATTTCAAACTCCCGCAGTGTTTACATGGATAATGTATCCACTTAGTTTTATTATCAAATCTTTATTTCATTCCTGAGACTACAATATTTTGTCTTACTGCTTTCATGATTGTTTCAATTCATCTGGTTTCTGCATATCGTTGAGTATTTACTTTTCATTTTTTATGTAACTCCCTTGAGAAGCAGCTTTGCGTTGACTCATTTTCTTTCTTTCCTTTCTTTAAGAAAATTTTGTCTCTGTGGATTTTCTCTGAAGATGTTTGGAATTGATGAGCTGTGATTTCAACACTTCCCAGACTGACTTGAGCAGTAGAGTCTCATTCATGTCACGAGTGTGTTTGCTGAAGTTGGTACTATGGGTCCAGCTGAACACAGTTTTCAACTGCTAATACTGTAATCCTAATGCACCTTCTGCTCTCTGTCTTTCCTTTGATCATTTAAAATATTTCTTGAAGTATAGACAAGCCCTACTCCTCTTCAAGCACTGCAGGAAAAGTACCATATTAATCTTTGGGGATGCTGATTTCTGTTTCTAGTTTTCTAGGGTTTGGAGGGATCCTGACTTTCTGTTAACACAGTCATTATCTGGGACAGAGTTTATGGTCGATATATTTGTCCATGCACTCCTGTTTTTAATTTTATTATTTTAATGAAACAGATTAAGAGAAATGAAAACAATATATTTTTACTTTCATTTCATATTTGCACCAAATCCTTGGGTGGATCTAAACCCAGCTATATTACCCGGATCTGTTGCTGAATAGCCTCATTTTCTCTCTTATATATTGGGATTTTCCAAATTGTTGTCTTAAAGAACATTTGCTTTTCCATCTGGTCAATCATGTCTGCTATACTGGTCCCTCTACATGCCTGGGCCCTACAGTCTGTTTACCCTGTGCAGTCCAGGTGCCCCAACCACATGTGTGGAGTCTGACAACTCCCAGTCCCTTCCTTTCTCACCACGTTCACAGACTCCTCAGTGACGTAAACCTGCAGGACAGTCACACTTGAACGTAAAAGTTCCCCTAGTTTTATCACTATTATTATTATTATTGCCATTGCCATTCTCTTAACTCTGAAAGCTAATAAGCACTGGTAACGGGCAAGGAAGAAGCAAGTACTTATCCAAAATGTACTTGTTCTGAATCTAAAATACTTTCACAATGTAAATCTCCACAGTGCTAAATACCCGAAATCCCTGATCAGTTCACGCTGATAGCTTATTCTCTGGCTCTGTTCTGGACCGCTCCAAGTACATCCCCAAAACAGAGCCCTGGCAGTTTGGCAGATGATTTCCTCCAGAAAGCATTCCCAAAGGCAATACGGACAATACTGCAATGCGTTATCTCCCTTCTCCATCCCCATGACATTCAGGCCCTCCAGGTATTCCCCTGTGCCGTATCCCTGGGCTCGCAGCATTCTGTCAGTGGAACTAGCACCAAAGGGGCTGCAGCCTAGGGGCGACATTATTTCATAGACATTGAACAAACACCACAAATTAAGAGTGCTCTCCTCAGGCCAAAGGCTCACCACCCCAGGCCCAAAGATGAGCCTGCGTGAAGTGACGGCCCAGGGGACACAGCCAGCCTGCTGCGAAGAGCGCTAGGTGCGGGCAGCGTGGACGGGAGCCAGACTGAGCCCCTTAGCCCTGGGGGCCAGGGCTGCGCCCCAGCTCCTCTCCTAGTAGCAGTGTAGACTCAGCCAGCAGCTAACCGCATAGCTCCCAAACACATTTTAGCTCCCAAGCACATGGTTGAGGTGCAACTTCCTTTTAAATAACTATTTCGCTAAGTGTAAACGTAACATAGTAGTATCTGGCCTGATAGCTATCTTCCTGTTAACCTAAAAGAGGCACAAGCCTACCTTCATTCAAAGCAAAACTCCCAGGCTTTGACTACATTTTTTTTTCTCCCCCGCTAAGCAAAAAAGATCCCAAACAAGCAAAACCAGCACCAAAAAAATTCTTGCAAGGACTGGGAATTCCCCAAGTTATTGATTGTAATAAAAATACTCTACGTTTGGTTTCATTTTCAAATGCACTCTGTACCCGCAGCTCTCGCTGGTACCAAATGCAAAGCTGGGAGAGCACTGCATTTCTGTATAAACACATCTGGAGGCCTTCTAGCTGCTGCTGGTGTGACGCCTGTCAGCGTGGGGTTGCTTACAAATATTTAGTACTCTGCTGGACCAGATTTCATCTTTCAAGAAGTAAAAGTGCCTGTCATCTGATGATGGATGGTGGCTCTTCTCTCAGTAAAAGTCTGTGTAGTCTCAGCTTCCGTCCATGTAGAAAAGCAGTCGCAGAAGGAAAAGCAGAAGAGGTGGTTGACAGAGAAACCACCAACTACGTGGACGTGAATTAGCCTGCTGAAAGATGAGCCCTCAGTCAATAGGGAACACCAGAAAAGGGAATAAGAGGAAGCTGGTATCACTCCTACTCCTTCCACCCGGATGATACTTAAAGAAGGCTCTTTGGTTTCCAGAATCCCTCCACTCAATGATTTTTAGAGCACTGGGTGCAGCCAAATCATTCATGAAGTTAAACTGGGAGAGTAAGGTAAGAAGGTAAGAACAATATTAGTTATAATTAAAGAGGCCCTGAAGATAGCATAAGAATGAACTCTTTCCTTCCCTTTCTCTCTCCTTCCAGCTATTACTTCATTTTGTAGGAGGCAGAGATTAGAGGGAGGAATAGTGGCCTGCAGCAAAAGGAAGAAAAAGGGGAATTATGATGCACAGAAAATTGAAGCTTAAGATATCTGCATATCCAGAAGGCAATTAAAAAAAGGGGACAAAAAATAAAAGAGTATTTGAAGTACGTTATACACAGAAGAAATCCCAGCAATGGAATTAGCCAGTTACCAGATGAAGGTGGTAAAATCATTAATAATGAAGAAAGCCATATTCAATAAACATGTCTCTCCTCGATTTTGAAAAAGTAGGATGACAGCAGTATCATATCGGGCAGCCAAAGCCTTTTTCAGTCCATTAGTAACCAAATAGGATGGTAAACATCTACTTGTGATAAAAAGCTGTAATTCATCAGGCCCAGATATCATGCACCTGAGGAGTCTCAAATAGTTGGTGGAGGAGATCCTTCCTTCCACACATTAATTTTTAATGGGTCTTGAAATAATATAGAAATTCCAGAAGACTGGAAGAAGACTGATGTTTTGCCAGTATTCAGCAAGGACAAACACGATGACCTTGGTAAATATAAGCCAGCTAACCTAACATCAAACTAGAGAGGAGGTGAGGGGGGAGCAAAATAATAGAATATGGGATTCAACTGATAAAGAATGAAAGGACAGGAAGTAATTAATGCCAGTCAGCATGGTTTTATGGAAAATAGGTCGTCAGACAAACCTCATTAGATTACAAATTTGGCTGAAAAGGTAACTGCTTCAGTGTGATATACTGAGACATTTGTAAGGCGTTTGATTTAATTTTGCAAAACATTCTGATTAAAAATAATATTGTGCGGTCTCAGTGAAATACCCACTAGCAGAACAGTGGTCTTATTAAGTGGCAAATCTCAAAAATGAGTTATCACTGGGAAGTCATCACTGAATAAAGGTATTTTTAGCAAGGCTGGAAAGGGGTCAGTCTCAGGCCTGGCACTTGAGAATTTTTGTTGCCGAGTTAAATATAAATTACTGTTGATTGTACTGTTAATGCAATCTTTGCACATATAAATAGAAAAGCAACCAATATGTATATAGATGTGATGTTACACCTTTGTACAGCATTGGTGTGGCAACTGAGATGCCATACAGTTTCAGTGATCGTATGTTTAATGAAGCTGAAAAAAATCAGAGGTTTGGAAAATAGCCGCAAAAATCATTATTAGAACTGAAGAAAATGCCTTACCATGAGAACTTTAGAGAACATGCAGAGATTGCTTGATTACAGTGTGTAAATACCTGCATCAGCAGAAAAGCAGCTCACCCACTTTCCTTTTCCAGCACCCCCAGTGAGCTGGGACAAAAGAGGTACGCAGTCTTAGGGCCCAGGTCACCCCGAAGGGTGTCTGTTTCCACATCAGTAGCAGGATAGGTTAAGCACGGCCCGGTGGCAATGGGGTGTCCCTCATGTCAGGAGGGGTGCCTGACCTACTACACATGGCAGCACTCATGTAGGTCGTCTGCATCTGTGAAGGCTCCAAGACTTTTCTCTTGCCTGTAATCCCTCTCCAAGTAAAAGGGCAGATAACATGACCCTGGATAACTCAGGAAGTGTCCTGGCCAATTATCTTAGGGAGCCTCAAGGAGTTATCAGAGGATCAAAGACCATTCTCTAGTCTTCAACGCAGAAAAGTTGCAGCTAGACGACAAAAGGAGAGGCAGGGGAAGAATGTGACAACTTAATGATGCTATAGTAGCACCGGGTAAGATCCTCAGCTTGAGCGAGCAGGTGCCGTTCCTTCAAAGTCAGTGGAGAGATGCTGATTTACACCAGTGAAGAATCTGACATTATATTTTTTTATTTGCTTGAGTCCTGCCGTGGCTCCATAAGCAAAGGTTAATGCAGGTCTGCCAGGGGCAGGCTGGAGTTAACACAGAATGGCAGTTGTGAGGTTGCTGATTCTGATAAAAGCAAATTGTGAACTGCAAGCATCTGAGTGTTGAGTGTCACATTCACACCTAACAGCTGCCCTTGCCTGTTCCCCACAGTCATCCAGTTCTGTCATCATGATATGTTCCTGAAACCACATTTGTGCTGCTGTCACTTTTTGTCTTTGGAAATTTGTGTACAGGCTTTCTGTAATGACATACTAAAAATGCTTGTAAACTTCAAATGAGTGGATTAAAATATATTTGACCCAGGCAAATCACTTCCATATATTAGGCAGAAACTTGAGTCGTTGCTTCTTCTAGGTCTGCACTCTCCCCTGTAAAGACTTGCAGTAGGGATGTTAATATTTATAAAGTTGTAGGAGGTATCTGATGGGTGAAGGCGGTAAAGCGTTTGTTCCTTTCATGAAAAAAATGAGGAACCTCTTTCTAGATCACTGGGTCTTTCACTATCACAAATGTCTCTAAAGAGAAGAGACAGACGTCTCTATGGGGTTGCCCGGCTTCTCTGTTTTCACCAGTCCTCTTTGGTTGGGAACAGCCTGACTGTCAACAGAGCCAGGGCATCTCTAGAGCATTTTTGTCTGTGTATCAGTACTGGGCAATGTCAGTACTGTCAACATGTCAACAATCTGTGGCATAGATGTGGAAGATAACACGAGGACAGATTTTGAATGTCAAGCCCAGGCCCCTCCAGGGCCGGGAGCTGGGAGCACACCAGCCTGAGAGACGCACCGGTGACACGCCGTGCTTGCAGCCCCTACTGAATTCTGAACTCATTGTCATCACCTTGCAGGTTATTTCCTAAAAGTGATTAACTGCACTTTTCCTCTTTGAAAGGCAGCATTTCCCAGCTCCTGCTGAGTTTTTACCTTCACACTTAATCTCTGGTTCGCAAAGAATAATATAGACTTGCACTCACCTGCTGAAAAGGTGCAAATCTCTGAACCCAAACTACCCATAAATTGCCAAGATACCAGAAGCAGCTGCCTAGCTACAGCAGGACAGAGTTTGGGGTGAGCCATGAAATCTGCCCACAAAGCCTATTAAACCAGCTTACGCTGAGTTTTTTGTTACTTGGACCGCAGCACAGGACGTGCTTCCAGCTGCCCCAGCTATCCTGTTGTCAGCACCTGCACTGGCCAGCTGAAAGCAGCTGATGGTACCAATAGTTTTTGGGGAAAAAAAAAAAAAGAAAAAAAAGACAAGGTTAGTAAACCAGATCTCTCTGGAAATAATTGCATTAAATATAGAAAAGGTTATATACGGTTTCCTTTGTCCTTTCTCTCCCCATAGGCTGCTGGCCTACCCTGTACCTACCCTGTAGCTGATTTTATTGTTTATTCCTAGCTCACTCTCCAGTTTGCTCGGGGCCCTGTGTCTTAGCGAGTGGCTCCCCGCTCCCTTTCCAAGTTCAGAACCTTTCTGGCTAAAGTCTGCGGTGACACGTAACACAAAAAGACAGCTTTGGGCACAGGGTGCGCAGCCGTTCCTGGAGAACAGAGTCTGCGGTTCGGCGGTACCGTTTCTGGAAGATTAAGTGATTAAGCCTAACTAAAATTGACTAACAGGGATGGATCTTTTCCTGTCAAATGTGCACAGTTTTCCGTAGAGCGGCTCCAAGGTTGTGAGTGAAGGTTAACAGCTCTACTTCTAAAGACTCCTTAATTTTAAGAAATTCAAAGAGCAGGCATGACACTTTGTTCTGTGACTTTCTTAAACCTATACCCTACTTCACATCCTTTCATGAGCCATCATCTTTCATATTTAAAACAGACATAACGGAAGTTAAAAAAAGACAGGAGATGAGAAGTACAAGTCTCTGCAGATGTAAGGTATAATTTAGCAAAGTATCATTTTATCACCCAATCCTGCCAGGTCCTCAACATGTCCTGCGGGGTACAGACTCCTCCGCTCATCTTGTGAGCAGTGGAGAGTGAGAGCACACTCCAGTCTTTTTCTGGTTGCTTGAAACTCCCTGGTATCGGGTATTTATTCAGCAGTTGCATGCATATTTATATGGCTAAAGCCTTGAGAATCTTCATAAACTGATTAACAAGTCTGTGTTTTGCAATAAACAATATTTATTTAGGCATTCAGACTGATTCATAAAAACCCATGTTCAGATTATCTGATGAACATGGTATGAAAACACAGATAAAACAGGGAGATCCAAAAGAGTATGTTTTATTTACAGGTTTTGTATAAATATAGAAAGAGGGGGAACAGGATAAATATACTAACAAAGTAGCTACAGAACTGTTTTCATTAATAACTTATCAAACCAGTTTCATTTCTTGAAAACATCCAAAGTAAGCTAAAAGCTATGCAGGCAGCTGGTTGAATTTCTCCTGGAGGGTTTGAATGGGGCTGCAGGCCGGTGCTGAATTTCACTCTTGTGAATAAGTTCATGCATTATCTCTTGGAAAGCAATGTTTTTCAGGGTGGAATAAAGCCTATTTAGTAAATTATTATTTTTGTTTTTAAAACTAAATGACTGTTTATTAAAAAAGAGAGCTACTGAAATACAAATTTTTCCTCATTACCTGAGGCATAATCAAATTGTCAGCTGTTCAACAAGGGTGATAATGTGGAGCAGGAGTGTGATAACGTTTGCCATCATCCCAGCTGGTTCCCCCAAAAAGAAACCTCCTCACAAGCTTCTCATCAGTGAACCTACACGATCTTAGAGAAGCCTATGGCCCAGCACAAAGGACCGTTTAGAAGTGATCCGATAATGCATATGAGTTGTTAGACCTCTTTTATTTGGACACAACGTTATTTGAAACAGAAGTTAAATCCTGATTTCATTAAAGAACGTAGGAATTTGTCATTGACTTCAGTGTGACCAGGATTTCACGACTGGAGTATATCATACTATATTTTCAGATTTCGGAAGCAAATGCTGAATCATTTCATTTTACCACTGTCTACCAGTACTAATGTAGAGAGAAAAAAGCTGAGAACTTTTCAAAATAGCTTATAATGTTGTAACAAGATCCAGTAGCTGAAAAGACAACTGGGCATATTAAGGGTAGAAATAAAGCATATGTGTTTAGTAGTTTTTTTGGTAAAACCACTTATTAAGGACATTTTAAAATCAAGACTGGCTGTTTCCTAAAAGTTTTGCTCTACTTTGAGCAGGAATTAGTTCAAGGAATTCAATAGCTTGTGCAGTTTAAGAAGTCAGAGTAGACGGTTTTAGGAGCTGTGACTCTATTTGTCTACCTATAATTGACCCATCAATTAATCAAACTGGATTGGACATAAGGGCAGTTTCTCAGTTAACGCTAATTCATTCATAAAATGAATACATTATCGATTACTATTTTTAAATATACTTAGTTGTAGAAATGCCTATAATTAAGAGTCCAGACCTTTGAGCTAGACATCCATGATCTACACTTGAACTGGGATACGGAGTAAATGGCAGTCCTCGCGCGCAAGATGCGGTACTGGGTTAGTCAATTAGATACTGCTTTTATTATTCTAACTGGATACGCTAATTCCATCCCTGCTGTCTGTAGATCTACAGTGGGTCATGATTAACATTTAGCTCAGTGGTACAGGGTGATAGCATATTTTACGATGACTGAACCTATTTTCATTGCTCACTCTTTCCTTGTAAAAAAGTGGTTTTAAGTAATTCAACTAATGCCGGTCCAGAAAGATACATTATTGCAGTGGCTCCAATAGTTTCATCATGTTACGATGGATGAGAACGTCAAAGATGTTAAAGATATGCAACTGGATATAAAATACATTAGTTATATGGAATAGTTTATTGTTAGGGCCCTGAGGGCACAAATAGACCTTAATTTCCTGGGCCAGTCTCCCTGGGGACCCCCACCCACAACCCCCGCACCTTGTCTCCTGCTGCCCCAGACAGGGTCCCTGGACCTGGTTCACCCCCTGGCCCTGCCTGGGGCTGTCGACGGACCTGTTTCCAGCACATGGCTTTGTTTGTCCAGCTCAGCCCCTGCGGGACCGTGCCGTGGTGGGTGAGGGATCCAACTTCAAAACAGGGGGAGGCTGGGGTTTGGGGGGTCACATGATTTCCCTTACACTAGAGTACTTCCAAATTCTGATTCTCGGGGTGGCCCCACAAATAGTTGAGCTTATGCAGCTGGGCAGGTGCTTCACAGCTGAAAATGGGATGGGGTTAGGGCAGATGCAGACACACCTACACTGCAGCTCAGGTGGTGTGCTGGGTTAGCTCTGACTGGCTCATTCGGGTGCCGACAGCAGAGGAGGACCAGCAGCACCCAGCTTGACGGACATCTGTGATGCTGGGGAAAGTGCCTTGCACCTCAGCGTTGCTCTTCACCCCCACTGTGGCTGTCACCCTGTGCCCGCAATGAGGCAGTATGGGATGTGTTACAATTTTTTGCAAATTGAATTTTGCATGCTTATTTTCTCTACTGTTAATTTTAGTGTTTCTATTTTTACTTAGTTGGAATTACCCTAAGAAACAGACTAGGTTGGAATATTAATATTGAATAGCTACAGACTACTGCTGCTGCTGTTTTAATTTAGGACTAGATTCTCGGCTCAGCAACACAAGAGTAACTTTAGTGAAATGAATAGCTCTGTCACATACTGCACTGTTAATAAGATTAAAATCTAGTCCTTTCACCTCAATCCTACTGGATCAATTTTTATTTTATTTTTATTTAGCAACATTCTCAAAGCACTTTTGCAAGCTAATTTCTTATTTCAAGTTTGCTTCTTCAACACACTTCTCTTCTTTCCACTTTACTGATTTACTTCCTCATGGAAATTTTGAGCCTCAAGTTTCAACTGGTGTGTTTAGTCAAAAAGGATCTTACCAATGATTTACTGTACAAATGATTTAACACAAAATTAAATACACAGATACTAACAGCAGAGATTACAACCTTTGGGTGCTCACATCAATCTACACTGCTCATGAACTACTTTACTTATATTCCTGAAAGGAATATTCTCTTAGTGCTGTATCAGGGTGTTGTACAAATGATAATTATATGCAGAATACTTGGGCACAAAGCTGTAGCACTTTTCTTAGTACAGACAGCTTTATTGGTTTCCCTTAGGTTGCATTGGCATATCAGTAATAGATTTATTCTTAATAATTCTAAGATAGGAATTCTTACTTTACATAAATTCAGTATTTTCTTGCTGTTGGGAGGTTTTGTTGTATTTACAACATGGCTGTCACTGACATATTCAGACTTCTTGTTGTTTGTTTCTTTGCTGATTGACTCATTCTTTATAAAGAGAAGCCCATCCCTTATGACAATTTTTCATTAATTCCATGGGATTTTTTTGGCTCAGACTACAGGATATTATCCTAAAATACTAGGAGAGGATGGTCAGCTTTCCAGCCTCTGAGCCGTAACCTAAATCTGGCATCCACAAGCCATGCACAACAGCGCTGGGCTGGCCAAGGCCCTGGCCTGACTCTCAAGTTGGCCCAGCTGCAGCAGGGGTGGGCTGGCCACCTCCGGAGGCCCCTTCCCCTCATATTTTGTGATGTCCTGCTCACCCCACCATCTTCAGTGGCCTTGCTTCCTTGCACCACTGGAGAAATGAGTCACGCAGGGGTCCCTCTGCCATCATAGCCCTACGGCAGGCAGTGTAAACTAGGATGGCTGGTGAGGGAACCTGAATGGCACCTGACTTGCACGAGCTGAGTCCTGCTCTAGTTATCAAGCAGGGCATGCCACCTGAAGCCCACTGTGACCTGGACAGCAAAACTGTTCATGACTGAAGTGCTTTGTCTTGGGAGGCCTTTCTCTTACTCTGGATAGGGGCTGTGAGGTTGGTGGGGCGAGCCCCTTCCCCGGGGCACTCCCTGCTCGAGATCTGGGTCTGAGGCCAGGTCTCGGGGAGGCTTTCACCGCGTCTTTGAGTGGAGGTATGCGTGGGCAGCCCCCTCCCTGATGCCAGCCCACGGCGGCTGAGCTGAGAGTGCCGGGGGCCGGGTGGCTCTCCCAGCACGCCTGCCGGGCAGGGTTTTGGGGCCCAGCGGGCCGAAATTGCCCCGGCCCCTTCCAGCCAGGCCCGGCGGAGCCGCGCCCGCAGCGGGAACACGACTTCCCGGGTGCGCAGTCGCCGGCCGCCCTCCCCGGTCACCGCCGGCTAATCCCCCGCCGCCCGGAGGAGGCGCTTCCCGGGCCGCACGGCGGGCAGGGGCAGGCGGCAGCGGCCCTCCGCCGCGCCGCAGCACGCTAGGACCCGGCGGGCCCCCGCCGCGGCCTCCCCGGGCGCCCGCTGCAGGCGTACGCGGGCCGGGAGCCCGGCGGAGGCCTGCCCCGGCGCCCCTTCCCTTCCCCGCGGCGGGATGCGCTCGGAGGCGGCGCCGCAGCCGGGCGGCCTGGAGACGTTCGTCAGCGCCGGCAAGGGCCGGGGGCTGCGGGCGCGGCGGCGCTACGCCGTGGGAGAGCTGCTCTTCAGCTGCCCGGCCTACACCGCCGTGCTGACCGTCAGCGAGCGCGGCAGCCACTGCGACGGCTGCTTCGCCAGGTAGGGCCGGGGGAGGCCTGGGGCGGGCCCGCGGGGCGGCGGCGGCTCGGCGTGCGGCGGCGGGGCCGGCCCCGGGGCGGCTTCTCGCGGGTCGGCCGGCGGCGGCCCGCCCCAAGCCAGCGGCGGGTCGGCCCACCCGCGTCCGCCGGCCGTGGCCGCCTCAGTCGGCGGCGGCGTGCAGGCCGCTGCTCCGCGAGCGGGCCCGCTCCTCGGCCCCGCGAGCGCTGATGGCGGCAGCGGTGCCCCGCAGAGGGTTCGCCGGGGTCTCGGGGGGCCTTTCCTTGCAGAACTTTCCTCCTCCTCGGCTCGTGGTTCTCTGGCGGCAGCGCCGTGACGGAACTTTTAGCTCCAAACTGGTTTTCCTTGTTTAACAGTTCGGGAAAAAGAAAGAAAGAGGAAAGTTTTGCTCTTCACGTGCTCTGGCAGTTACGTAGACACATGCCTAACCTTGCGCTGATGGGAAGTTTCATCCTAACGTCACAGTAACATCGTAATGTTATGTAATAGTAACGTAGTAGTCACTGATTTTAATGAAGTTTTGAAAAGGGAGAAAGGGTCTGCAGCTGCCTAATTCGCGCTTTGCATTTCCATGGTGCGAATGGAATATAGATGAATGGAATATATATAGCTGTAATGAAATACATAGAAATATCTGTATGCTTCTCTGTCCGAAACCTTAGTCTTCTGGCAAATTACTTTTACTAGGGCAAAGCACAGGCAGCGCGAGAGATTCGTTACCGTGTGACAGTGAGCCTTTAAACTCGAGTGCGGCGTGCGCTGACGGCAGGCCTGCTGCTGCGTGTTTCGTGGCTCCCGGCTCTGGCGGGCTGCGGGGTGCTCGAGTTTTCTGGGGGCTCAGCAGCTGCCCCTCCTCGCCTGTGTGGAGGGGCAGTTTGACCTGGTGCGGGTATTCCAGTGGTTGCCATAAACCTTTCAATGTCAGCTGCCACAGCAAAAAAAAAAAAAAAAAAAAAAAGCAGCTTAGGGTTATCGTTAGAAAATTAGGCATGGACGTGACACTGTGGCATGTCACACCACACCACGTTTTTAAAAGGTATAGTACTTTCCTGACTTTTGGCAGCTTACGAAGAATGCTTACCTGGTTATAATTCCGAGCAAATGTTAGTGCTTGCCTCAGTAAAGGAAAACAACTGTTGTACTTTTGCTGTTTTTACCAATATGTAAGTATTGCTTGCATATGTAGACTGAGAGGCAGACTGAAGAATATAATTACTACACTCCAGTAGGTCTTTTAATCTCTTGTCCTGTCATCTTAACTCACTTATGATTTTCATTTTCTTCTCTTTTCTCTTGACCTTGTCCTTTTTCTTTCCTCATTACCTTATCTACTTACATGACTTATGCACTTTATTCACCCCTCTCTGCATATGAGCACCTAATATGGTTCCTAGTGAAGTCAGTGAAGCAAGTCCCATTAATTTGTAGAACTGAGGTGATTTTCCTCTCCTCCTTCACCACCCGTGGCTTTTCCTAGCCCATAAGTTTTGGGTTTTTTTTCTCTTGTGCCTAACCACAAATTCCCTTGTGCCAAAGAAACTGGCTGGTTTTGTTTATCACATCCAGAAGATTTCTCTCTGTAAAAGGACCAAGGAATACTTTCCATGCTCCGCTGATATGAAATAATATTGTAGAGATACCTATTATCTCATGGAATAGCTTTTAAAGATCATCTCCAGGAGCAGCCTATTTAAATGCTGCTTGTTCTCCATGCAAGCTTCTCCCATGGAGCTCTGGAGGAACACAGTGATCAAGGAATACACTGAATGCAGTACCACAGCAGTTACAGTGGGGTAGTCTGAAACCTATTTCACACCAGGGTGATGAGGTTCCACTAAGAGGAAAGATACCTCAGTGATGTAACTTGATCTGCCAGTGCTCAGAAATGTGTTTCGTGTCTGTGCCCCGTTGCATTAGCACTGAACTAGTACATACTAGATTCTGAACTGTGCTTGTTGAACTTGCGAAGAGTGTTAGGAGGAAGGTTGTGGGCTCAGCACTAGTCTTGGGAAGAGAAACTTTGCTAAGTGGTCATGAAACTGTTGTTGTAAAATGGGCAGAATGAGACTAGAACGTTGTATTTGCATCTGGTAGTATTTGTTACTTTAGATACGCAGCTGCGCTTGAGGTACATACTGTCAGCAAGCAGAGTCATGATGTTAGCCTGACTCACTCACGTTGCACCTTCTACTTCGCAAGAACAATCAGAGGATGGATGTCAAGACTTGCTACGCTTTATGGACTCTGAATGCCAGTGACCTCTGAAGTGTTGTACACTATCATATTGTACAAGGACTCTCACCCTTGTTTTACTCCAATGAACTTACCTCAGTTTAAGACAATTTTTTGCCACTTATACTGGGGAGGGTGTGTAGATATTTTAAAGTATTCAATACTGCTGAGAGGTCCCTATTGCTGTCACACCAAAGTGTCACATGTTGGGTAACAAATGCTCTATTTTTGATGGGATCTGCTACAACACATGCACCTTGAAGCAGAAAAGGACCTTCCTTTTGGCAGTTCCCTGTGTTGGGATATATACAGATATAAAAAAGGAGAGCGCGAGCCTTAGGTCACCTTAGAATACACAGATATCAGAGCAGAGGTTAGCAGGACAGTGAGAAGCTACATGGTGTCAGGAGATCAAACATTTAATAATGCAACATGTTTTCTTGGTGTTGGGAGGTGGTTACTCATAAAACAACGGTCATGCTTTCTGTAACCAGACAGAGAAGCAATGGAACTGGCAGAACAGAAGCAAAGGGTTAGTATTGGTGAGCAAGTATACAGAGCAATTGGGAAGTTTGGAAAACAAGGAAAAGTGAGCTATCAGTATGCATCATATATTGGCAAAAAATGATGCTTTCTGTCAAATAGCATAGAATATCATGTTTCCAAACCCAGCAATTTATCAGGACAGCGGAGTGCTTTTGCATAATAACAGTTGTTAGGAAAAACTTGCTTTTGAAACTCTAAACAAATAAAAATAGTGTCTGCTATCGGAAGATGGGTTTCAAGCTGTAGTTGTAGCGTTCTGAAGAAAATAGAGTTTTCATTGTGAAATGCAAAATATTGTGCAAAAAGTGATGCAGGATACATTTGGATTTCATTCCGATTTATAGAACAGAATACTTTCTGTTTTCTTTTTAAGGAAAGAAGGATTGTCCAAGTGTGGAAGATGTAAACAGGCCTTTTACTGCAATGTGGAATGTCAGGTATGGTAATGCAATTATAGGGTGAGGGTGCGGGGGGGAAGGAGGGAGGGGTTGCTGAACTCCATTTCTTGTTTGTGTGGCATTGATAGTCTCTAATTGTCATTATGGTTAATAGTAGTCCAGTCAGTTTTAGCATCCCGCAGATGCTGATCGTGGAGTTGTGCATTGGACAATTACAGGATTTGGACATGGTCTGCATGAGTCTTTCAGGATCAGTAGCTCCAGGGCTTGGTACCACTGAGACTTTGATTAGAGCTGCCTGTCAGCCCACTAATTATGTCTGTATTACTTCTTTCTTTAAGCACAAACCAGATAATTTAACATTAGCTCGCTAAACTGGTAAGAGAGTCTGTGTCTAATGGAAAAATCAAATCACTAAATAGCTATCTTAAGGGGGTTTTGTTGGTTTTTATTTAGAATCTTTGCAAATATTTTGGGTGGCCACAGCTGACAGTAGTCATAACCATTTGAAACCTACCTAGCTTTCTCCGTAGCTCACTCATTCTGGCAACTTTTGTTCTTTTTGTATTTTTGTTTTTTAAAAGCCCCTGAAAATAGAATATAAGCGTACACTAAAGCAGAGCAATATGAAGTCATCCAAAACATTTGCATGCAGTTTTAATTCCATTTTTACTTCAAACTAGAATAAGCACCTCTCAAAAAAAAAAAATTTTGCCAGAACTAGTATCTAGCCTTTGTGGGCTGTCAACTTGATATGGAAGAATTATCCAGTTTACGTGTGAAAAACTCAACTGGATTGCTAGCTAAATAACGTAAGCTATGTAAGATCTGTGGTGCTGGGCACAGAGTATGGAACAGTGCTCATGAAGGATTTGAGTCACCAAAGGTCTGGCATGCAACTATGTGTTAGCTATAAATAATCCAAACCTTCTCCTACATGGGAGCGTGCTGTTGAGTGCGTGGGTTGCATGCAAAGTATTCTCCATTGTCATTATCTGGATGGAGATGTTGCAGTTTGTGCTGTTCAGTTCCCAAGCACTTTGGAGATGGCTACCGCCTTTATTTCAAGGATATATCTTATACTCCCATTGCAAAAGTTGCAAAGCGAGCCTGGCCTCCCCTTAGTTTTCCTTCTATGGCCTCCCCAGATTCCTGCTTTCCCACAGCGTCTTAGTGAATTGTGGGTGAATCAAATGGCCTTTTGGTTTTGAAGCACCAGGAGGACTCAAAATGCTTAAAATAAATAAGTTTTTTACAAAATTTGCAATAGTTCACAGAATATTGAAAGATTGACAGCCAGCAGTTGCTGGGAAGAAAGAGAACGCTTACTGTGTGAGCATTCTTAAGGCTCTTGAGAGAAATCTGGATGAGTTTTAAAGACAGTATAGAAAAAACCCATGATTCATTCATGAGAAATGCTTATCTGTAAGAAATGTTTCCATATGACATTATTTCTTAGGAAGCTTTTAACTAGATGAGAGAAGGAAATGCTTGAACAAAGCAATTTACTGGCTGTTTAGCGCTTTTTATCTGAGATTGTGAGTTTCTTCTCTTACCATATAAAATTCACAATGGTTTATGAAGCAGGTAAGCAAGATTTACTGAAGTAGGAAAGCTCAGTGATTTGTGCCAGGAAAAATAGCAAGTAGATATCATGGTGGAAGTAGTAGAACTTATTTCTGCTGATCCATGGTCCTTTGCTTTTACCTCCAAGTCCCTTCTTCAGTCCCTCCCTCAGTGTCCTGACTTCTAGCCTTGACAAAGTTTATGCTTTTATATTTAAGAACAAGGAGGGTTTTTTTCTCTCTTTCCGCTGGGTAAAGTCTTGTACAGGTATTGCTTTCTTAATTTGATTCTTTTTTAATTTTTTTTTTTTTTTGTGGTCAGAATACTCTTTCTCTAGTAGGGCATATTCCGAGAATAAAAAACTGAACTGCTCAAACTGATTGTCCTTAAGACTGCAGGAGGTGATGCTCAGCAAAAGCCTGTCTGTCTGATAAGTTAATGAATTAAAATCTTTTCTACCTGTTGGTGTGTAGTATGATGCTTTAGATACAAAGGCATTTTTTAGATGTTGTGATGTCTAGACAATAGTATGACAAGCACAGGTACCAGCACTTCACTCTTACTGGTGGTATGCATATGGCTTTTGACTCCCTAGTTGATATAACGTTAACTTCCATGTTTTGGGCCCTTCTGAGTCTGATGAAATTTATGAATGTTGCTGAGATTGAATTCTTTGACATTCTTTCAAAGTTACCTTCAAGCATAATATTCTCTAGAAACTGGTCTCCACTGACTGTACGTGCTGCACAGACAATCTGCACTGCATCTTCATCCCTGTCTTGTTCAAAGGCACTTTTCAGCAGTTCAGCAATTCTTTGTCAAAGCCAGAAAGGACATCTGTGCCTTGATACTGAACTTGTAACACTGGGATGTACAGTAAATGTGTCCCTTTTGCCTCCATGGATGTGAGACTTCTTCACGCAACACTGATAAAAGGACAGGGCTGTACTTGAGAATTGTGATGGCATTGTTAATTTGATTTTTTTTTTAAGTTAATTTTCTCTGTAAATCCATGTTGTCTTTGCTCAGTTCAGCTAAAAGTTACATGTACCTGACAAGGGCATGGTATGATTTCATATGTTGGTTAGTACCTTGTTAATATAATTCAGTTTGACAACTGTTTTATCACATGAAGTATACTGTATGGGATAGAAAACTGAATTTTTTGAGCTTACTCTTTTCTTACTTAAAGACTTGCTATACCACAATTCATAGGAATTCTTTCTAGTGGTGGGGAGAGATGGATCAGAAGGAGACAAGAGAAGGGTGCCAAAGTGTGCAGCAGGTAACAAATTTTTTGGATGTCTTTTTCAGAATTAGGGATTTTATAACTGCAGACACCTTCCTCTCTCTAGTGCGTTTCTGTTCAATGAGGTTTTTTTTCTCTTTCAGAATAATGTGATTACTGAAAGTAAAGTTAGTGACGCTGCATGTATTTTCCACTCTGTTGAGCCATATAGTACCCTTGCCTTGAGGTTCTTAAAATACTTTCCAAGCGTTTAATGAATGAAGCCTGACAGCAGCCTTTGTGGCATTTCTGTTTTTGCAAATGGGCTATAGGTACACAAAGATACATTGACTTGCTGAAGATCCCCCAAGTGGTAAAAGAGTGCATCTCCTGCCATACGGCCAGGTGTTTGATGCATTGACCAAGTCCTGCTTTGCAGTATAATTCCTTTGCCCAGGTCGCTGGGAAAGGTGGTGTCACACTGTAGTGTGAGGGACTGAACCCAGGGGAAGACAAAGTCTTGCAGTGATATAGTGGCTGATTTGTTTAGGTCTCTATACACACACATATGCACGCATGCTGGCCCTGGCACAGTTCCCTTAGTGCTACAATGCGTCTTTTGCCAGTTTTGGTTTATTATTTTGCTTTTAAGATAGGTAACCTTAAGTTTGACCTATATTAAGCTGGATGTTTGCATAGGCATAGATTCAGTCTCAGATGCGGGGCACGTGAGAGTGGAAGTTGTCTTCACTGACTGTCCTTGCTGCCTTGAATGTTTTGTGGGTTGGTAGGATCTAGCCTGGGTTTGCTGCGTCTTTCGTTTCCCAGCCCCTAATCCAGTTCTTCTTTTAAAAGGGTTTGTGATTTCCAGCTGATTCATACCGTTCTGCTCTCCACTATTGCCTCCTCAAAGCACAGGCCTGTTATTATAGTAGTGGCTTTCAGACCCCATCTGCAGCTGTTCGGGTCTTGACTTCTTAAATTATAATAATTTTAGTCAAACAGCAGGAGACCTGTGCTCATTTTTTCTCCTCAGAAATTAGCTGCTGAAACACTCTGAAGAGAAATGTTTTAAGAGGGTTACGTGGTTGCAATTGTGGAACTGGTGAACTTGAACCAGCTACTGGAGCTCCTCTTTCTGTTATTACACATAGCTATTATTTATCCCAGACAGAGTGGAGATCAGCTAGTCAAAGTGCAGAAAGAGATGTTTTTGTCATGACTTTCCATATTTGAAATATATTTAGAACAAAATATTTACGGGTTTTTCTTAACATGTCGTGTTAGAGTGCTGTAGTTGGTATTTCTGGAGTAGGGGAAACACGTATTTTTAACAAGCTAGTAAACCTCAAAATGTAGTTGTAGACCTGGAATCAGCATCAAGCAGATGTATTTTAAATGGGACCGTGTAGAAATTGCCCGCTCCTCTTTGGTGAGCTGTAGAAAAAAAAATGAAATTCTTGCTGTAATGATTCTGCACAAGAGGAACCTGATGCTGCAAGACCCTGGTTAAGATTGCCTTGGGGAAGTGTCTGTCCCCCTATCCAAAAACTTTCTCCATGTGATTTTCTTTGATAAATGTCTCCTGTGGACCTTTTGAACATTAACCCATGGAAGTCAAATGCCCTCTATGGCCCAGCATTCAGTAAATGATGGTAGGGAAGGATGGCTGTGAAGACGTGTGAAACTCTTACCTTCACTGCTTGGTGAAGGACTGTATCAGAGAACTTTACCGGATAATGTCAGACATCAGAAGTTGCCTCACTGAAATTCGATTAAAGAGTTGGATGCCATTTGAGCATAATTGGGCCTTAAGCTTTGAGGACGTGGGCTTAACCCCTACTCTGGCTTGCCCAGCATTTCTGTCTGGTATTTGCCTGTGTTTCTTTTTGATCAAGTGAAATACAACAGAAATTTTACATCCTGTTGAAAAAGTCCATGTGAGGAAGGAGGTGCGAGGACATTTGTTTGGGCTTGAATCTTCTTTTTTTGAGTGTTACATTTTGTTGTTTGGTTTGTTTTTTTTTTTTTATGCTGAGCTATATGTCAGTGTTCTGGGAATTAATCCAGTAGTCCTGGACGGTGGAATTGTTCTGAAGAATTTGGTGGAGAAGATTGTTTCCATGCTTTGATGTGAAAAGCATAAGCTTTAAATAACTTCCCTTCCAAAAATGTTGTCACTCACTTCTAAATGAAGGGAAAAATACTGCGGATGTAATGAAAATAGGAAAAAAAAAATCATTAATGTAGCATTAGGGATTCAACTAGAACAATGCTACCTGTTATAATTCAAACTACTTAGAGAAAAACATGGAAAAGAATGCAAAATACAGTCCTGCTGTTATCGCAGGGAAAGCTGCTGTCACAGTGTTTCCATCCCAGGTATTACTCAGTCATCAGTACTCTCTTCTTGTGGTGTTTCAGGCTTTTATCTCATTTCACACAATTCAGCCATGTCTTGTCCCTTTAACCTCCCTACTAGTTCATATAACTCAGTATGATTCTGCCTGGGGAAAGATTTTAATTAACAATGGGTAAAGAATGAAGGGAACAAACGGATTTTTAAAAACACTGCTTTGAGACAGGCACGTGATTTTGCATTTTGATTTTTTTGTTTTATCAGGTAATATCTCCTGTTTATTTAACCGGTGTGTATGGATGTGGGTCCTACAAAACTTCAGGTTCTGTGCCTTTGCTTCTTGCACACCCAGCAATCACGCTGATGCTGGTGGGCGTCGTGGGTGTGCAAGAAGGGGTGAGAGATGAGGTCTCCCTCTGTCTCTCTTCTTAGCATTTAGCCTGTGGATTCCTAAGCAAAGGCTATCGGGAATTTTCCAGAAAAAGGTCTTGAGGCATACATAGGAAATAGGCCTCTTGGGTGACGCATTTTGTAGTGTGACAGCTGTAGGAGAGTTGGGAGTGCAATTTCACATGACATGATTGCAGTGTAATGTACTATTTTGGTTCTCCTGGTCTGTATTGCCACGTCCTCTTAGAACATTTACACTGGAACTTATTTCAAGCAGCCTGTATGTAGGTTTTTTTCGAAGTACCGTACTGAGATATCAAGGACAATGAAGTTGACATTGTGAGGGGTTGAATACCCTTGCAGTGTTCCACTGCTTCAAATCCTGCATGAGGCTGGGGCGGGTGTTCATCTTTCTTTTCCTAATAAAATAAACTCCTAAAGCTGCCCATGCCCAGGGCAATTAAAATGGCGATTTTCAATGGAAGAATTTTTTGGTGTACTGACTCTGAAATTAGTGATCTCAGCTTTTGTTTTGTTCTGCAAAACCTGTAAATAAGTGGACCGGCAAAGGCAGGAGGCACTGGGGGTACTGATTCAGCTGAGTATTTGAGGTGCCTTGAGTTGTCCTATGTGGCCTCCAGCTACAGCTCCCACAAGACCTGCATCTCCGACTAGACCTGTATCATACCTACTGGTCCTACGTAGATGTTTTAGCATAGGGTATCTCAAATGGCTCTTGCCATCAGTGGTTAGGCAGCTGAGGGAAACTCTGTGTTTCTTCTGTTCCTGCCACTCAATCACTCTGATAGGCTATACTGAATTTTTTAAAAATTATTTTTAAATTTTTTTTTGAGTGGGCTAACACTGGGTCTGTGATATTGGGTGAATCACAGTAAGGGGAATTAAGAGCTTTCCGGAGGCTGCAAAAAGGTTTTCAAGTTTTCACTTTCAATCAATTACAAATTTGTGGGATTTGTTTTGATTTCTTTCCCCTGCTACTGTTTTCCACCAGTTTAAATCTGGTCTGAAAACAAAACTTGATGGTCCCTATACAGGCAGAACACTATAGGTTTGTTCTAACACACTGCTATAAATGTGTCTGGGATGAGATCTCGAAATAAATAACTGCATTGCTTGAATATAGAAATAAGAATATTTCCATGTTTGAATAAATAAATAAAATGAAATTTGATGCAGTCTGGGGACAGCCCATGCCAGGCTCTGTGTGCCAGTGCACAGAGTGTTAATCTGTGATTCTGTGCTCATCTTTGAAAGTTTCTGTTGCTTTGGAGGGAGTCTGTAGAGTGCCAAGAGCTAGTGGCTTGTGCCATCACTCTGAGTCTTATTGTATGTTGAGCTAGGAATATGCTACACATTCTTAACTAAAAGGTGTTTGTCTTTATTCATGTGTTTTCATTGCCCAGCTGTACTCTTATTCTACAATATTTAAGGAAAAAATCTGATAATTCTATTCAGTAGGTCTGGTTTTGACCTTACATATACCGATTCTTACAGTGATTGTGAATCCATTGACTTCAGACACATTACTCCCGATTACACCAGGGTCATCTCATAATGAGGGGCCAAGGTATTAAATGGAAATGAACCCAATAAAGCCATCAAGCTCAGAGCTACTCTGTCCTCACATGCTTGATCTGAACAATAAGAACTGGTGATTTATAAATCATGTTGTCTGTTTGCTTCTTTGTCATTTAATTCTTTTTTCCGTTGAATAAATGAAGATGTTCTGACCTTAACTCATCCCTTGTGAATTTGTTTGAAAAAGCAGGATAGCTGTATCCCTTAAATGTGACTCAAGCTTTTGTTCAGATTTAGTGAGTGTCATCTTATTTTTTTTAAAGGAAACACATTTCACTTGACCTCTAGGATCTGGCAGGACTTGCTGCATCCTCTTTTTCATCACTTTATCTTCGTGGCTTTTTTTTTTTTTATATATTTTTCTACATTTTCAGAAGGAAGACTGGCCAATGCACAAGCTAGAGTGTTCCGCCATGTGCGCTTTTGGGCAGAACTGGAATCCCTCTGAGACTGTGAGGCTAACGGCGAGGATCCTTGCCAAACAGGTGAGCAGGAGGCTAGACTTCGGAGGTACGTTCCTACTCTGGGTGCCAGGGAAGGCAGGAAAATGAAAATTGACCGACAGTAACTGTCCCTGCAAAGCACATACATACTAGCTTCCTGTGTACAGATGGGTGTAATATAGAGCATGAGCAGCTGAACGAACTGACCATCAGATTACTGCAGCAGTGCCAGGGCCACCATAGTCCAGCTGGAGGCTTTTGGGGGAAGATGGCAAAAGGCTAGTGAGGTTTTAAGCTGTGTAGCTGTAACTTATGGTCAAGGTACTGTTGAACAGAGTCTGGAAAAGTTTACTGATAGTTTCACAATGTGCATGGTGTTTCAGCCTCCATTCTGGTAGATTGGAGCTCTTGGTTACATGTGTGGGCTAGCACCAAGGCCGCGTTGGTGAAGAGAAAGAAGAATGATACTTGGTACATGTGGTTAAATTCTGAGGAATGCTCCTAGTGTTGCATGTCTGCAGACACTGACAACTTTATGAAGCAGTTGCTAGTTGTACTATTTTTCAGCTATAACTGCGTAGCATTGTGTAGTATATAACTCCCAGTACATTTGTGAGTCAAGAACACCTCTGAGGTATTCAGGTTTAAATGTTTACGATTACTGGAGTTACCTGGTAAAAAACAGAGATTGAGAGAGAAATCTCAGGCCCTTGGTCTTTGGAGAAAAAGAATGTTGTTATTAAGGAAATAAGATTGCAATGTCAACCTCCAATTCAGTGTTCCCTAACTATATGGATACTGAGGATAACACAAGTGCTTACAGGGAGGGGAGAGGATTCATGAGTTTCAAGGTTGTTATGCTGTGTATCTTTGTAGAGCTCTAAACTCTCTCCGCAAAAACAAATCCTCTTTGAAGCATATTTGTGTGATTGAGGTCTGCTTATGTGACAAGGGCAACCTGGATACTGTACGTAGTGAGGATTTTGGTGGCCTGCTGGGAAGGTAGCTGCATACTTGCTCTGTGTGTAGATGTGTGTGTGAATGTATTTGTGTGTGACTTAATTAAAGCGTGGTTTAGTGGTGATCTACAAACAAAATCGAATGTTTAATGACAAAAAGTCATTGGAATAAATTTGTGCTTTTATCGCTTACAGGGAGGGGGGAGAACCCTACATGTCATATAAAAGCTAAATATGCAAACCATAGTCCCTGAACCTCAGCTGCTGGGCCACCTGCAAAGCCATATTTAATGGCCAAGATTACAAAGAAGTGGCCTTAGGCCAACAATGGAGCATTGCTTTTGAACTCTGTCAACAGTCAGTTTATTCACTTTCCTCAAAGCAAAGCCTGTCTCCTGCCTGCTTGCTATTGTTAGCAGCTTTCTGGGTGTCTAGAACAAAGCAAATGACATATTTAAAGTACTGTTCAGTTTATGTATATAAATTTGATAGGAGTTAATCTTTGGCTGCCTAATTTGGTACAGAGAGAGTATTTCTATGGCTTTACTAAGGGTAGTCAATTTAACTCATTGCTGTTCATCAACTTCTATAAATTCCATACAGTGTGGATTTGGGTTTGTTTTACAGATGGGAGTTCCCAGCTTATGAATGAGTAGACAAAACTGCCTACTTAAAATATTAAAATATTTTCTTGTTGTTTTTTTCCCCGTATTGCTAGAAAACTCACCCTGGAAGAACACAGTCAGAGAAACTGCTTGCTGTAAAAGAGTTTGAATCGCGTAAGTAAAAAAGGCTTGCAGGTAAACAGAGGCAGTTATCTATATTCATGATTTGCTTTACCCCCTGGCCCCCCCTCCATCAAAACCTTTCAGAGCATCCCACTCCTGTTGGAGAAGGGGAGTAAACAAAGAGAATTGTAGTTCCTCTTTTTTTGAAAGTGCAGTGCTTTTCTTTCTTTCTTTCTTTCTTTCTTTCTTTCTTTCTTTCTTTCTTTCTTTCTTTCTTTCTTTCTTTCTTTCTTTCTTTCTTTCTTTCTTTCTTTCTTTCTTTCTTTCTTTCTTTCTTTCTTTCTTTCTTTCTTTCTTTCTTTCTTTCTTTCTTTCTTTTCTTGGTCACTTGTCGGGGCTGTGAAACAAGGGTGAAAACCTAGACAGAATTAATTATGTAGCATACATCCATCTCATGGCTTTTCTGGTACTGTAGTGTCTTTTGAGAATTGTAATGTTGTAAAATTAAAATAGCTGGTATTTGTTACCAGGAGGCATAAAACCAGAGACAGCACAGTTGCTTGATGGTGACAGTGACTAAGGGGCTAATTGCAGAACCCTCTGGACTGTGCTTCAGTATCTGTCACTGCCAGTCAAATCTGACATGTTATATACGATTGTGTTGAAATTCCATGTCCTAAATGCTCCAAAATAATCCAAGGAAGGAGATGAGGCAATGGCTTGCTTTTAACTGGAAGGCTGCTGTTTACATCCGGTGAGGCAGAGTTAGAAATTGAGCAACTAGGGCACTAGTAACCATCCTGGCATAGTTTTCACTGGTCTGTCGTTTCTCTTTCTTGGTGCTGGGGGTAATATACAAGGAGACAATAGGTTTGTATATTCACATTTCTCTGATGGTTTCCAAAACCCTTTATAAAATGCTGAATAAATGCAGTCATTGCTAGGACTTGAGGTAGCAGAGTAACGAAGCATCGCAAGATTACAGTCTTATTTGCTTCCTGGACAAAAGCTCCTGTCACAGCTGTTGGAACAACTAGGGAAATAAGGGGGAAAAATACCAACATTTGACTTTGCCTAAGGCAAGGATAATTTTTACAGGTAGGTTAGTAGGATTGAGGTTGAGGAGGATGGGTAAGTGCTGAAGTAATTTCTGTATATTCTTCTGCATTGCAGCTTGTCTTCAATAATTTACTAATTTGGGAGCTAAAAGGCTGAAATAATTTTCTGTTGCAATGTCCCCCTTGTCCTTTAGGAGCCCTTGTTTCATTTCTGGTTTTGTTAGTAAGAACCCCTTGTTCCTTCTGCCTTGTTGACTCTCTTCATCTCTTAGCACGCTTTTGCCATCTTCAGCAGTTGCCTTACTCTTTGCTACACTCTGCACAGGAGAGGAAAAGGCACCTGGCTGTCAGTTGGAAGCTCAAAATTTTTTATTTCTGATTTGTCCTAATTCTCATCAAATTGTCCCATTTCATTTTCCTCAGTATTTTTTGTGACTCTGCTGTCATTCACATCTGCTCTTACAAATCATTTCCCACTTCTTCCACTGTTTTGCAGCCTTTTCTCTTCCTGCGTGTTTTTCTCTCCACTGTTATTTTGATTTGGAGAGGGGAAACTGGTGAGTTGCTGGCTCTCCTAGAGCAGGAGTGAGCTGGTGACACTGCCGCTGTGAGGGAGAGGATTAGGAAACAACCTTTCCAACACTGCTCTTGAGGAGAGAGAAGGGACCAGGAGTATATGGTCGATAACCTAGCTCACTCTGCATGAACCAGGCAAAAGATGATTCAGTGGCCACAGCTTTGGCTAGAACCTGTTGTGGGCCTGAGGGTAAATCTCTGAACAAACCCATAAGGGAATACACTTGGCAGGTGTGCCAGGACACTTCCACTGATGTTCCTGCTTTCTTCTATTATCCTCAGATATCTGCAGGTTAAACGCACCTCTATTGATGGTCACCCTCCAGCCCATGGAGACATGGGCATTCTCAGGTAGCTCATAAGGTTGTGTTAGACAGCTGAGGATAGCTACCCACAATTGATAGGCTTCTAGAGGGCCAGGGCTGGCTGGTCTGTTTGCTAGGGTTAACAAACGCATTTTAAACACTGTAACCCTTCTCCCAAGAAAGGGCAATTGGTGTCCAATTACCTGCTAATGTAAAGATGTTAGAAAATGCTTTTTAATCCTGCGTGTTCTTGTAGTGCATGTGTGGCTTTGGCAGAAGCAGCATTACGTTTATGGAAGAACAGACACTTCTTGCAGTACTTCCAAATAGCTGTTCCTTGAGGGGTTTCTGTTTAAGTCTGGGCCTGTTCTAACGTAAGTCTAGCTGCAGTTCATGCGGGAGTGTTCCTGTTACTGAAACGGAATGTATTCTTTGTCCACAGACCTTGACAAACTAGACAATGAAAAGAGAGAGCTGATTCAGAACGACATTGCTGCTCTTCATCACTTTTACTCAAAGCACTTGGAGTACCCTGACAATGCTGCCCTTGTAGTTCTCTTTGCACAAGTAAGTTGGCTAGAACACAGCCTGCTTAGGTGGATAGTGCTGTAGGATTTTAGCCTTTGTGGAAGGGGAAAAATGTTAACGGCAATAGAAACGGTAGCTCTTTGCTTATCTTAGGGAGAGCTGAGTGTGGTTGATGGAGAAGATCCACTTCCTTGACCAGAAGTGGCTAAACATGCCCCATTTCAGTAGTGAGGGGAGAGACACTTGTCTGCAGACTTTCTATGAGGTGCTTCTCAAACACTGAAGAAAAGGGGAAACAGCCTGTATTAGACCCTGTCAAGTTAGGCTTCTTGTGGGCCAAGCATAGTGCAGCTGTTGTTGGACTTCTGTAGAAGGCTGCTGGTTTGAGATCCTACAGAGGCAAAACCTTCATTCAGGATTCAAACTTGTGGAAATCCTTGCTGGTCAGGTCATCATTGTGTTTGACCTTCACAGGAAGTAAACTTCAGAGAAGTAGAAAGAGCAGTCTGAAACTTTTATCTTGTGTGTGGCTTTTAAATGCAGTCAGGTAGTTTGGTCATCTGGAGAGATGAAGGAAAGACAGGATGTCTTGTTAGATAACTTCTGAAATGCGTCACCTCTTTTTTTTCTCACCTGCTTTTCATACGCATCTAGATTGAATGTATTGTAGTGGATGGAATAACACACCAGTGGAATGCTGAAAGATCTATTTTCTTCTTTTGCCTCCTGTACTTCAAAATAAGCTCGTTTTAAACTTAAACGTCTGAGTAAAAAGTTTAATTTTTTTTGAGATTGGGGCAAATGTTGGCTGTTGTGATGAAAGCTGAGATGGCAATACCCTGGTTGGTAGAGCTGGGCATCTACCAACGAGGAGGCATGGTTACTATTACCTTAGTACAGAGGTACTGTTATTTTGTAGGGGAATGATTCTTTAGCATGTTTAACATCTGCTCATCATCCATTGTGTTGTTTCTAATTATACATTTCCCTTCAATGAAAAGTTTTTTTCTGTTTTGAAGACTTTACAATTTATATTTGTCTGAGGGACATCAGTACATCCTGTTTCTTGTGGTGTTTCTGAATATTTTTGTTAGAATGTAGCCATAATCCCCAAAGATTATATTATTTTGGCTATAATGACTTTCGCTTCATGTCCTGTCCTGGACCAGCTCCACCAGATCAACTGACTTCTGTGAACTGCTGACTCCTAGATCTGATATTCCATCCAGTCTTCTCTATAGATGACTAATGTCACCCTTAGGTGTCACCTTAAGCTTCTCCTGATCATCAGGCAACTATCTGCTGCTGTGGACATTGCAATTTTTTTGAACTAAATTCTCCAAAGGTCATCTGGATACTCCTCAGAAGTATTTTACAGGACACAACCTTTTGAGGTTTTAGCTCCAGCATAAATCTTTCTAGAAGAAGGGGAGGCATGTCTGTACTTGATACGTACAAACACGTTTCCTAATAATTAGTTAACTTGACCTAAAACCGATACTATGGATATGCTGCTGCTCCTTTGTTTTGCTTCAACACTTTCTCTGGCCTCATGTTGTCTACTTTGCTTCTCCATTCGGCATTTTTTCTCCCTGTGGCTTAGGGCAGTCGTTTGGGACTCGGATACCTCTGACTCCTTGCTCACTGCTTTTTGTGGGCTTTGTCTGATGTTTCTTACTCAACACAGCTAAGGTGTAATTGGTCCTTTTGAGTGGAGCAAAGATTTTTGTACAAGCCATCCTTGCCTCTCATTGCTCTCTTCCCCAGCTGTTGGTATCATTCTACTCTCTTTTGTCCCTGCAGAACATAGCTCTCGAGACTGGTGCTCTTCCTCCTCAGTCTCACCTTGTCATACTCTTCAGACAGTTCCTCTCTTGTCTCAAGTTCCAGCATCTCATCCTTTCCTTGAAGACCTTGCATAATTTTGTGCCTCCCTTTGCACGTTCTGTTTTCCACCATTGGGAACAACCCTGAGCTCTAGTTTTCTTGCGGTTGTCTTTTTACTCCCTCCACATTGCCTTTTTTAGTCATGCATTCATCTGGTGAAACCAGTGGTATCTCATCCCTTCTAATTCTTCCTCTTGTGTTATTTTTGGTATGATGCATTCAAGAAGTGTGTTGTCTCTGGCTTTGTGGAGGGGAGTTGATGATAACTCACTACATATTTTTAAATATTTCCCTGTGATTCAGAACCATCAAGCTGTTCTTCATGTCAGCCTCTAGCCTTATGTTCTTACTTGCTGTTGATATAATCTTTCCCTTCTATTGTTTTTGTATTCAGCAATTACATTTTGGTTTTGGTTCAGGTATGCTCATACATTGGCTAGTGCAGTAGCATGCTCATCTTGAGAGACAGGGAGCCTTTGGATGCTACCTTGCTAAAAATAGCAGGATAAAGATCAAGCAAAGATACTGGTGAGCGAATCAGAGAAACAGGACACTTTTCCTTAATTGTGAACTCATCCTGAACAGTTCATACTTGAGGAGTGGCTTTGGGAAGTATTTGTATATTTCTAAAACCCAAACCGAGCTGCGTTCCAGCTTGTGGGCTATATCATTGTTGGTAGCGTTTGTTGTCAACTCTTGCCCTTCCAGAACAAATACTTACACTGTACTTGATTGACTGTTCCTGTGCCCATTGTAGCTTCAGCTGGACTTGGCCACGTGACGGTAGTTGTTTTAGTGCTTTTCTGGCACTTCAGTGAACATTTTGATGATTGTAGGGAGTTGTTGGTGAATGTGGGGAGGGTTCTCTTTATGTTGGCATGTATGTGACTCACAGTGAAAGTGGAATAGAGTACTTGACTGAGGTGCATTTTGGTCACTTAAAGTCACACAAACCACATGAAACAAAGCTGAAACTCCTGTAAGATTCCCTTGTTTAGTGAGAATAAAAGAGGGAGAAAGTATTAAAACCTGCTTGAATCTATCCTGTAAGAAAGATTTGTGAACAAGCTCTTTTGATCCTGTGTCTGTTTAAATTAGGAATACACTTCCTCTCATACTCTGTCCTTTTTCTGTTCCCTCCTATTCTATGTCTTTGTTAGGTTCAAGTCTTTCTCACTGCCTTTTTTGTTCTTTATATGTGTTTAGCTGTAGCTGATATGTGCAACCCTTGATGACAGATGTCATTGTGGCAAGTCTCTGTAACATATGCTCCATTAGAGCTCTGTACAGCCCCGGCCCGGCTGAGTTTGCTGCTGTTCATCCCTACATTGCTCCTTGTGTGCGTAGTTCTACTTCGGCCCTTTACTTGTCATGGCCAAATGAACTCTCTTTGCCCTGTCAGTGTCAGACTTTTTTTCGTGTTTGCAATGGTCTTGCTTTGTCTGACACTCTTTCTAGCGCTCTTTTCAAGCCCCATTTCTCTTGGTTGGCTTTCCAAGAAGCAATCCCCTAGATGTTGTGTCCTGAGCAGGTGCAAGTGTTGGACTGTCAGTTCTTTGGTGTCCTGCACATTCCTTTGGATAGGGACCTTGTCCTCGCTTCACTTTTTGAGATGTCATGTAGCTCCCTGTGAGTACTGGTCAGGTGGAAAGAAAATTGTAAGCAAATTACTGCAATTGACTTCGAAGTATGAGAACGTGAGATGTGAGTGTGGAGTACTTAGCTGATGAGAAGCTGATCTAGTCCCTTTCTCTTTTTCCTTAGGTTAATTGTAATGGCTTCACAATTGAAGATGAAGAACTCTCTCATTTGGGATCAGCCATATTTCCTGAGTAGGTTGATTTTAATAGTTTTAAAAATAAAATTAACTTACTTAAAAACAAACAAAGGTTCTTGCACATGTATGGAAGTAGATCTCTACTGAAAGAAATTTAAACACTTAGTTTGTCTTGTTTTAAATATCTTTAATTAGCTAAGAAAATGTGGCCAATGATTTGCAGCAGGTTTTTTTTTTTTTAAATCTGGTAATTGTAAAATTGCACTTGTAACTTGTTTTGAAGCTTAGATTGTGAACTGTGTGCAGGTTCGTAGGAAACACTTACTTGGCTAGCAGGTTCTGGACAGGGACATCTTGCAATGATCAAAGTGAAATGAAAAGGATTGCAGGTGACTTGCTCTATTCACAACTTTCTGTTTTGGCTGGGTATAATCCTTCACCTGGTGTTCTCTGAACAACATTCTTTCTACCTTTGTTCCTTTGCAAACAGTAAATCCCTTTCATAAGTTCTTTTGGCCTCCTCAGATGTTTTAAAAACTGCGATGCTTTATGTTGCTATGACAGTGGAAAAAATATGTACAAGTTTCTTAGCTTTACAGGTAAACTGCAGATTTTAAGTGTTAACGGCAGTTTGCGGACCGGCGAGCACAGCTCTCTTTAAGGCTGAGGAACATTTCTTCCATTTATGTCTGTCCTTCCCACTTCTTGTTGTAGCAAAGGAGGATATTTTCTGCCCCTGTTCTTTGCAAACCCCATACTGAAAGTATTATCACTGTCTGCTTAGGTTGACTATCTTGTGAGGCATAAATTACTAGTATCTTATCTACATCAAAGTAATCCGAAAGTTACAGATGCCCAATTAAAGCAGGACCTGAGTTTGTTAAGTGCTGCATACAGACAGTAGTAGATAGTACTTGCTTCACAGATTCTCATTCTTCAGGCAGGTCTGTCTGAAGTCCATATCTTTGATCTACAGATTGGAAATTAAGGCCTTGAAATGCCCAGGATCAGAGTCATGGTGGAGAGAGGAGAGTATTAAACCAGGATGTTCTGGAAACATGTCCAACACCATCCTTTGTTTGTAAAAGCTCAGCATGCAAGAGCCAGATCTTTCCTACTTAACAGTTATGCCTGTGAACTAAAAAGACTGAAGAGACAATCATTATTTTGGTAGATTGGAAGAGAAAAAAATAAAATTATACATTTTGTCTCAAATAAGCAGCAAATTGCACTTTCTCCAAGCTTGGTAGTAAGGGGGAGTACTTTTCTCTAGTGGTCCAAGTTTTTGTGTAAGTCATGTGCTTGTATAACAGACAGAGGTCTCTTCCCTCCCACTTCAAACATGGAGGCCGTTTACGTTTGCACAGAAGCCAGCTAAAATTTTAACTCCCATCTTAAGATGCGATGTAGCAAATTACTTTTGTTTTCCTGTATTTGCTTGTTTCCTTTAGGTTAAATGTTTCTCTTTCTTTCTCTTCTGAGGAAAATAGTCTATCATAGGTAGCTAAACAGGATGTTGATAGTTAAGCTATGTGAACACCCCTGTCAGCTGTCCCGTAGCACTATAAGAATGGGAAAATAACAACTTGCCTAGTCCTGCAATAATAGGATTTAAAAAATTTTATGATTTATTAGCACAGCCGTTCTCCATATCATTAGAATGAATCATAGAATAACACTACAACAGATCTTCCCAAGGTTATCTTCATGTTAAGCCTCAGAATAAAAAGTTTACAGAGAGAGACTGACTCAATCTTTCAGACTTACTTGTTTTGTGAAGTGGTGCTTAACTTTTTGCCTGTTGCTTTTGATGGTGGTGGGGAAAAGGTTTACTTTTCTACTTTTACAGTGTTGCATTGATGAACCATAGCTGTTGCCCAAATGTGATTGTAACTTACAAGGGGACCTTGGCTGAAGTCAGAGCTGTTAAAGAGATTGAGCCTGGAGAAGAGGTAAATGCACTGTGTTTGAACGTACTCTGTACGCATGCATCCTAAAAGTAGGATCCATTCTGCTTTTCAGGATTCATTTCAATTAGATGACAGTTTAATAATGGGGAAGGATCTCTTGTTTCTCAGGGAAATGTAAGATGTTGCTTTGGAAAAGTTGGGTGGCTCTGGAGGGCTGAAGCGGTTCTCGGAGGCAGTATCCTATTTTGTGCTGAAACAAGGGAAGAGCACCTGCAGCAGTCACTGCGTATCTGCCAGCCTCTGTCTCAGTTTACCCATCTGCAAAATAAGGCTGAGTTTACTGATGTTTGGCTGGTGCTTTGAAATTCCAGGATCAAAGCAAATTATTACTGCTCTAATATTTCCCAGTATAATAGTAATGTATTGAAATTGAAGCCAGAATAAACAAGGTAAACGGGTACAGATAAGTCCTCTAACTTCTGTTTGGACAGAGCATCCACAAAACACGGGACTCAGTCATATCACCTCAGCAGCCTTTGGCTGGGAAGTCACGGAGGAACAACAGTGTGGTTTTAGGTGGAGCGAAGCTGAACAGCGATGGATAAAATTCTGTGAAATTGAATAAGTCTCTGGGTTTACCTTGAAACTTTCTCAATCAAATAATGAACTTGGCAGGGAGTCTTCAGCAGCAGAGCTGCTTTTTGCTTTAAAAAAAAAGAAGAAAGATGTTAAACAGAGTTGAGGAGGATGTTCAAATATCTGCAAGGGATGAAGATATGGAACATTCTCTCTGGGGAAGGAGTTTGCATAGAGTTTCAATGTCTCGTTTGTTAATGTTGATTTAGCGGGCAAAGTTAATGCTGATCAAAATAAGTTCGGATTTGATTTTGGTAACTCCTACCACTTTCTGAAGTACGTGATACCGGTTTTGAAGAAGGGGAGAGAGGTTATTTTTGTGGATTATAGCTGTTCACCATTGTGAACAAAGCGAGTTTAGTTGCTGGAGCCAAGGGTGAATGACTCAGGTGAGCAACTTCTTTTTATGCCATTTACTAACGATGATTTGTCTGTGATGTTGGCAGTCACTACAGATGCATTGTGGTAATGGACAAGGACTGATCTTGGTTTTGGAATTTTACTGTGGAATCCCGGACATTTCAGCGTTTTTGGGGAGGGCTTACTGTGAGCGGTAGAGATGTGGAGTATTTACCTTGCTTGGCGTCTTCTTTTGATTGAGTTGTGTCTTAGAAGCTGCATCAGTTCTCCAGGACCTCATGGCTTTTGCGCATTTGCTTTTCTGACACTTAAGCATTTTACAAATGTGAGCTCGTGGTTTTGCTTGGGCTCCGTGCAGTCTTACGGCCTGTGTCTCCATCTTCAGGTTCAATGTAGCCATTGCATCGCAACATTTTTAAAGTTTTTGCTGTAAATGGAACTCCTGCATTTTGCATGCTTTGAAAATAGGGAAGGGAGGAGAGGAGTGTGAGGGAAAGCGTGAGATCACCCAGAGTAAAAAGAAGAACATGTACTGTATGAAATTACAAGTACATTTTACTTTAAAGAAGAAAGAAACCTTGAGCATAAAGACTAAGCAAAACATTTCAAACAACTATAAATGAGGAAATGGAACTGAAACTGTTCCTTGGTCTGCAAAATGATCGACTGCGCTGTGCATATGACATGTTTCTTGGGGGAGATCTCATTTTAAAAACAGAGCATTAAAGCTAGTTGCAGGGGTTCTTTTCTGAAGACCATTGAAGTAGAGCAAAACTTAAGAATAGTGTATGTGAAGGGCCTTTAAAATGTTCAAAAGCAGGTTTTCTTTGCTTTAAATCTTTGCTGCTGAAGTAAATCTGATATTCATTCTCCTAGAACTGGAGCACTGGGCCTCTCTTCTTTTCAGAGATCTAAAGGTCTTGTCCTAAGTTTCTAAAGCTACCAGTGACTGCTGTTGCCCCAATTTTTGTAGGTTTTCAGAAAGAAAAATTTGAGATTCCAGCCTCCAAAAAACCAGGCCACTGCAATTTATCCTAGGCTGGATACCTGAAATCATTATTTTACTTCTGAAAAGTAGGCATCTCTTTGTAGTCTGACAGGAGCCTGAGATTTATGCTGTGATAGTTTCCTTATCCACACCTGAATCTTGCTGTCCTGGGTTTAAGCCAGGGTAATATTTGAGGGAAATTCCATAATTAATAGGAAAGGAAACACTTCTCTGTCAGATTGCATTCACAAATGGCAACTCCTGATGCTGCTGAGAGGCTTGGAATGTGAGGGAACAGGCAGGTGATGTGGCTGCAGGGATCCACAAGCTGCATGAATTTGTAGTCATTATACTGCATATACCAGAACTGGTAGTGATAAATATGTATAGTTACACTGCTTTTCACTGACTGCTGTGCTTTTACCGTATAGGTTTTTACCAGCTATATTGACCTATTGTATCCCACAGAAGACAGAAATGACCGGTTAAGAGACTCGTATTTCTTTAATTGTGATTGCAGGGAGTGCATTACAAAAGAAAAGGTAATAAAATCGGTGTGAAATATGCTTCTGACTGTCAAGGCACCTACCCAGGTCCTTAGATGTAGTATTGTATCTGGTTTAATTAAATTTTGGAAAGGAGGATAATGGAGGGAGGGGGATGGTTTTGTTTTTCTGTCTGGAAGACTTTCTGATACTCACTCTTTCCATGTAATCATGACATATCGGGAAATTTCCTGGTAGGTGCCTATTTAAAGATGAGCTACAAAGCAAAGATGAAAACTTTGTTAAAAGTAGAAAATTATACTGTGTCTATGCTACCTGGCCAAAAGAATTTAGCTCAGAACTCCATTTTTGTAACTGCATGTTTTCTACCAACTCCCAGCTGTGAAGCTTGCTTGAAGCATTTCTGGGGTCCTGTTCTGGGATAGAGTCCTGCTGCAGTTCCTGGTTGGGGCATCTCAGTCAATTCTAGGTGATGTCGTGTATGACATTGCTGGACGGTTTGGAGACCCAGCAGAATCTGCAAAACAAGCTTTCCTGCAGTGGCACCATGTCGTTCTTCTCACAGACAGGGTAGTCCTGGGTCACAGCCCCTTGTGATGCACAGGCCAGATTTACGTTCATTAGACATCACCTGGTGCTCTTCAAAGGACAAAGGCAGACATCCAGACAGTGTTCCTTAAAACAAGGTGTTTGTTATTTTGAACAAAAGCACTTACGGGGGGTCAAAAAAAGCACCCAAACCCAGCGATACTGAAACAGCTGTGCCTGTCCTACTAATTGTTTACTTATCCTTCAGTGGAGGTCCTAGAAGAATCGAGCTTCGTGTGGCTCATCTGTCATTCCAGTCAAGATCAGTCTGGCTGGCATAATCTGATCCTTAAGTTCTAGATTATTTTTTCCCCCGTTTTCGCAAAGGTGTCCTTTTAAGAGCTGCTTTCCAAACTGACCAGACAACCATCTCCTTCCTCTAAACGGTGTTGTCTTTTGTAACTTTTTTTCCCAAATAGTACCCAATATTCGTGTTTGAGGCCATTCTGTTGATACCGTAGTTGTGTTTTTCCCCACCGTTACCTTGATAATTTTGCCACTGAGTTTAATCAAGGCCAGGATTTAATCTGTCATTTCCAACAACATGCTACTCTTGGAATCACCTGTCACTCAGCCTCCTTCAGCTCTGGGAAGAGTCCCCTATAGCCCTCACAGCTGGCAGATGAAATAATAAAGGAAAAAGGAATCTAGCAACAATGTGAGGCTTAAGCAGCAAAAGGTGTCTCCAGGTTGCAGCTGACTCTTCATGAAGTAGAAAGTTAGATAGAAAGATAAGAGTAAGTGGAGCTGTCCAGCAGAAATAACACAATATGTGGAAACGTGGTTTTGTCTGCAGATATGAAGGATCCTTTTCCGTATTTAATATCATCTCGTTTTCCACTGAGCTATTGCTTGGTGGTAGGCCTAAGGTATTTGGGCTTTTCTAGCCTTAAAACTAAATTTGTTTTAATTCCTAATCTCTCAGAAGCAGTGAAATTTCCTATGTAAAACTGCTTTCATCGCAAAATCGAAAAGCTCTTGGATCTTTCAAAAGAAAGGGACTTCATGGAAGTAGAGAATGGCAGATGAACTGGAAGGCGCAGAGGATTCTAGGATTCCCAGCCAAGGCTTTAGAGAAAAATTGCAGGTGCACATTCTACCTTTGTTTTTACACTCTTTGAAGAGCTTAAGTTCCCATCTGTGTCTTTTTATTAGAGTAATTTTGTGTAGCAGGTGCACCTTTATTTGTAGGGCTTGGAACCTGTATTTATAACGTCCATTGTGTTTCCTTCAGGATAAAGAGAAACTGGAAATCCGCAAGCTGAATGATCCTCCATCAGCAGAGACGGTAGGGGACATGATCAAATATGCCAGGAACGTGATTGAGGAATTCAGGCGAGCCAAACACTACAAATATATCCTTTGTCTCACCCTGACTCCTCTGGCTTGGTGTGTGACCTAAAAAACTTACCTGCTGGATTGCTTCAGAAGTACCTGCAGGAGAAATACTATGACCATTAGAAGTTAAACATACCTCTGTCCTCTTTGTGTCTGAAGAGTTGTCCCTGGAGACAAGGGGCAGTTTAACCTTGCAGGTGCTGTGGGATTGTGAGACCCTGTGTTTGTTCCTTCCTGTGCGGCTCTCAGTTTCTAAGAGTGCAGCATACGGCTGTCTCCACGCAACAAGCCAGAGACTAGAGTGAGCCTAGGTGTGTGCATGTGTTAGTCTACTGTAATACTGCCTGGTTTTGGGAGACTGCAGCTACTGCTGGTGGTCACAAGCCCACCTGTTGTAACAGTGGTGCGATGCAGACAAAACCGCAAGATTCATTGGGCCAGAAGCAGACCAGGCTATCTCATGCCTGATTCAGTACCCACTGCGTGGGGAATTTCACTCCCCCTTCTTCTGACACATTGCTGGTGCGGTGGTGATTCAGGAAAGCTGCTTTTTTTGCTGCTTTTTAAATCTGAAAGCTAGTTTTGTAGAATATCTGAGTAGGAGGGGGAATAATCTCGTGAGCAGAATACCTCTCAAAGTAGCTCTGGGGTTGTAGCGTAGGTGCTTTGATGCCGTTTGAGAGAAAAGAGAACTTCTCGGAACCATTCTGAACAAGTTTAAGTCAATTCTTCTTCGGCATTACCAGGTAGTTGTCTAATCACAGACCATTTATTTATTGGGTTCCTTGACTTCTTCATACCTCCTGGTGAATTACTGGAGATCTGTGAACTTAGCCTGGACAAGATGGGTGCAGTGTTTGAAGACAGTAATGTTTATATGTTACATATGATGTACCAGGCCATGGGTGTCTGTCTCTACATGCAGGACTGGGAAGGTGCACTGCGTTACGGGCAAAAAATTATCAGACCATACAGGTAAATATGAGACTTTTTTTTTTTGCGCTCTAATTCAGTAATCTGAATAATTAAGACAAGTTTGGGCAGAGATCACTTCTCTCAGTACATATTGTATAAACACGCTACCCATGACATCACTACTCAAAAAGGAATGTTTAAATGCTGGGACAGATTTTGTTACTGTCAAAATGTGACCTGTGATATATAGCAGAAGGTGACTCTGAAATCCTTGCTTTGAGTTCTCAAAATAAGTGTGTACCACCTTGGATACTGTGCTAGTTCTGTCTAGCTAGATGAATACTGTATTTTTTAATATCCTAATACTTTACTAAAGCAGAGCTTCGAAGTGCATCTGCAGTCAGTATTATGTGTAAGGTAACGGAGGCAAAGCCCGCTGTTGCTGTTAACCTCCCGCCCTCTCCTGATCCTTTCTCTCCGCAGTAGCACAGCGGTCATGGTTGCAGGAGAGCAGAGCCCTGTCCCGGGGCTGGGGCTGAGCAGCAGAGGGAGCTGGAGCCGGGCTCAGCACTCGGAGGCTGTGGGTGCCCTGATGTCCCTGATCTCCACTGCCCTAGAGCTGGAGGCGTGGGAGAATGTGCAGGCTGAAGCCCCGTGTGGGGCAAGGCAGCACGCAGCCTCTGCAGGAAAAAATTAATACTCTCTCCGATTAAATTTTTCTGTGTTTTTACAGTAGTGATCTCGTTCATTAGAGCCAGCCCGTTATGCACTGTATCTGATCCTGCCATGGATCTCCCAAGCAGATTCTCATCTTGAGATGTGACTTTCTTGCCAGCTGGGGGGAGCACAAGTAAAGCTCTCCCTTTGGAGCAGATGCCAACGTAAAGTCACAGATCACTTGGCAGAGAGCAGCGATACAAAGAAGGAGCCAACATTCCCCCCCTGGGGGCTCAGTACTATTTATCTTCCCTGGGACTTGCCCAGCTCCTCTGGCTCCGAGCCTGGCATTCCAGGTCAGCTCTGCTGAACCGGACTCTGCTAGCTCAGTGTGTGCGAGTACAGAATGGCATGTGCGCTGTACGCGCTGCTGAGGGCCCCTCGCTTTCCATTAAAGACCAACTATTGTGGAATAGGCTGAGTTACTTCTGCGGGTGTAGGGTGGCTCCAAAACCTCATAACAATGCAGTCTCTTTCTGTGGCTGGCTAGACTAAAACTAGTGGCAGAAAGTCATTGCCATCTGACAGCTGTTTGGAGGCATATGGTAGTTTCAGTTCAATTCCCAATTGTCAGGCGTCCCCATCCCAGAAACAATTGGCACTGACTCTTGGCAGTCATGGCAGAGGGGATGAGCGGCGAATGGGCAGGGGCAACCAGAGGCAGCTTCTTGCCCCCTGAGAGGGGGCTGGGGGCTGGGAAAATGCTATGAAACTGCCAGGTTTGATAAAGCTGAATTTCTTTCTCTCTTGCAGTAAACATTATCCCTCCTACTCGCTGAATGTTGCCTCCATGTGGCTGAAATTAGGGAGGCTGTATATGGCGCTGGAGAACAGAACGGCTGGAGTTAAAGCCCTGAAGAGGGTATTTATTTCCCGGTTTCTTCATTAATAATACCAGTTCAGGCGTGGGATCATTGAAACGCTACGTGCTTCTCTGTCAGTAAACCTGGCTTGGTAGGAAATGCACCATGTGTTAATATATTTGGTTACTGGATTTTTGGCTCAGTTTCGATTTTTCCAAAGATGCAGTATAGGTCTGTTCTCGCATACAAGGGGTCTTACATTTTCACGGTGGGCTTCTAGTGCAGCAGCTGGAGTGAGCATTATGCTTAAACATTTGCTATATGTTCTTCACTGAGCTAGAGCTGTACTAGTGTAGACGAAGCAGAACTCTGGCTTCTCCTCACTTGCTAGGTAAGGACAGAAAAAATGCTTGGCTCTTAGTGTGGCACACAGTGTTTCATTGAAGTCTGTGATTTCTATATCCAAGTTAAACTAGGCATGCTTTTGGTGGTTATTTGTTCTGGAACCAATTGATTTTTAAGTAGGGAAGGGAATTCAATGCATATGGTAATGCTGAAATTGGCAAATACAGCATTTGGTTTTACATTTTTCTTCACCCCTTTTTATTAGTCTGTTCCTTTTTCTTTAGTTTTTTTTATTCTTCTGGTTTTTTATTGGTCTGAACCATGTTTCTTGACTTTCTTCCCCTATTCTCGTTGGACAGAAGTTTATTTTAGTTTCTTAAGCATCAGTGACTACTGTAGCATATAATGACTCGGTGTGGAATGTCACGATTTTTTTTTTTTTCTCTTCCTTTTTAGATGCTGGCAAGTTTTTAGCCAGCAATAACAGAGCCATCCAGCCACGGTGAAAGATAGTGCAAGAATATATGCTCTAAAATTTAACTGTTACCTAGTTTAAAATTAGCATAGATTTTTTTTTTTTTTTTTTTTTCCTTCGCTGTGGTGTTAAAGCTTTGACTAAAACTGGGATGTGTGCCAGTAGGAACATGGGATGGGGGGTTGGGAACCGTAGGTAGATTTGTTGGCATAGTTAGCTTCCTAACCCAAACACTTTCTAATGACTCACTTCCAAAAGCTGCCTACAGGAACTGCCCGAAGTCATCCCAGCCCCTGATGTTTGGGATTTAGTGGAAAAACAAAACCATTGTTTTCTGTCAGTTTGCAAGCAGCTCGTCCAGAAGACCCTCCTTTCTTCTTTTGGGCAGGAGGGGGAACGGAGTAATTTCTCACTGCTGCTGAGGTGGAACCAAAGGCTCTTGTTGTACTGACTTAACAATATAAGAGTATAATTCCATAAAAGTTTCCCGAGGAGAAAATGACTAAATGCTCCGATGGCTAGGATGCTGCAACTCCTTGCTTTATCTTAGCACTGTGGTCTTCAAATATTCTCAGACTTACTCTGAACGTGCTTCTTTCAGTCTTACCTACCGCTGCCTTTTATTACATCTGTTTGGGGCCACTGCTGTCCTCTTCTGAAGTGGAAATCTTGCCTCTACACCCACTCCGCAACGCAGTGTGGATAGTGGCAGGAAAGTGCAAGTCAGTGGGTTTGGCTGCCTGAAATGCTCACTCTTAGGACCAGAGCAGGCTGTAGGTGAAATGGCGGGGAGTCGGGCACAGCAGTGTCTGTCCGAACCTGACAAGATCTCGCTTTTGCCTCAGTGGTTGCCTAAGCAATTCCTTCCTTCGTAAAGCATTGGTAGCCCCTGGAACCGGTGGAGGGTTTACAGAATCAAGTCTGAAATGCCTTAAGGTAACTTCTGCAATATAGGCCTGCTCGTCAGTCTGACAGCTGAAGGATGAATTGGTAGGAACAGAGCTCTGTCTGATACTGGTTAAGTCCTCTGCCAGAATATTACCCGCCCCACTTGCAGTTTTCTGTCCTGGAGCTGGTTGCATTCAAAGTAGTTTTGTCAGGAATATCATTTTGAAAGGTGCTTTGGGATCCTTTAAGATGAAAAATGTATTCTCTGAATGTAAAACCTTTATTACTTAGTTTTGAATTTCATTTTATTTCCTACTGGGTTTATGACTACAAGGGGACAAAAAGTAGCTAGAGGTGTCAGACTGTTTCAAACCTCTAAAGAGAGTATTTATAGCCTGGTGTTATATATGAATCAATTGTGTGAATATTTTTTTCTTTTCATAGGCAATTGCTATCATGGAAGTAGCACACGGGAAGGATCATCCATACATTTCAGAGATCAAAAAGGAATTAGAGGACCACTGAGCCTTTGAATCTATGCAATCCTTCAAACCTTTATTTAAAAAGCCTTGTTATGGAAACCTTCAGGAGCGCTTTGAAAAGCGGTAGAGTATGAACACAGTTCTGTCCTATAATTGGAATGACAAACACACTTAGGCCTTGCAAAATGTTCCTAGCTTCCACACATCTACAATTGCCTTTTTTCCTCCTTTTTTTTTTTTTTTAAGGAAGCATCCATGGTTTCTTAAAGGTTATGCCTTTTGACAGCTCATGCAAAAATAGCCATTTTTTTTCTTTATGGATTTTAATGTGTATCTATCTTATTTGTGTAAAGTAAATAAAGTGGTCTTGACCCCTCTTGATTCCACTTGTACACTTACATGAGTGCAATAGTTTTGTGACATCTACTTTTGCCTAAGTCAGTCAGTCACTTAATCTGCCAAATTAATTAGCAAAAGCTGTACTTTTTTGTTTGGTTTAGTATCCAGTTCCTCTTTTCACAAATCGTTTTTGTTTGCAGTGGCTTAGCTGAGAGAAAGGGGAAGTGGGGGTGATGAATTCTGCGCATCGTGCAGGAAATCCACCACCTTTCCCCCGGCCAGGTAATCTGCAGGCCCATCACTGCTCCTGGCACGTGGGGATTCATCGCTGTAAGGACCTAGAGCTCAGCATGCGTTGCACAGAGAACGCTGGCGCCTGCCTCAGAGCTCGAAGGCTTGCACAAGACACGAACTGTGCCACTTCTGGCTTTTTAATCCCCTTTACAAGTTGAAGTGAATTTACTGCAGAGGAGGGCTCATATTTCCTTATCGCCACACCTTTGGCTCCAGTGGATTAAAACTATTCTATTAATACGTTAGCAGTTACTTTTAATAGAGGAACAAGAACATATTCTGAGGAAAAAATCCAGGACTGGGCTTTCTCTGCCCATGTGTAAGACCGGAGGGCTGGTTTCTTTCCTCTGTTTAGATCAATGGCAGGAGATTGCTTTTAAGGATGGGGAAGGAAGAGGAGGGAGAGTGTGGCTGTGTACTTCCAGCACCAAAGTTGAAATATGTTGCATGGTAAAACTACATGACCATTCCTTACTGCTTTCACAGCTTATAAAGTACGATGAGAGAGAGAACACATCACCATTAAGAACTTCATCGTATTTTCTTTCTTGTAAGCGCTGCTCTGCAAATAAAACTGCTAGAAAATAAGGGTTTGTCAGCTCGTTTTGCCGAAAGCTTCCATTGCTCTCTAGCCAGCAATTGTTGCTGGAGTACATAAAACTGCACCAGATCTTACGATTCCAGAAAGCCAAGGCCACTTAACTACAGCCAAGCCTAGGAAGAGGGCACTAGCTGACTCTTTTTATCCTAACTTTACCTTGTCAAGCAAACCCTTCTCCAGGGAAACAGCACCTTCACTTCAACATCAAAGAATGGGATTAGCCTAGCACGCGCACCACTAGGAGCCTTGCCCCTGTGAAACTCGGATTACCGTTTACTGAAGGTTCTTCAAAACTCACTGTGGCCCTGGCTGCGCCTAGCAGTTTAACAGGGGAAACCAACACGAGCACAATAGGTGCACATACAAAACCTTAAGGTGGTACAGGAAAGAACACAAGCATAGTTTTCCTTGAAAAAAATGGTTTATTTTATACTGTGAATATGAAGGACAGCCTTACCAAAAAACCTTAGTGACTGAAGACGTTCTCGTAGTTGCAAAAGCATATAAGAAACTATTTACACAAAAAGGCAGTGAAAGGGGTAAAAAAATTATTGCAGTCAATTAATGCTGAATAGAACTTTATAAAAAGAGAAAGAAAAGAAACAGTGCAAAAATACTGTCAAAAGTAATCAGTTCTATACACAAGATAAAACTGACAAGCATAAGCTTATGTACTGATATGAATAATACATTAGAATATAAAATAGCATGCATAGATTTATTTTTTTAAAGGCTTTCAATAGCATAGAATAGTTCTGCCATTCAGCCCTAACAGGAGGGAGTGGGGGGGCAGGAAGGGCATAGAACTGATGTCTCCTTTCTCTACAAAATGTGTACATACAATGAGGTCGTGAGAGTCAGATCACTGTTTTGTGCTGAACTGTCATGTACAGAATTACAGAACAAATACAACAGGAAGCATCAAAATACTGAAGTAAAACAGGACAGTAAAATCCAGTGACATAAAACTTACTTAAACATGTTATTTCATTTAACACGTCCCACACAATTATATATGGGAGTATTACAGTCATCTGCATGTGTAAACTTTTTTCCTTTGTAAAATAGCCAAAGAAAGGTACTTTACTAATGAGGAAAACATGTTTTCCATACGGAGCAATCTCAACAGGATACACATCCTATTAACAGTGTCTCTGGCACTAAAGGTCTGTTTTCTTTTAAGGACCGAGTAGCAGCGAGAACATACTTCTATTTCACATACACTAAAAGGAAGTTCTTATAGACGTAATGTACGTTAAGTTGTGGAACTCACCAACACAGGGCGTTGTGAAGGCCGGAGGAATAAATGCGTTTTAATGAGAAGGTAACGTGATTCATGGAAGATGGATCCATCACAGTGAGCAGGATGTAACTTTCACCTCGGGAAGCCCCCGAAGGCCCGGTTGCCAGGTGTGCTAGAGGGGCTGAGCACCCTCCTCTAGACACATTCATCTCTCTTCCTTAAGCATCAGCTACCAGCCGCTGTCCAAGACAGGGTGCGACCTCTAGCCTGCCATGGAAGTGTTTTGTAGAAGCCTTCCTCATCAGGGAACACTGCCCCTGAAATATCTGGAGCTGAGTGTCCAAAACACTGAGTCCTTATCCCCGTGATTTGGAAGAGCAAAAACTATCGAGCTCTATAGTCATTTCAGGGATCAGCTGAAGTATTAGTCTTTCCCTTGCTGTTAAATAGTGCTGGGATTCTTCAGCCAAAGCTGCTATGTTCCCGCTGACTTCCCGTTCACCCTCCAAAGGCAAAGTCCTGCTGCTGTAGCACGTGCGAAACTCGCAGTGAGGGTGCACACAACGCACGGGCATCAAAACTTAACACGCTGAAAAAAACCACCAACCGAAAAATGGCCGAGAGGATCCAAGGGAATTGTAGTGTAAGATACTCTAAAAACGCTGACAAAATTTACTTACTTTTAAATATTTTCTATATAAACACTGCTATTTCTGACCTGTGCGCTAAGTGTTTTGTTTCACAATCTAACAATAGTTTATGGCTAAGACCTCCATCTTCTGTTATTCGGCCAACAGCCCAAGCAGCCAGCTGTTCCTTCCTCAAATCACAATCCCTGCAAGCCAAGGCTACACGCAGCTGCATGCGTCATGTCCTCCTCTAAAGACTTGGACAGCATCTGTAGTTCCCATAGCAGCAGATTCTACAAGAAAACCTTTCTAGAAGGCTAAGAACGAGATGGGGACAATTGCCTTCAGGGTTTTGCACTTGCAACCTTTCTCTTGTTGGCATCAAAACCCATCTCCAAACTCCATGTGACTAGGACTATACACCAGCAGATTTACATCCATTTTTATAGAGGGGTGGACAAATGATGTTTTCATGCAGTGCTTCCCTTTCCAGGTCAGTTCTGGGTATTCGCTCCTTCAATATGACGCATCCTTTATTTCATGCAGTGGGTGCCACCTCAGCTCTCTGGCTGTACGGCATTCTTTTCCATAAAGACAAGCAGCAGAAATTTAACTCCGACCTCTCTCAGTGGTGCACGAGAGCTGCTACGGCAGATACCGGCCATACTGATGCTCCCACTTCCTGAGCACACAGTTCACAAACTGTTCGTGGGACTGACAGCAGCTCATTCAGCCATCATCTCCTCCCAGGAGACTAGTGGGAGCTCGGCTGTTGAGAATGCAGCATGCTCAGTAGCGGCTGAATTTTCCCCATAGATTTGTGTGCTATATCCAAGCAGGAGATTGCCCATCAGCATTTATTTTAGAGTCGCTTGTGGGCTGCACAGACATAGCAAGTATTGGATCAAAAAATAATTATTAGCTTAAAATGGCCATCTCTATTAAAGCACTGAGACTTACTCATTCTTTTCCAACCTATGTTTTTCCATTTGCATTTCTGTCTGTTTACAAGTAATTAAATAAAAAATAAAAGCTCTTGAAATCATGCAAATATTTAGTAATACTTGTAGCTGAGGCAACTGATTTAAATAAGTGGAACAGAAATGCCCTGCAATATAACTTTTTATAAAGGACTGCATTAGCAATGGGTTGAATAAATTCTCACAGATGTGTCTCCTGCCAGCTGAAACTAGTTTAGGGAAAAGGTATTTCCAATAAGGCTGAGCATTTAGGGTCCCTATATACCTATATAGGGGAAAGTTTGTGGGGTCAAGCTTCATCTTTCCTCAGGTAATCAAGGACAAGAGGCGCCAAAGCAGGCCTGTGGAGGAGCTGGAACGAGTAGGACCTGAGCAGCTAACGTCCACCATCCTCCAGTGCGGCCTGCGGAGGATGGAAGGAAACAGGACGTCCACAGCACTGAGCAGCGTCAGAACTCGGCTGTCATCTCTCCCATCCCTGGTCGGACAATGCTCAGACCGTAACTTTAACCAAAAATTTGATGCCAGCAACCTCGATACTATCATTGTTAAGAGTTTAGAGAAAAGAAAAAGAAAAAAAAAAAAGAGGGTGTTAAATTGCAAATTTAAATACAGATTAAGAGTGCACAAAAAGGAAAACATACACAATGGATTCCCAAGTCAGACTTGCTTACCCACTCCAAGTTCTCTCTTTGAAAGAATCAGGGAGCGTAGGCTAAACGTGCCAGACTGCAACATGGGTGCCTTGGGAGAAGACTGCTTGTGTCAAACTGTTTAAGGTGCAGCTCCATTCATTGACTATGCATCTTTGCAAGATTTTCAATCCAGACTTTACTCCGAATGGATGAAACTGGTCTCTTAGAACCTACCCACTGTCATGCTTTGATGTTAAAAAACCCACGCGACACAACAGACAGCAACCCCAGGCTGTCCTCCTTTTCTGCTTAAGGACTCTGCTGTTAAAGCCTGCGGGACACAAACTAAACAGTACTGTTGCTTTAAGTCTCGTGTTCATTCCTGATGAAATTGGATGCAAAATGTATTTTCCTGTCACTCCCTAAAGGTTAGGAAATACTGCCCAAGCAATTTAGGCCCGATAAAACGACAACAGGTTCAAAAGTCAGACGGTTCAGTTTTTCCCCTACAAAACTGTATCACATTTTAATCGTAAAATGTCGGCATGCTGCGGTTTGGTTGCAAGCTGAGGTGGAAAGGAACCTCTGAAGATGTGCACCAGCCCAATTCACTTATGATATTAGCAGATCTGGTCAAGATAAAATCTAGCAGGAAAAATACATTGAAGTCAGATGAAAGGAAAAGTTTAAAATTACCATTCTTTGACAATGAAAGGGAAAAAGTGAGTCACATTGGCCTCTATCTACCATAGCAGCCACGTTAGGAGTTAATTGGAAATGACTGTTTACTATGTGGCCACATACTTGGCTCATTAATAGGCACTGACTTAATTTGGAAAGGATTTTTGGTGCCATTTTGTAATTAATATTTTTCTAAGACACCTATGATGCATCTTTGCATAAAAAACATTTGCTTAATTTTCTTCCTTTCAAACACAGCTCTTTACGTTCTCTTATGCAGTAACTTTCCTGTGCTCGCTGTAGAAACAGAAGTATACGTTTCAGCCAAGAAGAGCTGAATAATAAGACATAGGAAGAGATCCTTTTCCCTCCTGATTTTCTACTTCTCACATCCGAGCGGAGCAATGGGACTTGACAGCTCTGAGCTCAAACTTAATTCATCATTAGGAAATTATTCAAAAAGCTATAACGAGATAACTAATTTAATACACTTTGCTTCGAGGTTTATTCCTTGGCTTATTTCCCAGATATAAAGCATCTCTGTGCAATTATCATGCAGATGCTGCTGAAAAGACTTTAAATGGTTGCTGCTAATTTAACAAGAGAGATGTTGGCATTGGCAGAAGAAGTTAGAGGAAAACTGAAGTTGACTGAAAACTCAACTGATCCCTAAAAGGAACACGGTCAAGATACTACAGCTAAGTAACTCCTCACCGTTTGTTGGTAGCTAGAAGTCTCCGCCAGAATCCTTGTCGCCTCGTTAGGCCTGTACTGCAGAGTACCAAAGCAACACAGCACAGTTTCAAATACATTTAAGAAGCATTCTGGTACTGAGCCTTAGATTAAGCTCCCACTGATTTTAGGGAAAGGTGGGTGTGTAGGTCCCTTTAGTGCTGAAGTTGAGCGTGCTTGTAGGCTTAGGCCTTTGTATGTTGACCAGGGGTTCGGAGGTGGGGATGCAATGGAAAAGCAATGATGGGACTAAAAGATGAAATTTATCTAGGAAAGCGATACCAAGAAAGATAGTTTCACCGTGACAGGGTAACTGCGTTGCATCACGTGCCCCGAGAGGCTGCGAAATCTCCACCCTTGGAGATTGCTCCCTCCTGGGCAAGCCTATCCAACTTTGAAGTTAGCCGTGGGGTGAGCAGGGCCGGGAGCAGAGACCTCCAAGGCTCCTCTCCAGCCTGATCCATTCTCTAGCGGTCCGACAGGACTGCGGAGTCGAAGCAGGGCTGGACTGCCCGCAGGAGGGTGGCAGCGTGCAGAGATGGGAAAGGGGAGTCGGTGTGAGGAGGGGAGCAACCTCAGTGCAGGAACTTTCCATCTCTTACACCAGAAATAACAGCGTGGGAGTCCCACCACAACTTGCTAAAGCTTTTTTTTTTTAATTTTTCCTTTTTAAATTTTTTTAAAGTGCAGTTACTATCACTTCTAAATAACTGTAAGTAAATGCTACCACGCACACACTGCAACGTAATTCATAACTCCAGTGAAATAAACAGTTTGGAGAAAGGAATATGCACTAAGTTGTGCAAAACAGCTAGCCAATGCCGAGGGAGAGAGGATGAGGAAGAGAGGGGAGGAGAGGTCTAACTGCTGAGATACTTACAGGACACATGGCTTTTTCCTTAGCTCTGTCATAGATTTCATTGTTGGCCTAGGGCAAGCCAGTTAAGAATCTGTGCCCTAGTAACGCAGTGGTGGAGGTTTGTTTCCCTTTCCTGTTCCGATTGTAAACTTCAGGCAAGGACTGTTTCTCCTTTATGTATTTATACGCATCCTCCTAATCCTAACTGGAATCCCTGAACACTACCAGGATAAAATAGTAATAATAAATAGGAGGGAGAATCCAAAGTGACCAGACAGAGAAGAGAGATGATCTGTGCAATTTAATACAAAACCCACCCTAACAAAGTGAGGTTCACCAATACCGAAAGGAAGACTGCTCCATACGTTCATAAACCACAAGACAGCGATGGGGGAAGAATCAAGGCAGACTCTGAGCTAAAGCCATCAAGGGTCACTTTTTGGAGAACTCGGATATGGAGGAAAGACCATATTGATCATTTTGACAAAGTTCAAATAACTAGAAAGTAAAATTATTATGGTGCCGAAGACAATATTTCACACAGGAAACTAAGGCAACTGGAGATGCCTAACTTAAATGAGATTCCTTTTCTACAGGAGGAGCCTTAAGGCAATAAACTTTGAGTGTAATTCATGAAAAGGTGCTTGATTTGAGTTTTTTTCAGCTGCATTTAGTTGAAATTCCTCTGCTGCTCAACCCACAGCCCACCACAGTTACCGGAAAGACTCATTCACTGACTTCAGCCTGCTCTGGGTCACTGCACTTCACCCTGCGCTGCTTTGACTCTTACGAATCCCTTCAAGGACTGCAGACAGTAGCAAAGGCCTCGTTTAAAAGATCCAACATTGCTTTTTACAAGGCCTAATCCAAAACGGTAATTCTCATAGAATTTGAACAGTTTAGCGCCCAAAACTCTCTGCCCTCACAACAGCCTGTGTTTGAGCCCTCTGTAACGTGCTCTGCTGCCTGGACATCCCTGCCCCAGGACTGCGTGCCCTCAGCTTCCACTCGTACAGAGCCGTAGCTGACATCCAGCAGGTCTTGTTTTTACCATGGAAGCCACATATCTGGGTCCAAAATACTCTTACGTGAGAAAAAGCCCACTGCCCAAGTAACTGTTCATTTCAGAAGCTGTGTAGCAAATAAAAAGCCAGTAAACTACCTTTACAAAGGATTGCTTTCCTTATGGACATGTTACAATGCAGACCAGTCATGTCAAATGTGGTTCAATTTGAAGGTCACCAAGTTTTACAAGTTATTAAAGTAATTCACAAGTTATTCCAAGAAAAATAAATTATATCTTGTATAAAATAATCCACGGGAGACTCTAGTAAAGAACAATCATTCCTTGCTTTCAAGACAACTTTAAAAAGTGCAGTATCTGCACAGTGTTGTCAAGGCAGTTCCCCTTGTTCATCAGTAAGGTTCAGTCAGATCCACAAAGCTGGGTCTGGGATGTTTGAGAAGGTTAAATAAGTCTGGAGTTTTGCAGGAACTGGATGAGCACTTGATAGACAAACTTGTACTGGGCTATGGTCTGGATCATAAACATTCTCTGCTCCCGCAGGTGTCTCAGCATCACAGGAACGTCCACTTTCTGTAAAGCAAAGAAACAAAAAGCATAAGGATGTAGGTTCATTAAATCAAACAATTGTTGTCCTAAATATCAGTTATCTGACACAGGGAACTGTACTGTAGTTATATAATGTAATGAATTATAACCAACTGTAGTGAAATACTACAATCTTTTTTCACCACCTTTCGTTTCAAGGAGTATTACGGTAGTATATACAGGTTACTGCGCATCCAATGCTTTCCCCACTAAAGCTTACGGGAATTTCTGGACTGATGTAAACGGGCAGATGACCAAAGACTTGTCTTCCAGTTGTGTACCACTGATTACCTCTCAGCGGATCATCAGCTGAACACATAATAAAGGGCTGCTTCTCTCTGGAGTTTTTTCTGTTTCACCATACCTATTTTCAACTCAGTAAAATAAACTCAATATGTCGTATTATCTCAGGTTAAAGGCTAGATATATCAGGAAGGTCCAGTACAAACTTAAACAGCCAAGATTATATAGCTCAGTTCAGACTCTACCACTGAGTGCATCAACAGGCCCTGTGGCCGCTTACATACTGCACTTTGATCCCTGGTCAAACTCATTCATAGAGGGAGGATCTGAGAGATTTTTCAAAAGGCAAGCAGGCATCAGGATCATTACAAAGGTTCCTTAGACAAAATTAAAGTGCAGGCAAATATACCGACCCTTCCACTAAAAGAGAAGGGAACTCACTGGCGCCGAAAGATCCAGAAACTCTGACACCTGACCTCCCACAGCCAAGTCTATGCTAGTAAGTAACGCTCCAGAAGAAATACATCTGTGAAGTGAAACGAGGACCCAGTATCCACACTACGTGTTGCAGACTTCAGACCAGCATTGGTCTGTTGCCAACTACTGAACGTCCACTAGCAGCTGGGACACATTAGGTGTCCTCCAAGAGGGCATCTTCCAGCTTAGCTTCGTCCAAAAGAAATTCACTCGCGAGCCCTGAAAATGCTCTGCAACAGGAACTAAAGCACAGTAAGTGGGGATGGATCAGGAGATCCACTGTGAAAGAACATCCCTAACCCCATGGAGCACACTGGGGCACAGGCACCCTATAATGGTAGGCCCACGAGGTAAAGCGTTAGAAATCACTGCAAATTTCATTAGGTGTTACCATCGTATCTCCAGCATTTAGGGAGCAAACAACCTATGATGTTACTGTGCTTTATCTGTTACAACAGGTACACGAGGAGCTATTCAGAAGTCACTGTGCATTGAAGCTCAGCCTGCCAGGCTCAAATTCAAAGAGCATGTAATATGACCCAAGATGAGGGATGCAAATTTTCTATGGCAGCAGTAAGTACAAGCACTAAGATACAATGCTCCTTTTGAGGAAGCTCTTAAGCAGTTCAAGATATACAAATGAAGAACAGTTACTCTATCAGGCAACACAAACTGCACTTTGTAATGCCAGTTTGCCATTCCAGAAACAAAAAGGAACTTAGCAAGTCTTTTGGCTGAGATGAGAAATGTTACAAGCACGATGCCTGGACAAACGAACAGAGAAACAAATTAAGATTGCTGCTAACCCTTGGAGGCGCAACTGAGCACGGAGTCTGCTTCCATGCACACTGGAAGTTTTCTGGAAAGTTTAAAATAAAATCACGCTGCGTATCGATTTCTGTCCATATATATAAAACTCAGAATTCTCCATTCTGTGTAAACAAGCCCTAACTCATAGGCTGTCACTTTCTGAAAACAAGGCTAAATATTCTGCCACATAACCCAAGAAGCTGTTATAAAAGGACATCTCTAGAGAATCAACAAGCGTAAAGACTTGTGATGAGTAATGCCATATTATTTTCAAAGGGGTGCAAAGGAAAACGTAAGCTCTTTCCAGTTAACTCGGCTAACTCGGAGAAAGCCTCCCCGTGGACTCGGATGCTTACGAAAGCCACGCGGTCCTTGCTGAGCAGAGTCACGCGGAACCTGATCTCACCTGAACAACTGCAACAAAAACACAGGCCAGCTTCGACCCGCACAACCACGTTCCCCTCTCAGCAGTTCGGTGCTTGACAGCTCGTTGATTTTTACTGGGCACACAGTGATCTGTGCACCTCCTCAAAATGGATTAGGCTTTGACTTATCTCAGAAATGAAAGAAAAGCCCACCCTGCCTATTCAACCTCACTATTTGTAGTCAACTTAGCATTCTACTCCAGGTAAGCAGAATCTTCAAACTCACCTTCATCACAACGTACATGTCAAAAAAAGACACGTAATGCTTTGCTAAGGTGGTATTTGCAAAAAGAACAAAAATGCTACTCATTTCTGACTCCCAAACTAAAAGATCTCCCCTATGAAAACGCACTGCAGCTGCAATCACGAGTTAATGTCCCAGTGCCAAGTCCAAACTAGAAGTCAGTAGAGCAGGATCTCAGCTCCTTTCTTGTTCTACGTGTCTACAGCAGTGAGGATGTAATGATGTGACATATGACTTACTATATAGCAAGTTACTGAAACTATATCCCTGCAATGAGATACACAGCTTTAGACTCAACCAGCAATCGCCCAGAAGCCACAATGACTGAAGCTGTATAGAATTTGATTAAACATGTTTTTTTACCTAAACCTCAAAATCAAGAGTTCTGGATTTAGTTCCAGCACTGCTGCAGACTTTCCAGGACGGTCTGTATCAGGATTTTCAACCTCCCTCCCCTTTTTTCCTTCACTGCTAAAATCTTAACACTAATACATCTACTTACTAGAACTTCTGAGGAAAATCAACCAATTCATAAGACTAAAGCATTTTAAGTAATAAGTCATTTTATTTCAGAAAAAAACCAAAATAAACCAGTAAAACTGCTGCATGAAGAGGAACCCTCTCTGTGCAGAACGCAGTATCTGTTACAAACTGAAAACATACTGCTTAACTAATAACAAAATGTTAAGATTTTTAATCTTCTTTTTAATTAGGTTTTAACAAACCAAAAATATTAACTTAGCACAATCTAGAGCAACGAAACCCTTAAGGAAAATTGTCTTTAATATTAATGATGATTTCCACCATTAATCAAGACAAAAGAATGCTTTAATCAAGGGACATCAGAGAAATCCCTTATTATTGAGCACTACCATCAGCTCCTAGTGAAGTTGATGAGAATTCTTCTGAATGTCAAGGCTCACCCCCATGCTCAGATGTTGAGGTACCGCCTTTATCTTCACGTGCTACTCAGCTACTCTTTGCCAAATAGGTGACTTCTGTAAACTGCAGGCAAACTGAGGTGGCCAAAACATGTAGCGCAACTGTGTTTGTTCCTGGCACACCATTAGCGTACAGAGGTTACTGTAAAGCAGACACAGCCACACTGATGCTCACAAGCGATTCGGGTACGGCTCTTGTAACTATCCAGATTTCCTCTGGCGTGCGGAAGTTTCATGGCTGCTGTGTGAACAACAGAAGCAGCCACTTCCAGATGCCAGTGCGTTAGGAAAGAAGTCAAGCAGGCTCAAGAGTCAGAGCCGTTGCCCCACACAGGAGCAGTTATTGAACAGCAGCCAGCACAGGAAGGCTGCAGGATTCCCGAAGCACATACCTGTGGGTCCTTTCTGTCCGGGCCAGCTCCTTCTTCCCCTTCCTCCCCACTTATCCCACCCCTCAAATGAAAAGAAAAAGCGTAAATTGTGACACAGATCTACAGGACAGCTTCACCTCTAGCAAAGCCCAAACAGAGCTGGAGGAGGTTCGTCTCGGCTGAGCCCAGGATCTCTAGGTGATCGTGTAACTACAGATTGACGAGCTGCTGGAGGGAGATAACAGAGTAGAGAACAAAAAAACGCCTTCTTGCATCACCTTTTTTAAAAATAGTGATGAAGAGGAAAGTGCACTGGTACTTGCCTGCTTTAGGACTCGTGTTTTTGAACGAACCAGAAAGTTGCACTTTGCATAGTGCCTTGCGCAGAAAGGCTCCAATCTACAACTCCTCTACGGTAACACAGAAAGTAGGTGAGCATTTCAGGTGTGTACATCCAGTCCGGCATTTCAAGCAACTCATCCAGTGGATGATTAACGGGAGGGGCAGATGATATATGTCTATTTGTCACTCTTGCTGCATTCTTATCTCTACAAGAGGTTTTGGTCTTTGAGCAGTTTCTTTGGCAACAGAAATCCCCAGTTTCAATAGCTGTCGTGTTGAAACTGTGTGGCACATTGATATTCAAGATGTGATGTACTTCCTGGACAGTTCCCCAGTGACACAGGACACAGACGAAAAGCAAGTTGCTACACATGGTTACTCTGCTGGTGCTCTTATTCTTAACTCCAGACTGTATTACTAGTCTTGTAATATCGGCTGCAGTTCTTAAAGCCTTATTCCCCAACATACACACACCTTTTTCTTAAGACACAGTTAAGTTTTGCTCCAGATAAGATTAGAAACAATACAAGAGAGAGGAGGGAGTCCAAAGAGTGAATTTAGAGAGCAGAAAACTTTAGTTAAAAGAGCATGGAAGCTGACATTATTCTCTAGCCTCTCTCGGGTAGTCCTTGGAAACACACTGTCTCTAGAGTGTTAATTAAATACAGGTATGAATTACACTAAATTCTTAAAAGAGAGAAAAAGCCCTAATTTTGAATGTATTAAATTCATACTAATTAAAAATGCATATCATCAACTCAACAGAAAACTACAACAAGTAAACCGCCATGGGAAATCTCTGCCTGTTGCATTTAAGGCCCTTGTCTCACAAAGGCAGTAGAAAGAAAGCACTTCAATGCCTTTTAATTTTAACCTCAGAAATGTAGCTGGTTAGTTAAGAAATGTTAAGCTCAGGGTTTGTCTTGAGAAAGAAGCTGACTTACTTCATTATGCTCCAAGCACCCAATCATCAGTTCTGTTAGGATAACCACGCCGGTCCTTCCTACCCCTGCGCTGCAGTGAACCACGATAGGAGGGTTGCAGTTGTTGCTGCTGTCCAACACACTGTTGGTATGGCGACGCACTGACTGTATCTCCTCCAAGTAAGCTGCAAGATAAAATGCAGACAAGGTTGCAAACACCTGTATGTCTAAATGTAAAAATTAGGTAAAAAAGAATACGGAAAAGTCATTCTTTGTCAAAGTGGCAATAATTTACATTTTTTACAACATACTAATTCTTTCGGCCAGGGTGCACTGAACAGCACTGAATCCAGCAAGTACCAGCTGGGTGTCAATTATTACTTGGGAGTTTACTCCTTTAAATTAAATAGTTCTTTTAAAAAATTAAATTCTGTTTTCCCCTCTGCAAATCTCCAGGTCCCCTAAGCAGATGATTCTAGACACTACTTACAGCAATTCCTGCTATTAACAGGCTGGGATCAAAACAACAGCTAAGTCCCATTGAAACTACTGCCTGTCAAAGCCAATATCAGATGGGAAGCGAGCATCCATCTGCCCTGTTTCCCCTTCCCTCCCTTCTCCCTTCTAGAGTGAGACAGAATCTCACCCACCTCTCTGCTCAGGGTTTGTTTCTCAACAGCTACGAGCCCTTCTGGGAGCTCGCTGTCTTTGTTTTCCCCGAAGCCGTTTCTAGAAAGTGCATGAATCAAGAACAGTTGTCTTGTGTGGCTGTCCTAGTGTTGTTCAATGCATTCTACTGCCAAACCGCACAGAGAACCTTACATACTGGAAGCTCACCTGGTTAGATAAACACACCATAAAATACAACTCCGACTCTGACCTCTAAACATCGTTCCAGCATAGTCTACATGCATGACAAAGATGATAGACCTCACCCAGAAAGATATATCCAGATGCATAACTCTTAGACAGTTAGCTTCCCACTGGTCAGAGTGGGAAGTGAGATCTGAGCCAAACTCTCTTGCCCTGACTCTTGGTGTCACGGCACTGCAGCCTGAGCAGTCCTTTCGACACAGGCAGGCTGTGGCTGAGGCCTACCAACATCAGAAAAGGTGCATTTTAATGCACACAGTGAAATGGGACTGTACGTGGTGGCAAACAACGGGACAGAGGAAATGGGGACAGTCAGGTTCCAATTACTGCCATGCCCAACCACAGCTACATGGGTTGGTAAGAGAAACAAAGTACGAAACAAACTAGGAATTGGGCAATAGCTTTGCCTTAGACAGATCCCATGGCACTCCTTTGCCAAAGATGAAATGTCATTTTTATTTTCTGCCCTGATGACAGAACTGGGAAAAGAAGAACATGCTATTTACATCAAGCTTATACCACGCAAAGGAGAGTGGATCACTAAAGGACTGTAGCTGCGTCAAGACTGAAGTGGAACTAATGGGCCTTGCTGAGAGAGGACTTAGCTGCAACAGATCTACACTGCTGCCGCTGCAAAGCTTTCAGGAATTAAGAGGGCAGGCATCTCCAACGCATCAGTACACCACATACAGACTCCTTCAGTGGTAACTCAAAGATCTCTGCATCACGCTCTACTGTAGTGCCAGAGATGTGGCTTTAGTTAAATAATGGTTGAATTCCTATTACTTAATATGGTAGTGTTTATTACTTGGTAAGAAGTAGGAAGCGCTATTAACTTATTACAGATGAATATACTAGCTGTATTTTCAGAAACGCATGAACCAGGATGATATTTAATTGGGAAGGCCCTTAGCATTGCCTGGGCACATGCGGTTAGAAGAATGGCAGTGAGTTCAGACTAATGCATATGTGATGGAGCCCTCTGCTCTTTCGCAACAAGTCCAATGCCTCTGGACTACTAACTGCCGGCTGTCAGCAATAAGGGCCTCCCATGAAACTGGAGGAGTTGTGCCATATTTCACTAACATCTGAACCTCTCTAAACACATTTGTGTGCAGCCTAGTATCTCCTACACTCATTAGGTAGCTGGGAAGTGGCAATAACTTATACTGACAGATCAGCCAGCAGAGGTATCCTATTATTTAAAATTTCCTGAGTCTTTAGCACTGCTGCTGCCTCTGATTTTTCCTCCTGTTATGTCAGGTCTTTCAGGACCAAAATCCTCAATCACCTTAGCTCCCACCTCTTGAATCCCACTTTTTTCTCCAAATCGCAGCAAAGTACAACCTAGTTGAGGCCTTTGTATGCCACAGCAATAACCATTTAATATCAATCCCAGCTCTAACTAGGTGCAGTGGACTGAACCCAGTGTAAGCAACCTTTTCCTTGATGTATTTTATCATGCAAGTTAAAGAAATCTTACATAAAAAGCCTTGGACTTCTTCTGGACACCCATGGTCTGGCCAGTCAGTATACTGCAAATGCCACACTGTCCTCTCTTGTCCAGAGAGAAGATGCTTGACCTTCAGACCAGTAGTTGCGTAGCAGCCAGAGTCTGTGCGGAACTTAGTTGTCACCTTGAACTTCCCGTAAGTGGCTGAGCTGTGCTTAGAGCCCAGTTTAGGCCAATAACGATGACTCTTACTTCTTCCTCCCTCCTTAATAACCAAAAACCAACCAAACAAACAAAAGAAATAGCCATTAGTTCCTGCAATTATAATTCTCTACAAACAGAGGGCATAAAACTCAGCAGATAAGCCAAGTATTCTTATTTCAAATTACTGGAAGATCAACGAGCATCCCACAAAGTAAGGAAAATATCCATTAAAACACTCAGCCATATAATATTTCTAAGTGTAAAAATGCTTGAAGAACTAACTCTTGTCTCATGGCAAAAGCCAGCTACTGCCTACAACACCTCGGTAAATATTCTCCTCCTGGGGAAGCCTCTCCTTCAAATGGAAAGATATTGTCTTCAGCAACTTCGAAGTATCTGTTGCTGATCAGCCTTGGGAACTGGACAGTGACTTGATGTGCTATGGCACTCCCTGTGTTTGCTAAAAGCAACCAGGCATAAAGCAGAATGCACTGTTAGTTACCAACATGTGCCAGGTTTTATAACATAGCACATAGTTCTTGGATTACAATAGGAATAGCTGTTTTGCTTGGCATAAGAATAAAAAGGTTTTGTGGGTTTTTTGTTTGTTGTGGGTTTTTGTTTTTTTTGGTTTTTTTTTTTGTTTTTGTTTTTTTTACATGGACACTTCTACGGAAACAACAGCTTCTGGTCTCTTTTCAGCTGATAAGAGTGACGGTACACAGAACTGGCCTTGGATGGGGTGGAAGTCTGTGTCATTTTAACCAGGAGCAGTTCAGTGCTCTCGCATTCCAATGGAAACATCTTTGTTTGGTTTGGCCAAACTGAAGCAAAGCAGGGGGAAGAGGGGGTTCTGCTTGTTTCGCTTTAGTACTTGCCAAACTGAGTATCAGAAAGTTACAAAGTATAGTGTTATAGCAGTACAAGCATATGTTCAAACAGAGTAAGAGGAAAAAGGGTTGTTGATAGAAAAAACAGATTACCGGAGTGGGAAGTGATGATAACAGGAGATTTGCTCACATCAGAAAGAACTGTATTCTGTGCTTTTACATACCTCTTCGGCTGTGACCATGGCTATAACATTCACCCCTTGTTCCCACACCATTTGCCAGAAGTCATGGCACGTGTGTGGCAGAGGCCCTTGGGTAGCAATGTAGTGCCACTCCTCTCCACCTACAGTAACCTGGGGGTAAGGAAGGGGGGGGGGGGGGGGGGGGGGGAAAATACAGTCAGTGCCCAAATTCTCAGCAGCGTCTGTGCCAGAACTGCCCTTTAAACAAAAGAGACCATAATGAAACCTTTACTTCTTTGTTCTTCCACTTTTGTTCAAAATCTTGAAAAAGAATCATCCTTTTGATAAGAGCAAATCCGACAAAATGCAATCTTTGGTGCTTCCAAGTCCCTCCTTGATGCCCATAAACATAAAGCTTTGAGCAAAACGTCATCTATTTTTCTTGCCATTGCATCTGGATCATACAGATGAAAAAAAATAAATTTTTTTTTTTTTTTGAGGCCCTCTTTCTGATACGGCTTAAGTACAAATAAGCAGCTGACTGACTTCCCTGGGCTTGGTGACAGACCCATAATGAAAGAAAAACTGAGCACCAGAGGAAGTGTCTGTATGCATTAAAAAGGCATTGCATTGCTGCAAATTAACATACAGTGGTGTAGAAAGCCTGAATGACATTTTGCATGAGGAAAACTAAAGGCCTCCGCTGTTTAGGACCTCCCTCAATTATTTTCCACTCAGGCAAAAAATAATTTCTTAAACAGACTCCTACTACACTGATCACTGTTGAAGATGTGGCCAAGCTGTCCCCAGAGGATGCAGTTATGCCCCCACACTGTACCTAACACGGAGCTCGGATAGGCCTGTTGCCAGCTAGTGATGAGATCAAGACAGGCTTCATTTCAATTTACTCTTCCTCACTCATCTTGGGTTTTTCAGTTCAGAAGCTGCAAACTACTATAAAGTAAATCCAGCACATTAAATGGCTTTCAAATGCCATGTGAAATTTAAAATTATCTAAAGCTGTAGTCATGTAAGTCTATTTCCCAACCACATGTCATAGAAATATTTGTGTATTTGCATGACAACACATAATGAAATTATTTTTAAAGCACTAACACACAGATTTACACACTATAAATCACGTAGTGCCCTGAGTAGACTCAGCAGTACCTTGGAGTTAACCAGTATAAAACACTGCATCATTTACCTGACTGAGGCAGATCTTCATACTTAGGCAGTTAAAAAAAAAAAAAAAATCACTTGTGTATAAAAAAATATTTCATGACATTATTAGCTAAACATCAGGAAAGGTTTATACAAAAAAAATTTTTTCCAACATTTTAGGTAAAAAGCCAAACCACTTCTACAGTTACTAGACATCATTTTAAAATGTGCTTACCAGCAAAAAGCAAACCCAGATGAACTAATTATTTTGGACAGTTAAAATATTTTTCCTTTGCAGGCTAAGATCTCTTAATTCCACGTTAGCCCAGAGCCACTTCTCACAACAAAGTTATAAATCCCAGAGAAGAAGATTTACAACCGAAATGCTGACACATCCATAAATATCAAGGTGCTGGCGGACAACGCTACAAGGAGCAATCAATAACTCTGACAGGTTTAAGCAGATACTACTTTTGAGGTACAGGTCTTTGAATAAATTTTCAGAAATAGAATCAATTTATTTGTTATTCAAACAGCTGTTCATTAAGCTGAGTTACTTGGGTTTTTACACCTGTAACTAGCATAGCATTTGTATAACAAATTTTTCACTGTACTGAAAATGGTTTCCAACCCTGTACGCCAGCTCATTTTCTTATTTCATACTATGCAGCATTCTCCTCTGTGAATGACGGCTAAAATCTGCAAGACCAATGCAGGTAAACTCCTCAAGTTCTTGTATGAGGTAGGAATGAATATAAACTGCACAGGACTAACCGGTATCTTGCACTTGGACTGGTCTTGCACTTGCATGCTCGTCTGCAGTCGTGAGTGCTGGTATAGTATTTCTGAGCTTTTTAAGTCAATACTGACCTGACCCAAAGAGTCAGATGAAGTGGTCTTAAGAACTTTTTTGCTTAATCCATAAATTTAGTTACAATTTGTGTCTCTGGTATAGACGACGATCTTAGTATCTTAACAGCAAAGGTCAATGGTAAATAAGCAGAGAAATACTGCAAAACTGTGGGGCTCGCAGGCTGAGCTGGAATCCTCCAGGCATGGATCTTATCAGGACGATATAGGAGTTTTCTTTGTCTACTGACTCCTATTCCAAATATCCAGCCTCCTGGCACATGATATGAGAGGATCATAAATAGTCTGGAGGGAATGGGATGCCTGGAATGTTTACTGCATTCTAATGCCCTGACTGCAGGATATTAAAAATTGAATATTGGGCTGCAGACACACACACACTGTGCTACTGAGGTAAATTTTGCAGATGCGATTTCACCTTCTAAGCAAAAGCACATCTGCTTGGCTTCCGTACGTGCCACTACGAGTGCGAGAGGAAAATACTGGCAAGGACCACTGTCATGCACCAAAACATTTGTGCGTGTTCCTGGGTGCTCTATGAATGTGAGATGTGTGCGTGTCCAACACTAACACACAAGGTAAAACGTGGACTCAAAATTGGCCAGGGAAAATTCTTTTCTGGCTAGTATTGCTTTGTGGGCATAATTTATGTTAGGAATCTCTTTTTTTTGGCCTCCTAACAAAGTAGATGAAAAATTTTGGGCTCAGAAATCCATCATCAAAGCAACGTCTGATTATGCAAAAACTCAGTATCTGCTACCTACCAGGCTATGTAGAAAAGTGATAACCTGCCAGGATCCTGGTTCCAAAATTCTTTTGAATCAACAGGATTTAACACTGTAAATCACAACCAAAGAAGCCAGCAAGTCTCTTTAAACTTTTAAAAAGGCTTTTACTCCAGGAAAATATTAATTTAACAGGATGTGTTATTTATTATTTTTGAATTATTTCTTTTTAATTTGGATTTTGACAATGAGAAAAAGCAGACAGCCCTCTCTGACAACAAGAGAATCTGTCATCTGAGGGAGAGGAGTGCTGTTACTTCTCTCAGGGTAGAGACAAAGGACTTTGCAAATAGTACTGGAAGCTTAAAGAAAAACAAGCATCTGCAGCCACTGCAGAATGGTTCACTGTTAAAACTGGCCACGTTTGTAAGTAACAGAGTCAGATCATATCTTAAAATATTTCTACATTGAATTAACAAGAAGAAATCTGAAGTATCTTGATAAAAACTTTTTTGAAACAGAAGTCCAATACAGTATCCAATCAGAGACACAGGGATCTCATTAGTAAGGTGTTCTCTTTATCAACGCCTACTTAAATTACTTTCTTTTTAAAAATCACTCAACTCATGATAAAAAGAAGAAATATGTTATTTATATATACAGTTGCAGTATCTATGTGAACATGCATTACTCATAGCTACATACTTTTTCTTTGGACAAGGAACTGCATACGTGGAGCTACATCCTTGATTTCTAAAAATCGTATTCTATTGCTGGTAAATGGAAAAAATATTTCAGTCAAACCTTATGCAGTGTTTCTTTCAGGCTGCACCAGTCAATTGCAGGGACTCATTCTGTATGGGTTGCTGTAGTCCCCCAGCGGCCTGCAAGACTATTGGGACTGACAAATCAGAACACGTACTGACCGAATAGACAAAGTTTGCCTGCAGCCGTCTGTCTCTCTTGAAAACTTCCACTGGTGGAAACCCTGGATATATTCCTCTCTAGGAGTAACATCTCCTTGCCCTGCACTTAGCTGCCCTTTCTTTCAGGTACAGGGTCATGACAACCATGTTACATTGGAGGCACTGGGGCTGATCTAACGCATTTTCATGAGGTTTAAGAAACATGGCATCTCTTTCTACATTAACCAATATAGACATTCCACAACCAGCTGGCAGAGGTGGGCACAGAAAAGTACAGACGCCTCTCGAAAATGACTTCCCCATCTCTAGCAAATAAATCAACTCATGCATGTTAGTTGATAGGGGACTTCAGAGATGCCCATGCTGACACAAAGGTACAATGATGCATTCTGACTAAGCTACCTTTTCAGAATTTCCAGAGTTACAGAAAATGCTGGTGCACATCCAGAAATGCAAACAAAGCTTTAACATACCTTCCTTTGCAAAGCAAAGTTCAAGAAAGCTTTTACCTTTATGTGTGAAGCATTGATGTAGCCTGTATTATTTTCTTTGGTCGGCACCAGCTCTACTCGGTTCTCCTCATAAGGAAAGACCTCCCTGATGCGGTTGCGCTCAGTGTTTTCAGGCAAGGCAGCAGTGGTGAAGACCCCATCTGCCTTTTTCTTTGGAATCTGCTCGTATTCGGTAAACACCATCCCCTCTTCCAACTTCCTCTTCAAGATTTTGCACTAAGATTTAACAAAAAGGAACACCAATCCATTAATTCCTCCTGGAAGAATGTTTACCACTAGACCCATCCATCAGTTCTTTGAATTTCAATATACAGCCACAGCATTCTCTCGCTCACTTCTTTTTTCAGTTGCAGTTATCTGAGGAAACACAACACACTCTTATTTCTACTGAATGAAACCACAAGCAAATTTTACATATTTACATTCCATGTCCACCTTTTTTTAAGGCCAATACCATAAAAAGCAAAACCATGCTAAATACAATCCTGGTTCAGTATGAACGTATATGTGATTTCACCACAACAGATACTTGTAAAAATATTTTAAATTTATCTTTTTAGGAAGAAGATCACACTGTGAGAAGTGTGATGAGGTCCACATTTTCAAAATATTCCCTAACTTGCACGCATGCAATTTCTGTGGTTGAACAAAACCCCGCATACGTATAGGTGGAGGTTAAGTTCTGTTGTCTGCATACCAGACAATACAAGGCTGCAAATTTCTATCCAGAAAGCCAGAAAGATTCTTTGCAAATATACGTCTCAAATCTTAATGGCAGCAACTGTTTTTATTTTCCAAAATTCCATATACATGCACACACCCACATGCGCAAACATCATGAGGCAAACAACTTTTTTTTTTTTAATTTAATCCCTTTAGAGATGTTAACTGAACTCCTTAGTTGTATCAGAACATGAAAGACAGTATCTACAGATGATCGCTGTAGAAAGACTGCCTGATCAAGTGAAAAATGTGAAAAATGTTAGATTTACAGTTTGATCTTGTATGACATTGTGTGGTCACGTGAAATGGCGAACAGCCTCAATTTTCACCGACTTCAGTAAACATTCAAGACATTTAACACTTTGTCAGCACCCAAAGACACACCAGTGTTAACCACAGACCTTTTCCATTAATGGCTCTGAAAACTTTTAAGAGAATTTGTTTCACATTTTAAATAAAATTTTAATATTTTAGAAACTTTATGCTGTTGGCAACAAAGGGAACAAGCAACATATCATGAGCCTTCATCTTACCCTCTCATCCATTGGCACCTTGGCAACTTCATCCTGGCTGTCCTCTGGCACTGGAACCCTAGCAACTGAGAGTCCGTTCAGTGCTGCCAACATCAAGGGCCTCTTCTGGGCCTCCAGGCCTGCCATCTTCTGCTTTTCTAGATTCTTTTGGCAAGAAAAGGCACGTTTTCATCTCTGTGTGATTATTTATAATGCCAGTAAAATGCTGGAATGTTTTTTTAATCTCCAAAATCTGCAACTCTCTGGCCAAGGAATGCAGATGATCACCATTAGCATCGTAAATTCAAATACAACCTCTATTCTTCCTGTTATTCCTCAAAGGCCTGCTCCTACATGAGCACAGAATTTTAATTTCAAAGAAGCAATCCCAGCATATAATATAGTTTACATGCCATCTAAAGACACACAAATACAATCTCGAGCATTTTTCTGCAAACATTATTCTGAATGTAGGACACACAAAGCATCACCCTGTTACGTTAAAGCAGTGCTACTGTAGCCAAGATACCTGGGGCATCTTTTAAAAAGCAGTAATTTCAATCTATAACAACAAGCAGTAAAACACAGGACAGTTGTTTCTCTTCTGTGATGGTAATACTTAAAATGAGAAGTCTTCTGATACACTCGGCTGTTATGGTGATTCAAATAGCACCCATGATATATTTCACACTAAAAACTGAGCTCACAAATCCCAGAAAATGAACGTAACAGCAGCCAGGGAGGGATATCGTTTATCGCATTCATGCATCATATTACGCTGCAACACGGAGAACCCGAGTATGAATTTTAAATTCATCCTGCTGCCCTCCTTATGCCACCGGGAGCTAAAACGTCAAGCAAGAAGACAAACCATCTCCAGAAGGAGCCGAATTATGGATATTTTATTCCATTTCCTTAACAGTTCTTTCTGCCGGATTTGGAAGGAGAGATGAGCACAAGGGAAGCCTGGTTCTCAGCATGCATATGGAAGCTGTGGTCACCACACAGGCCAAGCTCAGCTCCAGGAAACACACTACTGAACCTGAATGCCCTCAGACATATGTAAATGGCTTGATTTTTCAAAAGCCTGTGAGCTTTTTCCTCACCACTGGGTTCCTCCAGAGCACTAATTAAAAAACAAACAAAAAAGCAAAACAAAAATCCAAAACCACTCTGCTTTTTCTTACGTCCAGAAAGCAGGAAAATGCAAGTATTTTTTCTTTGTTTGGGGACTTTATTATTACTACTACTTGCTAGGTAAAATAGAAAAGTCTGTGTTTAAAAGATCAAGGTCATCAAATTACCATTAGTAAAACATGTGATTCCTATGACAAAAGGCCTGCATGTGCTAAGACTGCTGATCTAGGCTGAAACCACCTTAAAAGCTTAATGCTAAGACCACCCCTTTACTTTCAAAACAACAGCAGCAACAGCAGCACCTTTTGACCAAAGGCTGATCTGAATGATTACTGACAGGAAGAGTACTCAAACAACATCTCTAAGCTCTCTTCTTACCTTCATTTCCATCCTACAATCCTTTGGGTTCCTGCTTCTCAATATGTTTTCTTTCCTCAGAAGATGAAGAGAGCATATCTATGCTTGTTGTGACACCAATGTCTACAGTATTCATTCATGAAAGATTATGTTTTATAGTCAAGTATCTATTTTACGTTTAAAGTTTAAGATTCTGCAAGGAGTAAATTCAGTCTCCATGATACAACTTAGTGGCCCAAGTTTGATACCTAACTATGACATCAGTGTAAGGATCACGAATGAACAAGAATTTTTTGAATATACAGTAGTAGGTAAGTCTAACTAGTTACTGATCTAGTACATTACAAACTCTTTTCTGCTCTGGACCATTTAGGTGCTTCATTAATTTGTTTCAGGAATTGTTTTTGTTTCAGACCTCAATTCTGAAAAAAAGAACCACGGCACACACTTCGCTTTCTGTAACTGCAGTTGCATTTCCCAGAGCGTTACATCAAGCATATACATAAGTCACTGAATGGTAAGCACCCCTCATATTTCTGCCATTGCTTGCAGCGGCGCTGAAGCCTTTAAATATTTTTTATTCTAAATTCATTGCAAGTCTAAAAGGACCCTATTTCTCATACTTAAGTACATTTTCTAAAAAATAAACAATCCAGATCCTCAACCACCCGGCCTCTACATCTGCTGCTTCTGTAATTAGATATCTGGTCACTCAGTTATTGGCAAAACCGGCAATCCATATTCTACAGCTACCAGTGTTTTATTCAGATAACTGTTATATAAAGTGGCAGGAAAGGCAATCAAAGAGATCATTTGAAAAACTCAAGAGTTTCCGTTATGTTATATATTATGTCATACTTAACTCAACATCCCTGCAAAGAAGGAATAAAATGCTAGTGCTGAAACACAATCTCCTGCCCATCTCAGCAAACACATTTCAGACTCATCCTGCCCTCAAATCCGTGGGGGCTAGAGAGCCGCGCAGGCAGAAGGGGAGCCGGCATTGAGGGGGGGGGGCTTTGCGGTCAGCCTCCTCGTCACCCGGCTGTGTGCTCTGCCGCCCACCTCGGGCTGGCACTGCTGCCAGGGAGGAGGCATCATCAGCTGGATCAGACACGGATCCGGCCAGCAGCTGAGCAACCACAGCGGAGGAAGCAGACAAGCCCAATAGCAGTGCACGGGATCAGACCCTTTGGTGGCCATACAGACCCACGAAACCAAATTGTATGTGGCACTTAATATCACATTTCCTAACTTAAAGCAAATCAACATCTTCCCACCCACGTGTTCCCCACAGTTTACTGATCCAACAGTTTTCTGGTATGGAAACTGACCTGTATGATTACTAATTCCCCAGAAGCCACTGCAACGGAGGAAGGCACTTACCCTCATCATGATTTCTCTTTCTATAATGCTGTCCTCAATAGAAAACATTTCAGACACAGGCCTTTCCTTGACAGGTTCTTTCTTGACCCTCTCCTTCACACTCGTGAGGTCAGGCTCTGAGATAGAGGGCCCAAGTGAAGACCCGTTTATTGCCATTTGATCAGTTCGAGAGACACTAATGGCTTTGGAAGGCCCAGGCCTCATTGCCTTGGCCCTGGCTACAGCCACAGAAATGCTAACATGGTCCTGCCTCAGGGCTCCATTGCTGACACTTTTACGAGGCCCAGGATACTCTGGAGGAGGTTTATTTGGTATTCTAGCCAAGGCGGCTTGCAGCTGAGCACTGTACTCCATGTTCTCATGGAGGGCTGTTATCCGTGACACGGATTCTGGAGTTTCTTCTTCCTCTTCACTTTCACTGCTGTGTATCAGCATCGTGGCATCAGAGAATGTCTTTTTGTGATGATAATGAGGAACCTGCTGAACTTCATGCCCCATCTGAACCGACTCTTCTGGCTGCACCTGCTCCCGCAAAGTGTTCCTGCGTGGCAGAGGGGCGTTTAAAGTTTTTAATGCCATGGCTTCTATACCACGTACCATATTGCTGATGACCTCCAAACTATGGCGCTTGTTCACAGCTGCATGATGCTTCACTGCCATGAGGGGCTCGCTGACCTCCTGCAGTGACTGACGGACGACTGGCGAGCTGTCCTCTTGGAAGGTCTTTACTGAGAGCTGGACTTTGCGAGTGACCAAGTCAGGACTGCTCCCACTGACATACTTGTGCCGGTGGCTTGCCAGGTCTGGCGTGCTAGTGGCAGGACGTGGGCGTGGGTACGGAGGTGGGGGTCTGAAGAGATAGTTCTTTAACATGTGAGCGGTGTTGTAACTCTGGCTGCTCTGCAGCTGCATGTTAGCCAGTTCTGGTGTGCTGACAGTGTGGGATATGGCACTGGCTGCTGTCTTGTTTTGCACAGCATTATTAGGGTTCACTTGGTCAGACGGGGTGACAGGCTTGTTATAGCTGCCACCCTGGGGCCCGTATGTAATCGTGTAAGGATGTCTCTCTCGAATCTCAGGCTGACTGTAAACTAGGTCTTCTGGCTGGTTATAAGCATGTGTGTTTCCAATATTGAGATTCCTCAAAGACTGACTTTGGCTATCCATCTGGATCACCCCTCTCTTCATTTGCCTCATAACAGTTTCATAATCTGGAGTTGGCCGGTAAGATGGTACTATGATTGCACTATGTCTGTGGCTGGGGATATAGTCTGCTCTCATAATGTCACTTCCAGGGATGCTCAGATTTGAGGACATTGGAGATGCCTGGATGAAGTTCTGTGAGCGATTGAGGGAGTTCATGCTGTGGGCACTGCATACGCTCCCATTGGGCCCATTACCATTCAAGTAGCTGAAGTCCACGGGACACCTGTCCAAACTGGTCTGAGACCTACAGTAGAAAGTTTCTTCATTTCCATGGAAAATGCTATCTGTGTAGAGCAGAGATAAAGACGTTGCCAATTTTAACGTAAAAGGACTCACTCAATGTTAACAAAACTTCAAATGCAGTCTGCACCAACGACTAGAGAGACAGCTTAGTGTACAACAACTGCAGGGAACATTTGGTCTTGGGAGCAAAAGAAATAGAACTAAAACAAAGCTACTCCCCGTAAACAATCCCAACAGTTAGCAAAATATGGTAGTTCAGATCCTTGTGGGAGACATGAAAGCGGAAAGAGAGGAAGTGTTTTTGCCTGGGGTGGTAAGGAAAAATAAAGGGGCATCTCATCCCTCAGCATCCTGGAAGGGTTTCACTGCTGCTGCCACCTTAAAAATCCAGTGCTACTAGCCTATAGTAATCCTAAAAATTCTCTTCTCTTTTCTGTTAATGCACTGCTGACTGTGATTTGAAGTAGCAGAGGACTATGGAATTGGAAATCCTACTTCAGATCCTCAAGACTGTTGGTTGGTCTGAAGTATAACACGGCAGGGTGATCAAGACTCAGGAGAACAAAAAAAAAAAACTCCAAAGAAAAAAAGCTACTCTGCAGGTGTGCTAAAGAATATTAAATACTTCAGCAAAGGATATTTGAGAGGGAATCAAGATGGTAAAGATGATGTCCTGGATCACAACTTTACTACAAAACTGTCCGTGTTGAAAATTTCGTAAGAAAAGAGTAGCAGCTCCCAAAACTCTGAAATCAGCTAGTTCTTCAAAAATATAGAGAAGTCTGTGATAAAACTAAGGGAAGTTTACAATTCTTCTAAAATTGAGAACATCCCCCTTCAGAGCCTCAGCTGCACAGTAAAACAGTAGTAGCCGCTAAGTCAAATCTTCCGCTGCGTGCAAGGAACTATACTGAACGGCTCCTTTAAAAACTTACCAAATTCTACCTTAAAATTAGTCAGACCACCACAACTCTAAAACACTATCACGTGTGACTAAGAGCCCCTCTGCCGGTGAGAGCACTTCAACTGTACCTCTCATGAACTGCAAAGAACGTAGCCTAACAGACCTGGCTACGTGTATTCCAAAAGGTGCTGTGGTTAAGGGTGTGAGACTCAAGGTGTTTAGGGGTTGGGCTCCATTCCCAGCCTTGATCAAAGTAACCTGGTACAACCTCTTCGAGAATTTATTCGTCAAACGCAGGGGTAAAAATAGTTAATTAACCCCCCTTAAGTCCATAAGGCTAACGATGCAGGCAGATGTTGGTGAAAAATCAGCAGAAAAGATTATGTAAATATACAGTTGCGTGACCAGGACACTATGATTTCTCCTATAGTAAAAGATATTTGCTGTCTCCTTTTCCCTCCCTCCATTTCTCCCTCTGGCCCCAGCTGGCACTGCCTTTGAGTACAGCCATCATACTTCCTTTAGAAATTATTTTTTCAGCTCACTGAACTGGAATACCAAGTTTAAGGTCCATATAATCATGCACAGACATTTCAGAGAAATTTGAAAACTGAAATTGGACTTTAAACAGAAGACTTACTGCAACATTAACTATAAAACTGCTAGCTCTCCTCCAGCAGCAACTCCCATTTGACCATGACGGCATTAGAAATCTAGACATAAGGGGTAGGAGCTTCTTTGCATACACATAAAATTGAAGTCCATTAAAGGAAAAATATATGCTTTAGGTACCTTGTGAATTATGTGTTTCAGTGTAGTGTTCTCCACACTGGACATGCATAGGAGGCAGTATAAATGGATGTTGTCTTGGCTGAAATAAAAGCACAAGGGGGAAAAAAAGCATTAGGAACTTCGTTTGCTACAGTTTTTGCTGCTGAAAAAGGAAAAACAGTTTTATGCCCTTTCCACTGAATACTGCTCTTTCTTACCCAGCCAAAGACACGTGGCTTGGCATTTCTTTATAGAACAGAGAATAACATTTTGTAAATTGTTTGCTAAATTTTGTTACAGAGCCCAAAGCTGACCAGTTAAGACTCCTTTAAGCTCAACCACTTCAGAAAACAACATCCAGACTCCCGGCTCACTTAGAACTTCTCAAAAGTTTATTAAAAGCCCTTGCCCTTGAAGAATTAAAACAAAACAAACACCTAATCAGGACAAAAGCAGGAGATGGAACAAACTCAAGGACCTAAAACACTGTTATACAAGCATAGGAGCACATATGGACTTAAAATAACTCTGCAAATTACACGAATATCGGATTCCCTAGATAATGAATTGGAGCCTTCCTCCAACAAGCTTTAACACAACAAGTATCACAGGGGACAATTCAGCATTAAATCAGCAGGATCATTTACAGCGAAATAAATCACAGCTGACGTTGTATTCACCAGTTTTGTCCATTGGTAAACCGATGCGTTTTGCAATCACATTTTACCACCTGCGCTGTAATGTCCTGTCTGGTGTTGCTGAGCAAAGTTTATGAAAACATACTTTGATATGTTTTGATATACAGGCATCCTGGCCTGTATCAGAAATAGTGTGGCCAGCAGGAGTAGGGAAGTGATCGTGCCCCTGTACTCGGCACTGGTGAGGCCGCACCTCGAATACTGTGTTCAGTTTTGGGCCCCTCACTACAAGAAGGACGTTGAGGTGCTGGAGCGTGTCCAGAGAAGGGCAACGAGGCTGGTGAGGGGTCTGGAAAACAAGTCTGATGAGGAGCGGCTAAGGGAACTGGGACTGTTTAGCCTGGAGAAAAGGAGGCTGAGGGGAGACCTCATCGCTCTCTACAACTACCTGAAAGGAGGTTGTAGCGAGGTGGGTGTCGGTCTCTTCTCCCAAGTAACAAGCGATAGGACGAGAGGAAATGGCCTCAAGTTGTGCCAGGGGAGGTTTAGATTGGACATGAGGAAAAATGTCTTTACTGAAAGAGTGGTTAAACATTGGAACAGGCTGCCCAGGGAAGTGGTGGAGTCCCCATCCCTGGAAGTATTTAAAAGACGTGTAGATGAGGCGCTTAGGGACATGGTTTAGTGGGCATGGTGGTGTTGGGTTGACGGTTGGACTCGATGATCTTAGAGGTGTTTTCCAACCTTAATGATTCTGTGATATATGAAGTAAGCAGAAAGAGGAGGAAGACATTCTTGTCTTGTGAATATGTCTTCCTTAACAGCGGAGCAAGGGCTTTTCATCTAGGCTGATTCAAGTAGTTCAAACTATTAAGGAATACTGTGGATGTCCAAGGCAAAAAAGAAACACCTTTTACCTAATTTTTACCTAATTTACCCTTGCATGCACATGCACAAAATGAGCACCATGCAAGTTAGCTGCTGAAGAAGGGGTGGGGAAGGGGTTAAATTTACATTTTCTATGTAAATGGGGAGAAGGAATGAGAATCAAAGAAACTGAGCACACATATGAATTCTTACATACAAAATGGCTGTGTTAAGCCAGAGCTGGAAGATGGCAGGAAATATTTCTGCTACAACAATTACTTCCAAGGGTATAAACCCCTACTCTCACTGAACAATCTGGGCAAAGGACCCTGCTGCTGACAACCCGAGTAGCAGAGCTTAACCTGGAACAAACCAAGATGTTGGAAAGCTTAACAAATTGGGGGCAGAGGAAAAGTGCAAGGAAGAAGCGACTTCTACTGGGAATGTATAGATCTAGAGCAGACATATCACATTTCTTTGTGATAGATGTTATGGAAGGTATCTGCAAGAAATTAGGGATTATTCTGTTGTGTTTTTTGGGGTTTTGTTTGTGTGTGTGTGTTCGGTTGTTTGGGTTTTTTTTTTTTTTTTTAAGGCCCTAGTTTAATAGTTTTTATAATTAATAAAATACCATGCTGCCAAAACCGTATAAAGGGTCTTAATCTGAAAGTAATGACCATGATCCTCAGTGAAGTGGCAGAGCCTCACTCCAAAGATCCCACTTCGCTTCCCATTTATGCCTACTGATTTATTACCATACGAGACAAATGAATAGGTAGGTGTATAGAGGTATGTGCAGTGCAGACAACAGGAGGACTTTTTTTTTTTCTCCCCAAAGAGAACTGTTCCAACAAGTTAACAAAACAATTATGAAAAAAGCAGCTGAAAGTTCAATGTGAACGGTTAGCAGCCCAGTTCAATTTTTAATTGATGAGCACACATTCCACCTCTTGATCTTCCTGAGACTTTGGTTTTTTTTAAAACTTGTTGCATGATTATGTTCAAAACATAAAGAGGCAGCAGGATTTGTTTTTCCTTTGAAAAAGTAGATTTCCATTTTTCATATCTAATATAGAAGGCAGTTCTCTTTTTCCCCTTGTCATATATTTGAGGCCATAGCATACAAATGCAAAGCACGCTTCATTTCTTCACCTTCAGTTTTTCATAGTCATCTCCAGGGACCAAACTAGCAGATACCAAAAATACCAAGTATGCCTCAGAGAACATAATACACAGCCTGTGTATTGCATCATGACGCCTTAGAAACAGGCTAAGAATGAAAGGACAAAGAAACCCAGAGCCAGCTACAACAGCTTTCCTGCCAATGGCTGGGAAACACAGAATGCAACTTTTAGATCTAATGGACCATATATACGCACACAGGAAAACAGCCTGTGCTGAAATCTGCAAAGATAAAGCTATCCTAATATCAGTACCTGATTAAGCTTAATTTTAGAACATTTTCACAAGCTGTAACCACACTGTGGGGACATGTCAAGAAAACGCTCTGCCCACATTAGCTTTCCACCTCGCAGCAATAGGCTAATGGAGTTATCACTCTGGGAAGGTCTACAACGCAGGTATAACCTGTATCACAAATGAAAACTGGCAACCTGCATACAGATAATATTGCCCTCTGTCTAAGGGACCAGCAGTGCTGTTGCTACTCTTATTTAAGGGGTTCTGAATTACTGTAAGAAATACTGACATACTAGATGTTAAAATTGGATCCAAAAAAGTGTCCTTAGAGCTGACCAGGAAAAAAAAGATTCCCACAGATGTTTTTTGTAAAGATTTCAGGAAAAAGTTACCCAGTTTTGTCAGATTTACAGTATTTATGGAGATTAGTTGAACAGAAACAAATACAGTTTAAGAAAAACTCTGAATCACAACCCTGTACTGATTATAATAGCTTTACTTAAAATCACAGTAACTTCACACAGAAGATAGGCTCTTAACCCAAGAAGTTGATAAATTGTAAGTAGACTTTATACAAAAATATGAGGAATGGAAGAAACGCGAAAGGAAAAGCTGTAAAATTACGTAATGACTAGGTTTTCAAGTATACAGCACAAGACACTTCAAATTCTTTCTAGAGGACTATTTTCTTTACTTATTGAATATAATCTCAATCCAGTAGAAAAGATGCTCAGTTTCTGCAGGGCAAATAAAAATATAATGCCTTGAAGACTGTAATTTTTAATACTCAATGGTGAGTAAATTAATCAACCTGGGCAGCCACACCCTTGAAACTCATTCCAATCATATTGCCTACAACAAATGAATTAATGTGCTTATTTGAAATTTAGAAAGTATTCCATCTTACACAATGCCCCATCCCATTAGAAATAGCATAGACATTTTTAAAGACCCCACTGTGGCACATACCAAGGATGACCTACTCCAAGTGGGCCGTCGTCGGATAGGAGGAGGAGAACTTGATTGTCTGTGGAAGAAAAAGTAAAGAGAAATACTAGAAACTACAATATTTCAATTCTGATTCAAGAATGAATGGGAAAAACAAGAGATGAAGAATCTCTAAGTATTGCTCATTAATGAGATTTAAAAAAATATGAATAAATGAAAATAATTCAGGTCCTTCTCTAAATACAGAAGGTATTCCAGTTCCAAAATATACATGCCTTTTGTTCATTATCCTATTTGGCTTACTTGGAAACACAAGAAAGAAAAACTCTGGTTTAAAAATGAATCAAACAAACAAGTCTCTTGAGCAATAAAAACTGAACATGGCACACAGGCACAGTCTCAGGTGACTTAAGGTGAACATTAAAACAATGACAATTCTATGGAATTCATACCAATCACTCCAAAGCAATGTGCACAGATCAGAAGGGAAAAAAAAGCGCAATTGGTTAATAATACTAGCAGAGCCACATAAAATGTTAGAGTAGCCAGGTGCAGTGGAAGGAACAAGGAGTGTAGGAGGGAAAAAAAAATGAGGAAGGGAAAGAAACAAGTTGAAGGAGGCAGAAATATAGTGCTTACGTGAAGAGAGGAAAGGTGGAATTTGTCCTCTTACAGTTTCTGATCTGGTGAATGATGTTATGTGCGATTAGAGGAAATGCACACAGGAAAACAAACAACTATCATTTTAACAGAGGGCAGGAAAATTATTTGGCTAGAAAACACACATTGGCATATGCTGTCATCAATATCTGTGGCTCTAACACAGAAGCTGATTACCACATGAAACTGTGGTAAGAAGGAGAGATGTTCTAATGGCAAAAATACATTTAAATTCCAGTTATTTCACTCAGTGACCTCATGATGTTCCCTATCTTTATTAATCCAACGACTTGTAAGTTGTACATGAAGCCACTACATACACCCAGTTCATGGTACCCACATACTTATGGCTCAGTGTTTAGAAATAAACATGATCAAAAGCTATTGCTTCTGCAGTCTGGATTATGAACAGTAACAGAACAGTCCTCTCTGTTGACCCCAATACACAGCTTCAAAGGGGAAATATTCCAAGATGACAGACTATGGTATTTTGTTTTCTTTCTTGAGTGTCACAAGGGAGACAATCAGGAGCTTCCTTTGAACTCAATTCCTCTGAAACCATTAAAATTAAAAATGCATTATATGCTGCTAAGAAATGTCTTTTCTGGTCTTCCACTCACCTCCTAAGAATTGTAAACGCCATCTGAAATCTAATCAACATCTCTTTGCTCTAAGTGAAAAGATCACTCTATGCAGTTCACCTCATTGGTCTCTCCAATACTCTAACTCACTGTATGTTAATATATTGTATGCATATGTAATATTAGAAAGCTAGACCTTCCAATCTTCCCTTCATCATTTTGGCTTTATTTTCCAACAGATGGCATTACCCAGCTAAACAGATGGGATGTCCAGCTCTAACCAGAGCTGTTGATAGAGATGAACAACTTCATATCTTTCCAGCTAACTAAGCTGATAAGTTTTGCAAGGGATTCATGTTCTCATTGCTATACAAACCCTGCACGTCATGAACATTTCTCAAAACACTAAACTTCCCAAAGCAAAATTTATCTCAAACTAAAATTGCTGCATGCTGGTATAAATGAAACATACTCAGCTAATAAACTGACTTTTGACTTATAACTAAAGCCTCATGAATTCCTCCTTCAGTTAGGATGAATCCACCTGCGTGAGAGGACTAGCTCAAGGCCAGTTCCTTAGTAAGTGCTTAAAGTAGAGCCTAAAGGACACTTTGGGTTCAGATTTACGGTCTCTGCTGTGTCGTGCTAGTATGGCTACGCAGATTAACATTCCCAGGTGTCCTCCCTTGTTTGGTGCACATAAGCAGCAGATAAATTATACTGCCCAAATTAGAAGATGACAACCTGTGTTTTCCACTGACCTTAGCTGCTAGATGGGTAGTGCATCTTCAAAATGCTACTGCAATTCACATTTTGGCATGTTAACATATGTCACCTTTCACTCCAGTTTATACTAATACTCTGGGTTATGAACGGCAGAGACCAAGGGCTTCAATTTAAGACACTCTGTCAGATTTGCCTGCTTGGGGAGCATTAAGCCTCAACAAGGCTCAGAATGAAATTTCATTCTCAATTGTCTGTTCTTGCTGGTGGTTAAAACAAAACAAGAAAAAAAGGGAAAGGAGAAAAGAATAACTGACACAAGTGACTAGAAAAAACAAACAAAACCAGACACGCCAAAACTCAGAGCAATTCCAAAGCAGGGTGTCAGAAAATAACTCTGAAGAAAGAGTACTCACTCTGTGCAGATTTTGTTCTGTTTGTAAAACTTGTGTCTTGCTGCAAACAGCCGTGAAATATATTTGGCATTTTCAAGATCATCCTTAAAACACAAGAAAAAAATAGGAAAAAAAAATAATCATTCATATTGTTATTCTTACCAAGAAGTAACAAAGAAGAGTTTTAAAAATCCAACTGCAGTAACGCTTGGTAAGGTCCATCATGTATAGAATCTGGCTGCCAAGAACATGTCTGGTGCCCTCAAGAGCATTCAAGGCATTGAATTACTGAAGTACAGTGGCATGCCTTTACATGCTGCCACTTCACTGCTAAGTCACAGTGGGAGGGGAGGAGGGACAACAGAAAAAAAAAAAAAAATAGCTCAAGCTTGCTGCTCCAGTTTCTATACTGGCCTTGGTTCAGGGAGATGTGGAGTGATTTTAAATAGCACAGAACAGCACTGCAGCCCTCTGAGTTCCAGTATGTGCATGCATGGTAGCTTATGCCCAGTTTCTACAACTGCTTATGCTGCTATATTTATGCCAGCATGAAAGACAGTGTGGCACTGTGGATGCTTCATCCAACAAGCGCTTCATTTTTTTGCAGACTTCCCAGCATAGTATACTTTGGGATGCTTGGAAGAGAATACAAATATTGGTACCTAAATGAAGTTAATTTCACTCTCTGCATAAAGTAAAGTGTGAACTTTGTGTGTGTGTGTGGGGGGGGGGGGGGGGAGGGCTTATGGTGAGTGAGCCCCTTTAGGAAAGTGGAATGGTAAAGGTTTATTTTTTATATAAGCACTGATTAGATCTTTTTCTTACTGTGTGAAAGAGCACGTTCTCTTCTTTGTTGATCAACTCTAGAACAATCGAAGACTTGTTATGTGCTATATTCCCAATATCATTCCACCTGTAGAGTAAAAAAAAAATGCAGTAGAGTTTGCCAACACATACATTCAAACATTTCACAAACACATTAAGAATCCCTTAGTCAACATCAGTCTCATTTTATGGGAAAGCTTGTCAGTAGCTGTTTGGTGAAGGAACATGGTCAGGAAAATAAGAAAGTCATGCTCTGGTTAAAGGAGAAACAGATATTCAGCTCTTAACCCAAAGCAGGAGAGTTAAAACAACTCTCTTTAAAAACACCAATTTGAAGACTCACAATAGAAGATACCTTAATGATAAACATTATACTAAACTGTGGCATTTTTTAACTGATTGATTTTAGCCACATGTGATAGAAATTTTTAAATTTTTTTTAATAGTGCCATTCCTCTCCAAATGCTGTTTCCAACTTTCCTCCAGTGCCAATTCTTCCTAAAGAAAGTTAAGTTGACAACATGGTTATGTAGGCTATGCATACCATGTTAATACTCTGGGTTTGTTTGCAATCTTTTTTTTTTTCCTTTTCCAAGTAATTGTCAGGTTACCCAAGATCAGTTATAATCTTCTTACAAATAGCTGACAGACATTTGCATACATTGCATGCAATCCATGGGGATGGAAAGGACTTGTTTGTTCTGTTTGCAGCATGCATTCCTCTTCATGTCACGGCAGGATGCTTGAAGTGCGTATTTCCAAAGAGTAAGGATCCCAGCACCAACTGTCACTTCTACATGTAAAGAAACTTCTTGCTTTTGTCACCTGGCACAGTTAAAGGATTATCTAATTTCTTCTCAAAATTAAATATGCAAAACATCAGCTATGTGGAAAAGACAGCCCTAACATTTTTGAAGATGACCACTGAAAGCCCTTTTAAGGCAAAAAACCCCCAACATTCCAGCTTAAGTCTGGTACGAGCCTTAGCTACTGACTAAAAATTAGTGCTCCTCATAAACCACAATTTTTTGGCTGCACAAATGTTCATATTCTAATCACAGGGACTAGTAAAAATCCACTTCAAGTTAACACTGACAGTAACAGAAATACCCACCAGAACAGTAGCGAAGAGGAATGAGTGAAACCCTAGCCTCCCTGGAATCATGGAGATTTCTAGCAGCATTTTCATACAGAACAAACTTTTATAAGAAGTAACAAAACCCACAGAAGAAAGTTAATGTGGAAAGGCTTAAGTGATTCTTAATAACCAAAATAAACAGCAGAACAAATAAACAAATGACACAGCCAGGATTTTCAAAAGTACAGAATGAGAAAGTTCAGCTTTTTTTTAGTGGGGCACCTAAATATGGCAACCAGATTTTCAGAAATGTTGAGTGCCTAGGCTGCCAGCCGTGAGGTTTAACAGATTTTCATTCAGAAGCATCAAAGAAGCAGACATAAAGGCAAGAAAAGAAAATGGATCAAAGCCTTGTAAGTAGAACAAGATACATGACAGGCAACTACGTCTTTCTTGCTGTCAAACCCATTCACAGACATCAGAAATTGTTCTTTATCACATCTCTTACAGCCAAGAGGCCAATCCTGAAAACAGCGAGGTGACTACTCCTTAGTTAGAGGATTGGCACTATTGAAGTCACATATGTAAGTAAGGAAAAAACCCCACACATGGAGCTCTGAAAAGAAACTCGCTTTAAATACAGAAGACCCTAGTTTTTACCTATAAATCACAGTTGTCCTTCCAATTCTGTTTTTTATGAAGATTCCCATGAAGAAAATACCGAGTTGTATGTCATTTCCGTGATTATCCTGCAGAGAAAGGATATATATTTAGTTTAATAAAGAAACTGGCCAATACATGCATATGAATGCATGCTGAACTACCAAACAGAAGCCCTTCTTCAGGATGAATGCAGGATTAACCCTTGACCAATCTAAATTTTGCTGCTTGATCAGACTCTGATTTTCATTATTTCAAAGCAGTTAGCACTTAACTGGATTCAGTCTGTTGATTAGTGAGAACAAAGGCTAAACAAGCCCAAGGTTCTCCTCTATCAAACAACACGCACACCACAAACTGGCATTCACTGTATAATACCCCACATTCCCTATCATTGTGATCATAGCTATCTAGAGCCCGTATGATTATCAAAAGCAATAGTCCTCTTTCACATTCACAGCATTTCTCCAGTCACTTGTTAAAACATGTTGAGATTTCAGAAAACCACACCTGGAGATGGAATCCCTCTCAAAAGCTATACTCTTCACGGTTCCTCCTTTAAGTACTCCGTGTAGAAGTTCATAGCATGTCACTCTGGACAGTACTTGTATCTCTATACAGATACATCCTCCATTGTTTTTCATTTGTTGGGTTAAATATTCATCTGCATGCACCACATAATGTCCGCTGTTCTTGCATTGTTTTTCAGAAGTTCTATTGTTTTTGTGCCTACCCATGTCTCCTTGCAGGCTCCTGTTTGAAAACCATGTGCTCCTGTTCCATTTTGCAATCAGCTGTTTTCTTAAAAAGGCTTTTTCTTTTTTGCTACAAAAGCTTAATGCTGTTGACAAAGAGGTTTTTCTACATTTATCAAAAAAACAACTGCCCCTCAGCTGCATATATAGTAATTGATTCACACTTTAAAGTGGTAAATAAAAATCATGCTAACACAGAGTGTGGTTAAAAAGAACTGCTAGAAGAAAGGATATGAGAGAAGTTAATGCACTACGCGTGAGCAAATTCTAGAAACCATCAGGCATCCCTGCATTTTAATAGATCAGATTAGAGCTGCTCTCCTGGCCTTGCTGTACTTGATCCCCAGAAGGCAACAATGGAGTATCTGCACCTGTTTCTAACTACTGACTACTAAGTGTTAGGCCTTTTGCAGACAAACGATGGATGCCAATTTTCAAGTCCCAGCCTACGCACTGATTCTCAGTGCCGCATACACCAGCATTCTTCCACATACACTACAAGTCAGCAGAGGTCCTACAGCTGACAGTCTTCAGTTTAGTCTGGTTAGAGGACTACACGTTCCCCTGCCTTGTCCCAGAGGCAGCTTTAGAAGGCAAAGAGATTGGGAAAATGTTGGGGAAAATGTATGTATTTGTACACATATACGTGTGTGTGTGTGTGTGTATACACACAAATATCTATATAGAAAGAAAGAGAAACATATTTCTAATAGCATTTTCTAACAGGAACAAAAGCGAAATCTTCCATTTTTCCCTTTGAATGCAGTTCTATTTGTCTATAAGGCCAGCACACTGCTCTTTGATACAAGGGTAACATCTTCCTGCAATTTTGCAGAGCACCCAGTCTACTGTTCATACTTATCTCACTAACATGCAATAATATCTACTGACAATTCCAACACAGAAATCCCTTGCAGCAGCATGCAGCATTAATACGAATTCATTTGAGGAAGATATTGATTTAATTCATTGGCAATAAACATTCCATAATTTTTGTTGTTGGGTAGGGGTTTTTTTTGCCATTCAGTTCCCCCACTTCAGGTCAATTTTGAGATTGGCCAAAGGGTCAATTTTGAATTCACCAGAAAGCTTTTTTGTTTGGTGTGGGGTTTTGTTTGTTTGTTTTGTTTTTAAATTCCAAGTCAACTTTAACTAGCAGAAAAACTGCTAGCAGTCCACCACTTATGGTGGCTGGGTTGGTTAGCAAAGAGAAATGGGTCATGTTGGTAACAGCAGCCTTCAGTTTCTCAGCACAACGTTATCACGGTGGCATATGCTCCATAAGGCCAGGCAGACCGTCCATGGCAGAACAGGGCTTCCAGCGAAGGGAAAGTGACTACAAATGCAAAATAAACCTCGAAACCTCCCCTCAGTTTTAAATGTGTGGAGGACCTGTGTGCACATGTAAGAAACGAAGGAAAGGTAAAGTTAATGCTTGGTAAAGAGCAACTCAGAAAGACATGAAAAGGTCTTATCTTCCTATCCTGTTAAAGAAGGCCAGAGCTGAGGTTCATTTGCCCCAGCCACTCTCCCTCAGACAGCACTCAAAAAAAAAGCAAGGAGCATCTCTGTTACCCAAGTGAGCAGGCCCTAGCACATAGCAACCTCTTCTGTGAAAAGGATTTTGGTGGAAGAAAAGTAACGCTACAGGCCTAAGATACCCTCATGCTGCAACGTCCGTTCAAACTACCAGCAGTCATTTCACCCTCCAGAACAGTGAAACAAGTCCTGCCTCTTTTGCACAAACACAACTTGCATGCGTTCCAAAGGTCGCTGCAGACTCCTGCATCGTTTGATTCAGAGGTTCTTTTAGAATATACACTAACATACCTTCACAGGGAAAATTTCCTGCCCAAACCCATCAAGGCGTTCCACTTCATTGATGTACATTAGCTCAGCTTCTGCTGCTGTAATGCCACTGCAATTAGAGTAACAAAAGGCAGTGAATGGTTCAATATTATCCGCACACAAAAAATATTAGGGAAAAAATGGGATATTCACAAACCACTTTAGAAGACACTTTGGAGATGCTGCCTAGAAATGCACAACATTTCAACATAATGTTGAAACTAACTTTCAACATTAGGATCATAATCAGCAAGGGGAGGAATTTTACTAAATGTTGTTAAGGTAAGGTACAAAGCAGAGTTCAAATTACAGGAGGAACAAACTGAACTGATCATATTGCTCAGTTTCTTCTGCACACATCAAATATTTTCCAGGCTTTATTAAAACATCAGGCCATTGCATCAGGTTGTGTCTAGTTCTGGATGGCCAATTTGAGCCATAGGGGTCCTAATTTGCATAAATAGTATACAAATCCACGGAAGTTGCTTAAAATGACTTAAAAGGGAAGACCTACATTTTCGTGTTGGCTGTTCAAAAACACAGGCGCTAAATCAAATATTGAGCAGATTCTCTTTCATAATAGAGAACAAACCACCTGAAAACTTTTACACGCGTGTCTACACATGCTGCTGCCACAGCTCAGGAATTCAGACAGATTTCAGTTCTCAAAAGCAGGTCAGAAGAGATCGCGGGTTGCTCCAAAAGAAGGCCACTATTAATGTTTCTCCTCTTTGCTCCTCCTTACCACAGCTTACAAACAGAAATATAGGAACCAGACAAATACTTGGGAGAAAGAGGGAGAGAAAGGAGGTGGAATGCGATCTATCTGCTGAAGTAAGGATAAGCATTTGTTCTTTGTGTTGCAGAAGTAGCACTAAAGAGCACAGCAGGGGAGGGAAATCTTTCCTTTCAAGTCTGTGAGTTAACCAAGATCACACAAGCAGCCCATGGCAGAGGGAGAACAACAGAACCAGGCCTGTTCATGGCCAGCTTGGAAGCCAACCCTTTGGTGGCATCAAAGGCCCAAGCTTGCATTGAAACTCAGACTGAGAATGGCCTTAGACTCAGAGATTGGTATTTGCCCCTTTACAACCATTTTCTATCATATAATGGGGAGTGCTGCACCCTTCACATAATACTCCTAGCATTTCATGTAATAAAGTTTTAAATGCAAATTCAAAATACAACACAACAGATTATTTCCAGTGACGTATAGGCACTGCCATTTTTCTAAGAACAGGACTCTGGAGGTTTGAATACTTCCACCACCAAAACACCTAGATGACACGAAAGAAGCCTGCTTACAAAGAAGGTATTTGTACTGAAGCACTAATACATACACTCCTAGCTCATTAACTAGTAACAGCATATTGTATCTTTTCCACAAGACTTAAAATCCAATTCCTGTTATTTTCATTTCCATTACATTGAGAGCGTGTGTATCCTCCTCTCTCTTGAATGAGAGAAAACCCTTGGACAGACCCTCGGACCATCCCTGATCAAGTCACAGGGTCTTTTACCGTCAGGATTTAAGTGAAACCGAGAAGATAAAGGAGTCTACTACATAGCGCAAGTAGTGTTACACATGCTCATTAAACCTTATGGTGCAAATGCTTGTTTATTTGGGATTAAGTTCCTCAGCCATTTTGTGTTCACAGTAGGCAGATAATCTTTTGCAACAGACTAACTAAAAATCCAACGAGACATAGCACAATAGTAACGTGAAGATAGGCTACTTTACCCCTGCCAGAAAAGCATGGGGAGAAAGGGAAGTCCTAGGAGGATGATGACAATAAATAAAAAAAAAAAACAACCCAAAACAAATCTTAACATGTCAAGCTCACCTGTGAGTTCGGTGCTCCTGAGCAACCTTTTGAGTCAGCTCCTCCAAGACAGCTTCATCCTGGGTCCAATCCTGTAAAAATATGAAGTAGCATCGAAAACTAGTCATCCAAAGAGAGAGACGACAAAATGCAAGACAGATATTACGAAGACAGATGTTTCAGGATTGTTTCCTGTTCATGCTCTTCCAGGTAGTTACAGAGAGAATACCTATCACCAACTGCATTGAAAATTCAGAGCACAGGATGCTGAAAATGTGCAAGGAGAACACGAGGGTCTGGGTTTTTTATATCTTTTTTGGGGGGAGAGTAAAAGGATACTGTTAAAATAGGGGTAAGGTGCTTATTATTCCAAAACAGAGAACAGAGTACAGAGCACAGATAAGGGATCTTTTCCTGGACAAGGACCAAACAAGTCTTTAAAAACACTTGGGAAGTCTACAAATTGATATATACCTTTTAAAATAGCCCAAAATAATGCATAGACAATGGAAAACGAAGTCATGGTTATTTTCTGTCCTGAGACCTACAGGTACTCTCTTCGCCATATTAAAAGGCATTGAAAGTTTTGCTACTTCTTCAAATATGTAATAAAACGTACTTTATGCTTGCAACACATTTCTGAGCAGAAATTTTTATCTTCTGCAAATTTAATAATGTGCGGTAGAAACAATTCTGAAATAATTGGGAGCAAGTTAATAAAGGAAGTCTGCTCATAAATTCAAGGCAAAAAAAAGGAAGCTGAAAAACTTTCTTGCAAAACCTCAAAGTTCTTATTTTTATTTTAAAAAGCCTTAAGGCTGCATGTAATGTACTTAAATACACTGCCTGTTTCTTGCTCAATGGGGCCCTCCCTCTGATATTTGCTTCTGCCACAGAAAAATGTGAAAGTGGTAGCACGCTAATGAAAAATGGCATGGTACATGCCTATGCACAGCTACACACCTGTGGGGTGTACTGTGTACATAACTTTGTTCTTTTCCCTGCTGAAGAAATGCCATTTGACACACATTGTAGCCTCACAAGATCAAACAGTACAAATGTAGCTGCCCCTCCCTCATTCACCAGCTCACTTCACTACTGAATTTATAGCAACGCTCTCGTTGGAGGCTCTTTCTATGCCCGAGATTCACTCAAATCCTCCCACTTGCTTCAGGACTAGTTTATATCTGCAGCACTTAGCAACTGTCACCGAACTTGCAGTGAAATATTTACTATTACATTACCCACTCTTCCCCAGAAGAGCAAAGACAAGTAGTTAAAGAAATGTCTAGAGAAACAGTTGATTTAAGAGTAGGCTTCTGAAGACTGTAGGAGGCAGACACTTTGCTGATTTTGTTAAATTTAGCAATAGTAGCATGGATGAAAGGCAAGATACCACAAAGAGAGCACATGCAAAACAGAAGAGAGCCGACCACAACACCATGTAGGCAGTTGACTCAAAAACAGAGGTTCTAGGAGACGGGCCCAAAGAGTAAACTGCTGAACCCCATTGAAATTAACCACCTGAAAGCTCATCTAGAGGCCTAAACCCTCTCCTAATTTTTTTCTGAATAGAAACATAATATCAGTATATTGAAAGAACTTTGCAGAAGTTCAATAATTTACAAAGTGACAGCTTGATGACACATTTCTCTGTCTATATTTGCAGCCATCTTCTGTCCCTCTTAGGCTATCATACACGACTCCATAAGCCATCAACTATACGCAAGATCATCAATTACTTATCAATAGATAAAGGCAGCCTACCAAAGAAATTCTGCTCCACTAAGTCAGGCTAACAGAAGTTTCTTAGTGAAAGGTCAATACTGAAGCCACATTCTAGCTATACAAGGCATATTCAGCGCTCTATACATTCATTAATTCCCTGCTTCCTGCTGACTCTTTTTCAGGTGGTATTGAACTCTGTCTACCAGCTCAAAATTGCACGTTCACTTCAAGACACTGTGCAGCTGTCACCTTTTTGGACTTGAGAATGGACTATCTACTGCAGTTCCTGTACAAAGAGCACCGGTAAATGGGATGAAATGCTTCTGGAAGTGCCTTTCTCAAGCCTTCAAGTTACAGTGAGATGAATCATTCTCCCTCTACTGCTCCACTAATTGCAGAGGGAAACCAGATGCCTTAACTTCTAGGCAGCTACACTCAGGGCATGGGAACCCCACCCCACTCCCAATTTTTTTTTTTCCAGTTAGAAAGAATTCCAAAGATCTTTTACATTTTATGAAGCTTACACTCAAGACTTGTGCTGATAGACTTGTTCATCTAAGATAAGGCCAGCCTTAACCTCAGCAGGCTTTTTTTTTTTCTCTAATCCATCCTCCCAGAGAGGCTCAATGTCACCGACTGCAAGTGCTCAGCATTTGTCACCAGAGTTTCTAACATCATTAGTGACCTAAAACACTTCCCTCAGCATTCGAATTATTTGCTAGTTTCCAATGTAAATTTAAAACTAATTTACAGCACAGTCCCTGGAGAACATTTTGACAAGACCTGATTCATGCTTCACTTCAGTCTAATAGTCAGTTAATGTAAATTCACATTCTTTTGAGGAAAGGCTGCATGATTTGTCCCGTGACACAACATTTACTACATCAGCAGCCCTCATATCCCCTTGTTAGGCCATGTTACTAATACTGCAGTACTGCTAATATACACCTTTTTAAATAGCTGCAAATTCTGTTTTGATTCAAAGAAGTACATTTCTTTTGTTGACACCTATTCCTAGTGGAGGCTTAACAGGAACTGAAAAAGGGCCACTTTTTCATAGCATATATTCATTCAGATACAATCAAGTATATTGCAGGTTTTGGGGAGCAAAGTTTATTTCCACCATTAATAGTTCAGCACTGGTGCTTTTACTCTGTTATCAACAAAGCCATCTCTGAGGCATGGAGAAATTTTTCATAAAAGACCACAAAAGAGGGGGATAAGGAACTCACCATAGGGAACAAGACATATTCTCGGAGGAAGTCATGAGATTCAAACTGATTATAGTCTCCAAAACCCGCTGGAAAAAACAACACAATTACTCATTTTAGCACTTTCCACACATGTTAAGACCACACTCAACCTTTGCACAGATGCTTAATTTCAAGTGGGTGAGCCCTCTCTGAAGCCACAACCCAGCACAAAGATTTCTGCTTGTACTTCAGCTTTTAACATGGGAGTCTGAAAATAATAGTGTTATTACTAGAGATCAAATAACAGCCAACAAGTAATTTCTCTCTTTTGATCCCTAATATTATGACCATTTGCCATGCTTAACCATCAGGAGTTTGTTTTTCTGTAGCCTTCATGAACTAATACCACCATCTAACGAGGCTGGGATTGCTCAGCGTCTTTAAAAATGGTGCACACTTTTGCTTCTCCAATGTTTCCAACCCTGACCAGGGGAAAAAAAAAAAATTAACCTACCTCTGCTACAATGCTACACAATTGTACAAAAGATGCTTAATTTTACAGCCTGGGAGGTTAAAAATCCACCAGCCAATTATATTAAAAATCATTAACAACCAACATGGTTTGAGGGGGGGAGGGAAGGTCTTATCCTCCTGTAGCCAATATAACAGTACAGGCACTGTGTCAGTTTAACTGACTGCCCCACACCTTTCCACTTGCTTTTCTACTACTTCTACATCTCTTTAAGAGGTACTCATCTTTGGACGTGAGGAAAAATTTCTTTACTGAAAGAGTGGTGAAACATTGGAACAGGCTGCCCAGGGAGGTGGTGGAGTCCCCATCCCTGGAGGTATTTAAAAGACGAGTAGATGAGGCACTTAGGGACATGGTTTAGTGGGTGGTGGTGTTGGGTCGACGGTTGGACTCGATGATCTTAGAGGTCTTTTCCAACCTCAATGATTCTATGATTCTATGATCTCCATGCTGACATCCACTCATATGTCAGGCTGAGGATTCTTGTCTAAATGTCCTTGAAACCGTGAAGTTTTGAAAGTGCTTCCTAAAGGCTAAACTACATTTAAAAAAAAAAAAAACAAAACAAAGCCCATATTTATCTCTCTCTTAAATACACAACAGCTTATATCAAAAGAGTATCTTGCCAGGAGGTTTTTATTTTATATTAATTGAACTGGATCAAACGCCATCTACAAGATCCTCATATTATAGAAGTTGGAAATTCCCACCATAAATCATATTAGCTAAACATTCTTTCAAAGCTTCTAGACAATTTCACGTATTGCAGGATGCCAAAAATGCAGTTTCATTTTGTTTTCACCTCTGAGTTATGTTTTAACATAAACAGAAAGAAATGAAAATGGACATGAAACAGAGTCTGTAAGTTTAAAAGAAATAAGTATTTCAAATATCTTCGGTTGCATCACATGCAAAGGACAAAGGGAGTAATGCAAGGTCAGGAATAAAGCGAACAAGATTAGGTGCAGCATTCTGATGCAATGGACTTTGAAACAGATTATGTAGAAAATTCAGAATAAAAGTGATTGCTTCAAATTGACTACAAAGACTGACTCACTCTCAAAGTTAGCAAAAAGCTCCAAAAACACAAGACCATTGAAACATATTCAGTATCTATTGAGCCCTAACTCACACACTGGGAAAACTTCATTTACTTAAATTGCAAGATTCAGTACGGAATCTTATACATATATATTCCTTTATTAATAAAACATTTCAAGATTTGACAGGAAACATTTTTTTCTTCAATTTTTAACCAAGAAATAAGATATTAAAACGGAATTTCTACTGTCCTAAGGAAGATCATATTAGCATCACTCTCCATTGAACTTTAATTTTCAAGAATCAGATCTACATTTTTTCTATTTATATATATACTTCCCCCTTCCCTCTCATCAGGGGGATGCCCAGAGCATGATTGCTGAAACTCTGCCTTAGGTTCTCATAGTCAGTCATGGATGGACTGAAACATACTTTCTCCTCTCCTCCTCAGGCTTCCTCCTCTGCCCATATACATTATGTGATCCCACTTTTATTGATGTCCTTAGGAGGCTCAGAATAAAAATCACATTGTAAGAAGTAGTTTATTATTAATTTATAACTCACGTAACAATTATGGTCATGTGTTCTTTCATACTTCAGATAGCACTATACAGCAAAACGAGTTTTTAATTAAAGGCAAAATTAAAGCTGCTGCTATGCTCTTTGATGCAATTGCATTTCAAGCCAGAGAACGTGAAGCAAATTCATTACTGCAAAGTATTCCGTGGTTGGGATTGTAAGAACTGGAGTTTTGTTCAGATTCACTAACATGGATTTTAGAAATAAGAAAGCTGAACACTGATGCGGTCCATCATTCCCTCCTCGAGGGTGTGAGTGTTTCACCAATGGCAGTCCACCTATGCACTTTTAAATCAATAGAAAACCCAGCTGTTGTGAGGAGGAGTCAGTTAGTTAGTGCCCAGTCAACATATAGAACAAACCAAAAAAGCCAATGTTGGAAAAGGGCTATCAGGTCATGTCACCTTACCTTGCACTGCCAAACCAGCTAGTCGAATTCCCTGCTCCAATGAAGAAAGTAATCGGCCATCAAGAACATCCTTTTTCACTTGTAGGTAATACTGATATCTACAAACAAAAAAAGAGCACAAATTAGAACATCTATATGTTTATACATTTTCTACAGAACAAAAGGCTGCTGAAAGCAAGAAAAACCCACCACAAACAGGTCAGGCAGTTAAACAGGAGCCTGTGCCTGGCTTCAGAATTTCCACATTACTGAAACAAATCAATATGATCCCTACATGTGCAGTGCTTCCAGGTGGATGAAAAGGAAAATAAAAAGTTCTAATTTGTGTTTCCTAGACCACATAGAAGAGGGACATCTGCTGGGATTACCTCCTCCACAAATTTTGCAGAGGTTACTGAAGACCATGCAATCACCAATACAAAAAGAGGCTGTTCCGTATTTCTTCTATTGTTTTTGCTCCAGTGTCACCATTTTGATAGAAGAAACAGAATTTTAGCAATATATTTTGGCCTACTGATATAACTTTAACTATGGCCTATATAAAAGTTTTTTTAAATTGGCATCTCATCTGTAAGGATGACTTCGACACACAAATCAAGCAAAACCAGCTTCAAATATCATGCACTTGCTGATCCACAGTAAATCACAAGACAAACTATGTTAGTTTTAACCGCAGCGACAGAACTCACACGTTTCACCTTACATCTGCAATAGACTAGATGAGGACAAACAAGAAGCTTTCCACAAAAAGCTTAACGAGTTACTGTCCCCATCCGTGCATCCCTCCCATCCACTGAACGGGACCAGACCCACAGCAGGGCTGGCCAGAGCAGCAGGGATACGTGCCAGTCCCTCCGGCATATCAGGTTAAAGTCCAGTGGAGACAGCTTCGTTAACAGGCCACAACTTCTTATTCTGCAGGCACCAATGCATGCTCCCTGGAGCTACCTGTGTGGCACGGGCGGTAAAACCAGGCAGGGGCAAGACAGGCAGCGGAAGAAATTACAGCCACAATTGCAAGGACACCGTATCGGCCACTGATGTGCCAATAATCAAATACAGTTGAGTTACAGCGATATAATGATCTCACGTCCATCAGCTTAAACTTCTGGTGCAGACATACGTAACCTGTCCCAACTGAAATGAAACAATTCCTTCTCAGCCAACATGCAACAACTCATCAGGTCTGAGCCCAAAGGTAGAGGTACTGTACCAGCGTAGCCACAGTTCATGCGTGCACTCAGCCTCATGCACCCAACCCCCGGACCTGATGATAGTAACTGATGCGCCTGGGTGACCCAAGTTAAGAAACCCCAAAAACCAACAAAGGGGTTTCTCAGGCTGTGACCAGACGTGCCGGTCTGGCTGCAGCTGAACCAGGTTAGGAGGTCACTGCTCCCTTCAGCTGCAAGCCTGCTCACCCCCCTAACACAAAGCGCATCCCCTCAAAATGGCGTGGATTTAAAAAATAATTGCTTGAGATAAACTGGGCTAGAAAGAAATGGTACACAAGCATGCTAGCCAGTCTCAGAGACTGCAACCTCTGCAAGGTGGACAGCAAAGAGCGGTCAGAAAGAGTGGGGGCAGTAAAATCCTAACTGGGCTCAGCTGCAACCAGCGCACCACATCTGACCTTACCTTTGAACATTTGGGAATAGCGAAGAAACTGTTCTGGTCTTGTTTTAATGATTTCAGACGTGTGTGTGTGTGTGTGTAAGTCACCTTCCCAGTACCAATGCAATTAACCTTTCCTTCTTGGAAAGGAGAACCACTGTAACCCATGTAACAGGGACTGCACTGCCTTAACTATACTCAAAAATGTTACCATTTAATTCTGTGCGGAGGCATTAGAAAATACCTACGTGCTTCAAAACCAGCATAACCCAAGCCATGCTTTGAGGGCTATTAATCAAATGCAGCATTTTACATTTTTCTTCAGTTAACTCTTCTCTCAGCAACATGAGATGCAATAACTTGCCACTAGACAGCACCAATGCTCTGACCAGACCCGTACTCTCAAGGCATCAGGGTGTTCAGAAGCTACAAGCACAGCAGGGCAGAGAAATCCTCTCAGAGAAGGCCTCTGCACATATTCTTCACATCTGAGAAGTTCCCTTCAGAATTCACAATTTCTGCGTGCGCTTAAAAGGTAATTGTTGGGTTACTGGTTTTAGGCTTCCTCTTCCCCTCTCTCCCCTACAAAAGGCAGAACATCATCTTCAAACAGGAAAAATATGATCTCATTTAAAATGCTTAGATTTGGCTTTCACACAGCCTAATGAAGATTAAAACTTCAGGGGATTTTGAAATTTGATTGAGAGAGACAGTGTAAAAAGCATACGGCTTCTCAGCTTGAGCCCTGTGCTTCAGCCCCAGGTTTCACACTTGCTCGGTCCAAGAGACAAATCAGCTTGTTTCCACTTCTTTGCAATGACTAAATCCCAATTCTGAAAATACGCACACTTTCATACAAGCTTGACATAAGCTGCTTTATCAAGTATGCAGGTGAGCAAGTGTTTGCTGAATCTGGTCTTTGAGACTTGTAATCCCAAAAGCAGGCTATTTATGTCAATGCTACATATACATGCATGAGTTACATATTCTAGTCTGACGGAACAAAAGTAAAATCCACATCTGCCATAAAGTTAGAGCTATTGTTAAAACAAACACAAAGTTAAGAGACTACATGGAAGTCAAAACAATGTAAAATCTTATAGTGACATCCTAGCTCTACAGAAGTCAAGAATGTCACCAGCTTTAGCGGAGCTATGATTCCAACCACAGTGCCCACAAAACTAAAGATAAACCATAGAAAGGATTATTTAGGTAAGCATCGTCAAAAATATGATGTCAATGCAGTTACTGTAGTACCAAATATTACAACTAAGACTTTCAAAAGAAACAGTGATGTGGGGTTTTAGTTGCTATTTTAGTTGCCAATACTTTAGAAAAATTGTCAGCACCCACTTTACAAGAAAGATGCCCATTTACAGGTGTTTCACCCTGATTGTCAGAAACAGGTCACATTTGAACATCTTAATAGGAATATTCTACAATATTATGGAACAGCATTGCATTTACTAACACTGTAGTAGAATAAAAGTTTAGGATTTATTATATATTGTAGATTGACATGCAGTAAGAGTTTAAAAGACATGTATAATTAGCTCTCTGACATTAACTAGTGTATCCATCAGGAAAAACCTCATGGAGAAAGTTGTCACCTTTCACAGGCAAACGTACTGCAAAGCAATCACCTGCTATGGCTCTGACACCTTTTTCAATGGAAGTGCCAAGATAAACTGAAGAAGACTGAGGCAGAAACCTATGGTCTGTACCAGCTTCATCTTTACCCCTGGACTGACAGTGACAAGGGTCACTCACCTAAGGTGTCCCCTGACATCTCCTTTCATTGTGGCCACATACGGCATGAACTGGGACATCTCCTTTCACAAGGCACGAACTGGAGTGGCTAATTCCACTGTCAAGAAAGAGGAGGAGCATACCCTGGAGGAAGCTCTGCTAGAAGGCTCCAATAGCTCTACCAGCCACAGATTCATGGCTCAGCCATGCTGCAAAACTGTGGTCAGGCTCTCTGCCCAGCCAAAGGAGAGGAGAAATTGGCCCATATTCTGCCAGAGATTTGAGGCTCCTCCATCTGAAATTATGTTAAATGCTGTTATTATGTCACTATGCTAGCTGAGACTGCTCTTTGTTCGGTTGGATTGCAAAAGTAGATCTATAATTTGAGGGAAATCAAACATTTTAAAAATGATTCCACTATAGATTCACTGAGGAAAGCTGTTCCAAAACAGCAGATAAAAACATGCATTTCATAAGCCTCCTATTAGGTGGTTTAGTTGGGAAAGCATATGGAAACTGAACAAAAGAGAAGTTTGCAATCTGCACCCCCAAATAATAAAAGGCAAAAAATTCAAAATTAAGACTTACAAAGCTTTAATCATAGAGCCATTCTGGCATACTAGGGGAGTGCAGGGCAGAAGAGACACCACCATAGCCAAGTGGACTGAGAGCTGAAATCTCTCACCTTCATTGCTCATTTTAGGTTAAACATTTTTAGCAGAGCCATTGTGTATTCAATATAATAAAGACTACTACAGTTTGCCAGCCTGTAGCTAATTCCAAGGGGAATGGGGGTAGACAAGTCTGAACAAAGCCATAATTATAAGGATATCATTTCCCACAACTCTATTTAGCCAACACAGAAAACATTAAAAGTATATTTGCATCTATTGCATCAAAAAGCACACTTTTTATAAAGTAAATAAGCTGCAACTGGACAACTATGAGACAACATCTGAACTCCAGAATCAACATCTGCATTTTAGCAATCCATACTACATCAGAGGGGAAAAAAAACCCCAAATAGTATTAGTAAGCAGGAGATAAGGGTACTGGTTTAAATTTAATTGCAACACCCAGATTCAGACTCGGCCACAGCTGCGTAAATGTAGAGAAACTCCATTTGCCCATACAATTCTGCATAGACCTCTCAAGATCAGGATTTGTGTTTGTTCTCCAATCACTTCAAAAAAAGAATGTGGGTGTTTTTATAGTGTCACTGAATTCACTGTACCCTTCCATCACCACTGTTTATCTGATGTATAACCTCTGTTGCTGTTTTATATGTGCAGAAAATAACTCAATTAATTTTACTGACTTCCATTCTCTTCAACAACCAATGCTTCAGATACCACAATCCACACAGAACCTGGCCTGATCAATACTGGAAGTAAGATCTTTGTAGAGAAATTAAAGGATGGTTTACAAAAGTAAGAATATGGGTTAGTTTTGCAGAGTAATGGCACTGGTGTTCTGCATCTTCACAATTTTCCTACTAGTGACTTCCACAAAGAACCACAAGGCAAACACTTCATTAATAGTTAATATTATCAGACCTGATAGCCTTAGTAATCAAGCAGCATCTAACTCTGCTAGGAAATGTACAAGAACAGAACAAAAAATGCTTATTGCCCCAGGGATTTACAATCTAAATATATATTTCATACACATACATATATCTATACGTTTATGCAAAAAGGTGACAGGATCGAGGTAATAAGGATTAATACTGTTTGAATGTTGTATTAGGATCAGTCTGGATTTTTGTTATTTTTCCCTGGTTTTACTTTCCTTCTCTGTATATCAGGGACAGGAAGGGTTTGGAATATACACATTATCTCTAGTGCAGCAGGAAACACTTTTAAAAAATTTTTTTTTTTTTTTTAATGAGTCAGTGTGTTTTTCTGGAAATTTCAAGCCAGTATGAATAAACACATTACAGTTTCAATACCAATAAATATTCACCTTGAGTGTATCTGAAAACACACAAAGCACTACAAAACATGTATTAGTTACCCATGAGGTACAATTCCTTTAAAATCGTTTCTAATGATGCAATTACTGGCATGACTAACTTTTTATAACTCATTAGGTACCTTTTTGGCGTCAAGCCTATCTATTGTATAACTGCATAGCTATGTAGTTTAACTTCTTCTCTGGAGGAGAACTGCTTTACCATTTCATATCTCCAAAATAAGAAGTCTTTAAGACTCAAAGGAGAAACAGATTAGCCCACAAGTGTTTTAGCTCAAGACCTTCAGCTCTTTTCCAACTTCAAAAAAAAAATTGCAATTAGAGTACAATATGATCTTCTAAAATTAGGAACACAATGAAAGTCTCACTGAATCACAACAACAGTCCAACTCAGCTCATTTGGGTTTATCTTAGTATGGTGATATACTTCTGAGCAGAGACGCTGCAATGTACACTTATGCAATAATCTGCCCACAGGGGAAGCAGTTTCTCTAGAACAGAGGCCTTTTATCATTTACTAAAATTATTTTAAGCATTAGCTTTGATATTGATGTGTCTATTGTTCATCTCACACCTTAAAATCTGCCATGATCTTGGCTTTGATACTATTTAGCAACAGGATTCCACCGATACCCATATGCTACGTTTTAAAGAGAAACCCATTTTTTATTTTAAACACAGGGTCTTTCATATTTTCTCAGCATTTGAGTTAGATGAGCCAATGACTCAGCTATTCAGTGGGCAATCAAAGGAACTAACTGATAATGACCAACAGGTTATCTTTATTTATTACATATTTGAGACAATCATAATAATACTTAACTCTTACTCGTTGCTTTTCTGAGAAAAACATGCTTTAAGTAGTATTAATGATCATTAGCCTAATTTTACAAATAGAGTACCTGAGGCACATGGCTGGTGAAGTTACTCATGTAAACTTGGGCAGGAAACCAAGGCAGATTTGGGAGATCCAGGTTTTGTTCCAAAGTCTGAATCCAGAGTACTACTTACTGGATGCTGCTTATTTCATGTGGGTCACTCAATACACTGCAACAAAACTGACTGCAAACTTGGACTGGATTTTATGGACTGGCAAGAAAGAAAGGCAGGCAGACAAGACTGGTCTTTTCAGATACAACGTTCAGTATATTGGCAAAGATGGTGTTATGATTTCTGGGCTTGAGCATGCCGAAACACATTTTAGATGCAAGGATTCAATCAGCACATCTTAATCTAAAGGCACTTTAAAAAAAAGAGGTACATACATTGATGATGTCATTGTCAGTAACACAGTGCTAAGGCCTTGTCTTTGCTCTTGTAAAAAACGTAGATGGTGTTGATAAACAGAACATCTCCAGCTCGCACCTCTGGAATTTCATCAACTTCTCTCCCAGCGAAACTCTGATGTTTTGCAGTACTAGACAATAGCCATTTATCTGGGATTTGTGGTAGAATATAAAAAGCAACAGCTGTGCTTCCACTACTAAAGAGTAATATTTTTGGAAGGGTATTATTGAGAACAAGTCTACCACACCCTGTCACAGACCTTCAGAAAGATCAGCAGATTTGCCAGAAAAGAAAAGGGAAGGAGGCGAAAGAGCCTTTGTCACACATGCAGGAGGAAATTCCTTCAGAAGCTCAAACTGTCGTAACAGTCTATAGGTAGGAACTCCTTGATCGTAACAACCTTATAAGGTAGGTCAAGGTTAGCTTCAGGTAACTGAGAAATGAGATTGTTCAAAAGCAGCATCCAACTGTCTACATCCTGGTTTCCTCCAGCAGCTGGATGGAAAACATGACTGAAACTAAAAATAAAATACATGGAAAGATTTGTGTCATTCCTTTTCCCCTTCCTAATGAGACAGAACAATGCTGGGTTAGCATCATTTTCACACGTAGGTCTGAAAAAGGAGGACAGATCAAAACAGTTCATATCACCTACTTCCACATTGCTCAATCTCTCTCTAAAAGCAACAGTTTATAGCTGAACGGGAGAAAAGGGGATTTGGCTAAAACAGGCTAATTTCACAGTGACGGTCACTTTCCATTTGTTTTGATATACAAATAATACACAGCCTCAATGGCTGGCTTGCTCTATGAGCTGCAATGAAGCACACAATGAAAGGTAAGCTACCACAGCTGACCAGTGAAGTTCCTACCAAAGACCAATGTCTTCCAGCTACACAGTCAACGCCTGGCTAAGGATACTAGAACAGGAAAACCTTTGCGCACCTAAAAACAGTCTGATGAGAATTTTGCACTGCTTAGTTGTTGTTTACCACCTCTATCTCAGCAGTTTACTACTGAAAGGTTGTTCATTCACATGCATTCCCCAAAAGACAGTCTATTAAAATTTCAGATCTCCGCCTCCACCAATTCTTTACACAGCTGGCAGATGATTTCAAATGTAAATGCAAAGTATGAGCATTTTAGGAGCAATAAGCTTTTTTTCTAGCGTGAATCAGTCAATGAAGTCAAATTTCTGCAGCAAAATTGAGCATTCAAAAAAGAATTGCAAACGGACATGGGACTGTTTAGGAAGGTAACACAGGCTTTATAACCTCTCACATATAAGCAGCTGCTTCCAGTATAGCCTGGCATCGAAGTGTTGCGGCTCTTTGGTGTCCAGTGTTAAATGGACGGCTAGTGAAACCCTTAGCAGTTAGACACGAGGTAACAGCATCACACGGCATTCTCACTGGCAGCAAAAGACTGAGCCTGGATTGTAAAGAAGTGCTCTGCGAGTGTTTTTCTTTTCCTGCCATTTCTGATGGGCCACAAGCACGGACATGCACCCAGGCCTTGTTGCGGCCTGCAGACATGACACAAGCCTTCCAAAACACGCACTCCTTCTGCGAGAGGCTTAGCCAGCAGATGCAGCTTTACAGTATCCACCAATTTCTCTATATTTAAAAAGGAACCCCCCAACCACAACAGGTCCATCCTCTGTACTTGTACTTTTTGTTAGGAGCGTATTATACTTTTTGGATACTCCAAGTAAACCCACAAACACAAAGTTAAACCTTAAATAAAAGGGCCAGTAATGGCATGCTTTAGCAAGAAAGGAAGGCATGCCACAACCTGATCCTGATTTTCTGCCCTTGAACTCTTGAATTAATTATAACAAATTACAGGGAGCCCCACTACAATTTATAAGCACAATAAACTCCCTTACAACCACCTATAATTTTATCAGAGTTAATCCAAATACCTAAAGAATTATACAGCACAAAACTCCAACATGCCTTTTAGAGTAAAAACAAAAATGGGGGAAGCCATATTCTCTTGTCTTCCGAGCCCTCTCTCTCAGCAAAGGCCACGCTTGGTCTCTGCAAGCTGGAGTCCAGCAAAGCCAGACCCTGGTGACACCACCGTAGCATTCATCCTTAGAAAGGCCGGAGTGGGATTGCAAAAGTAAAGCTAAACAATCAAAACCATATAACGCGAAGAAATCTGTATTTTAGCGTTTTCAGCTGAAAAACAACATTCAGTGCAAGCATAAATATTACACAGAAACACTAGAATAAAACATTTGGGAATGAAGAGTTTGTTAGCCACGCGTCTTTGAAAAAAGCCATGTATCTATCTGGTTTGGGTTTTAAGCACATGCTAAAAGTGTTATTGTTCAACATGGCAGTCCGATTGACTTCAGACTACTCACACAGCTAAGCTTAAATACATGCTCAACTATGCACTCATGTCTCCTGAACTGAGCAAAACACTTGCATTTGGCTACAGAGATCCAAAGGTTACAATATAGAAGACTATTTTTTTCTTATTAGCTTCACTTTCTTTTTTGATCATAAAAAAAAAAAAAGTAGAACTGAGTCAGGTAGGTGAATTGCAGCAACGCCACATACTGCTTTTCATCCATACATCTTAAATGCTGTAGAGGAAGATCAGCATTCTCATTCTCCCACCCTATCGCCAAAAAAACCCAAAAAAATTCACAGTGAGAAAACAGTGGCCTGAGAAAGGATGCAACTTCCCATAACGGTGGTAACACTGGAACTAAACCCAGATCACCTCTTCATCAGTAGGGTCCACAGGTCAAATGGATATCAAAGCCTATGAGAAAAATCCCTCTTACTAAACTTCCTTCAGCTTTTTTCTGCAGTCTGCAAGAAAAAAAAAAAAAAACCAGTACTCAACAGGGGGTTTTTTTGAGTGCAAATCCACAAGGTCTCACACAACTGCTGCCTCCACCTTCACCTTCCTACTAACGCAGTCTCCCCCATTTCCATACAGGGTCCCAGGGCTCTTTCTCCTCACCCTGGGCTGTGTGTGCCAGAGGCAGCTATTGCTCTGGTGCGGGACTCTGTGAGTTGCCAGGGCTTTTGCGTGCAAAGCCACCGTCTGGCTCAACAGCAAAATCAGAGGGACAACAGTGCAGAGTACCACTTTGTATCACTTTGCAGAGCAGTTCTGCTAGCCATCAACCCTCCTTTGCTGCATGACACAAAACATGGGCTCCAACTACGAATAGGAGCTCCAACCACATATAGGCTCCACCTATATATAGGTGCTCAATAATATGATATGGCACGCAGCCTACGTGTTATTTCGCACTTAATTAGTCACATCCTCAAAACATCGGGTCCCACGCACAGAGAGCAAGTCACGCCTCCAAATTCTTAGATGGCATACAAGTAATGGCAGCTGTGAAGATCCATCCTCACAAAGATGCAAAAATGAAAAGATGAGCCATGGCTATGTATGCTGAAGACTACTAAACCTCACGGGGAAGAGGAGCACAAAAAACCCTGTTGGTCTTTCCTGATTCGGAACCAGGGAAGGTTTCAGCAAAAATGAGATTAGACCCCAAAAAGTTAATAATAGCTTAGATTTACTTCCTTCACTCATATGTGTTGACTCAGTTCAAAATACGCTGTTCCCTGCCCTGAAAAGAAAACGCAGCTAACCTTCAAGCTGTCTCCACTGTGGGAAAAAGGTGGTTTAAGTTACATATGGAAGCAATATGAGTCAACAGTTTGAAAATTCTCCTGGTAGCCAGCCAGATTAATGGCCAAGCAGGTTAGAATATCATGCTAAAAAAATGTGGTGAGTTAACTAGAACATATGTATACTCTAGCTCATACTCTGCAACACTGAAAATAAATAGATAACTCTTTTTAAAAATCGGGCTAAGTACAGGCATAACTCTAAACTATTCTTTGGACACAAAACAAATGTGAAGAGTTCTGATTGCCCTGTGCTCCCCCCCCTCCATTATGCCAGTTGGAGTAACAAAACATATTGTATATAGCCCATAAACCCTGTCTCATTTTTCAATATGTATTTTAAATATTCTCCTCCAGTAGGGCTCTAAACTCTGGAATGACATAAGTCCACCAGCCTTTTCTGGTTAAATGCACAATGTGCACTGCTGCGCACTGATGAAAAAGTTGAACAGAGTAAACACATATACCAGTGAACAACCAGTATGCATATGTAAGCATCCAGAAGCACATCACAAAATGATTGGTTTGTGGGTGCAGAGCAGCATGCAAGTGTATTCAGTTGTTTATTCAAAGAGCAAGTGAACACATTCAAACTTACAGAATGTGTGCTTAACCTGAACTTAAAAAAAAAAAAAAATGCTCCGGTAGCCTACAGTGAAACCTTGTTCACGAATTTAAGGAACTCATTAAAAAAAACCCTATCAGTAAAACCTTTGGGTAGTATCCCAACCTCACATCACCAACATCCGAGAAAGCTCTATTGATTTAGTGGAATTTTACCTTGTAGGGAGCTAAAATCCAGTCCATTCACTACTGCCTTTTACAGTAATCTGTCCTGGTAATAAGAAAACACTGCTTGAAATGTGACACAATGAAGTTGCCACCTATCTATAGGCCGTCAGTACAAGAGCTCATATTCCTGTTGAAGCACCTACGCTCACTTTCAGCAGAAAACAGGAAAACTCGGGTTGCTTCCACCTCCCGAAGAGCTTGGTGACCCTAGTGTTTTCACAGGAATTGTTGAAAACAGTCACCCCATGCATCAGTAAATCATGCAATGAAACCACGGCCCAGGAAGTTTGACGTCCCAGTGAACGCAACCCTGCAAAAGTGAACACAGCTCTGATAACAACAGGATGTTGCCAGAGAAATATGTGAATCAGTGCCCTGTTGGGTGGGTAAAGTAGATCCATTTCATGAAATGAATAATTATTCTTTGTAAAAGCTTCAAAAACAGCTGAAGATATCAAGTGCAAAAGCAGCTGCCAAAGATAAAACAGTGAACCAGTAAACATCTCACTGCACAGGAATCTGCCATCTTCCGACACTGAGATTTCTGCCAAATTCTTGTTGAGATTTTCAGCTGCATAAGGGCCTCCACACAAATGCTTCTTTTAAACACATTCAGAGACAGCAGGATTGTACTGCCATCCAATTGCAGCTCCAGCAAGGCAAAAAAATATTAAAGGTACTCAGCTGCCTGAAAAAGGGTATGTTTAGAACTAGTTTTTGTAGTTTGTCTGTCAGCTATAAGAGAAGGGAAAAAGTTTGCTCCAGCCTGCAGTACAACCATCAAAATTCAATAAATTTAACTGAAGACTGGCAGTGCTACTGTAACCAAGATTTCCACTGCCTACTGAATTGTCAAAATTTAAAAAGCAGTTAGAAACCCCAATCAAAAAGCACAGGTCTGTTTGCTCACAGGTTGCTGCTACTGGCTTGACCCTCTTTCTGACACTGTAGCCAAATTTCAGACATCTACCTGGGACTTCTAAATAGAAGACCAGCGAGCCTCAGTTCCCTTTTCAAAACACGCAGTAGAAAAGAGAGAATGAATCACCTGCAGAAAGTGATGCACAACAGAGGAATCCTGAATCATGCTGTGGTAATGCCCATTTCTTCTCACTGATTACACAGGAAGTCTAGAGCAACCTTCATTCTTGAAGCTTCATCAGGCGAAACTACATGACTGAGGTAGGATCGATCTGTGTCATGAAGACTTTAAGTAGCATAGCCCATAGCAGCCTGCGCTTCCCCAAGGAGAAACCACTAGTCACTGCTACTGCATCACGTGGGAAGATAAACAGGAGAATACTAGCCCCAATCTAGGTAACACATTCATCTGTCAAAACCAGTGCCTTAAACTACACCAGGAGACAAGTCAGAAGCAGCATACCAATCTATGAGGTACACCATAATATTCACTGTGTACGCAGTGCTCCTTAATGAATGGGCAACCTCATTCTTGCAATGATATACATTGCTACTACACCTTAAGGGGAAAAAAAAAAGGCAGTCAAGCACTTTGCAATAGTCTAAATGACAAAGGCAGCGAGCGGCACAGTTCATAGATTAGAAGAGGAATGATCCTTTTCCTCTTCATTTGAGGAGATGCATAAAGGCTGATGGGCACTTCTGTGAGTCAAGCAGCTAGGGATGACAACTGTCTTCCATTTTTCCACTTTTCTTATCCTTTTCTCCTGTAAACCAAAAAATTGAAGAGAACATCTTTTTTTTCTAGGGAAAGCAAAATCACTCCATGACAGTAACTGTCTCTATAGCTATCATACTAAAATTTCACAGAAGAGGAAGAGAAGAGTCATTATGTATTCAGTAATTTTCAGAGTAACTCTCAAACTCCTCACTGTTAGCCACAAGTGAGAAATTAGAAATAGAGATTTGCTGAAATAACTTGCTCCTTTCTTCTGCCTAAAAATTTGACAAACAGATTTATAAACATGCACCATGCCTTCTCCCAAAAAAGCTTTCCTTAATAAGACCCTAATGTAACAGGCCAGAACTAAGCTCTGAAAAGTTGGGCAGAGCCTTCGTAGGGCAAACGCAAGCGAAGTGGATGATAAGCTGTTCCTCTTTCATAAGTAACCAAACATCATTCGGCCTTTACTTTGAAACTCTCTCATTTTATGCAAATGTTCTTTCTAGTTTATGGGCAACAAGAGTTTATTTTCTTTTTCTCTTTCTTCTCCTCAATTAAGGAAGCAAAAGGAAACAGTTCTAGTACCAGCATGTCACTTGTTTGATACTAGAACTCCATAGGCTTGTTTATTTTCATAAAAGTGTATTAAAATATGGGCTATTTTTAGGCTAGCAAATTACTTCTTGTGTCTCTTCCATGTTGCTACAAACGAAGTCCTCTGCTCTGTGCAACCTACCAGTTCAGAGGGATGCCTGTATATACAACATTTATACTGACGTAATGTAACAGCACACCCACAAAACTGAACTGCGTCCACTATCACACAAGTGCTTCCAGACCCCAAATATTCTTACCTGTGGCCAATCCCAATGGGAGACACAACTAACACCACCTAGCAGCTCAGAATCAAGCCCTTTGATGCAGTTTGAGACCACTGGAAACACTGAAAAGACAATGTAACAGATGCCCTGAAACGCTGCCAGTTTTCCAGCACATAGTAGCATTCCCATTTGGAAACAATATTGTCCTTACAATTTTTTTAAATGTAACTGCTGCATAGCAAAGCCAAGGAACGACATTCCTCCTGCCTCTGCTTCTGTTTCATTTTTTAAGGTACAGGAAAACCTCATTAACTACTGTTATCTCTTCTCAGTGCTCTTCCTGATGACAGTAGTAAATGAAACAACGAGAAAAGAGATTTTTAAAAAGGTATCTTAGCTTTAAAGAAGTTTACTCTTGGCATATGGGCAGCAAGAAATAAAAAGCTACTTCACCCCCAAATTTAGGGACAGTTAATTTAGTTCAAATTACCTTTTCTCTTCGTGCAATGCAGAACATCATGACGTCTAAACGAAAAGAGCAATTCTGCCTTACAGGAAAGGAAAAAATCCTTCTACTTGCTTTTAGTTGTGTCTGTCTGGTTCAAAAAGACAATACACTAACAACCTTCAGGGAACAAAATCCACCAGAACTGATCCTATTGAGAGTCAGTCCAACAGCCACCACAGCAGAAACTTCTTCACTAAGTTTACAGAAACCTCTCGACTGAAGCTCAGTCTTTGCTTCAGAGAGAAGGCAATGAAGGCAGCAGGAAACCCCCTGCCCACCGTGGTGAGGGCAGAGTGCTCCCGTCTGTCAGGAAACGCTCAACTTGAATTTCAAGTCTACCAAATATTATTTCTGTTTAGAAATGAAACTATAATAAAACAAAGTCTGATTTTTGTTTGCCATTTTGTATGTCATTCCCTACATCCTATCTTAAGCCTGACAGTCCTTGAGAGTAAATACCTAGCTGAAGGTCTCTTGTAGAGTCTTCAAGTGTGAGTAAATCTAGCTGGGCCATGTTGTTAAATACAACTTCTTCTGACAAATCCCCTAGGTGTGTACGCAGAAGCTTACTATCCATACGCTCATCCTCTCACCTTAAGACAGTCTGCAGTTCAAAGAAAGCAGGATGCAACTTTCCACTTCATTCCAAAAAGTAAGCAAGCTGCAGTTTTCATGAGCTTGTTCTACTGCCAATTACAGCAAGATTTAAAATCACTTTTCAGCACTATTTAAGATAACCTGTTACAAACACAAAACAAGAATGGGGGACATGTTCAGATCATACAAGCAGACTTTCAACTGGTTTTCCATAAAGACACACACACGAAATGGGTACTGTTAACAATACAGCTAAGACTATGCAACCGTATGTGTGTGCGGCACTGGGAAATCTAACAGGGGAAAGCCAAGGGCCAAGAAGGACAGGATTTAAATAGAACTGATGCTCCAGGTTATCCCAGTGATCCACATAACACAAGCATTTATTGCCAACAGCGGTGAGGACAGCTTCCTCACAGGCTGAGGAGCAAAAAGCAGTAGGTGTGACTCATCCAAACATGCAGCTTCGTACACAAAGCAAGCTCTTCACTAATAAAAAAAGGCGGCCAGATTTCTAGCCTCAGCACCATTTCAACTGTCAGCTATCACAGAACAAACATATAGGCCACTCAAAGGTTTTCGCTTCCTCGCAGAAAGGCAGAAGACTCTCTCTCCTGCATCAGAAGTTGGTTAGACCTCCAAAGCAAGTTTCAAAATCCTTCATTTATTTCCTTCTCTTTAAGGATCATAATATGTCCCAAGTACCAGGTTCAAACAGTCTCATGGACCTTCAGCTCTTCTTTCTGGAATTAAGGTTCAATCCTGACTGTCCTATGCAATTCAAGACACGTTTTTAACATGGTGGTTTGCAGCCGTGTCCTAATCATAAACAGTCGCTTCCTCTGGTGACCAGGAATAGGACACGAGGAAATGGAATGAAGCTGCGTCAGGGGAAGTTCAGATTGGACATTAGGAAAAGGTTCTTCACTGAGAGGGCGGTCGGTCACTGGAACAGGCTCCCCAGGGAAGCGGTCACAGCACCAAGCCTCTCAAGAGTTCAAGGAGCATCTGGACAACACTCTTAGTTATATGATTTCATTTTAGGTAGTCCTGTGTGGAGCAGGGAGTTGGACTCAATGATCCTTATGGGTCCCTTCCAACTTGAGGTATTTTACAATTCTATGATTCCTCCTCTGTCCTGCTGCACATACCTGCATTTTCTATCCATCTGGCTCCCTCTGCACTTCTGAAACGGATGCACAATTAATGAACTGTCATCTCTGAAGTTTCATGGGCCATGAATCTAGTCCCCCTCAAAGCCATGCTATTATTGAAGAATGATACTTCTTTATTTGGTAAAGCTAGGTGCTCTTTTTCCTTCTGGTTTTTGGAAGCTATAGAGTACTTGGAGTCATACCTCTCATGCCTTTATTTCCTTGCTGTGTCACCAATCTAGTTTGAGTTTTGTTTTGAACATCAAAAAAAATCCCAGACTGAAATTCATATCATTACCTCATTTCAAGAGCTGCAAAGTTTAAGGAAAATCCTAACATACTCAATAAAAATCACAAGCATAGACAATAAAATTGTTACATCATTCTACCCAGGTGCAGAATTTTTCCAAAAAATCTGAATCGTTTCTGGTTCCCAACTATGGTAAAAGCCATCCACATTCCTCACCCCCCAGCAGGAGTCAGCAAGAGCTGCTCAGCGTTCAATGCAAGCTCAGGCCACCCAGCCAACGTACAGGTTCAGCAAGTGTCTCCAACAGCACACGTGCCCAGGTGGACAGGAAAGGAAGATACAAAGTGCCTTTTCCCAAGCGCAGATGCCTTCACCAGCATGACTGGTATGGAAGGATTCAAGCTGGTCTACCTAAGACCAGAGAGGAAGCTCTGGCACTGTGTGTAAATGGTGTATCTTTACATTATGAGAAGAGTAGAAACTCAAAATGTAACCTTTGCTGCCATTCAAAAGGGCCCAATAAATGTCCAGAGTACTCCAAAAGCATCTGTTCTACTAAAATTGAACATACAAACAGTTCCTATCAGGAGAGCAAGATGTAAGAACACGTGACTAAGCCCCGGAACATAAAATAAGTATTATTTCCTCATGTTCAGATATAAATGTGATACTGCCTAATGCCAAGACATTCCTGTTACAACATTTCTAACCATCACAGCCACTGCCTTCAAAACACACTAAAGCAAGAATTCAGGCTGAAGTATCCAACACTGTATTTATAGTTATGCAACATTATTTTTTTAGAATTGCTACATATGTACTGCCCAACCACACACATGAAAACACATTCACTTTCTGGTCTAAAAGCACAGTGTAATGTAATAGATTAGATCTAAGCGTCAACAGTTTCTTAAAATATCTGGCACAAAGAGCTCAGCTTTCAATAACCAACACACAGAGAACAAGCTCCCCATTCACTGAAGAAAGTCAGCTGGGAGAAGGGTTTGCCCTCCTCAGCAAATTATTTTATAAACAGGGAATTAATGTTGAATCTTAGGTCTGCCTTGAAGGAGTTCTTATTTTTAAGTCAAAGTTTAAACATCCACTAAAATACACATCCAAAAAGAACCAACTCAAGAATATTACTGAAAAGCAAAACAATGCATTTGCTGCAATAATATGACCACAAGAAGACCCAAGCAAATGCTGCACATTATTTATTGTTGCTGTCCTTCGAAAACAACATTAAAGCTAATTAAGTATCAGCTTGTTTACAGCAAGGCAGGCTACAGGCCTGTGTTTTTTATGCTGCAGTAGCCACTAATATTAAAAAAGTCCAATAATTAAAACAAAACAATAAAACCATCAAAGGAGCACCAAAATGCAAATACCCCAGACTGTCTAATCCTGGGTGGCCACCCAGGGCTCTTAAGACTCATGCAGCTTGCAAGCAGTTCCAGAGCTGCTCCCCTGCCCGGGCTACGTGAGCTCCTAGACAGTATCTGGGCTGGCTGAGAGCGTTGCTGTTTAGTCCCAGATTCCTGCAGCCGGAAGAAGAAAAAAAAAAAAAAAAAAAAAAAAAAAAAAGGTTGACATTACCAAGTTACTTCAGGACCCATCCACACTCTTGTCCAACAGAAGACAGCTGGGATCCCTGGGGACTCAGGACTCCCTGGGGGTTCACAACTACCTGCACCTAGCAATGAAACCCAGAGCTTGCCTTTCTCCCAGTCTTGGGAGATACAGTGCAGTTCCAGTCATGAGACGATCAGCACTGGGATCATGATCAGGACCAGGACCTGTAGGGTCAGGCAGGCTGGCAACCACAGTCTAAATCAAAACAGGATTCTGCTCCAGCAGAAATTTCTTTGCCTCCAGTCGATTTATAAAATTTCAGCTCCAGAGTTCCTGCTCCTTCTTCTGGGAGACTCCACCACAGTGTCTCATGAATAGTCTCATGAATAAGACATTTACATTGGTACTTGTCCTAAATCTTTTACTGTGTTTCATGACACAGCACCTACTTAGACCGCTGTATATCAGTTCTTCAGTTAAAAAAGAAAGAATTAGTACCACCACATATAGGTCAGTTGGCACCCCATGCCACTTCACAGTTGTTCCCCACCATTCCCCTGTAAAAATTATCCAGTAATTTGACTCTCCAAACCATTTAGCTGAGAACAAAAGGTTGACAGGATTCATGGGATCAAATTATCTTCCATTTCTAAGGCCTGCCATTCTCACAGAACATTCTGTCCTTTTTGGTTCATTTGACATGACTTCCATGTATAGCAGTGATTGTCTTAATTCATGTGAATCATTTAAAATTACAGTCCATTGACCTATAGCTCTCTATAAAACAGAAATATGATATATATAAAATATATATAATTATAAAGTTGGAAATACTCTGTCAGAAGAAAGGAGCTACACTGGTTTATGCTACGCAAGGATCCAGCCCAATATAAGAAACAGACAAAGAGAACCAACAAGAGACTTTTTAACTGGAAATAGTTAAAAACACGGGACTGTTCTGATCATTAGTATCATATTTGTGTTGAAGAGAACAGTCTTGCTTCTTAGTGAAGAGGTGCATCATCTTTCCAGTTGGGCAAGCCACACAGCTCTTTCTAGTGCCAACGGTGTGAGCAGAGCTGCTCCGTAAGCACAGCACAGCTGATCGGCACATGCTTACTAGTTATGACATTTCCCAGAAAAGAGGGCAATGAGAAACTGGTTGCGTTCATTTCTCTGGAAGCTACATAGCCTGCTCCCGGGTATCATTTTTCCAAGACAGCAGGCATGCTCTTAAAACATTTGCTGGGAAGTACACCGTAAACACGAAATGACAAAGGTTCTTGGGAAGAGACAAATTTGGACAAGGCAGTAAGGCTTCTGCTGCCTGAAAACCGAACTTTTTTCCCCTCAGTTACACCAGTAATACTGAATGGTTATATCCTGACTTAAATCTCTAGGTGTGAGAGGTCAAACTCTGGCCTTTTGTTTTTTTAAATACTCCACCTTCCCACTTGCCGTGTATCACTCAGTTCTCACTCATTTATCAACCAATCCAACTTAACCACACATCTCTCTCCTCCTCCCATCCTGCATGATATTTCTCTGCACTTTTGTAGAAGAAAATTTTTTTAAGTGCTGCTGAATTTTTAAGAACCATTGGCATTAAAAAAATCTTATGGGTGTACCAGAGGTGTATTAACAAGCACGGCCACACAACCTGTCACAGTCCATCACTTCAGGCAAATACAGTCAAGGCTGCCCTGAACAAATCAGATGGTACATATCGTGCTGCTTTTTTCTGACACGCTGTGATATACAAAATAATAATTTTAGACAATAAAGTCACCACAGTGCTCAAATCAACTACCATGAACTCAAAGGTACACACAGAGACTTCCCAGACAGCCACAAGCTGCAGGTGTAACCAAGCATGAAAAGCAAAGCATCCTCATGTACCTTACAAACTTAACAGCCAAAAGAGTTCCACATCACCGAGCTTGCCACAAAACCAGGCTGGCACAGGAGGATATGTAATATCAGCCTTAACACAGCAATTAAAAGCACCATGTAAAGACAGCAGTGACTGGTACAAAACTCCAACTGATTGTACTTGTATTAAAAGCTAGCAACACAGGAGGATGTGAAACTTCAGCTTGTTCAAAAAAAGTAAAGCAAAGCAGACTAAAAGCAAAGATAAGGTCAAGTAGGCGAGACATTCAAGAAGGACTTTTTTTTGAGGGGAAGGAAAAGAAAGTCCAGTTTATAAAAAAAAAAAAAAAAAAAAAGTAGATTTGCCAGAACATTTTTCCCTGTAAATATGAAGCAGTTAAACATTAATTTTTTCACATCTACTTTATCCGCACGTGATTTAAAAATTCATACAGTCCTAAGAGTCTGTAGCTCTGTATGTTTTAGAAGAATGTCTGTTTAAAAATTCTTCACCTAACACTTGAAGAAAAATAAAGAAAGAGAAAGGCAGAGAATTGTGAAGAAGAAATATTTCCTTAAAAGACAAACAGAAAAAAAACAGCTACAAGAAATGGTGAAGAAAAGGGTAAGGCAGCAAAACATCAGAGGAAAATGTTCACTTAGTTAAAGGAGGATAACTTTGAGGCTGATTTTTCACAGGCCCTCCAGAAAAGAGGCCTGGCAGCCACGGGCTTTAATTTTCCACCTGCAAATGCATTCATTCCCACACTTTACAGGTGCAGCCATCCCATTCCAAACACTCTGTGTTTTCTTTCACAGGAAAGCTGTACAGCACATTCTTCTGGGAAAGCGCAGAGCTGACAGCTGAACTTGGGGCAGAAGCCCAGTGCAGCACAGTGCAGATGCTGGAATATGTCCCTCCCTACACAGTTGTGCATACCAGACCTACCATGCACAGCGCCACGGGGACCCAGCCCCGCTGGTGGCAGCCAGACTAGGAACTGCTCTCGTTTTGCAGGATTGTGCTGTTGCAGATTGGGGCATAAACACCATCGGATATTACTGTGTACAGAGCACATAGTAAGATACTGAAAGCTTCTTCCAAGAAAGAAAAAAAGAAAAGCCAGACCAAAGCACACCTTCATTCCTTCACAGGAGGCACAGCAGTATCATGTGTGAAGATAGAGATACTGTGGGGAGCAAAATGTAACTTCAGTTTTCCCTTAGAACTGTGGGGAAAGAAAAGAAAAAAAAAAAGCCATGGATTGTCTGATACTTGTGCAGAAAGCAGCATCGCACCCACATTTTCAGAAAGCCACAAAAGACTGTGTGGGTTCTCTGTTTTTGGAACAAGAGCACAGTGAAAGCAAGCTTGTTTACTTTAGACACTGTACAAAGACTTATTTTTTTTTTAAATAAATGGTTGAAAGGATGCGTCCCCTCTGAGGAGTTAGCAGAAAATAAAAGGCAGATTTATATTTCTAATCTATGCAAATATCTACTCTACAGGGCATCACAAAGACTGCTTTATATCAGACAGTATGCAGATCCCAGGTGCTTTAAATATGCCAAAAGCACACACAGCATCTCCACCTGCGATGGCTGCTCACTCTGAGAACAGCTGGATGACTAAAAAGAGGTTGTCTAAGTAGCCTTCCATGAAAAATGCCTTTTGGTAATGTGCCAACCCCCAAAGTCCCATCCAAATGGCTCCTGCTGTAGCTGCCATCAAGCCTGGAGAGGGTTTTTTTGGTTGGTTGATTGTTGGTTTCTTTAAATTTGGTTTATCGCAAATTCTTCTAGAAATTTTCAAATTGTAGCAATTACAACATGGTGAAACTCCTACTGACACCTTAAGAAATTGTCATGGGGCTTTAATTCATAATTCTCCCTGGAAGATGTCTGTGGGACTGGGTGCAGGTAGAATGCCAGGACTAGAGGTGGGGGAGATACTGGAGTCACTGGGATCTTGGAGGAGACAGGATTAAGATCAAGGGCTATGTACAGATGGGAGCCTCAACCCAAGACAAAAGAAACAGAGTAGAAAGAGTAGGGAAATATGAGGACTAGAGGGTAGGAAATAGCTCTCCTAGGAGAAGGCCCAATGTCAAGAGTACAATGCTAGAAGGCATAGCAATAACGTTTACTTCATTGCCATTACCAGAAAGAAGAGACAGGTACTCTACAAGTGGCGGCTGCTTTCTGTACATTTCCCTAGGACATCCACAGGAAGCTTCCGTCACAAGTCAAGAAACATGGCTGTCCTGAGAAGCCTCATCATTCGCACTCAAAATCACTAACCGAACAAGACTGATGATGTCCTGCTGGCACTTCTTACCCTGTCCCAATGCTCCATGTAACTTTGAGGAGGAAAAAACACCCACACCGCTAATGTTTGCATCATTAAGCAAGTGTCAATTTTGTAAAAAAAAAAAAAAAAAAAAAAAAAAAAAAAAAAAAAAAAAAAAAAAAAAAAAATGTGAAGACCTGCAAGCCAGACTCAGACCAGAGTCAGATCTGACCTACTAAAACAATTAATGTGTCCCCCAGAGTACTCTTTGCCTCATCTTTTCTTGCAGGCCTCAGAGGCTGACTTCAAAGAGCTGTTAGCTGAATAAACTGCTCTGGCAGTCTTGTCTTTTCATTTTCTTGGATCCCACAGGCCCTTTTTTCTCATCAGAAATACCTCTTACAAATTAACTACAGGCATCCCACATTAAGTCATGGCTGTGCTTGTGTTTACACAACAGGCGCCTGCAGGTCCTCAATAACACATGCCCAACCCAGGTAACCCATTCACCCACTCAGTCGCTCAATACCCATTCACACCTTTGAAATGATGAGGTCCTTTGGGCACAAACTGAAACACAAGAAATTCCTTCTAAACATAAAACTCCCTTCTTTATTGCAAGGGTGACTGAACACTGGAACAGGTTTCCCAGAGAAGGTGTGGAGTCTCTCCATCCATGGAGATATTCAAAACCCAATGAGACACAGTCCTAGAGCAATTTCCTCTAGTTGACTCTGCTCTGAGTAGACGATCTCCAGAGGTACCTTCCAACCTCAACCATCCTGCAACTCTGTGGTTAGCACTGCTACTTGTGTTTAGCTTCAGCAAGTCAACAGACGCTCCCACATTGTACCTCTGAAGGACACCACTGACTTCTTACTAGATTACTATTCCACTCCTCTCACAGCACGTCACGTACGGAAAGGTTTCCATAGACACTGTTCACCACTGAGGGACATAGCGCTTGGGGCAGTGTTACTCACCTTTATTTCTGCACCCACATTTGGCTTGTGCAATACAGGAAGTTACCAGCAAGACCATGAAGAGCTCCTGACCACTACCAACACCTGCAGGCAGCTAAAATCCAGAAGCCTGCAGGCATAATTCGCATTTTAGACTTCCAACAGTAACGACAAAATGTAAAGTTAGGAATCTATAAATAAATTATTATGGCTTCACCTAAATATGAATTGTCTTATTTGTACAATGATTCCTCCTGTTGGTCCCAATTGCCAAACAATAGCAGAACACAAAATGGTCCACAGATTGTTTCGAAGAGTCAGATGGTCTTTCAAACAAAAATTATTAAGGAACACTGCCTCAGAGCCACTGACCAACCCCACAAGTAATGCTCCTCTCAACCAACAAAACCTAAAAGCCTTGGATCATTTTCCCTCTTCGTGATGACAGCACATGAGGTGCAGGGGGCTGCAGTTGCTGGAAGCAGGGAGGAATATTCAATTTGGAACAAATCTCTCAAAACCAGCTATCAAGCCAAAGTCTATAATCCTACAGATCAGAGGCAAGGAAAACCAACTAATTAAACCAATTCCTTGGCTTTTGAATACTTGTGGATTATATAAGTGTTTGCTGAAGTACTCTCAGACGACTTTTCATCATCTTCAAGGAATATTAATGAGCCCTGGAAATTAATGAGTCTACAATTAACTAAAAGCCTGGACTGAGAGATGAGTTTGATCTCAAGCTCCAAACATGGCCAGGCAAGCTCAGGGCTGGAGATATCTCCAGCAAGAGAAGGTTACAAAGGTAACAGGTTCACTGCTAGCAGTGCTGTCACTAGCTTTGCAGCTTCAGCCTTTGCTGGTGGTTTTGTTTTGGGGTTGGGATTGTTTGTTTGTTTGTTTGTGGTGGTTCTGCAGCTTCCCAGAAGGAGATGAAGTGTCTGATCGTGAGTTTTGGATTTAAGACAGATTTATCATTTGTACGTAAATATAAGTCAAACACATAGGCACTGAGTGGGAGAGTCTAGTGCTTACCTCATCATCATGGGTAATCGTATCATGATCAAGCCTAATCCTAAAAGCAGCCAATCTCAATTTCAAAATAAATGTTTAACCAGTTTACCAAGAGCAAACAAAGCCAAAAAACCTACACACCACACCCCCCCCATCTGTCCACCTAATCACAAATTAGACTAAGCCTTTCTCTGCCATTTGTTTTGGAGGAGTCCTCCATGTCCCCACCACTCATTGCTTCAAACATGAGATTTACCGCATCTACCTAGAATTGCGGAGTTGAAGGTTTGCTGCCATCACATTATCTACAGTGAAGCGATTCCACTTTGGGGGGGGAGGAGGGGGAAATCTTAACAGGCTATTCTGTATCTGAGATCCGTTAGTAAGCTGCTGGTTTTGCTACAGACATTTAAAGAAACGTAAGAGGCACTTTTATAAGACTCTGCAGCTTATGTTATCAATCACTTCAGAAAGAAAAACAATTCAGCAGCCACTCCAATTGGGCATGCTGTGAAGTTCAATTGCCACTGAAATGTTTTGTTATTACCAACTTGGGCAGAATGAGCAAATACACCTCTGCAGGTGAGCTATGAATGAGCAATCAGCACCGCAGGCTGCAGCTTGAAGAGATAATAGCATCCAAGTAGCTACAATGCTTCCTTGCACACAACTAGGCCAGGATTGGGATGACAAAAGTGAGCAACAGAACATTTCAGACATTCCGACCGCATGTTAAATAATTCTGAAGAAAAAGGTATGAGGCTTCCCTCTCCCAAAGCGTACAAAGCAGGAACACACAGATACAGACAAGCATCGATGTTCAGTCTATTCCCAGGGAAATGGAAGTTTTGTGATGCTTTCAGCCCATTGTTTGGCAAGAATTCTGCATATATAGTAGTCAAGGGATTGCTTGACAGCTGTCATTTTAAGAATCAAATCTTTCGCATCCTACTAAAGTCAATTCTCCAGTTCAGTGTTAAGAAAAAATCCTTTAAAATACACAATCTGCAATATAAAAAACGCTTCACATCTTGCACATCTTCTAGAATTAAAGCCGCTCTTTTCTCCACCATTTATACATCTTTTTTTAGACATGACCACCAGATGGTGAATTTCAGGTTTGCAGCAACAGAACATTTTTTTCAGTGGGGAGGCTTCTGCCACCCTGTAGCCCTCACCCACTTATTCCAGGCTTTACCTCTAGTTGTGCTGATGCAACTTTGCTCTAGACCAGATAAATGAAATAATTTTGGTTAAAAAGAAAACAAGTCCACCCCTTTTTGGGTGAGGTGGGCTTTTTTTTTTTTTTTTAATTCAAATACAGCACAGATGTGCAAAAACCACACAGTGATGTGGTTTACAAGAATAGCCCCTCAAAACAGTTGCATTGTTACAACTGCAGCACAGGGCTCTGAATAAAAGAGTAATTCCCACTGAAGTTGTTTGCAAAGGTGCACCCTGATCATAATTAAAGAACTAATACCCCCTAACAATTTTAATCCTTTTGTGAAGCATAAGGGGCAAAATCAGGAGTGGGATGGGTAAAACCCAGAAAAGATGCCAAAGTTCACTTTCAGCAAAGCACAGGCAGACGTAAGAATAATAAACTAAAACTGTATATAGAGGTCCTTTGCCTATGGCTTCCTTTTAATCAGTAGAAGGTTACAGAAAAAGAATACGGTCACCATGGTCTCTTTCAAAATTTATGTCAGGTTTTTAAACAGATATCTATTCTCTTTTTGTTTCTGCAGTTGGTCGTGTATAATCATTCATCAATACTGTTTTTTTTTTTCTCCAAACAGATGTAACCAAGCAGTGACTTCTCTCACTTTTTCCCATTTGGGCAATCATCAGGAAAGGAAAGAACTAGATGATACATGAGCAAATATTGAATGCCAGAAACAGAGCAACTGTCTGCTCCCTCCCAGCTATATCACAATAGTGTGAACAGAGGGAAACCACATACCTTGTTACCTCCTGCTGCAGTCGGGAAACACTGGGCACATAGAACATTACCCCAAAGAAAAGCAAAGGCTCATTGGCAAATTTGTCCAGCTGCTTCTTCAGAGGCTTTTCCAGTTCAACCCAGCGGGCTTGCTGGCTCTTGCTGAGAAACGAAAGGCCAAAGTAGTGTGTCTAGATAAAGAAACAAAATAGTGTCAGTTTACCTTTTTCAGCTAGATCACACACACAATCAATGACACACACAATCAATGACACAAATGCAAATAAGAACAGATGGCATTGTGTAAATTTTTCCATATGCAAAATCAGAGTAATTTCTTTTTTACTGTCCTTTTTTATTTTTAGGACAATCTTGGAGACAATGAGAAATTAATACTGCAATATAATATACTTCATGGAATACTATCTGCCCCTTACCATCTCTCCCAAATGCGTATTAAAGAGCTCTAACTGACATTATGGCACAGGTGACATAAATGATTTACAGAAAGCATCTGAGTCTTTGTTTTCTTTTACACCTGTGCCTTGTGAACAGACAGCAAACACTAAGCCTGAATCAAAGCACAAAGGCTTCATGAGACTGGGTCAGGTCCGCTGCAGGCAAAGGACAAGGACTCTTCCAACTATAAAAAAGAATGCAAACCCACAGGCATATGTCAAAATATATCTACCAATACCAGAACCATTTACCCAATACAGAACATGTTTACTTTTTTTTTTAATGCACTCATAAGGTTTTATGATGGACAAGTATTACACTTAAAATGTGCCTCACACACTTAAGTTGTTTGCTCTAGGCTCTTACAGAAATACCAGGTTGAAAACCCCAGCTATTTTCTATCCTGTGTAAATCTCAGTGGCTGTAGTACCTCCTGTATAAGCCACATGGGACTGTTGCTGGTGGAGAGTAATTAACAAGGAACAGTGTTCAGAACTAGAGCTTCAAATACTACAAATTGGTAATAAGCAGCTGAAGGAATAGAACCCTTCATGATGGACTGGCTATCGAAAAGCCCTTAAACCACTGTCTTAAACACACTGATCTACTACTGCAGGCAAATGCATACTATAATTAACAGCAAGTACTATGACTACAGATCTGGAGAAAAGGCGAAAAAAAGTGTTCATGTTTAGCAAAGGAACTAATCCATCAGTTGCTTGGAAATCTGACTGTAGCCCTAACTGTGAAGTTTGTATCAACATCTTTTTCTTCAGTATTTCCAGCAATGCCCTCAGTATAAAATACCACTCTGTACTAACGCTGGAACGAATGAAACAGAAACTGAGAGAGGAAATTCTGTGGACACCAAGCAGATTTAGGATCTGAAAGTGGGATCATTACTGTTTATGCATATTTCTCTCATTTTATTTCAATAAGCTTTCTTGGTGTTTAATCCAACTGACTCCCTATTCAATGAAAACTTTCCAGTAGTTTCCATTAGATTAGATTAACCCTAAAACAAATAAAATACTTATTTTGTTGTTATAGCTTAACCTACCTGGACAACAATCCTTACACAGGCAGTCACAATCCTTTATACATAGCACCACATTTTAAATAAAGATACTTGAGACAAAGAATAGAGAAACCCCTTTTTGCTATTTTAAAAAACTTTCATTTGAAATTACTTTTAATACATTCAAAAAGTTTGGCCTATAAGTCATCCATCAAGATTTCACCAACTGGATTTCCCAGATGTTCACGCTTTTAAATAAAAAAATCTCAAAAGTAGCAGAAAAATTGCAAGCATTACACTTTGTAAAAGCCACCATCAGCAGCCTGTTTCACTTTGGTAAGGATACTTCTCTAAAAACCATTGCATGTACCACGACTTCGCATACAACACAAGGGCAACTAATGCAATATTGAAAAATTAAAATGCTTAGAAATTACAACAAGCCAGCAAGGGCAACACTGCTCCAACTGTTTTATAGCTGAGGGCATGCAAGAGAGAATCATATGCAAAAACTCTGAATTGGAGTGCAGGTGTATTTACTTTAGGGTCTCATTACGTACATATTTTCAACTTTGGAGAACATCCAGACTAGCATTTAACTAAGGTGATAATTAATTCAACTTGATTCCTCAATTAAGCCTGACAAACCTGCAGTATAGCTTGAACACTGCGCAGTCCTTTCTCTTTAAGCTCAGTTTGGTACAGTGAAGCAAGCTAGTTCTTTTTTGAAGAGAATCAATGTAGTATTTCCTTCTAGAATTTAAGGGTATCTTCAATAAATCAATCCAGGGCACAAATAAATAAAGAAGTCGGCATCTCCCATAGGATAAACTTAAAACAAAACTAACCAATTCACTGATACACGTCTACTCTCCCCCTGTAGTCATCACTGGATAAAAAGTTCTTTCTGATGAGCTCACCATGATAGTAAGTAGATTAAAATAAATGTGGGAGGGACAGTGGAGACAGCAAAGGAAAGGAATTCATGTGAAGGCAGAAAAAAAGCACAGTGATTTTACCACCTCATAAGGGAAATCCTTTAATGCACAAACTCTTGAAAACCACTGCAGGGCAGCTCATCCTCAGCAAGAAACAGTGCAGAGCTGCGAGAACAGATCTTCCATATTACTTTAAAAAGTAAACATTCACATCACCTAGGACCCACATTTGCAGTGTCAAGTACTTGTAAAACATCTAGCAACTAAGATGATTTGAAGTCAGAGGTCTAAAAGAATTATTCAAGGGATTAAGGGTATTGCAATTAAATAGCTCAAAAGAGCACAGTCCCTCCCCTTTGAGTGGGGGCAGGGGGACAATAAATTTTAGATTTGCTACAGTAGAAAGGCTCTTCAAGTACCAAATCCAGAATCCTGAAGGAATAAGAAGTGAAGGGAACGCAGTGTTTAAGCTTCTAGACTACAGCAGATACAGTGGCTCAACCACGGCAGCATGCATCTCACACAACTAAAAGATGACTGTTTTCCTGGAAAGCAGCCTGGAGAGATCGAGCAATTGCAGATGAAGCACAGGGACTGCAGAGCAGAGTTCAAGTCACAAATGCATGTACTTTGGAGAGACAACCAACAGAGTTATCTAATATCAGCTTCCTGTCACCAGGAACTTTACTTCTTGAAAACATTAGCATTTTTTAACAACCCACAGTGGGGAAGGACTTCCATAGCCACTACTGCGAATGCCTGAGGAGACTCTCTCCCCTAGGAACATTAATAATTCCAAACAGGAACAGAGGAACATGGGACTGGAAAAGGCTGGACCTTCAAGTTCAGCATGCTATGACCAGGCATATGACTGTCCAGAAGGCCTTACAGAATCTGAGTCATGCATTGCAATACACTCCAGCTCACAAAACATTTTTACAGTACAGACACCCCACAAACTAGGTAAGGGGACATAAAAATGGGATCTTTTTCTCTTTAAGCAGCTGATTGAAAACTAGGCTGATTCCAAAAGCTGGTCTGTTTGTCTATCTGTACAAAGTGAACCACTGACTTCACTCCAGTTTTCATGGAATAAATATCTACACCTATACCTGGCAGGCTCTGAAGTAACATGGGCTGCTCTAGAAGGTGCATCAGCAGTCAAAGTGGCAAAGAAAGTGACTGATGCTTTCACTTCTAAAAAAAAAGAAACAAAAAAATCCTTCTTCCAGCCACAGCTGACAGACTAGTGACACACACTGAAGGAAAGCTTTTCATAACACTAAATGTATGCACACACATCCATTCTGCAGACGAAGAGCTTCAGTTGCTAGTGCTTTTGGTCTGTGTAATCTGCAAATACACAAAAAGCTCTGTCAGAAAAGAGTTTACATTAATTTTCTCTCAAGGTTTTAAAATTTGTCTTACCTACCACACATGACTTCATATGTGGTACAAGGAAACTGGCTTACGCTCCTCCAGGAACTGTGGTCCTCTGCTAAAGCGGCGGACAAGAACCAGAGCACCTGCACGCCCCAACAACACTATGTGAAAAGGCGATCCTCCAAATATGGTGAGTCAGAAAAGAAAACTGGATACACAAAACCTGTGCTGAGAAGTCTTAAAAAAGACAACATTATAGCTGCCAGTTCAGGAGGCAACATATTCGTTTTGGACTTGGACTTAGCTATTCTCTCAAGTCCAGAACTACCCCTGCCTTTATGTTGGGCAAAAAGAGTAGAATTATCAACCACAGGAGACGACAGACACTAAACCAGGAAATCTCATTCAAAAGGATCCAACGAGACAGGCTCAGTGTTTATTAAAGCATTTGGTGAAGCGGCCAACTAAATATTTATCCTCGAGAAAGAGGCAGAGTTCCAGCTCCTCCGGGCAAAAAGCATTAAATCCTGCTACCCCGGGGCGCTCGCACAGAGGGGAAGGCACCATTTACGTCAGCCAATTGTTCCTAGAAGGTCTTTTGTCCAAGCGCTGCCTGAACCCCATCCCAGCTTCACTGGCAAGACAAGTCAAACCAAGCCAAACTTTGAGGCAACCTGGCTGCTGAATACAGGTTTTCAGTCGTGCCCGGCCACCCGTGGACAGCGGTCAGCGTCCACCTGCAGTGCTCAGCCCACCATCCTCCTGCTTTGGTTTGGGTTTCGCAATGTCGTAGTGCTGGAGGTACCATTGTGAAATTCAGCTCGAAAGACTAATTTTGGTTGGAAAGGACCTTCTTGTCTCACCACCACCACCACCTTACAATATGTCAGAATATTCCATCTTTAAACTTTTTATCATTTTATAAAGTGAATTAAGGAGAACAAAAAGGAGACATGAAGTCTCACAACAGATTTGTACAGATTACTCTGCTATTTCAAGCAGGTTCACTTAGACTCACTTGAAGGGAAAAATGCCATTATATTGGAAAAAAAAAAGCCTTTTTGTAATCTGTGCACATACATACAAGATTGTAAAATGACATTTCCGACCTTGTCTTTCCTCTCTTTCCCTTCCTCCCCTCTTCTCGTCTTTACTTTTTACATAATGCTGACATAAGAGCTAATTTTATTGGAACCGGTAACTGTTCAACTAGAAGACCTGATGCTTTGTCAGGAGCTTTGCTGAAAAGGATAAAACCAGATTTTACAGTAGTTACATGGCTACACTTTCTACTGACCTATTCCTGAACCCTGACTCAGTCAGGGAAGGAGTTGCATTCCCCAGAGATCAAATAGAAATATGCATAATCCATTAGATACTGGTTTTCTCAGTCATGTGTGGTATAATGATTGACAGTCCTTCACAACAATACATACAGTAATCTCAAACAGTTTTACTTTTTTTTTGGGGGGGGGTGTGGACAGTTTTTTGTTTATTTCTAAGAAATCGGCTTGAGTGAAACATGGATGTATTCCTAACACGAAGGTAAAAGTTGGGGTACACCTGGCATTTATTTGAACATAAGACCAAACTAAAGTATCAAACAAAAATTGATCTTTACTTTTAAGAGAACACATATTCTTACCTGAGACTGCATGGAGGAGACAAACAGGATTTTAGTACTGTTTTGTGAGCATGGGATTTAATGCAGCTTAGTTTCTTCCTTACTTGTACATCATAGTTTGCTGATCAGGATTTCTAAGAAAAGGCATATTCCAGCTGAAGTTTTTGCTGCATTTGCGGAATTTAAAAAGTCTCTCTCCAATACGGACACTTGCAGGGATTTTCTCCTCCGTACACTTAATGGGTTTCTCTCCTCTACTCAGCTATCCAATTGCACAAATCTTGTAGAAATTTGAGCTTTGTCAAAGTATTTTTGACTTCTGTAGAATATGATTGGCCAGCGAGTTAAAAAATGATGGTAAGCCCAGAGAGAAGGGGAGAGTCACCAAATGACTGCATCAGCTTTGTTTCCCTACAAAGCATGGCAGGAAGACTAGCGGGGCAGAACAACTGAATTTTGGGTCTGAGGGAAAGGACAGTGCCCAGCACCAGGCACCTCCAAGCTTGCTAGCTCCAATTATTCCTCATGAAAGGAGCAGAAGAGGATACAGGGAGACCCTCTTGGAGTTGAAAGGGGTCGGTACTTCTCTTCTCTCCTAAACATTTAAAGCAGCAATGGATGCTACCAGAATCAATCAGAAAAAGAGATTAAGAAAAAAAAAACAAAACACCAAACCCAAAACCAAGGTCTGTCAAAAAATGCTGTACTGTTGAAAGCCGAACTTCACAAAATTGGTTCAACGTTGCCAAAACTTTGTTTAGAAAAAAAGTGGGGAGGGTGATGAAAGAAGGGGAAAGTGTTTCAACAACATCAAAGCATTCTCCTCTGTGTTGTTAAAATATTTTTTATCTTGAAACACAAACTTTTTGTGCCGATATATTTCTTTTTGCATGACATAAATAATTTTGAAAATTAAAAAAATCAAAGCAATAGAAAAAGAAAACCCCCATGAAATTGAACACTGACCAAAACAACTTCCTTTGCTACTCTACTGTCCACTCTCTTTTCTCTGGAAAATTTGAAACTTCAGGCTTTGTTCCAAAGTGGAACAAAACACGTTCTGAAATCACAAAATGCTTTGTGGAAAAGAATGCTAACCCGCTGACAGAGCTATTGTTCGCAAATGCAGGTGGACCTCCAGAGAGAATCATTAGGCCCCAGACTTCTGCTGCACCAACTAGATAAGCCCACAAGGAATATGAGGAGAATCACTTTATTCATTTCACTCCTTTCTGCACTGGAAGGAAAGGGAAGGACCTAACCTCTCTGTAAGGACACCCTAAAGCATCACCAACAGAAAGGGGAAAAAAAAAAAAAAAAAAAAAGGAAAAAAAGAAAAAAGTAATTACTGGGAAATCCTCATCTCTAGAAGGGGAGGGGGAAGATGATTCTACTAAAATCCACATGGAAAAAAACCCCTAAGTATGAAAAATCACTATGCAATATTCTGACACTCTGCCCTATTCCTGCCTGCACATTCTCCTGCCTATTCTGCACACACAGACAGAGATTCTTCTCTCATTCTTTATCAATGATTGATGTACAAAAAGGAGTTTTTGTTTAGTTTTCATCTGCACTAGTTATTTGTATGCTACCTTCCAGTTGCCACCATTACAAAGGGCCGTGGACCAACAAATGTAAGACACTGCAAGATTATTAGATTTCTCAGCTGTGCTTACAGAAAGCACCAGCCAGGACAGTCAGATGATAAAACGCAGCAATTTACAGGCAATGGTTTTCAACTGTGATTTGCAAAAGCCTAGAAGCATGCAGGATACGTGTACGGAGTCCACAGAAGGTAAGTAAGAAAAGACAGCTCATTTGTGCCATGCACATTGGAGAGAGATTTCTAAAAAAGCCTCAACACTTAAAATAAACACTGAACTCTACAGGAAGAAGTAGAAAATAAAGGATTTCAGTCTTTAATAAAGTAAGTCTGGGTTTCTTCAGCTTTTTCAGAAGCATTGGGAATGTAAAACGAAGCCTTTCAGAGTTTCAGGTGTGAAATATTTCAGTTAAACAAAGGGAAGAAAAAAACCACCATCTTCAAACTGTTACTAGTTGCCCCTGCTAGTAACACAACTGTTGCCTCTTTCAGTATGTTAGTAACAACAATATATTTATATGAAGGTGGATATTTAAAAGCCAGTGGTCTCCTTCCCACTGGCATAATTCAACCAGCAGTGTTGGTGAAACCAGGGTTACATTCAGATAAAAGTTACTGTAACTTGGCCCTTGGCATCCCAGTTCAGAGAGTAACGGCCATCGCTTTCTAAGAAAAGAAGAAACCTCATCTTCGTATTACAAAGAGCTCTCAAAGCTATAATGAATGAGCAACAGCACAAAACCCCGAGTGCCGTTCTGCCTTCAGTTTTCATGCAACCAGAATATGTTTGTCCAAGCTCCAGCTGCTGATCGTATCTGGCCAGCTCTGAGGATAACATGATTCAAACGAACAGACTGCCTGAGCTAAAAATGTGTCAAACTATACAGTGACAGATGGTCTTTCCTGGGTTACTCTTACCTCACGTAATTCCAGCCTCTGAGCGACAGCTTCCAAGCACTCCTGCCCCGTGCTCTCCACGGAGAGGGTGCACTCGATCACATTGTTGTCCAGCAGACGGATCCTTGTCACAAAGCAGTTCTTGCTCAAGACGTTGTAGCGTCTGGTCCGTCGCAGTTTCAGCCCGAAAGGCATGGCTGTTGGCCTGGAAGGTCGCTCCTCCCCTGCACTCTTCCGAGAGTTATCAGCACACTTGTTGACTTGCCTTGAAGGCTTCTTCGCTTGGCACTACTCTCCTCCAGAAATGGAGGTAGCTGTCCATTCCCAGGGCGAGTTTCAAGGAATTCCTGCAAAATACATACAAATAAGTAGAGTTAAGTGTGAAATAAGATGTTCCTAAAGATCAGGGGAAAAGAAAATAGCTTAAAGGAAAAGAGTCACATTTAAAACCATAAAATAAAAACCTCCACACACAGGATTGCCAGGTACTTACTACCTCTCCCAAAAGAACACTTTATACAACAAATCTTTCAAAATTCTATTTCAGCGCTCAATTTAAAGTACGGATTTAATTGCAAAGCCGTTCTTCGAGAAGCTCAGTACAAACAGCAACTCTACAGGGCACACATCCAGAGGTGCTAACTCTCCCACCATTACCCCCACCACAGGGGTCTATAACATAATCTTCAAGTTAAGTTTTGGTGCCCTCAGGCCAGCTTTGAAAGCTAGCTTAAAAAGCTAAGGAATAGAGGCATTTAAAAGAGGTGCGATTTTGAAAGAAGAAAGGCTGGCTGCAGTCAGCAGGAAATGCAGGCGCTCAGCACCTCTGAAAAATCAAACCTAAGGCATGCATGTGAAAGGCAAGAAGCATCCGAGCCATTTCAGAGAAGGCTCCTCTGAGGCAATCCCTGACATTTTGCTCACTTTCAGGTGGAATGAGTAACTGCAGGAGCAGCTGTCAGAGACCAGGATAAAACCGAGTGGGAGGATGAGAACACATATTCTAGATGTTGTTTCTAATTGCTACTCCTAAAAATTTACCAGGGACACGTGCAACTGTTAAGCCAAAATACAGAGTAGACAGAAGAACTAGAGATACAGAAATAATGACATTTAAGAAGCTATGATCCTCATCTGCGAGATCCACTTCTTTTTTTAAAAAAAAGTTTAGTTAGGAGCAGGTTCAAGCTAAACCAAACAAAGCATTTGCACTGGCATAATCAGCTTTAAAATGTCACTTTCCACATGCAGAGAGGAATGAAATAAAAAGCCAATTACTTGCTACCAAGCCTTCCTGGTTTTGTTTGAATATTCTGGAGAAAGAGATGGAGGGACACCAACATTGGCATTTAAAAGTCCATTTCTCTTAACAAATAGTACTGCAAACAAAAACTAGCTCCCATTTCCTTGCTTCTTAAGAGAAGCAACGGAAAGCATTGCCAGCAGAGTACGCATCATTTAGCTGGATGTGACATTTCAAACAGATAGTACATTGCTCACATGTATCATTTGGCATAGGACTGCATGAATCAGTTATTTTCACTTTTTACTGAATGTAGTTGCTATGGAAATTATTAGAAGCAGACTGATTGACTACAGTGATTATCATTACACTAGAAACATAACTATCACATATTTGATAAAGTGTATTTTCCAAAGCCAGTATATCTTGGCATTTATTGGGGGGTTAAAGCAACACAAAACAAGAAAACCCCACACAAACAGAAAACCACAAGCAACCTTTCACTGGTTAGGTGTGCGACTACCCTGACAGTCTACTAGCTTTACCAGAGAAAAGCCTAGAGACTTTGAGAAGGGGCACATGCTATTTGACTGAAGTGCAAACAAACCTATCAAATTAGCTGCTGTAGTTTAATCTCCCATTTCTAACTTTCGTGGGTACAGACATAATGTGTTATTGTCACATGATTGCACGAGAGAGCTGTTATACCTTGCATCACTGTAACATCAGAAGCCATCAAAGACACATGAATACATCCCCACAACAATCTGATGAAGCAGGGACGTGTTACCCATGACTCACAGAAGAGGAATTGAAACAAACATTAGCCAGCTTGTCCAACATCACTCAGGAGAATGGCAGTAGATCTATGTACTAAAACACACAGGCCAGGCTAGTGCTTTAACCCCTAGCCAACTATTTGGCACTTACCTTGCCTACCAACCTATCCAAAACTACAGCACGAAGTTGAAAAGTGGGAAGAATGGAAGGAAATTACAAAGAAGGAAGGGCGTGGAAGACGATGTCTTATCAAGAACAGCATTTTTGTTCAGTCTCTGGCTTTGCAGATTATTCTAAGTCGGACACATGGAGAGTTTTAAAAAAAAAACCAAACCTTATCTTGCATTACTGTTAGTTGCACACGTTTCCTCACAGAACATGAGCCATCCTCTGTACAGTAATTGTATAGTTAATAGTAGCCTAAAGATGAAATCAGTGTTAGTAAAAAAAAATAAAGTGATTGGCCTTGCTCACCAGGCACATTGAACACTACAGCTATCACAGGATAAGCCATCCCAGAAGACTTGTGTGCAAACGTGCTACTCTGGGATAAACCCACCAATTCCTGTATAACTGAAATGTCGACATGGATTGGGAATGAATTGCTCTAAGTTATATCATATGCTCAGGTAAACAAGGCCAATATTTCCTCCATTTTTCAAGAAGCAGCAAAATAAAAGGAGTTTTTCCTCAATTCCACTGAGGGCAATTAATCAGCCAGCACCATTTTCTAAAGACACAGACATACAAACGGTTTAATGGATGCACTTTGTGTAACAGGGTTTGAGTTACTTTTTCATTTCACTTAAATATACATGAATGCCCGATGACAGCTCTGTCACATGAAACGTCACACTTAAATTAGTTTCCAATTAAAGAATGAATTGACATGGCAAGACTGGGACAGTTTAAACGAGCTCAGATAGGTCCAGCCTGTAACAACTATTAATTCTCAATTCAATGCACATGTCTAACTTTTCTGTTTACACAACTTCTGGATGTTTGACCAACTTTCCACTTGGGTTTTCTGTTAAGTTGACACTCAGAAAGCTTCTGGTAAGCTTTCTAAATAAGATCTCAAAGGCCCTGGTCGCTTACAGGTTCCTAAAGCAAACAGAGTATGTAGCTTCTTTATGTTTGTATAATCTTAAAAGCATCAGGAGCATCCATTTTTATTCACAGTTATTTTGTGGACAACTAAAAAAAGCAGAAGACTGGAGATAGAAGGGTTTTGGTCTTCCAAATGAAGGATTATTTCATTACAGGATCTCCTTTCCTGGTTAAAGGTTGCCAAGGAGCAGCAATGTCCCTAACCAAGTAAACCAAACTATGCAGGCATTCACAACACTCCCCTCCTCAAACTGACACTTTCACTACAATTAAAACAAAACAAAACAAATGAAACTAAAGCAAGCCTATAAAAAGCTCATCAGATAACCATGAACTCATTCTGCTTTTTAAAAAAGGATTTCTTTTAAGAATATTTCAGGTGTGAGAGAGACAGATGTGACATCTTTTAAACTGACATCTTTTAAACTGACATCTTCTATTTAAGGATTTATTTTTCTGGAAAGAAACTAGACTGAGCTCTTTATGAACCTTGGGTATTTTTCCTTTTTTTCTTTTTGTTCCATGTTTTGGTTATTTTGGATTCTTTCTTCCCCTTCCCACCATCATACTTCAAATTTATGTATCAATTGCTCTCTGCGAGTTAAGCTTACTCTAACAAACGTGCCGAACTAAACAAGGTTTTTAGAAGGAACATAAGCTTGGGAATTCAAACATTCTGCTAAATACAAATTCCCTTCACTCAAAGTACATACTTTGTAGGCATATAAAACACAAAACCCAGTGTCCCCCAACCATGTCCCAGAAACCACAACTACAAAAAAAAAAAAAGGCTTTGCAGAAGCACAATTTACCTGCCCATCTAACCACTCATCTATAAGTGAGCCATCACTAATACTCGATATGAATACCAATTCTAAAGTAAAACCTCAAAATCATAAGTTGAAATAAGGTCCCTCTAAAAACCAAAAGCCTGGCACTAAAACTCTCAAGTATCTCAGAAAGTAACAGTCTGAGAGACCAAGACATTTGTAACGCTTAGACAGGTGTGCGCTGACGACAGCACGGTACAAAAGCACAGGCATTGCCAGAGAGCAGCAGGAGCAGGGCTGCCCCGTGAGAGGGGATGAGTTGGGAGCTGAGGGTGACCCCAGCAGGGCACTGTCCTCACCCCACTGCAGCACAGTCCTTCAGGAGATGAGCCAGACAAGCGGAGAAATGGGTCCATCGACAGCACCAGGCATGGCCGGGGTTGAACCAGGTCCGGGGGGCGGCCAGGGACCCCCACCTGGGGCAGCAGGAGACCGGGCTGGAGACCACCAACCACAGAGCTCAGTCACTGACTGACAGTCCTGGGCTGATCTGAACTGGAGGTCCCAGACCTGTGGGCAGAGGATGGGGTGGAAGCCAGAGGTGAGGCTGGTCAGGGCCATTAAGGCATACAGGCACACTCAGGGTCCCCACACCCAACATAATTTCCAGGTGAAGGACCAGGCCAGCATGGTGCTCTGACTGCATTTTAAACCTTTAACGCTTTTGAGCACATGCTCATTTGACAGCTAAATTTCATTCTGCAAATTATCTCGCCTGAAACGGTTTGATGACAAACATTGTGTACAAAGTGTAAAATCAAAACAGGCTTTTGAAAAAGCATCTATCCTAAATGCAGTTTCATCAGTATGAAGATGAAGAGATACCATGTCTTAGTGGATTCTTGGTGAAGTTTAATATTCTCCTGTTTCAGTAAACCAAGAAAAAATCCTGAACAACGAGCCAACACCTTTGCTATCATAGATATTGGAATCCTATTTCTTACGTTATTTACTTCAAAAAGCCATATGGATAAAGTCAATGGCTGTGGGGAACACAGGGAAGACTGAAGATGGCAAAAGAGGATAAAGAATGAAAACAGATTTGACACAGAATAAAACTAAACCTTTAACCCGCAATCTCATTCCAAGCACAATGTAAGTTCTCTTAACAGCTTTCACTAGAAAGCAGCTTAAAGATGGAGCCTGATACAAACACTGTATGTCCCAGCTCAAGACATGCTTACTTATTCTCACTCGACACTACGTGCGGAAGCCCTACCAGCATATTGTCTGTGCAAAGGCAGCAGATATGGATGTACGATCTCTCCAACGGTATTTGATTCCCCCACAACACCGCTGCATCTTGCAAGGGGAGAGAGTAGAAATCACTGAGCGTTCTTGCAAGGAATCCTTCCCTGTACAAAAGAGTTTTCAAGAGGTACCACGCCCCCATCGTTCAGCAACAGAATACTGTTATTCACATACACAGAGGTAGCAAAAAACATGTATCTCATATAACCAAGAATATCTTCCAAGCACAACGCTGGGCACCAAACTGAAACACCTTCAAGCCACAGATGGCACAGCCGTTGTGGTTTAGGGAGAAAAAGGCTTATCATGACCCCAAGCAGTAACACTACCTATTAGCAACCAGCCTTCTTCACTGGCCAGTCCTGCATGAAGAACTAGGTCAGATTTACACTGCGACATGTAACTCAGAATTGCTTCTGATTTTTAAGAAAATTGGTTAGTTTCTGTACAAAATATAAAAATCTCCTGAGGGGTTTAAATTACCTGATGCAGATAAAAATTTGTGCGTTTCCAAAACAGTAATTTTTTTTCTTTACGAGACATTACAGTGAAACTAGGTCAAACCACTAGTACACAAAAAGCAAATAAATGAGTATTCTACATCTTTTCCAAACCTAAAACCAAAAGAAGCCAGAAATACAAAAAATTCCTCCTTCGTTCTCCCAAAGCCAGCTGGGGCTGGCCAGATTTTTTTTTTGTAGTTTTAAAAGACAGACTGAAGGGAGCAAGGGAAGCCGCTAGTTGTTTCATGAGGAAGAGGCCATGCAGCAGAAGCTGCTTTGTGTGGTGAAGGGCACTGCTCCAGTCACAGGGCATTCTCCTGCTTCCTTAAATTTATTTAAAGGCCAGGAGAGAAGAAAGGCTTATAAATAATTAAGGCCAAGATAACGCTCAGGACATTTCCAAGTATGTAACTTGCTCCTCTGTTACAGACTTCATATATTTAACTGTACCACATTCAAAGGAGCGTAAAAAAAAAATAGCATCTGATATGACATGCACTTAAAGCAGAATGCTTTCTCTCACTTCATTTGCTTTTGTACATAATTTCTGAAACTCCAGGAAGAAAGCAATTACTGTCAAACTGCAGCCTGTATTTACCAACAGCGCGTGGCACCCCTCCAGCATTCCTAGCGCTGCAGGAGCAGCAGCACACCTAACAGAAGTATGTAACCCTGGGCTGGGCACGAGACCGCAGCATTTGATGTAAGCTGCAAGTGGTGCGCAAGCCTACAGTTTTAGGGAGGAATAAAAATAACAGTGTATGAGAGACACGACGTCTGGCACAATCCATCTCCATCTAGTTGAGTTCTGTCTAGAGGAGGAAATCTCTCCCTGTGAAATAGCTTTCTCTCCCTTGATTGCTCTTCATGCAGGTAGAGCATGGCAAGGAGTATTCCTGTACGTTACAAGGTGTCTCTATCCCACCCAGTTATGGGTGGAATTCCCATCAAGCCTGATAAAGTCTCAGGAGTCAAATTCATCTCTGGACAGATGAAAGCGGTTTTTAACCCTTACATAATACAAGCCTTCTGCTGCAAAGCCACTGTTTTCAACTGCTTGTTTATGCAGTCCCTGGCAAGACGTGGACCTCATCCCCCAGCCATTTAAATCTTTAAAAATCCTTGGGGAGATTTAAGTATTACCATAATCCAAACAGTAATAAAACCAGTAACATTCTCACCTCTACATTCTGGAAAAAGAGTAAAATTCTACTTTCACTTCATTTTTATAAATATTACAATATCCTGTGCAGAACTTTCAAGGTTTCTAAGCATCTAGAGGTTCCATACCTGTGTGCATGAACAGATGCCAAGGACTCTAGGACATTCAAAGCATAAGACAACTGCTACTGTTACTACTACTGTGCATCATCAGACACCAATACACGGTGGCCAAAGATCAAAAATCATCTCAAGTAGCATTTCTACTTTCCCAATTCCACCACAGCTTTCCCTTCCCAGGAAAATTTCCATTTTCCATCAGATCCATCTTTGCTGTAACAGTTTTTTTGTATCTAAGTTGTCATGCGTTTTCACTCTATCCAACTTGGGTCAGATTCTGCTTTCAGTAGTCCAAACAAAATGCCTAGAGGTTTAAATAAAGTCAAAAGAATCACTCCAATTGGGACCAGTTAAAATTCTACCCTTTCTTTCTTCTCTTTTGTTGCAATACAACAGTGAGTACGTACTCACTGACTCTGAAGTGCATAAATGTTAGTAGGTGCACCCTTTGTTATCCCCTCCTCCCCTGCTAAAGCGCCCCTCTTTTTGTGTAAAAACACCTTTCTTGTGCATCCACAGAACAGTTTTATGGAGTTTCATGGACACAAATCTATCAGGCAGACACCTAATTACTCTTCTGCATCAAGGTGCACAAGTACCAAGTATTTTTGTGGATCTCATTAAGTCAGCGTCTGTAAACAGTCTCTATCACAGAAACGATGTGAACTTCCCAAACTGAAAATTAGCGCCTTATCCATTACTTCCTTACTTATCGCTCCAGAATACCCTCAACGATCTAACAGGTCTTTATAATGCAACTACTGATGAAGGACTCTTTTTGAGTTAGTGTAAGCATTCAAGTTAGGAGTAACATCTGCATAAAGTAACATACCCAAAATGATGCCTGGGTTGCCACTGTGATCAGTTTTAATCCACAAGAATATCAGTAATGAAGCTGGAGTTTTTACCACTCACCTGTACACTTTGTAGAACTTTGTGCTCTAAAGTTAAAAAAACAAAACAAACCAAAATGCCAGACCCCAGTAGTTTCCCTTCCTGAGTAAGAAATGCTGCCTGTCTGTCCATGCCAGGTGTCTGCAGCAGCTCCACCTCTCTGCCATGGCAGGGTTTAGGGTGCAGCAGTTAACCATTTACAACCTTCTCACACCTCGGCTATGTTATTGCAAGACCTCAAATTAGACACAGCCAAGAGTGACTGGTGCCTGGATGGCACCTGTCCAAGGATGCAGTTTTGTACGTGAGGCAGGCTCACCTAAGAGCTCACTACTGCCAGGAACAGGCGAGAGGTCTTGCTTCCCCCCCTGCCCCTTAATTCCAGAGCGCATTGCCACAGCTTGTCTTATGCCAGCTCTAGAAATCTGCTGGGACCTCCTCCTGGTTGAGCCACTTCACCTCCCTAACTTAGTAATAGAATAGGATTCTTTTCAGTTTGGTTAGTGAGTTTAAATAGCTCACAGTTGGAGCCCAGCATGAGTAGCTCACCTGGTGCAGGGAAGAGAGCAGAACCACACAGCTCAGAGAAGGAAGAATAAGAGCAATTCTGCCTTAATTGACAGCAGTTGGCCAGGTCAGCTGAGCAGTTTGTGAAATTACAGCCCAAGGAAGGCTCCTGGTCTCAGCAGGCAAGGGAACTCCCCAGAATACATTCCCATTCTTCCTGTATGGCAAAGCTACATTAGAATAAAAGTTACTTTCTCCGAAATAGCCAGTTGATTCAAAACGCACTGATTTTTTTTTTTCCAAAAGAAAGCAATTTATTCTGTAATTGAATGTCCATAAGAGGTGTTAATACTGCAAACTCGGAATGTTTTATACATGGACAAACCATTCAGAAGAAGAGAAATGAGACCAGCATTTTGGTATTTTGGCACATCCTTCTTTCAGACCTGGTACTACACCTGTTCTCTAAGTGCCACCCTTCAGAAAAGGCACCGAAGGCACAAGGTCCTGCATCCTAAATTTTTACTAAACACTTCCTAGCAATCAAAGATCAGGAAAACCTAACTGTTATTGTAAGGGTCAACTATTTAAAATCAATTATAGCCAAGTGTCTTAAAACCTCTCAGAAGATTTGATAGGATTCTTCACTTTCTGTCCCTATTTTACCCCACTGGCTACAATCAGTAGCAACATAGTATCAGCACCATTTACTTTTTCTTTCAGTTAGTCACCTTTGTGAAAGGTTTTCAACTCCTTCAGGCTCGCTGGAGCTATAGTGACTATAGGAGATTACATTTCCTGCTAAATGTGACTGATAGGCGTGCAAAAACCATTATAAAAACAGTGAAGGATATGCTTAGTAAAAACCACAGGAAAACTTCTTACAGTGCATTTTCATTATTCTCTCATGTTACAAAGACATGAGTAAAACTGCAAATAAAAGTTCTAAACACAGGATAATATGAAGAGCAGAAGCAATAACTCTAATAGAGGCAAGTAATTGAATCAGATAGGGAGTAAAATTATACATCCCAGTACATTCAACGCTAGTTAAACATACGCTAGCACAAACCAGTGCCAGTTGCTCTATAATTTCAAATGATGCAATAAAAAGTTTGTTAAAAATAAAGGCAAAAAAGTTCAAACATCACCTATCCCACTTTAATGAAAAAATACCTATTTTCAAGAGCTGGCTGCAGTTTCACTTCTGTATTGGGATTTTGCAACGGGACAGTGACAAGAGAGCACTTGGAGATTAAGAAGCAAATAGCCACAACGCTTGTGAGACTGCAAGATCTGCCTGCAGCTCGTTACACAGGTACCACCACTCTGGTGTCAGATGAAGACTGAAAGCTGCCTAGCTGCGTTCACGCAATGCTGCTCTCAGCCGAGACCCTGCCGGGAAGGCGTGTTACCCCAGCAAAACATGGTCCTATGCACTTAATAAAGGTGTGATATTTCTGCTCCTGCCTTTCTTCTGATTTTAATACGGCTTATACAACTGAGCTTCTACAATTTCTACTCAAACAGTGGTCACGCTTGTGTACCTCCCGTTCTCCTTTGCTTCCTTTAATATATATATTTGGAAAACACAAAGTCTTTCAAATGAATAGAAACTGGGAAAATTTGGGTTATAACTACAGATTTCTAAAGTGCATCACACTACCTCTAACTCTAAAGACTCCAAAGTCAAAAAGTTACCTATTTAATGTAAGGAGGTTCCAACACGTTGGGATTCCTTGGCCCACCAGGAAAGGAAATGTTTTCTTTAAAAAAATCTGTCTTGTAAAACCCGAAGAATCACATGTACAACTGGGGGAGAGAGGAAAGATCAGCAAGAACCACTCAACTTGCAACAGATGAAATGTGAACAGTGTGGTGGCCCCTCCAAACTGCAAACCTGTCCTTTTCCTTACGGGAAGGAGATCCAGTGCTGCCCCCGCTGACGTCAGTAAGCAGACTGGCACCAAGTGAAGCAAGACCCATACCTGCAGGCTTACAGTAAGAATAAAACTTTGTCCAGTTTCTTGACGTTCGGAGCAATGGTCTGCTTCCCAAGAGATGCTCAATTAATCCCATTCATGTATTAGATAATGAACCGGGATAATGCAATGGAGGAAGCGTGGCTGCAGATAAGCAACGAGAGCCAAGCGTGATGGGGTGGAGGAGAAAGGGAGGAGAGGGGGAGAGAGAGAGAGGAAAAATAAAATTAAAAAAGCACGCACACTGTACATCCTAACCCACAACTGGGCACATTTAATTACGTAAGTAGATATTTCATACAAGATCATAACATGAACTTTTCAACTTGCATGGAAAAAAGCCTCTCCACTAGTCAATGCATTAAAACATCGATGCTACAAAAGGCTGAAAAAATTCCTTCAAGTTCTATCAAAGGAGGATTATATTGTGGGCACATGCATGAAGAAAGTAAATCTGTTATCTTTACTGAATATAGGCCTTGATGTAAATCACGCAGCCACAGTCTATGAATAACTGCATTTGTTTCGACAGCAAAACACCTCATCTAAAATACAGAATAGCTGCCGGAAATGAGCTAATGGTACTTTTCTTTCTGTATTAAAGGATTATTTTCCAGTGCCCACTGTGTGGGCTTAAACACTAGCCTGAAACAGTCAAAATACTTAGAAGTAAGATTTATGGCTAAAGGGGGGGGTAGGGGGGACCTTCTTTGAAGCGACTGACTTCTTTGACCGGTGTCTCAGAATTACAAGGCTACAAAAGGACCCCTCTCTGTGAGCAGCCCTCTGTGTTCTTCCTTCATCTCTGTTGCAGATCGTATTGATAAACAAGATTTGAAAACAATTACCTGGTTATCACGGAGCTGGATAGCACATAGGAACTGAGATATTATTAACAACAGATGTCATGGTTTTTTTCTAATAATATTTAACAGGGAAACTCTTACACCTCAAATACCACTCAAGCCATCAATATGAATCCTTCAGCACTAGTATGTTTTTCAAAAGCTTTCAAAGGAGCTTGGGAGAAAAATTATGAATTTACTTCCGCAGCACTCCAATAAGTGCTGCTAATTGCATTGACAGAGGAAGGAATTGTACAAACTGTAATCCCATATTGTTTCATTGTACAAAAGTGTAATTTTTCTTTTTTAGTTACAGCAGTACCATAGTAGATATGTTTTGATTGGCTGCTTATTTCCTCTAACGTATTATTTGTAATTAATTTACTCAAGAGAACAGCTTTGCACTGAAGGTTAGTAAAACTGTATTAGTTTTGGAGTGTAAAATACAAGTTGCAGCTTTATACACAAAACCACTGTAATAAATTCTAAAAACTGTGGCATGCCATTCTTTGCTCAGCTTTCATAATAGTGCTTCAGTAAATGCTTTACTACCTTCCCCCATAAGTGTGGACAAAATACTCACCCTTTACATATGATGACAGCTTTATTTGGAATCATACTTGAGGTTATCAGCTTTTAATGAGATTAAAGCCTGATTCTTATTAACTGACCCTATTAGAGAAGGTAGTTGCTTTGTTACACTTCAGAGAGAAAAAATGCTTTGCAGAAACTTTTACTCGGTCATGAGCTGAAAAGAAATTCTTCTTTAAAATAAAACAGCTTTATTCCTTGCTCAAATTAATCCAGTTTTATGTTAACGTTCTAGCATACAACTGGAGCAGCAAAGGCCAAAACTGACTTGTAAGCTTGTGACCCTCCCTAGCTCACAAAACAGACTTTGTATATTAAAATGGAGAGAGACAAACATTAACATCTAACATTAACATTTTCTTATTTTTTTGTTCTTTGCAAGCAATTCAGATTTAAAACAGAGACGTTAGTCTGACTTTTAGTTCTCATATGAAAAACAGTAAGGTTACTCCAAATCTAAGTTGCACAATTTATAAAAGAAACCTAGATCTAAACAGAACTTGCACAAAATCAAAACATCTTCCATATGACCACAGGTAGGTGTATTTGTTGTACATGCATACCAAGCTGGCACAAATAGGCCTTTGATCCATTGTAGTAGCCATTGAAGTGCTACTGAATGCGATCAAAGAAAAATATTATATATAGATTATGGAAGTTTATTGTCTTATTTATAAGTACAAAACCTAAACACCAGAACAGAAGAAGGTGGAGTAAAATAAAAAATGGTTAAACAATCTCTCTGTACGTATCATGTTTTCTTGTTCGGTATCACTTAATTGGACCTGCAGAAATCTAAGGAGATGAGGTATCTCTAACATTTACACTCAGCATTAACTGGAACGCAGGGAGAAGCAAGAGAAGAAACAAGGAACAAAAATAAAATGAGTGGAGAAAGCCCACGTGGTACAGCCCTTCCTGTAATTCTGTCTCTGGTTAGCAAGTTGGAAGCATCTCGTTTCTTTAACTTGAAGCCTGATACTCACATTCCCCTGCAGCTTAATGTGAACATGGACAACAGATCACACTCACGTCTTAAAGGACCTAAATGATTCAGCACAGCAAGCCCACAAGCTACAAGGCCGATAGCAAGAAACCTTACGTTTACGTCCACTTTGAAGAAAAGGAAATTAAATTTCATAATCCCCAGTTCTACCGCAGAAGTAGGCAATGCCATATGGATATACCGATCACATTAAACAGAAGAAAGTAAAATCTGTCCTTCGCAGCTGTGAAGACACTCATGCCTACTGAAGTGCTGTTAAGTATGGCCACCACTCCCATGAAATCAATTAACCTGTACCTACGCAGCATGGGAGTGAGACATGTCTCCAACCACAGCCTTTCTAGAACCAGTGCTGAATGGCAACAGGTTGAACAGAAATCCAACTGCAGACCAACTGTGATACCGGTGTGCATTTTATTCAACAATTTACCACAAAGACAAGTCTGTGGTAACACAAATTCCTATTATCATGGAATTGTAAGTTGCTGTATGTGATGAAAAAAACAGAGCAGACAAAACCACGCCTGATGCTGTCTTACAGCAGCATCTACCGCATACAAGGCAACAGTGTCAGTGGAAGGGAAAGAGAAGCACTCCCCACCAAGCGGCCGGTGCGCTGCAATTCCACCCGAGCTGTTTATTACTGTTAAAGTTCATCATTTCCATTTGCAGAGACAAGGCTCCAAGACAAACTTGCCAAGAATTAACCAGTTTGCCTTTTTTATAAAATGATTAGCTGTGCTTTTGAAAGAGTTACTAAGGACCAAAGGGTCGCGGGGTAATTATTTACAGAAGTAATGCCAGGGATGAAGCGACAGATAAAGCCGTTACAAAGACCATGCAGAGTAAGGAATGAGAGACTCCCACAATTTGTTGACAATCCCTGTGAAGCGCGATTCAGCTCAGAGATAGCACCAGCTCTGTTCTTCCCTCTTGATACTGATAGAATAATGACAATACAAAATTTGACTCAAGACCTTCAGTTCTCCATTTCCAAGTTCACACTGGAACTACTTAAGAAGAAAAAAGAAGAAATCAAGCCCACCACATGGTAGACGTCATGAGGAAGTGACGTTGCCTTGCTTTGGTTTGGAAAGGTATTCAGCCTAATTATGACAGAATTGAAGTTATTCCTTTTCAGCTAAATAAAGGCTACGTCTGCAGAACAAACCACTCTCCCGTACCTCAGCGTAAGGCGGGTTTATAACCTGCTCTTGTGGGAGGGAGACTGGAGGCAGCAGAGTTCAGCCTTGACTCTCTAAGAGGGAACAGGATCACTGGAAAGGAGTTTTAAGTATCCTCGTGAAAGAAAGCACAGCTCGTATCTTCCCCAGCCACTCCCCCCCACTGCAGAATACAGGACACTCAGTCCAAAAGTATTTTCAGTGCCTAAATATAACGCAGGCATTCACATAGCATAAATAGGAGAATCCTTCTGAAGGGCTATATTCAAAACAACCTCCATTTTTAAGTTCAAAGTCATACTGGCATGTCAAATTCAGGATATCCTTGTAAGAATAATGAATTTATTGTTATTGTACCCAGCTATTTTTATAAAGCTTCTGGAAGCAAGAAACATGAAATGTACTTAAATGACTACTCGTATACCTTTGTGTTTCTCTTCAGTCACAAGCCAAGAATATTTGATGGAATATGGTCAATATCCTTATGGGATTTCATAACATCAATTTTCATTGGCAACCATTGATTACATACCCCAAAATCAAGCTGCTACATTTTTTCAGTCTTTTTTTCTAAACTTTGATATATAAACTTGTCAGAGTAAAATATAGCTGGCCCTTACTACTACAGTTTATGCCAAAAATAATATGAAACTATTAGAAACACAGAGCCTAGAATTCAATTGGAAAAAGAATACTGCAAAATATCCAAGCGTAAACATTACAATTATATCAAGAAAGAGTGAGGAAAAAAAGTGTAGTTTTGAAGAAAAGCTAACAGGTAAAAAACAAACAAAAAAATCCAACCCAACCCAACCCAAACAACAAACCCTCACAGATAGAGGACTGACAGGGAATCCCAAAAGGTCACAGAAAGAAAAATCTAAGAGACAGTCCAAGAACCCTCTTTCTTGTTGTGATCCTCCTACTCCATCAGGTGTTCTGGTAGAGAAAACCAATTGCCATTAATTTCCAAATAAGGTGTCACTGGGGACCATTAAACGCCATGCTATGAAAGGATTTGTTCCTCTTTCTAACCGCATTATCCCATCTGAACAATCAGCTCCTGCAAGACACAGCGTTAGCTGTTCACGGCTATCGAAAGCGGTAACCCAGCTGCACCATAAATAACCGGCAGTGAATTAAACTCTTAAAAGTGACAGGTATCTTCAGTTCTTACTGGAGCAAGTGTGTGCCAGCTTGGGAGACGTAGCATGCTGACACCAGCTACTCACGACAGACGAATTTCAAAATCCTTCCTTACTCAAGTAAACCAATCACTTCACCGGCAGTAGGATGTATGCACTGGCAGATACACGTCTTCTAACAGTGACAAGGGCAGCACAAAATCTTCTACCATGTTCTCACAACTGAAATGATAATAAATTAGTAGACCCACAAGACCAAGTTCATATTGCAGGATCCTTCTTCAGGTGACTGGGCTAAACAATGTTTTGCCTGGTAGTAAGACTCAAATAGCACCCTCTCCTTACCATGAGGTATGAAAGTATTCAGCCTTACAGGAGAAAAAAAAAAAAAACCACAACTTTTTTTTTTTTTTTTTTAAGTTAGAGCAAGTATTTAGATTGCAGAGGGGAAAAAACCCATCACTTTGGCATAAAGTAGAGAGAGAGTGGGGAGGGAAAAAAAAGGTTGGCAAAGATAAGCAAAGAACATAGAGAAAACATTTCTTCAGTGCAGATAGAAAGGGTAAAAAACTTTTCAGTTGTTGGCCGATTTGTACAAGTTTCAAAAGTGTTCTGAAGAAGTAAAACAGTGGGTGGCATGAATCCTATGTAACATACATAATTTAAAAGACCAGACCCTTCTCTTAAACTCCTTTGCCAAGTCAGGCTGCGCTTTTTTCCCACCGCAGCCAAAGCTCATCTACTTTTTTTTTTTTGTAGAGAGCTAGTAAAAAGCAACTCTAACTCATCTAACTTGTCTTCTAAACAAAAAAATGCACAAAAATCTGGGACTTACACCACTGATCAAAAACAAAGGTAGAAACCACCTCAAGCCTAATTTATCTTTTAGCTCCTTCAGTACAGAAGTCCAACATAACTACTCATTACCCATTTTCAAGAGTCAGGCTAATCCATTTATGCGGGTTATTATTCAGAGAGCAGGAGAGAGCAATTATACCACTCCATGAAAATAAGTTCACATTAGCATATTCCTATCAACTCCTGAAGGTTCACTTCTGTTCACCTAGTACCTCACAGAAGTGAGAATGATATATTTGTGCACAGATGTGAAAAACACTACAGTAGTTTCAAAAAGTTAACAAGTGAAGTAGCCCATTCTGGAATCAAGACTGCCTGCCAGCCTAGACATCAAACAGCCTCCCGATTTCTCACTTTGCTTTTCCTTGGAAAAGTCTTTATGCAACTTAAGGGGTTCTAGAGAACAAAATTAACTACTTTTCTAGCCAAGAAAAGTAATAATGTACTACATAATTTCCTACCACTACTACAGCTACCTGTGGAGTCTTAAGAAATTACAAACGCAAGAGAAGATTGTCTGGGATCTTGAGAATTAAGGGAGATGTTCAGGCAAGACGACCTACATTAAAAAATGGTCCACACAGTTGAGGAGGTTTGAACACCCTCTTTCAGCTGGAAAAACAAGACAGGAACGACATAAAAACTCTCAAGTGGTACTAAAATTATGTGCCTTAGCAGTATCCCATATATAGTTAGGTCCCCTTCACAGGGTGGTACCCTGAATACTGCACAATGAAAACAGAGGAAGAGTCTGGCTATAGACACTAGTATAAACCTGCTTTTATAAGTATTGTTTTCCTTCTACAGAACAAAGAGTGGATTATTCCATGTAACATTTTATTCTCCTGTAAATGAAGAATACAGCATGCAGACTTCCTGTAGTGGAACACATTTTTCTTTTCCATATGCAATTTAAACTGCCAAGTTTAAACAGAGAAAAATAATATATGTATCCATGGATATCTAATTTTAGAAAGACAAACAGTTCTCCTGCTCCAGCAGCGGGGAAAAAGATGTAATAACTATTTGTTTCTTACCAAGTCATACGGAAAGGAACTATGACAGTACATGACATGCGCAGAAGGTAGTAAGGACTGGAGTTGGGCAAGTGCTTACGAGGGAAACAAGGCTTCTGTGGCTCTGCATCTGAAATGGACTGACTACAGTCAAAGCCATCACATCTTATTGCCAGCCTGATACGCTAATTTTTCTAAAATGGAAAAGCTTTGAGAAGAATAATGCCTTTAGAGCCTTTGCAGCCATTTTCAAGCCCTATGCCGTGTTAGTAAGCACTGAAATTGGCATCATTATGACTCCATGAAAGGAACTGTAACGTCTGTATGTAATTTATACGCATTTTTTCCCCAAAGTCATTGTGGTTTTGGCTTACAGAATTTAGCCAGAAGTCTTCAGAAACTTAGCTGGGAGACTTTTATACCTAGAATCTGAAGCAGAGAGCATCTAGATATTTTTATTGCATGCAAACACACCTTCATCACATATTATAGTTCTTGCAACCAAAAAGGAGTAAAACCCAGCATCTGAAACGTACTATAAACATCCCAAAGGGAATACAGCCTGAAAAACAAAACAAAAAAATTCCAAGAGACAGTTGAAATTTGTTTCTTTTCTAAGAAAAAAGAAAGTTGCATTTCTCAAAACAAATACCTGGATATAAATGTAGATGGTCTGGAACACTGTGAACAGCCAACAGATCTGGCTGAGCAAGCAAATTAGCCAGGAAACATAGGACACTACTAGTAAACAGTTTTCTGAAATCAAAAAGTAGCATTCTTTTTATTTTTAAAAAAGAAGAACTGGCACCAGAAAAGCTTCTGTGGAGAATGTATTTTCTGTTGACACAAAGCTACAGAAAACCGCTGGAGATGCACTGTTTCAAAGTATTTTGGATGCTAAGTATAAATTCTTTCCTATTCTGACTGTAAAAACAAATCATGCATGCTTGAATTTTAAAGTTTATTTTCTACTTTAGTTTTAGGCAACATAATAAACATACTGAAACCTTTAAAGGAAAATAATTATGTTCACTATAGGACACATTGTTTCTGTATGAAGAGGTCCCAGTAAACAACAAAGGCAAGCATCTAAAAAGTGGATAAAACCCAGTATGTTACAGGTTCTGGAGCAGGAGGATGGACTCTCCTTACAAATGGAGTATCAGTGCTGGAAAACTGGTGCCAAAACTAAGGTATGAAAAGGCCCTTATATTTATCTTAAGCAGCTGCTAAAGGTAGTAGCACTCTCCTTAGTAAAAGTCACTAGTCTCTACTACTAGCAAAATTTATTCCTGTCAACAGAATACAGTTCCTCAGAATTACAAGCTGTCTAATTAGCAACTGAGTTAGCTAGTTTCAATTATGAATAAGCTTTATAATTCAGATATACCTTCAGGTAGTATTACACAATTTATAAAACACTTTCATTCTTTATATACACTACTAACTAGATCCGTGAAAACAAGAATTGCTATCTCACCTTCAGAACTGAAACGTGCCTCGCATTTCTGATCTCTTGTCCAGAATCAGCAGACAAAAGTTTACCAGTCCTCAAGGCATGCTGAATCCTATTTAAACTGTCCAGGTCACCCGGACTTGAAAATTATGTTTATTTTCCTTCCTCAGCTCTTGCACATAGAAACTCCCCACAGGATTGTACCAATCACAAATATTTATCGTAAGAGATCAAATTAGTAATCTTGGGATGATCTTCAATGCTTGCTTTTATTTGTTGACAATATCATTAACAGAAGGCAAAAGCATCTGATCCAGAAGGACAGAGAAAGGAAATATAATTGGATTATCACGATATCAAAAGTATGACAAGGCTTATGACTTTTTAAGGATGGACACTGAAAAGTTATTGTCCAACCTGAGAAGTTGCTAACGTTAAATCTCAAGAGACATATACCCTGTCCTTAAGTTTGGTAAAATATTGGTCAGAGATGCACCTATTGTTCAGTGTGATTTGCAGTTTAATTATCTTGGTTAATAAAAACGTTAAAGTATACACAACTAAAATAAATTTCATTTAAGTAGATGGTCTGAGGACAAAGTAACTACCCACACCCACCAAAAAACAAAAGGTCTGTAGAAAGTCCAACTGAAAAACAAAATAACAAAGCATTTTTTAAAGGGCAGTTTTGAAATTTACTATAAAGTCTAGAAATAGCCACTAAACAATTACAATGATGAATTTAGCTTTCCGAATTACAACTGCATTGTGCAATTTCAGTGAGTTATGCTGGATCCCATGCAAGGCACTAACACCCCCATCTCAAAGTCCTACCAAGACCTTATAAACTACAGACCAGCTGATCTCCCTTCTCTAACTCTCTATGTGGTTCTTTGTCAGTGCCCGGCTCAATTTTCTGTTTCCTTATTTTTATCACACATGAGAACATTGGGATATTTTGACTACTTATAGCGTTCAAAATGGTTTTGAATGAAAATAGCCAAAGAATCCAAATAAAATTAATCAAGGGAAAATAACGATACATGACACTCATTTCCCTCTGTTAAAACCTTGCTTTTTAACCCAAATTTTATCTGCTAAAAGTTTACCAGCCAGATTTCCTCCCCCTGTTCCAGCCACTCAGGCACTGCAAAGTGGCTGAACCTCTCTCCCAGCAGCCAGCCAAGAATTCCCTAATTTCCGACCCATGCAGTGACCCAGGCTGGAGCGTTGGGCCAGAGGTGCCCTGACAATCAGGTAGCCCTTGTTTTCCACTGCCTGTGCTGAGTAAACCTCGACACAATTCTTCTTTTCAAACAATAAAACTTTAAAACAAACCAAACAAAGGCTCCTAAAAATCCCCGTAACAGGGAGCTGAAACATGTTCATGAACACACAAAAAAACCCCCTTAAACCTGATCTAACATTGCTTAGGAAGCCCAAACCCTGGTCATGAGCATGTGTTCAAGACCTGACAGACAGGGTGGTTTGAAACATGATACAGTCTCTTTGATACAGCTCACTAGTTTAGAAGTGGAGGGGCCGTATCCTATTAAAAATAACAGGAAATTGACCACAGCAATAAATCTAAAGCTTTGGCTGCTGCAATTTCTTCTCTTCCATGAGCAGTTGTCGGTGCGCAAAAACCATGCAACTTTTTCTTTTTAAAAAAGAAAACAAACAAGCAATTAAAAATCACTCCAAAACTGGAGCTTCCACTCGGTAATAGCTTACATCAGCCAGTCACAGCCTTGCGAGACCTAAATCCCCAAGATCTTCTCCCTGTCATGCCAGGATATCCTGTTATATTTTGATGGTTCACTGCTGCCTCCAGGCAAAACCATGTCACTGAGAAAGTTAAGTCAGTACACTAAGACTGACAAGTCCCAAGGAATCTCATCAAAGGCTTTGCCTTCTGACAGGACTTGTGTTACTCTTTTCATGCAATTTCTGCACCCAAGTGATCTCTCTATCTCCTCTAATAGCATTTTTCTCTTTATCTACTGAAACAAATTAAGATCTGAGACGACGACAGCTTCTTCTAATGGCTTACCAACGCTTAAAAGGGATTGCACCAGCAGAGTTATCTCTGCGAATCCCACTAGTGGAGATGCAGTTTCTGCTGGGCTGGAGAAAAAGGGATGGGGGGCAGGGAAGGGGTAGCCAAGCCTCTTCCTTGAATGGAATAAAATACATACGCCAAAGGATTTCATTCAACTGGCAGAGGCTACACTGAGCTTTTTGCCAGCATAACTGTGCCTATCGTGGGTATGACTTGTTCTCCCACTCCTAAAAGGCAGAGCTTTGCCAACAAAACTTTAAGGACTAAGACCAACAGTGTGGGTGTGGGGTTCGGTTTGTTTTCAGTACACACGAGTGAAGTTAACCATGGTCCAGTTTCCTGCCAATCTAATCCACACGTCATATAATGCCAGTATTTTCTTTGTTTCTTATTCTGATTAGGTCCTACAAGCACTTCTGGAGCAGACTTTTCAGTCAGGCAATCCTCCTCTGAAGCCATTTTATTTATTTTTTTTAAATCCCAGTGTAAGATTCCAAAGGTTGGAAAAATATCAGGGACAAGTGGTTCAATACAAAGAGCAGATATCTACTTTAAGAGCTAAAAGTGCTTCTAAAACACGTATATTTTTCCTACATTTAGACAACCAGGACATGCTAGTTGTATGAGGTATTTACAATGAAAAGATCAAACCACTGCACCTACTAAAAAAAAAAAAAAACAAACAGCAACAAAAAACCACTCTTCCAGCTCTAGAGACTTAAAAACCAGAAGCTGAACCTCCTTGCACTAGGACTAATTATAGCAGAGTAGTTACAACATGTTTGGAGATCACCTCACCTATGAGTATATGCCAAAACCAGGGCTCAGTTCTTTCCTGCTACCCTGGAGGAAGGTGGGAGGGATGTAACTTCCATTTTGGATCCTGCAGGACCCCAAGAACTATCTCCCTTTGGAAACATATATAGGAAACAGAGTTGAAAGATATTCCTCTCCCTTGCATAGATTATTTTTGTAAAGCAGTTTCTTTGACTGTAAAAGCTATGCTAGAGCTGGGACTGCTATGTGCATCTTCTCATTTCAGTCACCTGATTTTGAATCTCAACCAGTTCCTGATCCCAAGCATGAGAAAGACACCACATATTTTTCAGAAGATCTGCCTCCAAGCACAAAAGCTTGTTAGCCAAAACGTTCCATTTCTTGACATTACTCCTGGATAGTCTCTTCTCTAGCATCAAACGGCCTAATACAGAAGTCTGCGAAGTACATGGTGATCCCACTGGCAGGAAAAGTATGTTACATCGGCAAAGGAATCATCATCAGGCCACCAAAATGACTTTCCACTAGCATACTAGAAGGGAGAGTTCGAGCTATGGAATTTCTTCATGCTTGAGGGCTAACTCTTACCAACAGCAACCCATCTGTCATACATTGTTTTATGTCTGCTTTGATTTCATTTTGCTGCAAAAAAAGGGAATGCACCTCAGAAATGTTACGGACCACCAGATTTGTTTCATATATTATCAAAGCTAAACATTCAAGCATTCTATGGAGATTAAGAGATTAGAGTCCAAGTTTTTATTCTTCTGTGTGCAAGGCTCTCTCTTTCAATCATATTAAAAAGTGGAGTTCAAGGTATGTTGTTAATTCCTGAGGGGAAATGATACATAACCCACATGCACAAAGAAGTTGGCTTGCATGCGGTTGTTTTTACAGCATGGAATCTGTTTCAATCTATGTTTGTTTAACAAGATGAGAGTCTAACAATGGTAATTTACTAAAAGCTTGTGCGCTAAGTATGTACAATACCAGAAACAATGGTCATAACTCCTTCCAAAGATATAAAACCATCTACAAAACTACCAAAACATAAGCACTGCCCTGGATTAGTTGTTTCAAAACCCCACATTCCAAACAGCTTCATCATTTCAATAATCTATCTATAAACACTTTAACTAATTTTGGACTACTGTTTCACATTCCAGCAATGAGTTACTGCTAGTGAATCCAGCACAAAATTTCACTATTTGTATTTTCTTTTCTTTTTTTTTTGTAATCCATAGTACATTACTGTTTGCTCAGACACCTTTTGCAACAGTAAATCTTGGCTTAAGTATTGTACTAGAAACACCTATCGTTTAAATACCTATTTACTATTAAGCTCCTCAATCTATATTTAAGCACTTGAATAACCAGCAGCTTGTACAACTAATGGTCAGCGACAACACAGCTGCAGGAGGTGAAGTGGCATTCTGCCTTTCCAACAGGCCTGTTTGTCACTGCCCAGGCCCAGCCTGCATCCTGCAGGATTACAACCATAATCACATTTTGAAATGATTCATTATTTACAACAGTTATTTGAGGCTTACTAGATGATATTCTGTTCTCTCTGAAAAGCTGATACAGCTAAATGAAACTTTGTGATGAACAACCTCTGCCTTTAGCTGTTGCATCAGATAGGTCAAAACTTCTTCAATCCCTACCCTGTGTGTTCCCAACACACGTACATTACAGAACGTATCTCACCATGATTTATGTTAATACCTTACCTGCTTAGTGTCTGTGCCAGAAGACTGAACTTTTCTTTGTCTTGCTGAACATGTGGACTGTAAAAAAATGTTGGTACAACATTTGCATTTTGCTCTTACAATCAGAGCCCGGATACAGTTTTAAGTCAAGAGAGCGTGGAAATTTCTAAATGGGCAAGTCACTTCATTAAAAAGGAATCAACCAGAAAACCACCAGGTGTAGCAATTCTCATCGAGGCTCATTATCTTAGAAAACAATTAACAACAACAACAACGTTTAAAAAGTGTGTTAAAAATGTTAGAAATACTTGCTTGGCAACAACAAACGCTTCCTTAATGCACAAACCTATTCCTGAGGACAACTGGGAGGGGGGTTTGCAGACAGTTATATTGTAGTAAGGTCTGTAAACTATGGGTCTTTACAGCGCACTTCTTACTACCTTCAAAAATAAAGTGTTTCACATTTCAGATACGTTTGGTCTTAATTAACTGCGGCAATCATTTAACCATCATTCAATCACACATACTTGGAGGGTGACTCATCAGATGTCAGGTGTTTAACTTGCATGCTCCTCAAGTAACCATCTAACTGCTGACATTTTTTCTCCTGTCTCCAAAGCATCGCGCACAAATGATCACAGTAGCAGAAAATTTGCATCAGAGGATTAATACTGTTAGTTATCATGGTTAGGATTAATACCATTAGGAGAGATCTGCAATGCCATAACCACTCTGAATCTTGTAACGACCATGAGCTAAGCTGCAAGTTGTCTCTGTAAAGAAAATAATTAAGGGAATGGAATTTCCAAGATGATTCGGAAATCCCTTTTTTCTGGTAATGTTCTACTGCTCTATTCTTCAGCCAGTACAATGCAGGCATCATCATTATTCTATTTCTTTAAAAATATAAATTCAATGGTGCTACCTATTTGAAGTAGATCTGTCATTTTAATTTAGCACATTTCGAAAAAGTAGCAAGTCATACACCTCATTGTTTTCCCCATTACTGGCAGGTGTCAATGTATTCAGCACTCGTAGAGCATCTGGTTAGCAAGATGTGGCAGCCTTCAAGTTTTGGAATTCCTTTCAGTGCTTCTCTAAAAGAGAATTGTTTTGATCCCCAAGTTGGTCCAGATGGTATCTCAGAGTTGTCCAACTCCTCCTTTCGAGATAGCTGCCACTATTGTACCACAGGGGTAAGCAAACAGGCTTTTCAAAGCAAGCCATCACTACTGGAGATGACCTATCTAAGGAAGTTCGTAACATCTAAATTCTCTAATAAGCACTGACAGGAGAGTTTTTGTAAATGCAAACTATTTCTCCAGTGTGTCAGACTAGACCTTTGAAGTCTCATGCAGCTGCTGGGCTGGGAGCACCAGGCAACAGATTTCCTCAGAACTCTGAGTGCTGATCCTAAAATTGCAATGAACAGCCTATATGGTTGGCTTGGACTGAAGAGCCTGATCCCACGGCCGGCAGAATGTCAGAGCTTGCATGGAAAAATCAACACACTGAAAACACTTAACAGCAACACAAGGAGGCAAGAAGAACAATTCTCTAAAAGTAAATACTGAAGAGAAGACAATTCCCATTACTAAAGCACCTTGTGCAATGCCCCATGGGCCTAGCAGTCCTCTTCCTGTCCCCCCAACTCAAGCCAACCTCAAAAGTCACAAAAATAAGCCCAGAATATCTCTCTGTAGCAACATTTAAATACAGAAGGCACAGCAACACTGACAATCAATGCACAAAGGAAAAAACAAGGGGAAAGTCAAGCAAGTTTCTTCCATTTTAGTAGTGCCTGCTGTCTCCCGCAATGCTGCCATTACAACACTGCGCAAGCCAAGCAAAGCCAAAGCCTTTCCTCTGGCTACTTTGCCTGAGCAATAACTTAATGCAATTCATCATGTAACCAAATAAAACAAAACACTTTTTTGATCCTTCAATAGGAAAAAGTACATGTAGATGTACGTGAAGAGAGATCCCTTGATAACGGAAAGCACTGCAGACTTCAGCCAGGCTTCATGTACCAAAAAAATTTACAAGTGAATTATAAGGGTATCCTCGACCTCTTGCAAAATAAGGCCAATTTTTCCGCAAACTATATAAAAACCACTGAAGTAAATGCACCAGAAGCACTGTATTTCTGCAAAACCCAGACAATTTAATATAAATATGCACATTTTACAAATAGGTGCAATTTTTAGCAGTTTAATACAGTGAGAAAAGAAATGCCAGTGCACATCTCAGTCTCTACAATTTAATCCCTGTTACTTGCGCTGAATTTTCATCTAGTCTGGACAGCTATCAGAAATTGCATTTTGCAGCTACTAAACCAGTTTTGAAATGAAATAGGAAAGTGTTTATTTGTGCCTTTTGGATGGAGGCATGTTAAGTAAAGAGTTAATGAGTGTAACTTGAATAATACCTTGCAGTATACAGAAAAAGATACTTGGCAGTATCTTTTCTACCATGGTGATGGAGCACTTCGGGGGAGGGGGGAATAAAAATCAGATATTATTATTATCATTATTATTATTATTATTAACCCTTTATTACAGATAAAACAACTGAGATGTATAAGAGGTGGAAATGAGGTACTCAAGGTTTCTTAATAACCCCAACCAACCAGAGTAACCAACATTCCTCAACGCTTTGGAGAATTCCTTTGTCTAATCCAAACTGGAAGTGAAATTATCCTTCTGGAAGTGCAGAAAAAAAGCTGTGTAGAGAAAGTGATTGTATCAGTATGATTAAGGAAATCCTCTTCCTCGAGATTGGTTTCCCCACTACAACACTGCAAATTCAACAAACCACATTTGGTCCAAGCATTTAACAGCTATTTACACTTTAGGAGCTCTTTTAGTTAGCAAATATAACATTGCCCTTAAGCTACCAAGGAAAGGGTGTCATCATTCCAAGAAATGCTCCAAAAATAAATCCCAATGAACGAAAAATTAGAAGTCACCTACTCTCCAAAATTACCAGACCTGATTTGGAAAATACAGCAAGTTCCTCAAATAAGGCAAAAAGATATAAGAACTATCAAAACAGCTTGTTAGAGAAATGAGGTCAATTTCTGCAACTATTCATTAGTCCTACATATCTAAATATATAAATACATTTCACTTGGATAAATGTTTTTCAATAAAAAGCCAGACAAAATCCCGAAAAACATTCTCAGTTTTGTGAACACCAAATATTAACTCCATTAAAGGGATATGGAAAACATACCCATGTGCAAGTTATTTTGATTTTTTAATGGAAGGATTCATTTTGCCAGTACCCATTCATCTTCTTTGAAAGGTGTGTTTTCTATTCACCCAAACACTAAAAAAGTAGTTTTCAAGTATGACTGATAAGACCAATATTCCAAATACTGCACATGGGTTTTTTTGCTTGTGCTCTAAACCAACAGAATATATTTACTCAATGTAAAATTTTTAAATTAAATACCAAGCTAATAGTATTTCACACTAGAACCTGAGAGAAAGAACTTAACTCCCTTGTGAATGTCACAAATATCGCTTTATGTTACACCTCAGCATCAAAACATTTTGCTTGGAATTGCTGTGATTAACACTTTGCTGACCATAGAAATCAAAGTGAAAATGTTTAAAAATATCTTTTCTTCAGCTTGTTAAGATGGATTATATGCTAAGTTTATTTAACAAAAACTTGCTACCTTTTCCATCAGCCTTAGCAATTTGGAGAACACAAGAAGGGTGCTAATTCTCCTTCAAGGTCTGAATCTAATAATCGACTTTCTGATACCTTCAACATGAGGATACATCACAGTCAGAGAAGGGCACTTTTTCCACATACACTAAGGTCCTCTCTGTCTTGCCACAAACAGATGGGAACCCTCACTTGCTGTTTCCCCTTCCTACCTGGTGCTGTTGTGATTGAGGCCAACTCTCTCTGCATCTACTAATAACTGTTCTGCTTCCTTATTGCCACTGCAAAATCACTCTTCCGCTAAATGTAATCCAGGAATGTCTGGAGGCAGTGGCACAGGCAACCGAAACCACTGTACTGGAGAACCCCTTTCTTTCCTTTCCTGTTCACTGGGGGCTCTCTGAAATTACTTCTCTTTGATGTCTTCCCACCTTCAGGACGGACAATTGCCCCCCCCCCCCCCCCCCCCCAGTCACTGTGCTAGGGCCACTGCTTGCTCTCCCTTCTCCTCTCCTGTAACTTTGCATCACTTCTTTGACATGGCTGGTCTGGAAGGCTCCAAGAACATGTCCCTTGTTTTTTGCACATATGTTGCTGTACCATACACATAGCAAGAATAGAAAACATTTTTGAAGTAGAAAAGTAAATGAGACTGCCTTAGACAGGCTTAGAAAGTGAAAGCCAGTTTTTAAAGAGTTAACTAGATCTTGATTTGATGGTATCTCTTTGAAGTCTCCAATAACTAAAATTAACTTTCTGGTTTTAAAATGTAATTTTCACATTGTAAACCTAAAAAGCAGAGGTATTTCAGAAAAGTAGCTTTAGATAGAAACCTGACCTCTGGTGAAAAAGCAGCATAACGTAGCAAAGGGGCAAAGAGATTGCTCCAAAAGAAGGGTTTTTTTACTGCTCTTCTACTCAGACGTGGAAAATTCACATCCAGGTAATGTATTGCTAAACACTGAAATCAGTGAATTTCCTAAAAGCCGTTTTGGAAGATACCACTGAAATCCTTCAGGAAGACAGTCCACAGCAGAATCCCCTGTCTACAACAGACTCCTCTTTCATTGGCATTATCCAAACGTGTTTCCTTACACGGTGCGAACTACTGGACCTTTAATGCACGCTAATATTCAAAGGGTACTAGAACAAAATACTGATCTAGGCTAACAATTTGCAACAACCAAATCATACCACTGCAGTTACACCTAACACAAACCTTGAACACTGATGCACTTCAAAGACCCCACCCTGGCCGATGAATGCATTTACACAACAAAATATACCAGTAACCTATATTTCTGTGTACACACGTGCAGCGCAGACAGGGTCTTAAACTCATAGCGGTGTCTGGTTTCATAACATATGCCCTTCCTTATCAAATGTCATTTGTATTGCCATCCCTGCATCTGTCTCCACAGATGTCATCCCATGTAATGAAGCATATGGGCTTAAGCTGACATTGTTTGCAAACAGGAAGAGCTTTTGGCAAGAGGAATCGAACATAAAGTGTTCTGCGGGCTGCCTCTCTTAACCCATCTTTGGTTGGCTCCTCTGCTCAGCTGAAACTGGTCGGCTACTTTCTGAGAGGGCAGAGTGCCAACCTAACAGATGGGCAGAAGTAAAGTCATGCCAAAGAACCAGAATGTGCATCTAATTTGATAATTAGGGGCTGAATTTCCCCTTAGAAATATTGCAATGGCAGCGCACACCAAGTTTCCAAGCTTAAGGGAAAAAGAATATGCTTCAGCCTATCCAGTTAAGGGTTAATTCTCAAAATGACAAAAAAACAACAAAAGTAAGCCACGGAGGAGGGAGGAGACCAACCATGGGCTCCTATCATTCAGGATTAGTGTTCTTTAAGGAAAGATGAAATAGAGAGAAGGGGAGGAAAGAAACAGTAAGATTAAGCCTTTATCCTGAAATAGCTCTCCACAAGGGACACCTGCAAATCTTGGCCAAGAGAGTTCTGTGGCCTTGCTGAAAATAATTTATGCTGAACAGAGATAAAAGCAAGGAATTGATGGCCACTTTACAAAGCATTAAACACAGCTTTCCTGTCCACAAGGAATAGCCAAGCCAATAGCTAGTAAAAGGCAAAGGACAAAGAGTGTTTATGGCTTGGTGGAAATCAAACATAGTAATGTACACACGTACTTGGAACTGTTGACAATTATTGTCTTGGTTTTGATACACAGTGTTACAGACCTATGGCATTCAAATCAAAAAGTTAATGGAGAGAGAGAGGAAGCTGGGGACCCAACTGAAATTCTCTTTTCATAAGTTTTAAAAGTTTTCATGCAATAACGCAGTGGTCCTGTAACTATTTTAGAGAGTCCTGTTGAAGCAGGCTCTTCTGGGTCATCTTCCTCTTCATCTTGTGTGTTCCCTCCCCTTTCTCAAACCACTTTACTCAGCAGGACAAGTGCCAAGAACCATACAAGGCACAGTTTGAAAAAAACATTGTTCTAATTCATTCTTCTCTTTCCACTCCTAAAGTGACTCTTCAGATTTACAGCTTTTAAAACAAAAATATTAAGAGTAATAACTACGATGGCTTCAGTTAAGTGGGATTTACAGGCTTATATTTTGGATAAAATGAAAATTTTTAATCCTGTCTTTTTATCTTATAGCTCTGTGTTGAAATATTCCAAGAAGCTAAGAGGTCGCTTACTCTCATCTTGCCTACTTTGGGAAGACGACATTTTAAGGGGGCTTTCACGTTGTTGGTGGATGGAAATTAGCTCTCCAGCACAAGTAGTGTTCTGAGTTAGATCCTTGGAGGAGAGCAGAAGGCTCAGCCACAGATTTAAAATAATTTAAAAGTGATAGCTGGTAAGTGCCTAAAATCACATGTGCTGCTTTACAGACCTCCACTGAGACATTTTCCTCTGAAGAAATTTGTCAATGAAACATCCTTTGTTCTACTGTCAAATTCTGGCAAGCTACTTCCCAGTATAGCGTGAGACTTAATTGGGCTTTTGTTTCATTACCATCAAGACAACGATGTCCAAATGAAGAGCACAACATAGGCAAGTGAGTGAAAGCAATCAATTAGGATGACCCTGAAACTATCTTTTAAGGGAAAGAAAGGGGCTACTTGTTACTGTGGTCATAGGCTAAAAATGCAAAATATAAACCTGTCACTTACTAAAATAATACATAGCTTTCAGAAGCAAATAAACTAAATGACAGTTAGTAACTACAAAGAAAAAGCATCATTATGAAGCAAGCTCAAGATTTTATACCACAGTGCCGCTGCCACAGCTTAGGAAAACATAGAATTGAGTTAGTGGATTAATATGAATGCTGGTGTCAAATTGGGGCAAACCCTCCCATTCAACTCTACCACGAGTGTCATACTTAGAAAGAGCCTAGATGAAACAATAAAGGAATCAATGAACACAGAAAGAAACTGTCATGGAAAATGTTGGGTAACAATTAGCATGCAATGAATCAAGAAACTACTTAGCATCCCAAAAAATGAAATATGAAAAAAACAAATCTAAATATTATCCTGATAACTCTCAAATTCAGTATTACATTTGAAGGCAAAAGAACACAAAAGGAGCTAATGCATACTCTGTGGCAATAACACAAGAGTTGATGAGAAATCCACAAAGAAACATCAATTGGCAAGGCAGCAGCTGCATTTGCGAAGCCAAAGAAGTTTAATCAGAGGGGTAAAATATCAAGACAAGCCTAAAGACCTTCACATTCAAGTGTTACTTCAATCATTACTTACACTAAAAGTTGCAATCTCACCATTATAGGCAAACACACACCCTGGCAAGCAAATGACATCTATTAATGGAAACTGAGACTTAACCATACGGGACATGCAGAAGGTCAAGCAGGGTATGCAGCAATGGCAAAACATGTGCCCATGGTCTAACTAAGGTGGGACTGTCCTGGAGGAGTTCTACCCCACTGTTCTGAAAATTCAGCTCTGCTTTTTGCTTTAAAACCTCATGTCTAGATTTACCTTTTGCTTTGATAAGTAAATGAGCACATGTGAAATCCAGCATGTCAATTATTTTCAGTGCCCAGAGTTTCCATGCTTAACGGTAAGAGAATATTCTAAAACTTATATATTTCAAGACTTAAATATTTCAATATCTCTACCCTAGATGAGCCAAACGTGACACCGTGCACCTCAGATACTTATTTTTTCAGCCAAAGTTCACAGTTGAAGGATCATCTATTAAAAAACAGCACTTTCCCCACAAGAGGCTAAAAAAAATAGCATAATGGTTGGTTAGAGCAGGTAAACAACACAGTTCACGCCATTTTTATTGCCCAACCTGAGATATCACACAGGTGAGTTTACCCCTCTTCCTGACACACAGACTTCTAACAAACCGAAAGCAAGCAACCAAAATACCCACACCATGATGCCATATGCTAAGGACTTCTTTTGACTCATGCACACTGGAGTCATCAATCTCCGGCACAGCGAAGGACACTACTCCTACAGCACATATACCACACTTAGAAGTTCATTTAAAAGCCTGGGGTACTTCACAGAGCGAGAATAAGAAGTGATACAGCTAAACAGGTTGTTCAGCTTTTTGTACAACTTATTAAAGAGCACCAATTGCAGACAGAAGTAGTATTACGCTTTCTTAGCCTGCATGTTATTACAATAGCATCTGCCATTAAAAAAAAAATAATAATCTGAGAAAGTATCAGAGTTAGAAAGCTATTTCAGACAAAGTCAAGAAAGTAGAGAGAAAAAAATTAATAATCCCAACAGGAAAAAAAACACCAAACATAATTTAAGTGGTAATTAATTTAACTTTTATTACACAAACATGATATCGGTACCTCCTGAAAGAGATTGCAAAAATAATGGAAAAAACCCTGGTGAGACAGGAAGCTTAAACACAGCTAATCTAATGATGACTTTCGTAACAAAGGAAGCAAGGACGCTACCAAAGAGATGACAAAACCAGAGATTATTTTAGGCGTTTACTTATTCCCAGATCTAACTAAGAAGTGTGCTAAAGGAACTCAGGTTAAGCACATCAGTCTTACCACTACAGCTTTTTGTTTTAAAATAAAACCATAGCAATTGACTTTGCAGGTAATAATCCTCCAGGTTTAATACAACAGAACTTACTTTGCAACAAGCTGTCACGAGTTACTGACCACTTTCACACCCTCACCTTTGGAAAAGCCATTTCCTCTTACCAGCTGATGCCCTGATTCTGCAAACCTCTACTCACATGAACACTCTGGTTTGGTCAGCAGGGCTGCAGGTTACGCTGGCGGCAGTGGGGCCGGTAAGCATACGCCGGAGGTTTTGGGATGCAGTGCTCACCAACTGGACTTCCTGCTTGGAGCTTACAGTGCCAAGGTAAACAATCACAATACCACATTGACAGATCTGTCAGAAGTATGAGGTATTAACTAGATTTACTACAGTCTTGAATAACTGAGTTGTAATTTTCCGCTCTCCTAGCATGTAACATAACGATGCAAGGTGTGTTACAATGCCAGTACGTACCCAACTGCAACACTTAACCTTTCATATCTTAGAATTCGTGTGGATTGTACTGGCTTCTCTTGCATAAGACTCTGAGCCCCTTTTGTCCAATTATGCTGCTCCATAACTACCTCCAGCAAGAGGTCTGAATTTCACCTAACAAAGTCTCAGTTACCTATGCTTTATAGGTCAGAGGACATAAGACACAGTTGTCATCATCATGATCCTAGCAGGACAAGGATAGAGTAATCAGTGCTCAGTCTTACCAGGCATGGCAATCAGGCATTCTTTTGTTTTTAATTTCCTCTGACCTTGCAGTTTGTCCTTGTAAAGTTTTCGCTGTTCATGAGCTAACGCATCTGTGTTTAAACAAACTCAGTACATGAACTGCGTCCACATACTCGATAACATCTTCTGCTTACACTTCCACCAGATCATCAGAACCACCATTCCTTGCCATATTTCTTCAGTCAAGAAGAGATGAAAGTATACAAATCACTGAAAATATAATACGAAAGATTTGACACATCATCTTTAAAGGCATATACAGACAAACACTGCAATAAAATACTGTAATTTATTCCAGTATTTCAAAGTCTCCTAAATACAAAGGGAATTTTTCATTGTCTGACACATTTCTAACTCCTGAGAGATATAAACTGCATAGGTAAAGCTTACAGCCATGTCTAGACATCACTTTTCCAATGCAAAATGCCGCAACAGTTGTGGTGATAGGCAACACAGGATGCAATCGTACATAGCCTGTAATAAAGCCCATCACATTTGGGAGACTGCAGATTAACGGTTTTCATCAGTTGACAGAACTACTCTTAAGCCATATACCTTTGATATTTTATAAACTTCATTTGCCTTTCCTATATTTCTCTACCATTATGGGGATGAGAGATACATTATGTTTTAAAACAAAAAAAACAACAAAAAAAACTCCTTTTCAAGCTCTCCTCAATCTCTTTTCCTAACAGGTGGAGGACTCACTGCATAAAGACTTATATAAACACCCGACTCTGACAACATCAGCCAAACAGATTCTGCACTGTTTGTGCACAGTCCCTTCTGCTGCAGTTAGCACTCGATACCCAGCACTATCACTTTGTTACACTGATCAAATTCTTTTAGGTTTGACCCCTTGTCCTGGTTTCAGCTGTGACTGAGTTAATTTTCTTCCTAGGAACTGGTACAGTGCTGTGTTTTGGATTTAGTATGAGAATAATGTTGATAACACACCGATGTTTCAGTTGTTGCTAAGTGGTGCTTACACCAGTAAGGTGTCAAGGACTTTTCAGCTTCCCATGCTCTACCGACTGAGAAGGTTGGAGGTGCACAAGAAGCTGGGAGGGGGCACAGCCAGGACAGCTGACCCAAACTGGCCAAAGGGATACTCCATACCATACGACGTCATGCTCAGTACATAAACTGGGGAAAGCTGGCCGGGGGGTGGCGACTGCTGCTTGGGAACTGGCTGGGCTTCAGTCAGCGGGTGGTGAGCAACTGCATTGTGCATCATTTATTTTGTATATTCTTTTATCATTATTATTATTATTATCATCCCTTCCTTTTCTGTCCTATTAAACTGTCTTTATCTCAGCCCACGAATTTTACACTTTTTTTTTTTCCCCTGATTCTCCCCCCCATCCCACTGCGGGGGGGGGGGGGGGGGGGGGGAAGTGAGCGAATGGCTGTCGGGTGTTTAGCTGCCTGCCATGTTCAACCACAACACCTCTGTACACAAAGTTCACCACACATGCCAGTAAAATAACTTCACCAAGACAGCAGTGGAGGAAATCTACATTTAAGTCACCATGCAAGCAGCTCCTATCCACACTGGTTCTCCATGAGACGAATTTAGCACCTTGCTTAAAGCATGTTGTGGAGAGCAGCTGGTCTAATGATGTCTGATGAAACCTGGCGTACGAAACCTGGCATACAAAGCACCCAGTGTAGCTAGTGTGAAACTAGCTTGGACATCACGCCTCAAGACAGCCATAGCTGGGGCAGGAATATACATGGGTGAATGAATATATGGCCTGTCAAATGCCTCAGAATAAAGCAAATGAAGCACGTATCAAAGTACAGGTACAAAGGTATGAAATACTGCAAAGGAGATCACTTTGTTTATGAAGGCCCCAAAACACTATATTGCCAAAACTATTTACTTAAAGATCTTTGGATTGTTTTCATACTACTGTTTTACCAGATTCTTTGCTAAAAAATGTGCATTAAACGCCCAAGCCAAAAAAAAAAAAAACCAACAACAAAAAAAAACCCACCCCAACTTTTTTCCAAGTTCAGTAACCCAGCACATCTACATCCTTAATAGAGCTGCGGAAAAATAACAATTACTGGAGCTAATATCACGTTTTTAATTTAGAAAATATTTTTTTATTTCAAACCACTATGAAGAAAGAGACCTATCTGATTACAAAGCCAGAACCTTGTCCGTTTTTCTGATGGAGACTTAGACCCTTCACTGAATGCTCTAGTGGACTGTCTAGTGTTACTTTAACATGGTCCCCACAACAGAGCTACTATTCCTGAGAGATTAATACAATAAACCATAGAGCTCACTACTGGGAAGTTTGTCCTGATAGACAAACTAGATTCTACCTTAATCTTATAAAATTATTTTATTCACTGTATTACCAAAGGGTCTTTTTCAACATGTAAGTTTTAAATGTTATTTTATTTTCATAGCCATATTTTAACTTTTGTAAAAGGCACTCAACAAAACTAACACGTTCTGCTTTCCAAACTGCGGCCACAGCTCTCTCAGGCTATGGCGAAAAGCCTTTTTAAGATAAACATACACAAGTCCGTTTTTCCACCCTAAGAAAATATCGGAATAATTGCGGATATCCTTCCCTGTCATTGTCATATCCTCTGTCGCTCTGATTGCAACATAAAACATGAAGAGACTGAGAAATGCATTTGCTCTGATTCCATCCCAAGTAAAAAATAAATTACATTATAAATCCACACTACTAAGAAGAACAGAGAAAGCAAAACTAAGTGGTATTTAACAGTGGACAGTGTTTTCTGAAGTTAGCTGAATACCCCATTCATTTAACAGATTTACTTGCGTGGAAGTTACTGTATTATTGCAAGCTCACAGTCCTGCCACTCACGACTATGTCAGTGTATTGCTCTGGGGCGAGGAAAGGAAGTCCAAATTTCACAGCTGTATGCAGAGAGTTAGTGGTACTTGTCAAGGACACTGAACACATAAAGCTAACACGAAAGTTAAGCTACATGTTAACAAACTTCTATTGTAACGCAAGCTGAAAATACAAAAGTAGGAAAGAAACCTTATATAACATCAACAGACGTTGACATTACTGACTAATAGAACAAAATGACTAATTGTCTCCCATGTGTACCCACCCCTTGTCAGATGTTTTGACAGAATAATTAGTGCATGGGTGACAGTCTTCATACCTAAGTCAGGTTCTAGGAAAACTGTAAGACTATATCAGTCTCTCTGGATAAACCCATTTGTATATCAGAAGAAACAACCGGGCCATCATTAGGCAAGGTTTAATGTTTTTTGAAAGCACATCCTACCCACATTAATCATTTACCCTTTCAGCAGTGAAGAGTTATATGCAAATGTATACTACAAAAGCTCAGAGCTGTTCTGTGAGCAACTGTTTTAGGTTACTACACCAGCAACAAAGAACAAAAAGAAGAGCTAGAGCAAAACTAACGTATCACAAGTAGAGAAGATCTCATAACCCAAGCTGCTGTATTCTCCTTGAATGTGCCTCCCTCCATTCCAGGTCCAGGGAAATGCTCATCACTTCGTAAGGTCAGATCCTGAGGTGGTATCAGTAATTCCCTTCCAAAACAACTGTCTCTTAATTACTGAACTGTAAATTTGCAGGAAATGTGCCTTCCTGAATTTGCATGTTTAAATGCACATGTTTATGACAATTCACCAATTAAATACAGAAACCAGAAAAACTTCTGAGAAATGAACCAGCTGTAGAGGAGGGCAGGCTATGACCAAAGAAACCAAAATCCTCAGATACATGCCAGCCCTCCACAACACACCATTTCCCTATTGCACCAAACCATTTCTCCTCCTCTTCCTTAGATTGTAATTCAAGACACGCATTATATCTTTTGCTATTTGTAAAGCACCCAGCACATTCTGCAACGCAGAAAGGAATTAAAAAACATTAATTATTAAATGAAATCTAACTCTCCATATGCAGCATTCTATTTAAACACTTTTCTCTACATAACATATAGTATGAAACATTAAACTGTGTACCAAAAGCCCTAAAATATGTAACAAGCAAAAATAACTTTGATCTTTAAATGGCAGCTTTTATTTTGAGCTTGTCAGAAAGAAAGTTAATAAAAAAAGATTGGAAGTGAAATCTACTAGCAATGAGCATACTTAATGTTTTTGATGCTAAATGCTAACCTGCCTCAGTAATGCTCTCCTGCAAATATTTTAGTTCTATTTTATGAACAAGATTTCCAGCTATGCACAAATGCATTTTGGGGCACCAAGCTACCAAAAGGAACATGGACACATGGAAGCAAACTTTCAAGAAAACCCTGTCATTGCCTTTCTCTCTTCTCAGAAAGAACTACAACAAAGTGGGAAGCAACAGCACATAAATATCAATACTGTGATTTAGCTTCCTCTGCTATCACAGATTCCCACAACACAGTCTTGCCAAAGGTGCAAGGAATCCCAGGACCTTTACTCAAATATGTCTACGTGAGTTGTTTTTGTTCACAAGCAGAAACTTGTCCTGTCCACCCTCCCTTCTGAACCTACCAGAGCTCTGAATCTCTGTTAATATTCCTGTCTACCAGCAAAAGACTGCATCAGCCATCCCCTTAAATTAGTTTAAGTTAGCAGCCAACTTCTTTATCTGGTAAGCTGACCAAAGCATTTTCCTAAACAGACTGAATCTTCACAACACTATGAAGAATGTAAATAGACACTGATCCTACTCAGTAGCTCTTAAAGCATGCCAACCAAGAAAAAAAAAAATTACATCATTTCAGATGCCTGTTTTCCAGGACCTTTGAAATAAATTCCCATCATCCCCAAAGCTCATCATGATTCTTCCTCCTGAGGCAGGTCTGTTCACATTGAGCATTTCAGAAAGCTCTTAAGGGAGAAGTCAGATTTTTCTCAGAAATCTCTCTTTTCTATAGTTGGGGTAGGACTTTCAAGGCCTGCTCCCACTGAAGGCATCAGAAGTGTTACTCCACCCCAGCACAAGGTGAATAAAGCCACTGGATATATTGCTCTTCCCTCTCCTCTCCCTCTGTCCTGGTAAACAAAAGGGACAAAGTTTGTGTAGAAATTCCTTTACACATTGTCTCACTTTTAAAGCAGCTGAGATAAGCACTGCATATCACATATTCAGAAAACGCAGGGTTTCCACTACCAACAGGATACAGTTTTGCATTGAAAGAGCAAATGAAAGCGCTGAGGGAAGGGGTCGAAATGAAAAGGGCATGTAGCGGTAGATATCAAAAATGGGATCTGGCTTCTGTTAGTTGAATCTCTGATTTGCAAAGTCCCCTGATTTTTGCCCAGGCTTGTCCAAAAACCTAGCTTAATTATCATCATCAATAAAAAGCTAAAGGCATTTTATCTACAAGGTAGTGAATGCCTCCTCTCAAAAGAGGGAGTTCCATGATAAGAGCTAATCTAAAAAACCTGAGGAATGCAAACTATTTTCTCAGTTGTAAAACAAGAAAGAATTGCACAAACACAAGTTAAAACAACTACTGGTAACCTCGTGCTTCTCCTACACAGCCAGCTTCTCCTGGGCTAAGGCCCTACCCAGCGTCCTTCGGGTAGCTATGCTTTGAACGAGCCCAATGTTCAAAGGATGGAGTCCCAAAAGAGAGCATTAGTTTTATGCATCTTCACAAATGCGGGCCTTCCCATTAACCTTATTTTCCGAGTTCAGAAAAGCAGTGCAAGGCTACCTTCAAAATAGCTTCAGCCTTTTCAACGGGGAAGTCAGAAAATCAGTCCAACATTTTATTTTGTAGATAGCTGCCAGGCAGCCTGTAAGACAGCCCATTCTGGTTGGTCAGACCACCTGAAAGTTACAAAAGACTTTGCTTTTTATACTTTGGGTTATAGTATAGTTTTCTGAAACTTCTACAGGCAAAGCCTAACTGTGTTATACCCTACATACACTAATCTGTTAACATGAGGTATTGATTATCAGATCAGTCATGGTGCCTGCTACTAAATCAATTTTTTCCCCACTTCCTTTTCTGCAACAGATTAACATTTACAGTCTATAGATGTGCAAGAATTCCATGGTTTTGGTACACTATTGCTTTGACAATATTTTCTTTGAAAGACCCTCTAAGTTTCAGAAGATCTAGTTACCTCCAGGAACCAGTCCACCTATTTGTCACAGTCAGACACACAACTATCATTCTGTTACAGAATTCAAAAATATTTGTATTAACTACACAAATTACAAAATTTTCCTTGTCTGTTAAAGCACATACCAGAAATCATTGATCATGATAACCAAATCAATTAATAGATACCAATGCTAACTGCCTTTTAAATGAAGCCTAACCATCATTTCTGTTCATCTCTACGCCAGCCCAGGCCACAGCAGAGCACGCCTCAATAAATTAAACCATCCAACTTTATTGTGTTAAAGAGTTAAAGTCCAACATATACTTTCTATGAAGCCTGAACATACATAAAAAAGACATCTTTCAATTCCACCTGCATTAATATTTAATTAAAGCCACCATCATTCACAGTACAATACAGGAATTAAATTGCTATAGTGGGTCAAATCATCAGACCGATATCCTGTTTCTAATAGCAGCTTACCCTATGTCCTCCAGAAGAAAACATATGAAATATCACATCAGACACTAACAGCATGATGTGCCCTAAGGTAAATTTCTTAATCCCTGTCAGATACTGTTGGTTTATGCCCTACAGCATCACAGTCAACATCCCTTCCACTGTAGCTGTGACTGTTTCTCCTGTCCCTAGGAATAGTTCACTTTTCTTTTTCACCCTACTAGGCTCTTGGTTTATATGCTCTCCTTTGGCGGTAAGTATTACAATTACTTGTATTTTTTAAAAAAATGGTGATTTAGGGGTATTATATACATCGCCTTTCAAACTACTCCCTATAACTAGTCATTGTATCAAAGGGTAACAGAATTATTATTTAGTAATGGCCAAACATTATTTTGCACATATATATCCTACCTCCTCTAACTGACCTCCTTGAAACAAAGCTACACTAATATTTTCAGTTCAACTTCATAGAATATCTTCCAATCTCTCTTCTTTGATAGGAGATCACAAATTGATTATCCCAGGTGAATTTGAGCACCAGTTTAATAATGTCCTTTGTGTTATTAACACAGCATTGCACAATGACTGTGGCATTTTTTTCTGCCAAGCATTAAGGAGGTGCACAAGTTCAAATAAAACATTGTTGAAATCTTCCTCCCCTTAGTAAATATAGTTAATTTACAATCCAGTAACATGAATTATTCCCTCCAATGTGCATATTCTTGAATTTATCAACATCATCTGCTGTGCTTCCCTTTTACCCAGCTTTCTTGGATTCCCTTTACAATTTCTCAGTCTTCTTCAATCTTGCCTAATCCAAATACTTTTGCATCATTAGCAAGTTTTGGCACACCATCATTCATCTAGTTTATTAGATCACCAACATACACATACACATTCACCACCCTCTTTTCAGAGTTGTTTCTACATCACATGGTAATTTAAGATTTACATTGTTACTGACAAAAAAAAAAAATATTCTTAGTCATAAGAAAAAGTACACTTTGAGAACTAGAAAGGAGAGTGGCTGTTTCCAAAAGACTTGCTTGGTTTTAAGCAAACCTCGGTATCTAAACTCTTCAAGTGAGCAGAACACAAGACTGTCACAACGTCTACAGGACATCAGACGGGGGCTGTAGGTCGGTGTTCTCTTCTTCCCAGGACCATCACCCATCCAACATGTCACATATCTGACTCCCTCAAGAAAAATCCTTTGGTTAGAAATCCTTCTTAATGTTACCTCAATTTATGGTTAATTAGTGCTAAATTTATAGTCCCTTAGGTATTTTCAGAAGTCGCTCCTGTATAGTTGACTATAATATGTACAACTGCTTATTAGGGCAGCAATGATGGGGGGAAATACATTGTAAAACAAATATGCACATTCCTTTTACATGCTTTGTGCTGCATCATAGTCTTGTGTCCTTCATTCCAGATGGCACTTTTAGCATTGAGTTGCTGACCTTGAGAAACACTTTAAAGAGCAATCTTAAAGCCTCCTTTACCTTCCTCTGCATCTAAAGCCAAAAAGACCAATCAACATCGTCCAGACGGCAAGGCACTGCATTTGCACAGTTATATTACCTTTATTTGACCACAGTCTAATCTTGCCAATTCACTAACACTGGGCCAAATTTCATTATATCATTCAAGGACATTGAAAGTTGAAGACAATGAAATTAAAATGCTCCTAATCCTTCAAACCTTCACATGAAGTCATCCTTGAATTTAGTAAGGTTGCTTTAAAAGTGTATTACATTATACGTTAACAAGTAAAACCCAACAGATTTAGCTAGTGAAAAACATTCTCATTAAATCAAAAGAAAAAAAGCTCAGTTGTGCTATCTTAAAGGAATCAGTAAAACCAATACTAAGGTTTCTTGCCTACCAAAGCATCAACTGTGAATAAACAGATTAAAATTACCTAAAGGTTTATTTAAACAGAAGAGGTGCAAGCAGAAGAAAAGGATAGTATGTACGCATTTAACAAGGAAAGCCAAATTTGATTTTCATCTAAAAAATAATGTCAATAGCAATTTTGATTCCTCATATATTTAAGATAAGCTGTACCTTGTTATATCTTTTAGCTTAAAAATTTTCAGCAAGCTCCAATTTTGTGTTCTGGTTGCTTATCATTACAAAACTATCCAAACATTTCAATCATACCCTCCATTTTGTCAGGTAGCTTTACAGTTAAAAAAACAAAACAAAAACCAAAAAAACCAACTATACCCAAAGACCGGAGAGTCAAGCCAAGTACTGTCAAGAGACAGGAAAAAAGAAAATAACCATCCCAACAATGCACACAACCGAAAAATAAAGACGTAGTGTTACTACCTCGAAATCACACTATTTCACAAAAGAGATGAAGACCAAGTCAACAAAATCCCCGTAACCTGGTAAAGCACCTAAATGTCAGCTTTTGGACACTTGGACATTTGACTCATTGATCCTTTCACACTCCAGAGTTCTCCTCACTCCCTCCTACAGCCCAGAGGAAAGAGGAAAGGGGAAGAGTCATGGACTGCAGTTCCTGCTCCAGGGTCTATTTCCACATTCCTTCGGAGCGTGTGAGATGTCTCCTCATAGACCACCTCTTCAGCTCCAAGCACACAGCAAACCAGAAGGCCTTAAGCAGAAGATGGGCACCTGTGTAGGACAGCCTACACTCACTCTGGACACGGACCGGATCCAGCACAACCAGAGGAAGCTATGAGTGCCCACTGAGTTTTGAGGTCTCCTGTACTAGGCGCACGAGGATGGGGTTAGACAGTGGAACCAAAATCATACTTTTATCATGATCTTGGACTTCAGCTCAGGTCTACCTCAGTTCCTTTAGGATCTAGTCTTTAATTTTTATTTTTTAATATTTTTTTTTAAAACAATCTAAGAGGTGGAGTCAGCAGCTTTCAGAGTCTCTGAACAGAGAATCAGTAGATTTCAAAAATGGAACCAGACCTTTTCACATAACATTTCGGAGAATCTTGTGCACAGGCATACTCCTAGCAGGAGGAACATCTACAGGGTAATGGTTTGTTTTCACAGATCAGGAGCCGTTCTAGTGGAACTCCACAAAGTATAATAGGCCAAGGCAGGCTGCACTTCTTGATTGACTTAGACATAAAAAGACTTTTATGGCATCTGCTCAGCATAAAAATTAAGCCTTTATTGAAATCTTCTTGTAATTGAGCTGGATACACATGCACAAATATATTGCATACTAAGTATTATAGCCTGGCTCCTGCAAAGACTTGTATACATGTTTATTATTATGTATATAAAAGAAATTCCATGGTTTCAAAAGCACTCTTCATGAATGCGAATTTAAGCACATGGGTGGGTCTTTGCAGGACTAGGACCCATAGGCTACTGAGCGGCACTGCCTGCTGAAAACTTTTTACCTCTGTATACTACCAGCAGTTTATAAAACCCCCTCAGCTGACTAACCCTTGCAACAGAGAAGGACTTGCTTCCAGCTGAGGAGCTGGCGTTCAAGTACACTTTTCACACTGCATATATCTATGCTAAACTTAAATCCAGATTAAAATGAGCTACTTCAGTAACATTTAATCAAACACAGCCTCACCGGATACGAAGAGAAACAGAATGAAGAGCAGCCCCTTTGGCTGTAGTGGTACAAAACAAACATAGAAAAAGGAAACCATAGAGTTACCAGAAGTATGTAGAGAACTCTTTTTTTTTTTTTTTAATATTAAATACTTTCTCCAAGATTGGAGGAGCTGCTGGCGGCCAAGACAGTTTGCTAAGTGTACAAAAGCAGATGTATTTCATAGAAAGCCATTCCATACCTAAGTTACGATAACTGACTCACGGGCTTCTGCTGGACAAGAATGACCAGGAGAAAAGTCAGTGATTAGTATTAACGTTGATTGCTAATTAACCCTCGTGAACAACACTGCACCAAAGCAACTTCTGCTACTACTACAGAAACATTTAAAAGGCACGTTTAAAACTGTAAGTATAATGTACATACAAAAGCTCAATTTGCTCAGTACTGAGATCAGTCCTGCAGTTCTCACTCTGGCCTTGATCTGCACCACTAGATCCTCTGAGGTTGCAGCGAGCCGGTTACGCTTTCAAGCTTCTCGCACGCAAATGCAGTGGTGGAACTGATGGCCACAAGCTCTGTCACAGATTTTGGGGACTATCTTTTAGCTGATGGGCTGTGCTTCAAACCGTACGTTTGCAAAGCTCCCAACTGTTGTATCATGACCCATTAGATACACACAAGTGCCCTCTGCCTGTAAGCAACTCTGGCACAGCCTCCTAAAGAAACCAAAAAAAGTTCAAGAAAGTACTGCCAATAACAGAACGGGGCCTAAAGCTTATTTGCATTACTATAATATCAACACACGCTTTATTTTACACCATGTAACAAGTACTAGATGTCAGCTACAGACCCCCCAGAGGGCAAGAGCAAAAGCTGTATAATCTGTATTTTGTCACTCATATTTGATAGGACATTCTCAGCTGGATAACCAGAGAGCAGTCCCTCCTGAGACTGCCTCCCCTCACATCTGTCCCCAAAAAGACCTGACTACCTTCTCTCTTAATATGGAGGTTGGCAGGTGGTGACTTGTGATTTGGGGGGAGCCATTTTATGTGTATATTTTTCCAAACTCTAAAGAACTTCAGCATATAACAGTGCTTTCAGAATAACCAAACCCAGTAGCGATTATCTGCATAGAGTTTAAAGAGAAAAGAACTGGCTTCTGGTAAAAGTATTTCTTTCAGCTATGGTTTCAGGCCACATGCCAAAAATCCCAGAAAACTTTTTGGGCAACAACATATTGAAACTGAGCCGTCACCGGTCACGGTTTGTTCCCACCTTGTTAAAGTTACCAACAGCCGAAGAGTTGCTTATAATGGAAACGTACGATTATTTTACGCAAGTCAGAGATAAAACGTTCTCGACAGGGAAGCTCCAGCACACAGTATATCCACATACCACACGTACATTATGTAACGCTTGTCCCAAACACACTCCAGTGAAGCGAGCTAGTTTGAGATCTTAAAAATCCATTGACTTTGCCACCTCCGAAACGAGAGCAGATGTCATTCTTCCCTGCCTCGCTGCGATCTTTTCTGCATAACTCGGCGTTACATATTTGCTGAAGACGAACGGCCGGTTTAGGCTTGACTGTAACTAACAAAGAACAAGGTAAACCCCTGGGCGGGGGGAAGACAAACACAGGCATGCCGCGGTGTAAATACGAGCAGCCCGGCAGAGAGCCCTGCCCGTTCCTAGCCATTTACAAACACCTCTTGATTATACAAATGCCACGGTATCTGGGCGCCTAGCAGATTAAATTCACAGGCTGGACGGACTGTCCGAGGCTTGTTTATCGCAGGTCACCGACTGGCATTTGTAACCCAAGCTTAGCTATTTTCGTAATTTACAAACAGCAGCGTCTAGGCGGCTGAGCTGCAATTGCACACTGCAAGGCATAACGAGCCTTACGCAAATATCGCCTCTCGCGCACACAGAGCAAAAGGCACAACTCGGACTGTTTCAAAGTCAGCGCGGGTGGCTGATAGGCGCGGGGACGCGCCCGAGCCCAAACTCGAGCAAACTCGGCGGCGGCGGCGCCTCCTTACCTGCTCGGCGGCCGCCCGGGCAGCGCGGCGGCTCCGGCTTTGTGCGCTCCCGCGGGAGGCGGCTGTCCCGGCCCGGAAGGCGGCGGCTGCCGGCGGGACCCGAAGCGGGCGGGGAGCGCGGCGGGCCGCTCCCCGGGGGCGGTGGGGAGGGAGACCCGCTCCCGCCGCCCCGGCCCGGCCACCGCGGGGAACTTCGGCGGGGCGGCCGGCAGGTGGGGCCGCCGGTGGCGGCGCGGGGGGCCGGGGCGCCCTGAGCTCCTGCTGCCGCCCGCGGGGTGCGGGAAGGAGGGAGGCAGGGCGGGAGGGAGGGGACTGGTGTCCCGCGGGGGCGCGCGGGGCCGGCGGGCGGGCGGGCGAGCCGGAGGCGGCGGGGCCGGGGCCGGGCTGGGGCTGGGGCCGGGGCGGCGCGGGGAGTCACGGCCCAGGAATGCCAGGAATGTGGGGCGGCCGCTGCGGCCGCGGGGCCCGGAGACGTCGGGGACGCGACTTGGGATTTCTTTTCTCCTTCTCTTTTTTCTTTCTTTTTTTTTTTTTAAAAAACTATTCTCCCCCTCCCCAAGGAAGGAGGAGGGCTGAAACCCACCCCGCGGAGGAGGGAAAAGGAGGGAGGAAGAGGAGGGCATAGGCTCCTGCCAATCCGGGCGGGTGCCGGCTGCAGCTCTCCCGAGGAGGGCAGAGCTGCCAGGCGCGGGGCGCCTTCCTCTCCTCTCCCCTCTCGCCCCGTCCCGTCCCCTCCCGCCTCCCCGCCGGGGGGAACCGGCCCCTTCCCGCCCCTCCCGCCGCGCGTGTCGGCGCGGGGCCCGGGCCGGCCGCGACCCGCCGTTGGGTTCCGCGCACGTGTCGGCCCGGCCCGCGGCGGGAGGGGGCCGCGCGGGGGCGAGCCCGGCGCCCTGCGGGGCGGCGCGGCCGGGAGGGAGGCGCTGCGGTAGCCCGGGGCGGGGCGAGCACCCCCAGAAGGGCTCGGGGCGGGAAGGGGTGAGCGGGGAGCGGCGCTAAGGCAGGCTTTGCACGCGTGGGCCTTGAAGCTCCTGCCTTCCCCCTTCCAGCCCTCCTGCACGTCGGCGGGGTGCCACCCTGCTTCCCTGTTGCCCCTCTTCTGCCCTTCCGTAACCCCCTATTCATCTCCCTCGGTCTTGCGTTACGGCATCGCTTCTTCTCCTGCCCGCCCTATCTTCACTCCTCCTGCTTTTCCCATTTCAGCCCTCTCGGTCTCCCGCTCGCTATGTGACCCTCGGTCCTAGAAGGGTGGTTATCCCTGCTCCTCCAGCTGCGCAGAGGGCTGCTGCAGGGGACGTGATGGAAAAACACCCATGGTGCCGCCGTCATGCACGTGCCTTGCTGGAAAGCAAGCGGGAGAAAACCTGAAGATGGTTTGAAATGCGGCGGTTGGTGCTTGGCAGATGTGGGAAGCCCTTCTGGTGTCTGCTGTAAGAGAGAGAAGGGGCAGAGAGCGCACCACGCTGTAGGAAGCAATGGGTACTGTCAGGAAGGTTGGGGCTACCAAGAGGTGTTGAATGGATTGCACCAGACCAAGTAGGCTTAAGAACGGTGCGAGTATTAGAAGTGATGTGTAGATGCTCTTGTGTGTCATAGCAGATGGACAATTTGCAAAATTATTTTTGCCTTAGACCACGTATATTTAAAATTATCCACATTCCAAAAAGTGTATACAAATACTCCCGGTACCAGTGGGCACCTACAGAAACGTCAAAGGGAGGTATCCCTCTAAAACTGTGACAACAGTACTTAAGGACTCTTACAAACAGGGGAAATCATGAAAAATAGCGATAAATGAGAATTGATACTATTTTCGAGTTGCTGTGCTTTTTTGCCACTTGTACACCTTACTGAAGGAGTACGTGAGCAGATTCGTTGGAGTCAGGATTACTCAGATTGTTAATGGTAAGAGGATCAGGAGCTGAGGGAGGGAGAAATAGCACAGATTCTTGATTTTGATAGATAAGTAATTGTATTTAAATACTGTATATGGAATCACAGGCCTATGCCTTACCTCTGGCATAATAATATTATAATTACATTTTGCAAGGAAAGTCCTTTTCATCTGAGACTCTCAAACATTTTACAAACACCACACCTTAACAAAGTAAGTCATTACCCCCATTTTGCATATGGCTACACTGAGGCACTAAGAAGTGACACCATTTAAGATGTTAGCTTGAATTATACTTGACCACGTGTAGGTACAGAGCTTTGAGTAACAATCTGGAAGAAACATCAGGTGTCAGAATGAGATGATAAGATGGATCATAGAGCCGCTGTGCTCTGAAGTTATACACTTCAGCTTTATGCCAGAAAACAGCTTTCCCCTACTGAGTGGAAAGTTGCATGAGAGGGTAGCACGCATCAAAACTAGGGTTTAACTTGTTGGTTCCTCTCAGGTTCTCCCCGTGCTGGGGCAGGTGTGAGGATGTTGGTTTTAAGACAATAAATATTGACTTTTGCATCTGTGCCTCAAGGTGGTGTGCTGGCTACCTTAAGTCTTTCAGTGGAATTCCTGGTTTGCAGCCGGTCACTTTCATAGGTCTCTCTGCATTTGGAGTAAACTTACTTAATGACCTTAACTGCAAATGAAGTAATGTTGCAAGGTGCATAAACATGCTGACAGGTGGGAAGATTTGGAGGGGAGATTTTATGTATTGGTTACCCGCAGGACGGGGTCCCCTAGAAGAAATAAAACCAGCTAGAAAAAATAAAATCAGACTACTTGTCAGCAAGAGCTTTTACTAAAAGGTCAGCTCAACAAACTCTGCAAAATGAAATGTATTTCAAACTTACCCAACCAAGAGAAGCTCCTGAAACTGGGAATGGTGAAGATCATTACTTTTTCATGAGTTTACTTAATGCAGTGATTAATGCCTGTATTAGACTCTCAGAGATTGTAGCAGTAGGTGCTTTGGTAATACCAAGCTTCCCAGAGATTATAGCCAGTTACTGCAAAGAGTCTTCCATAAGGAAATCTGTTGTGTTGGTGCTACTACCGCTTTCTAGGACCATTGAAACCTGGAATCTTTACATACATCTTTGTTCCCCAAGAGCTCTCAGGAGTATACAACCCTGGGATTAAAACCAACAGTTCCTACCTGCTACCTGGGGAGTGGTTTCATAAAATAATAAAACTAGACTAGATGTTCCTCATGCTGTTTCAAAAATGGGATGTTAAAATGATAGAAATCATTGATTTGGTTCCAAACTCCTGTGCTGGTTCAAATTTGTCCAGAAAACTTTGATGGTTAATCTTCTATCAATCATATGTAGGATGGATTATGTATTATCTTTCTATGCTGCTAGGGAATCATGTTACAGCATTTTTTTTTTTTTTCCTGAAAAGGTGACAACTCTAAATTATATTTGGAGACTTTATTGACTTGCTGTAATGATTTATAAAGTTTACCTCCAAAATATTCTCTCTGCTCTGGTGTAAGTTAATTTTTATACTGGTTCCTTCTACAATTTCATCAGGATTATTATATTAAGATGCTCTACAAAATAGTAGAGTAGATGGGAAATAACTTATTGAATAGGACTGTACCTCAGTTCCCTTAGCTACCAGTCTTCAGTCTGATCTTGGGCATGTTGCAGCACATCCCTGTGTCTTAGTTTTCTTCTCTGAAAATTGAGATAATGATAGTGATCTTAAAAAGGTGCTTTTTGATTTGCAGATGAAAGCACTATATAGGAGAGAGACTTTTTTTTTTTCCCCCCAAATTGTGGATTTGACAGGCCTGAATGTTGTCTCAAAACCCTTGTGAAAATAAAGCCCAACACCATTCAGCTTGACCAGACGGTTAACTATCAGCAGAGGAAAACTGATTTTATCTGGGTCAAAATACAGGAGACATTTATTATGTCAGTGTTATCTGAAGCTATGTGCAATGAATTTTGAAGTGTCTTAGCACCTTGCTAGCAAGACCTGTATTAAACATATTTTGAAGGTGTTTAAACCAAGGCTAAAGTAATTCTAGAGTCTTGTTATAACATGGAAAAAATCTCAGTCCTTGTTGGTCGGTGAAACCGTGTCATAACCTGTTTCACATAAAACTGTCTTTAAACTGTGCTTAAGCAACAGCTGGTGGTTTCTCCTGTGAACAGTAGATGATGTTTAATTAGCCTTACAGTCATCTACATTACAATCAAATCAAAGAATGCAGTTGCAACACATTCCCGATTTGTATTGTAAATGTGACCCTAACTGTGTTCCTAAAATCTCTGTCATGTGCTACAGCTGGGTACACTGACCTGATGGTAACATAAGCAAAACTTAGTGCACTAGCAGAAATTCCCATTCCTAAAATCATACTTGTTCTATATAAATTGATACTTTTAATGTTTGAAGCTTACCACAAGCAAAAATAAAAGGTTTACTTCTCTAGTATTCTGTGCTGTCATTAATTATTCCATTTAATAGTGCTTCTCAAAATCATCTCTTAGAAAAGGAATTTGGATTACACAATCTTGGAAAACAAACCTGTTGCCACCAAGCATGAGCTAACATGTTACAGTACTCTACGGCTTATCACAAGTAAGCCAGCACCCAGTTTTGTAGACCAGAAAAAGTCTTGCTTGATTATCTGTGCAAATAAACTATGCTGTGTTGAATATTCTAGTTTGCTTAGAGTTGTATTCTGCCCGAGGACTGACTTAATACCTGTGCCTCTTTTCAGGTCTTCAGTAAGAGTTGTAAAATGAAAAACCTTTTAGCATTTGATTCCACGGTTGTAAAAACTCCGAATGGGATTTAGACGAGCAATATACCTTTCCATGCAACTGTTACTGCTGTCCAAGCTAGAATAATCTAACGACAGAATGAGTAACATTTTTCCAGTTTTCATGGATTATCAATTTGGATACTTTTAAATGTATCATTTAGCATGGGCATTAAGTCTCCAGATTTCTGAAAACAGTGGACTCCTGAGCAAAAAAAATTCACTAGCTTTTAACAGAAGTTAATTTAGCAGCATGCCTAGAAGTCAGCGTACACCACTGATTTGTAGGTATTTTAGCGGCTGCTCACTTCTGATAATCATAATCTTTATGCATCTCAGCATGGATTTAAGTGTCTCACTGTGGGCACCCAGCTGAAAATATTTTGTTGCCTCTTAGAGATAAATGGTTTCTTGAGAAAGCAAAGAGCTAATGTTGTAATCTAAAATGTGGTTTTGGGACAGTCACAAACTTGTGTAACTTGAATTGAGCCGTTAATGTTTGCTTATCTCTGTGAAAGGGGTGTAAGACCATGCTTGGATATGAGAGTACTGTGAAACTCTGAATTTTAAGACTTTCTGAAATTAACAGTGAAGTGCACTGTAAAAGAAAACCTCAGCTAGATGTACCTCAGCTTTTTGAAGTCTGTATATTGTTTCTAAAAGAGCCCTGATTCTCATTCTTACTTTTGGTCAAAATGAACAGGAAACTTGCTCTGAGTTAGAGCAATTTGGGAATGCTGAGAGGTATATATAAATATTGATTATTTTCCATGCTGAGTATCATTTGCATGATACACTAGATACCCTGGAAAGATTTAAAATACACACAAACATTTTCCTGGAAAGGACTAATACAAAAATGGTATGAGAAATACCAATAAAACTGTTGGAATTTAGACTTGGAAGAGGTGAGGAGATCAAGTGATCACCAAAGACATTAAGATGTAGAATGTAGTTGTTTTCTCCTTGAATGCTTATTTATTCTATTGGATCATTTCAGTTAGTGGTTCATAAACTATGGCTGTTTGAGATGGGTTTCCCACTGCAATTAGTTGGGTGACTGAAAACTCACTCTAGAACTTGCCTGTAAAAATGGCAGAAGTAATGTTGAGGTGGTTATGATGTGTGTAAGATAAGGAGGCGTACTTTTGTCTTATCTATTCAACCTTTTAACAGAGAAACACTGGAAGATTTTAGAGACAGCCATAAGATAGGTAGAGGCTAATAAGTAATTTGATTAGTTTGTCATGAATGATGTAGGTGATGTTCTTAATTATTTCACTGACTATTAAGATTTGACCAGTAGGTGAACACAATAAGAAGCAAGTATAGATTCTCAGATAATACCTACCTAAAAGTTTTATATATATAAAACTTTCTATATATATAAATATATATAAAAAAATAAATATATGTGTATAATATATATATATATATGTGGGCCATAACAAAAGAGAAACAAAGTATGAGCTCAGGGCTTTAATTCAGGTAGTTCATAGGAACATTCAAATGGAGATTAGGCACAGCAAGGGCAGCCGTGATAAACGATCAAGAACTTAGAATAGAGAGGTCAACAAAGAAGCAAAACTCAGACTTTTGAAGGCAATCGTGCAGATGACGGCCACGTAGTACTGTGAGAGTTGGCCTTTGAGGAAAAGAGAAATTAAAAAGTAGTTAAAAAAAAAGTTAATGAAAGAGTTAAAGGTGATAGAGGGAAGAAATTACTGAATGTAAACCAAAGAAAAAACAGATCTAGAGAGCCCTAACAAGAAAAAGGGGGTAACGTAACTCACCAGTGGGTATTTTCTACATGCCCCATTTAAAAAAAAGTTGGTGGTAAAGATGGAAAGAGGCAGAGGTGGCTACGAAATACATATGCCTTTTAGTTATATGTAGTGCACTTATGTCTTAACCACTTTTCTCTCTTGCTTGAACAGAATGATACTCAGAGTAGATGTACCTGTGTACAGTTAAGAGTACAATCCTAACAACAATGGGGGCCAAAGGAGATGCAAGCTATGGACCCGTGAAGGTCAGGGAGGAGTAGGCCATAAAGGAAATAGGTTCCCATTTTATCACATGCTCCCTGAAACCTGATAACTCCTTGCCCATAAGATATAGCAGTATTTGATAGTACCATGAATGTATTTTTTGGTGTTAATATTGGTAGTGTGAAAGATTTGCTTGGTATGGCCATTTCTAGCTGGCAGCAGAACTATAAAGAGAGGGAATTTACCATTAAGAAAAAAAAAGAGTTCCAATTTTATTTACAGTTCACTAACTGGTAATTTGAAGCCCTAGACGATATGGACTTGATGTGTCATATTATAATGCAATTGCTGTAATTATTTATCATTTTCTTCACTGCACATTAATTCTTTAAGCATTATGCTAATGGCTATATTCACACTGTTTAAAAATAATGTTTTTAGAACAGGAAGGAAAGACATAAATACCTTTTCACTGCTGTAACCATTGCTATAGCTGCAAACCATTCACAGTTCTTCAGGTCAAGACAGTATGTGTGCACTTAAATAACAAACATTTTTTATATGTTTGCTTTCTTCTTCCACCCTACCAATACACTAACAAGTGTTAAACAACTAACACCCCCCACCCCCCTTGTTTTCAATCCTTTATATTGTTAAATAATTTTACTATTGTTTACGGTAATGAGTCTATCTGTGTAACTGCTCAGCAGCTTTAAATTCAGAGGTTAACACTTCTGCAGAAGTTTGTAGATTATTAAAAATCACAATAATGCTACACTGCATGCAAAGGTCAGAGAATATTTTCCTGTGATGAAAATTATTCAGAGTAATTGCACTTAATATGTAAGAGACACTTAAATGAAAGCAGAAGCCGTAAGATAGTTTTATCCTTGTAAAACACACAAGTTATAAAACACAAGAATGCATCTACTGTGGGAAGGTTTCTTACTATCATTTACGACAGATAGGTGTTAGGGATTAGAGCACGGGGACTTAGGGTCTTGTTACATAATGTTTTAACTGATCTAAGCTGGTGTTGCCACAGTCCTGTCCACTCTCTCCTGCACATCCCCGTTCCATCTGTTGAGCTGGGTCAGGCATTTATCTGACCCCACAGTGCAGCAGTTTGGAGACCCAAGCTGTATAAAAGCTGATGTTACCAGAAAGGTCTTTGCCTAGTATAATACCCCTTACCAGTTTAACCATCTCACTGGCAGTTCAGATCAGCACAGAGGTTGTCATAAGGGAGCAGTGGCAGCATGCAGGTGGGGGACAGGAGGGAGGGTGGGAATGTGGCAACATTGCCTTGAGGTGTTTTAAACTGCCACGGAGCACCCATGGGTTCCTGTCCAGCACCTGCATGTGATTCACTCTGTCACCTTAGACGAGCCAGGTAACCTCAGTCACCTCTCAGTATTAGGAAACCTACCCACTGGTGTTTAATAGGCTACACTAGACAATCTGATCACCAAACAATAGAGCAGCTGTAGGTATTTTATCCACTAATAAGTTCATCCAGTTGAGCCCAGTCAATATGAGCACTTCAGTAGCAGTTTCCCTTAAGTAGATAAGAAATACTGTAATACTCACTAGAGAAACGCCCTGTTTCCTTTGGGAACAAAGTTACAGTTTAGAATTTGTGATACGCTGTGGTCTCTGATTTTGTTAACGAACTGTAAAAAAGATTGTGCAGGTCACTTCAACTTTTTTTTAAGAGCGTAAGGCTAGACAGTTAAGAAATCTAAGGTGTAAGGTTCTCTATGCATCCTAATGGCACTCTCCTCTACATTTGTTCTGTTCGCTGGACAAGGTATGGGTTCTGTGGAGAAATGCAACTGTATGAAGGATAGGAAATCCAAGGGTATATAAGCAATCAAATGTTGTACTTTACAACAGTAGCTCACTGGGCTTTATTAGCGCAGACTCAACCTTGCAACTCCAGTACTAACGCCTAAACTGCCACCTTCTCAGTTACCTATTTGCATTAGCAGAGATGGAGAATTTTGTTTTCCAGAGGCAAGAGGCATCACTTAGTACAGGGTGGGGTTTAGGTGAGGCTAAGGGAAATATTCCAGCTTTCTTTTTCACCCCCAGCCTGGCAGAGCTTCTGCCTGTCTAGTGCCTCAGCTGGGAAGCTAGAATCACGTCAGATGCAGAGCGCCTGGCCCATTTCTCTCTTTGGGTGAATGTGAATGTGATTGCTCCAGCTCCTCAGGTGCTCTTTGATGTGTGTACATATGTGTGTGTATATATATAGATACATGAAATAGGCTTTACCTGACGGATTCCAAGTCTGGCAAGGAAGAATATGGGGGAAAAGCTCCATCTGGATTCTGCTCCTTGTAGTGTCCAAGCAGAGTGGGATTTTCCCATCAGCAGCTCTTTCCCTTTCTTTCCCTTCTGATTTTGTTCCATCGTGTGCTCTGACATAAGCTGCAGTAATATTAATTCAACCTTTAATGGTTTTTGTATTCTACTTACTGTTCTGGCCCTTTACCAAAAAATATAGTAAGGAATGCAGGTGAGAAAACGTAAACTGTGATTTTTAACATTAGGTAAGAATTGAATAGAATTTCAAGGACAGAGAAAAGCCACTTCACAAGGCTGAGGTAGTTTTCTCTGCTCAAAATCATGGGGTGCTTCAAATCAGGGTATTTTGAGAGCCTCTTAGAAAGACCTCAAGAATTCTAGCCAGCAGAGAGTAATAAAAATAATTACAAGTGTTAGGCAAACTGATGGTTGCTATTAACACCCTTTATAACTTGTTATTATTTGTTCAGAGTAGTTGACCGTATTCTTGTATCTTATACTTCAATCTTACATTTACTAACATTTTTGTATCTTACACTTACTTCTGATAACTAATATATATACTACTTATGAAGCTACTGTGCAAAATAAGGTTGACATGGCAAAAGAAAAAGCAAGTTTCTGTACTCTTCATGAGTCCTTTTATCTTTCATGGTAAGTAGTTAATTGCTGCAATAGTCAAGTAAAGGATGCCAAATATGAAAGAATTCATTTGTAAATCATTATCAACAGAAACCCAGTACAAATCTGACCATTCTTAGAAATAGCCTTCAGAATGAGTGTTCTCTCATATTTAAGTTTACAACGGTGGTCAGGTTCCTTTTTTTTTTAGCCTCAGCTATCCAGGCATTCATCAGACTGCATCTTAAAAGCTCTGCACACACCAGCTGATTTTCATTTTTCATGCCTTGTAAGAACCCTGAAGGCTGTCTCTACCCATTTTTCCCTGTCTGAAAAATACGCCACTGATCTTGGAAGTTAAAGCTGTTTTGCTGAAGCCTTCCCTGAGGCTTCAGGGAATGCATCATCATGATGCAGTAGTTTAAATGCTAGTGCTCCCTGTCCATCAGTGGTCCCACTATAATAGCATCTGCAGTAACTGAAAACTCTTTCAACTTCTACAATTAAGTAACATTTGTTACTGTCAAATGAGAAACGCTTATTGAATATAACATATGAGTATTTATTTCTTACAGAACATTTGACCCTTATCCCCCAAGTGGGAGATCCCCTTCAGTTCAGACTGGTCGTCTGCTTTCATGAATTATTTGCCAGTACTATGTTAGGGGTTTTCCACTCTTCCACTAGTTCCTGCTCCTCTGCTGTTCTGTGCTCTCCTCTCAGTAACACCTGCATAGTCATCTCTAAGAGTGCATGAAGTTCATCATGGAATTTTCTAGCTTGTTTTTTTTAATTGTCATTTGTTAAGAGGTATTTATAGTGGATCAGTTCCATCAACTTGATGGCTTGTCGTTTTTTTCTGGAGCTAGTTTAGAGGTTTTATAACAATGTGCTAGTGCATTTGTTGCACCATATTTATTTATAATTAGAGCTCTTGCAAGCTGATTGGTGAGCTGTTTAACTTATCAAGGAAGATTTGTTTAACTCAATTTCCTAAATATGATTAGAGAACAGTGCTTGAGTAAATATTCTCAGAATGATCATGAGAGACAAGATGTTTAATTAGGTGGAATAATAATCAGATCAGTAATTCCCAGACTCTGACGGAAAACCCGACGCCCCCCCTCAGGTCGGGGGGAGGGCAGGGAGGGGAACACCGGAGGAAGCGTTTGGAAACCAGTCACGGGCACCCAGGGAAGTTCACGGCAGCTTTAAAATCCTTAAGCCTTCGCTGTTGGCATTTGCATTCAGTGATCAGCGTTAGAAAATACTTAGAAAAAGTGTTCTTTTTTCGTGTTTCTATTTTACGGCAGAAAATGTGCAATATTGGGCTGAATTGCCTTCCCCCCCCTCAAAAAACCCCCAACCCCCAGGAGCAGTTTAGGCAGAACTGAATACTAAACCACTCCGCGATCCTTCTGCGGATGTTTTCAAGTCAATGGGTTATCATCAGGACCGCATCGGGACACGTTCCTTTTCTTTTTCAAAACTCAGGTTCTCTGTGGGATGCAGGAAGTGATTTCGGATAAAAGGCCTGACGCTGCCGTTATACACCCACCCCCCTCCCCGACACCTGCTGCCCCCCCAGCTGCGCTTTCCTCACAGCCCTCTCCTCTCCTCTCCTCCTCGCCGGCCCGGCCCGTACCGCAGGGCTCTCCCGGTGGGCTGGCTTTGTGGGAGGGCGTCGATCGCGGGGCTCTATCCCCCGCGGCGGTGCCCGGGGCGGCGTTCAGAGCCCCCTCACGGCCGGTCGCCCCGCCCGGCGGTGGGTAACGGCCTCGGGGGCCAATCACCAGCAGCCTCCGCCCCGCCCCTGCGCTGCCACCTCCAATGGAGTTTGAATGCTTCCGAACCAGCCAATCCCGAGGGCAGGCAGCCCGGCGCTGCGGCCTCATTGCTAACGAGGCGAGGTCCGCGTGGCGAGCGGCGTCGCGGCGGGGCCAATCAGCGCGCTCTGGGCGCGCCGTTGCTTGGGCGTGCACAAACGGCCACCGGGGCAGCGGCGGCTTTGAATCGCGGTGGGGAGCGCGTCCTGTCGCGGCGCCTGGCTGCGCTGCGCTCCGCTCCGCTCCGCTCCGCTGGTCGTCACTCGGCAGTGAGGGGCTGCGGGAGCTGGAGCTGAGGGAGCCTGCCTGCCTGCCTGCCTGCCTGCCTGCTTGACTGTCTGCCGGCAGCCGGGGTTTGGGTGAATGCTGCTGGACCCCGATCGGCGTTTAACAGTGAGCGAGCGGTCGGGCGGGGGCTCGGGGCGGCTGTCCGCCTCTGCGCGGCTGGGGGCGGGGGTGTCAGGCAACCCGAGCGGGCCGGTGTGCTGCGGCACCCTGTGCGCCTCGCAGCATCTGCCGATGACGCCTTAATAGAACGAGTAAGCGCCGCTGGCAGGGCGCTGCCCCCGGCTTTCTCCTAGGGCCGGGGTGCGTGCGGTGCCTGCCTTCGGCCCGTGAGGGGACGGCGTGCTGCCGTCCGGCAGGCGGCAAAGCCGGGGAGCCCCTCCCGGAGCTGAGGCCAAGCCCAGTGAGGTTCGTGACGCTCCGAGCCCCCCCCAGTCCTGGGTGGGCTGTGCCCGTCCGTCGTCGATGTCTAGTTTTAGTTATTTCGAGGTAATTTCTCTCTCACAAATAATCTCTGAGCTGTGCTGGTGTCTCGGGAAAGTGATCCCATGCCGGATCCTCTAAAGGCCGGGTCATTACAACAACAAAAAATAAAATCGTATGACTGCGATGATCTTAGAGGTCTTTTCCAACCTTAATGATTTTATGAGTGTGTCCGGCTTGTATTGAAGGACTGAGTTGTCGTACAGCTGTTTCTGCCGGTAGAGAGCATTCTCGGTGCCCCGAGCTCAGCAGTATCGGTTTGAAAAACTTCTGTAAAGAAAGAAGCATAGCTGCTACCGAAAACAAAGCCATGGGTTTTCACAAGACTTTCGGGTTAAACACCACTGAAGTACAATGCAGTCATAAGTGCTAATGACTATCTGCAGTGTGAACATCAAAATAAGATGTTGAGAGAAACTTTCTGAAATACAGCAGTCATGCAATTATAAGAATATAAATCCTATTACCGTTAGCAGATTGATTAACATGAGGCTTTAAAATCTCAGCTGGACAGAAGTGTGTCAAAATTGGACCTAACAGTAAAAGTTGCTGCTTGGTGTTTAGATCAGGAAGCCTGCATGGTTGTGAAATACTGTATTCTAATCGCTGCTAAGCTTGAAAATGCAATTTATTTAAAAGGGAGGCTTATTTAACCTCTTTCAAGGTCTAATTGTAGTTGTCTGTGTTTCAGGCATAGTACTATCCATCTTGCATTAAACAAGAATCCTGTCAATATGAGCTGGGCTGTGGAGGAATGGAAAGAAGGCCTCTCCCCCAGAGTCCTTCAGAAGATTCATGAGCTGGAAAGTCAAGTAGACAAGCTTAAAAAGGAGCGTCAGCAAAGGCAATTCCAGTTAGAGTCTTTGGAGGCAGCTTTGCAAAAACAGAAACAGAAGGTAACGTAGGTACTGTGGTCATTTCCCTAAAATGCCATTCTCCATGCCAAACACAATTACAAAGATGTATTATCTGGTTGTTGTTAGGGGGTGGGTTAGTGTTTTGTTTCTTCCCACTGACTGACTGGAAAGGTAGTACAGAAATATAAACTGCTTATCTTCATCTTACTTCATACTCATCATACTCTCCCTTCTGTTTAGTTCTCATTGACTGTTAATAGAATTCCTGCCTCCTACCCATGTTTGGCATGATTGTCCATCTCCACGTGTTTATGTTTACTTTGAGGCTTTCCTATGTCTCTGTGATTAGGAAAAGAAATTACTTTGTTACGCCTGTTAAAAATCTTGATAATGACTAAGCCTGTTTTATATAACAGAGCTGTACAGTTGACAGCCTCTTACTGTTTCACCTTGCCTGCAGATACCTATCATCTTTTACTTAGTTTATGTAATTCTCCATTTTTTCCTTGTAGAGACTATATTTTGGGATTTGGTTTTGTTTTTTGTTTTTAGGGCTGTAATTTTACACCTCACCTGACTCTACCGTGTCAGCCCTCTAGCCAAGGAAACCAGAGACCCACTTGGTCAGGGTCCTGCCATGCCAGATCAGAAGTGATGCATTTGGTTGAATTTTGTTTTGTAATGTATGAATACAGCTCAGGGGCAATTTACAAAGGTTGCCTTTCATTCCCTTTAGGCTGCTACAACTTTCTAGCAAAACTTAAGCCTACTAGTTTTCTTTGAGTTTCTTCCTGTGAGTTTCCAGGTACTTATTTCAACCAACCAGAGGACTGCTGTGCTCCCTAAACAAAAAGAAGGGGTGTGCTCAAATAAGCGTGCTTTAAAACTCTCAGAAGCAGCAGCTAATACTCACTGCTTTTCAGTCAAAAGAATAAAGTTGTACAAAGATGCAGCCTGACTGTAGCCTGCCCCTCAGAAGCTGGAGGGGAGGAGAAGGACATCTCTACTGCCAGTCTCTATTTCCAATTTCAGAGCCATGACTCTTGCTAATCATTGTGCATTCTTTGTTTACTGAGTCAAGGTATTATGGTTGCTAAAGTTGATAGGCTGGAAAAAGAAGCGAGATGATCAGCAAAGAATGTGAACTAGGGTGGATTATCAGTATTTAACAATTTCTATTTATTGACTAGACACAAGCTCATCAAAAAATTCATTAATCCTTAATGTCACTGAGTTGAGTTTTAGGAAATGTGGTTTTGTTCACACCCAAGAATATTTAAACAATGTGTTTATCTGAGGTTTCCAGTGCTGTCAGGATTTTGAAATGCTAGGAAGAAAATAACAGTATGTGAACTTTGTGTTATTAAAATAATAATAATTGCACAGAAGTGTAGAGAAGACTTGAGACATTTTTTAAATGGTCTGTATTCCAACTAGGTTGAAAATGAAAAAAATGAAGCTGCAACGCTAAAAAGAGAGAACCAGAGCTTGATGGAATTGTGTGATAGTCTTGAGAAAGCAAAGCAGAAAATATCACATGATCTTCAAGTAAAAGAATCTCAAGTCAACATTCAGTCAGGGCAGCTGAATTCCAGCAAGAAAGACATTGAAAGGCTAGAACAGGAACTGAAAAGGTAAGGACTTGCTGTATGTCTCTAACCTATGTACAATAGTTATTTTCTCATGTTTTGCTCATTTAATGCGTCCTTCATGGTCTTTTAGTTTCTCTTCATCTCATACTTCATTCAGATTTTGTGATCAAAATCTCAAAACATCGGCCTGTTTTTACATACACACATGCATATACGGACTTCTACGTAAATCTGTGTGCCACTTGAAGCAGTTAGCACCTATAGTTCCTGTTTAACTCGGGGGGAATTCTGCAGTGTCGTGTGAAAAGGGAGCCATTCATTCTGTCATTTTGTTAGCTTTGTTTGTTTACAACCGGGTCACTGGGCAAAAGTAACCTGCAAAGATCTTGGAGTTGCAAGGAAAGTACATAGACAATTCAGTCTGTAAGATCAAGTCTACCAATAAAATACGACCGCTGGGAAGAAGGAGGCATGAACATCTATTGGAGTGGAAGAGGAAGCTGCCAAAAGCAATGGTGCTGTGACTGAATCACTGAATCCAGTTGCTCTGGTGAAGAAGTGCCTAATTCATAACACCTCAACTTGTAAACACCGTTATTACTGAGGCAGTATGTGTGTACTGTCTGTAGAGGTGGAATGCAATTTATACAATAAAGGAATCTTCTGTAAAGCAGACACATCTAAAATCCTTCATCTGAGGGCGCTACACAAATGGAGCAGTTGCCCGTAGTGAAGTGAATGTTGTCATCTGTTAAACTTGCTCGCATGCTAGAGCCACCCTCCATTCTTGAATAAAAGTATTTCTGAAACTTTGTGTTTATCAATAAGGCAATAAACTGTTGTGCTAATACTAGTAATGCAGAATTACTGTCACAGAGAGCAGTGAGTCTGTGACACCAGGTTTCTTAACAGTTTTGGTTTTGGTTTTTTTTTTTTTTTTTCATGGCCTGAAGTGTGTCTGCTTCCTTTAACTTTTGGATGCTATGTCTCATACATGTCCTAATAGAAGCAAATAAAGAGGAAGCTGTGTTGGTCTTTCTGGTTTTTCCCTTTGCCCTCCCCCCCTTCTTCTTTGGGGAAAACTAAAGATAGTTGAAGTATTTGCTGTGAGAAGATTCTAAATTTCAACAAAACAGTTTATGGCATGTAGAAACACCAGCTTTGTGTAAGGAGTTCTTCTGTCAAAGAATCATCTAGTGAGATTCAACAGAGTTGATAGAACCACACTCATGTTTTCTGCATCTGCTGTCAAATGTTGGGCCAGAGAGGTTGCGGGCTGAGGATATGTGTTCCATTTATCCATTCCCAAAATTAAGTCCAGTTTACTGAATCCTCTCCTTCCCATTATATTACTTTGCATAGCTGTCCACTACAAAAGATCATCAGTTACTACATGTAGCTTGATCCTGGCAATCGGTTTTGGTTCTGTTTTGTTTTATGCTGATAACTGATCATTTACCACTTCATAGCAACTGACAATCCACTGGGAGAAGAGTTCTTGGTGTTGTGCTATAAAACGGAGGGGGAAATGGAAAGGCAAGTTGTGGAGTCACTAATGTGATGGGCTGCAGCCTGGAACTGTTGTCTTATCAACCTGTGCTCGCTGGGCAGGATGAAGGTTGCTGTATAACCTCCAAACTAGTTACCTGGATTCACTGGATGAGCTTATAACTCTTCATGCTCGCAAAAGTCACTGGAATGGGTAGTCTGCTGTGGTGTTTTGGGTAGCAATGTAAATGGTACACATGCAAAATACACTGTCGGGTGGATGGTGTTCCCTTCCATTTTTTCATGAGGTATGCATAGGTTTCTCAAAGTACGCAGTATCAGAACATAGAATAAAAGTAGTATGTTTCCTACCATAAAGATGCGTACAGAAGAGTAAGAGTTTTATATTATCAGTGTTTACAGTGATTTGGGTGTGTTTAGCTGGACTACAGCTTCATACAGTGAGATCTTAAGCAGTTCTAACTCATTTTCATCTACTTTGGGTTTGTTTGGTTTTGTTTTTTAGCTTTGACTCCTATGTAATTGATTAGATATGTTGAAACTCTAAATGAAATATATTTTTCATATTTCTGTGTTATAGTACCTAAAAATTTTCAGTGGATATGTCTTGACTTGATCTTTAAAGTAGGTTCTTAGAATCATGTAATTTATTTGTGTATTTCAGGCTCTTAAAAATAGATAATTAACATTTTAGTTTCCATTACTAATTGCTGCTGCTGCTTCTTTCCTAAACAGATACAAATGTGAGCTTGAGAGAAGTCAGCAAACATCGATTGCAGGAGACTTATCATTCAGTGGCACTCCACAGAAAAGTTTTACTGCTCCTTTAACACCAGTTCAAAGTCATAATGGTAAATGATTTTGTTTATTCATCTAGCACAGATAGTTAACTGTCAGTTTTCTTGGAAGGTGGAAAAGTATTTTGAACATTACTCTTGTACTGAGTTTCCTAGTCCCTATTATATAGCTTATTATGAGAGTGTCTAATTCATAGCACCATAGGTTCCAAGTTTAAAAATTATTAGTGCAGATTGAACGCTTATTGCAAATATTACATCTTTTCAGCACTACGTTGATGGACGTGGAATAGTAACAGGAATATCCATCAACAGACTGCAGCAGTTTTTTGAATGCCTGTTCCTAGTGTCAGCTCTTCCCTTCATGTAGTGAAGGGCAAACTTCTTCCTTCATGTAGCACAGGTACTTTAACTGAACTTCAGTCAACGGTCATATGTGTTATTTCTTTAGAAAATTATTTTTCATTTAGACTATTATTGTGCATGGTAATGTGCACAATTTATGCACTGTATCCATTTCAAAGCATCACTTCTATCTTCAAATTAGTGACATCAAATAGATTTAAAATATTTGAATGAACTGGAAAAGCAAAAGGAAGTTTCCTTAACTGGAGAACTGTTCTGTAGCCAGACACCCTTATGCTGTCTATGCTGAAAAGCTTTGATGGGTTCAATATTACGCATGCTGTTTACCTGTTTCTTTGCTGTGAACAAATGTTCTCTTGAGTTTGGCATCTCAATCGTACTCCGATGGGAAATCTGAGATACTTTCTTGCGCTCTTGTTCCTTTTAATTTCTTTATACATATCTGAAAAGGGATATAGTAGTGGCAATGTTAAGCATTTCACTAAGCGTGGCACTCCTGAAATGGGGATTAGATTAAAATAACTGTATTTAAAATGGTATTGCTGGGGAGGTTTTTTCCTTTGAAAGCTGGAGTCTTAAATTCTTTAAGATCATAGAATTGTAGCATATATCAAGTTGGAAGGGACCCATAAGGATCATTGAGTCCAACTCCCTGCTCCGCACAGGACTACCTAAAATGAAATCATGTAACTAAGAGCATTGTCCAGATGCTCCTTGAACTCTGAGAGGCTTGGTGCCATGACCGCTTCCCTGGGGAGCCTGTTCCAGTGACCGACCGCCCTCTCAGTGAAGAACCTTTTCCTAATGTCCAATCTGAACTTCCCCTGACGCAGCTTCATTCCATTTCCTTGTGTCCTATCGCTCCTCTCCCACCTCACCAGAGGGAGGAGATCAGCACCTCCCCCTCCGCTGCCCCCCTTGAGGAAGTTGTAGCCTGCGATGATGTCACCTGTCAGCCTTCTCTTCTCCAAGCTGGACAAACCCAAGTGACCTCAGCCCCTCCTTGTAAGTCTTGCCCTAGAGACCTTTCACCATCTTGGTCGCCCTCCTCTGGACACACCCTAATAGTTTGATGTCCCTGAGGCGCCCAAAACTGCACACAGTACTCGAGGTGGGGCCGCACCAGTGCAGAGTGGGACAATCACCTCCCTCAAGCTCTCCCTAGAATGCTACAAAGCGTTCTAGTTCTAGAATTTTCCTGAGAGGTGTAGAATTATATACAAATTCAAGAAAAGGGAGTCAAGACTTTTGTTTTGGACTAATATGTTCCTCTTACAATTTCAGCGGAAGAATCCTAAGTAAGTTCTTATTCCAATTCCTGTTGCATTTGAAAGGAACTCAAGGAAAAGATCCAGCTTTTTTTCTGGTCATTTCTTAGTAATGTTAACTCTATTGGGCTGCTGGTAGGAAAACTTTAAAAAAAAAGTATATAATCTAGATGTACGTGTATATATAATATAACACATGTTATATATTTATTTTTTAACATGTATATATCATATATATACACATTTTTTAGAGAGAGAGATTAAAAAAAAAAATTCTGGCATTGGATCCTTACTTTAACAGTTATGTTTTCATTCTAATGTCAAGTTCCAGGTATCGCACCAGTGTACTTTTTGAGGTCCTAAATTACTAAACATATTGTATATACAGTTGTTTCTTCCTCATGATCTGACACTTCTGATAGATGTTCATTTTTATCATTCCTGTGATAGCAATAGGCTAGAAAAGATTACCTATGTACTGTTAGATTATGAAGAAGTATTCATCATGTCTTTGTAGATGCTAAGTTTGAAGAACTAGAAGAAAAATACAGGAAGGAGGTACAAGAAAGAAAAAAGCTAGAATTAGAACTGAGAACTATCCAGGTTAAGGTAAGTATCTCTTGAGAATGGTATGTGTGATATCTAAGAAAGTAACTACTGAGTGAACTTGGAAAATGGAATGGAAAACTAGTGAAATATATTCTACATCACTTAAAGTATAATTTTTTTTTAAAAAATATAATTAATCTGTGTGTATTGCCATTCAGAAGTAATCTTGGAGAATCCAGAAAAGCCAGCAAAATTGAATAGCAAAGGAAAGAAGGACATTAAAGATGAGAACACATCCTTCAAAAATTGGAAGTCTCATGCAAGCAAGGACAAAAGAAAACAGTGTCAGTTTTGCCAAGTTAAATATGATAGGATAATAAAATAGCCTTGAAAAGATTATGAGAAATAACTCACCTAGCAAATACAAATGTACCTAGTACATTTTTCAAACACGTAAGTAGTAGGAACTGTATTAGGGAATCTCTGAGGCCAATAGATGACTAAGATGTGAAAGCCCCTGAGGAAAAAAGGGCCATTGTAGAAAAGCTGAAATAATTTTTTTTATTTGGTATTTACTATGTAAAGGCTTAAAAAGTTTTCTAAATCAGAGCCTTTCTATATTGGGGTTGAATCTGTGGCACAGCCTCAAATTGAAAAGTCAGAAGTAGTCTTAAAATAGATGGATAAAATGAATAATAATTAAAACAATCACCAGAGACAGATAATATTTACCCATGAATTGATAGGGCACTGCAGTGTGGGACTGCTGAATCACTGTGATGTGCAACTTATTTCATTCTTCTCTTGACACTGGAAGGTGACAAGGATGATGCAATTTTTTAAAAAAAAGCTTACAGTGCTGATTGCTGGAAATGTAGTTTAGTCAGGCCAACTTTTTGTCCTGGTCAAATAGTTAGAAACTTAAAGCAAACCATTTATTGATGCATATGTAGGTATGGTGTATGGAGAAAAGTCAACCATTTATTTGTAAAGGGAAATCATGCCTCGCATATTTTCAGAGGTTTTTTTTTAGAATAAATCAGAGAATGTGTGAGTTAAGTGTGACTCTGTATAATGTCGTTGGATATCCACAAAACACTGAAAAAATGAAACAATTTGATAAGGGGGAGTTCTTGCAAATTTAAAGGTAAAGATTGAGGGCAGTGGCAATAAATGGTCAGTTTTTACAGCTGGGAATGATCAACAGTGGAGCCTGAAAAGCATTGGTAAAGAGAACTGTGCTATTCAGCATATTCATTAGTGTAGTGATCTGAAAAAGAGTTGAATACCACACGGTATTTTGTAATACTAAATAATTGCAATAATTAAGATGGTAAGTAAAATTCAGCGTAAAAAAAAAAAAAACAAAAAGGTGAAATAATGCATCTGGAAAAGATAATCTGAACAATGCATACCCAGTACATTCAGGGTCTGAATTTAATGAAATGATTCCAGGAAGCAATTCAGTAATTATTGTGGCTAGTTCTCTGAAAACTTCAATATTGTGTTCAGCAATGATGAAAAAGAATTTTTTAGGAAAAGAATTAAGAACTAATGGGAAAATATTCTTTGCCCATATATAGCCAAATGGCTCTCACGTCTTGAAAATTCCTTGCAAATCCTATTCATCTCATGTCCAAGCAGATATGGTAGAAGTGGATGGTACAGAGATGAGCGAATATCAAGAGAGGAAACAGGGAATGGTCATTTTCCTGCTTTTCATAAGGCATAATTACAGTACCAGCTCTGCAGGCTCAGAACAAAAACTATTTTATTACACTGTACTGTGTTAAATGGCAGAACTCTCTGTCGCAGAGTATTGTAAAAAGGCCAAAATGCAAACAGATCCGAAAGAGAAAGTACATGTAAAGTATTTCAGTAAAAATTATTGTTAATTCCCCTTAATTTCCTGTATTCAAACTTTTGTCTCAGAAACTCTAAATTTAAATGGCGTATAAGGGGAATGATTACTATACGCATGGTTAGGTTTTTATGCTCTTTATGAGCATGAACAAGTTACTTTATGAGCATAAACAAGTTACTTCACAGGATTGGACACAGCATTCTGGACTATATAGATTTCTGGTCTTAGCACAGCTATTCCTACATAACAACGTATTCTCTGGTTGGACTGAGAAGTCACATTGGGTATTACCTGATTTAGGGCTTTAGTTTGAAAAAAAAAACCCAAAAAACCCACAAATGAGAGGCATTTGAAAATCCAGTTAAAAATATAATAGGGGCTTTACTGTTTGGTTTTTTTCATGTAAGAAGGAGAAAAAACCCACCTAGTATTTTGGCTCTGTTAAATTTTTCTGTAGGAAGAGATTGAAAGCTGGTACCTGGCATATTTTATTATTGCAATTTTGGGGTATTCTGTGTGTATAAGTTTAAATAAGTCTGTTCTGAATTTACCTGTGTTTGTCCAGAAGAACTAAATGTGGGTCAGCTATCAGATATGTTAGTCTAGACTTCTATATTTCTTGCAGCTTACTTGTGTCAGCACTTGCCTGTAAAAATGTAGGCTTTGATTTTGAAAAATGTAGAAGGTAACTGATGGTATCTTTCTTGAAAAAGACGAAAAATCTGTGTATGTTATTGATAAAGATACACAGATCAAACTACTTTTTTGGAGATCCTGGTTTGTTTATAAGTATCAGCTATTCTTGGACACTTGGGATAAAGTTATTTAATTTATGTAGTATAAACATAATTATAAGAATCAGTAGTTTGCACTGGTGGATAATGTGATGTTATAAAAATGTGAAATGACCATGACCTATTATCTACTTATTAATAAATATTTTGTTATATGTTGGATATGGAGCTGTGTAAAGCTAGATCCTTTTTTTTCTTGGACACAGAAAATAAATCAGCCTCATCCTCAAAGCTCTTTGAGTCACAGGGAGATTGCTCGGCATCAGGCTTCCTCATCTGTGTTTTCATGGCAACAAGAAAAGACGCCATCTAGAAATCAAGAAACACCTGCAAGGGGAAGTTCTACAACATCCTCTTTTCCACGGGAAAAAGAAACAAATTCTAGTATAATATCAGAGAAGAATGAGTTGGACAACAGCTTTGCTGAGAATTGTAGTTCTTCACTCATGATCCAGCTAAGAGCACAGAATCAAGGTATCTGGTATATTTCTTTATAACCCAGAGGCAGTCTCCTATATGGTTTCATGAAAGCTGGTGTGTGGATAGAAGAGAGGTATTGAAATTAGTGCTTTAGCCAGGAAAAGAGAAAGATACCTGTTGTTGCCTTTGGCAGCTAGCCCAGCCGGCTGCAGGTGTGTGTATTTTCAATGATCAGCCAGTACACAGAGATTATCCACAAGCTGTCGTATCTTTTACATAAGGGGTATGAGAGTTAGAAGGGAGTTTGTATTTTTGGGGTGGGTAGGGGACATCATGTAAAAGGAAAATGGCCTTCTCCAATAATTCCATTGCTCTTGAAACAATTCTTTTAAAACAGAGTTAAAAAACCCTTCAGGATTTCATTACATCTCACTGTTAAATTCAATTATATTGCTTCCTTAATTTTGTGTGACTCTTGAGATTTATGGCTGAGCAATACCTGTGTTAAAATTCATTGATTGAACATGCTTAATGCATAACTGAGTTGGTCCATAATGGATGTCACTGGAAGCGCAGAATGAAGTATGATGCAAAAAGTACAATGAAAAAGCAAGATATGATCTTGTATCGCACATATTGACTTGAAGAAATAATCATTCCTGATATCTGATAGTTGGAAGAGAGCAAATAGTCGGTTGTTGTGGATTTGGTGAACATTTACTTAAGCCTACTATTTGGACCATCTTTTCCACCAACTGTTTCTTGTAGGACTGTTTTACAAGTCCCTGTACTCTCCAAACTGTTTATTCAAATACCTACATGTAAAACATAAATCTAGGCGGCATTTTCAACTTGGAAGCCGTACAAATTCAGCATCAGGAAGACAGGGGTTGGTTGTTTTTTGGTTCTTTTTTTTTAACAAAAAGAATTACCAGTTAATAGTAATTCTGGATAACACTCCCTGTAGCTGACTAATGTTCCTGCTGTAAAATTTTATCATGATTTTGGAAGGTAAACTCTTACTGATGTATATTGTGACAAGATCACTTGGTTTTGCTTTATATGTATGCTGCTTTGGGACAGGAAAAAGATTGAAATATAAAATAATGTATTTACAGATGCCCAATAGCTGAAAAGCCTCTTAGAAACAGGCTCACAGTTGCCCCAAACAAATGTTTGTAGTGGATATTTTCCTTTTAAAAATAAAAAAAATTAAAATAGCTATGTCAAGTGACATGTTTCTGTGTGCTTAAAAACAACAACAAAAACAAACCAGCAGAGGAACAAATTGTCTTTGCCTTTGCAGCATTTGTGCCTGACCTCGCATTTTGCTGTGTTCTCATATATTACGAAGTGGAAATTATTGATTTAGAGTCAACTATCTTTCAGTCTTGATAGTTTTAGTCATTGATGTAGTAGTAGAAGAGAGTTGAAACTTTTGTTTTAGCTTGCCAAACATTTTACAGGGTGTCTGCCTGTGTCAGGAACTTGGGTTGTTATCAAACATACTAAATATTTTAGAATGTGTAGACACTTGGAAATCTGAGTACCTGGAAGATGTACCTTTCAAAGCAGAAAGTATCCTTAATCTTTACTGTTTTTAAAATTCAGAGTTAAATTCCACTGTTAAAGACCTAGAACAACAACTGCAAGCTCAAGAAAAAGTGAAGAAATCCCATATGAATAAATATCAAGAGACTGAACTGCAGCTGGACAGAATGAAGTTGGAATTAACAGAGAAGGATAAAGTTCTGAACAAAACCAGAGATAAACTGACTCAAATGAGAACACAGCTCGATCAAGCTACCGCACAGGTAAAATGTTGCATCACACATCTTCTGACTGTCCTTACAATTCATTCCCACTATTAATGTGTGCCAGTTTTCAGCCATTTCAGTAAGAACCAAGGTTCTCAGATAAGTTTCTTGAGCATTTGCTGAGAATCAAGTTTTGAGAAGTATATGTTAGTTTGATATGTATTACCTGTAAAAATGTAAATAGTCGTAAGCAGTTGCCCATTTTCTGGAAGGTTCTTATACCAGCTAAAGAAATATTTTTCATCCTCAGGCAAGATTGACTGGAATTCTGAAAAATATTTTCTGATCAAGTTGCATAGAGCAACAATGACATCTGGTGGCAAATTCTGACCTTAAATAGACTCTGTCATGCAACTTTGGCTGAAAGTCAGTATCTGTTGCTTATACTACAGGATGTTGTGGGGGCATAGTCTTTGAATTGTAAATTACTAGTGTAAAATAAAATCTAGGTAAAAATGCCATGCAAGATTGAGAATGTATGTAGTTTCTAAATGGGGTTTCACGACCTAATCCTAAGGGGTTTGGATGCATAGTAAAACACCAATAGGATAGTACAATTTGCTTAGTCAAGAATTTACGGACTGTATTTAAATACATACATATAAAAACGTGAAATGGTTCAGATTTTTGCTCATAATCATGTGAAGAAGAGGAGGATGCCAATGTTTAAAATGATTTAATTCAAACTGCAGAAGATAACAAGTAGAGTTTTCTCTTTTTCTTGATTAATCAAGTTGCATTACCTTCCTAAAGTCCATTTTCACAGAATTTGACAAATTTGAAAGTCATGCGCAGACGTCATAATTCCTTGAATCTTTATATTTCCATCTATCTTTATACTTTTTTCCTACTACTTTGATTCATTTACAGGATAGGAAAAAAAAGATGTTTCTGTGTGTATCTTCTCAGGGTATAATAATTGTTATCTACCTTTGTCAGCAAGTTTCTACGTGCTACCTAAGTATATTGGAAAACTGCTGTTTCCCACAACTTCTGTATTGGTCCTTAAAAAAATAAACCTTTGCATGCTGAGAGTTAATCAGTCTGCCTTTTGAGAGAGACAGCAACATCCGGCTATTGCTAGCTCTGTGAGGAACTGGTTTAGGGGAAGTCTTGGCTGGGAGTTAGGTAAAATCGTATTCTTGACAGGGTCCATTGAGTACATAAAGGCACTGTCATCGCAGTGAGTTTGTGGGAAGACAGCTGACCCGACATAACAGCTCAATTCCTCTAAAAATGTCTTTCTTTTTATTTGATTCCCCAAATGACCTGATTCAACTTCCTAAATGGTTAGGATGTTACATACTTAATTTTGCCTTGTTAATTTTCTACGGGTTTGAGAGCTGAATTGTTTTACTAAGGAATCAAAGGGGCATTAAATCCAGCACAAGGGAAGAGGTAAGTTTATATAGCTAGGAACATGCCTGGGGAAGGATGAGGAGAAGTAGGACTGACTGGCCCTATTTGAATTGAGGTGCAGCCCATCCTTAAGGTGTAGTGCAGCATCTTGTCCCAGAAGGTTCCTTTGGTCCTGCCATCTGAAGGTTGCTCCTCTCTGTTCTGTTTCTTCTTTCTCGCACTGAAATTGGATCTCTGCCTGCCCCCCAGACTTTGGATGTAGAACTGCATTGAGATTCTGGATTTTAGTTTCCTGCCTTGTAGCCTGAATTTAATTTTGGCACACCCCTTGCACACTTCTCTGTCACTGGTACTATTCACAGACCTTGACCACAGCACCTCCTTGTGTTATCAAGTATTCTCACATTTTGTGAGGTTTGCAGCCCTTCTGCAGGCAAGTTCCCATGTGATCTTACAGGAGCTCAGGATCCCTGCGGTCTGTGCCTGATAACCAGACATCCCAATACTACTACCTGCTTCTTATTTTCTTATGATACAGATGGACTATTGTTTCACTAACTCATTAAACAGCCCTTGTTGCTGGAAAAGAAAACAGTCCTGTTCACCCTTTGCTATTTTTCTTACACCCTGGGGGAAAAAAAAAATTGTACATATTTTGCATTAACAGGTTTTTGGAATAAAAATGCGTTTTTCTGTTCAGGGAGTTAGGTGGACATTGCTTCACTCTCTTAGGTAATGTAATATTAACATAATAAACTGAATTAGATAACAAGCTGACATACTCTTAACATGGAGGTTAACCTAGAACACAGGCTACTGATTTTTTTTTTTTTTTAATTAAAGTTTAAATTGTGAAAAACACTCTTCTGTTGTTGTTGAAGTAGACTAAGATAGTTGCCTCTTTTTTCCCTATCCAAATCAATGTGCTGAATCATTCTGAAATTCAGTGGAATATTCAGTTATTTTCAGTCTAAACATGTAGTTGTTTAGCAGTTAGTGGTCATTCTTTAGTTCATAGCAACCCGAGGTACTGAAAATATAATCTATTTTTAGTGTCAGATACAGTACGTTCCCGTAGACTGTCAAAGACACCGATTTTTCTGAAGATGTTTTTATTCTTTTGTGTGTTTATACACATGTGTATAATACACACATGTAACTATATATGTAAGTACATGTATTCTGTCTATATATACATGTTATCGCTAACATAAGCAAGTATGAGTTTAGTACTTTGGATTGCTAAGAATTTATATGGTACCAGCTACAGTTATGCTGTAGCTTATATGAATGCTAGAACAATTGTAGTAGGTGAAGTCAATCTTTTTATATGAATGCATATAAATTTAAATAAAACATCACTTGTGTGTTTATCACTTGTGATTGATAACTAAATTGTTATAGGTGCAAATGATGGAGCAAAAGGTGAAAAGATTGTCAGAAGAACTGAATTGCCAAAGACAAAATGCTGAGAGTGCTCGTCAGTCTTTAGAACAGAAAATAAAGACAAAGGAAAAGGAATACCAACAGGTAAGGCAAGAAGAACTTTTTAATTTTGACTTCCTAAGGAGGTGAAATCATAAGGCTTATTTTGTGTATCTGCTTTTCAATTAATTGCAATCACATTTGATAGAGAGGTAAAAGTTGCAAAGGTAATTGAAAAACTGAAAACAAACATCCCAATAAAGGTGAGAGGCTGTTGGAGAGATGCAGAATTATGTTAGTATTCACTAGACAATAGAGAATATGTGCGAGAGACCCGATTGAGATACAAATCCATGAGAAACAAGGCTTCATTGTTCACAGAATTATGTATATGTGAGTTCAAACTTAATAACTGATTCAGTTATTTCTGTGGAATCTGAGTTAATTTTTCATGCATCTCGCACACAAGAAAATAATTTCTTTAGGATTATATCTCTGTTGTTCTATATCTCTGTTCTATATCTCTGTTCGTGCTCAGAAGATGGTAAAGTATGGGGTTAGCATAAGTGTCTTTTGTTTCCTTCATGCCAGCTCTTGCAGAGAGACAAAGTGTAGCAGTATCCCGGGAACTCTTCTGGAGTGAAGTTATGTTTAGCATTAACACTGATTTGGATTAGGTCTAAACTCTTTGTGTTCTTCTTTTTAAGCTTAATAACATAACCAGCGTTAGGAAATCCAAGACAGATTTGGAAGAATTAGTGCCATTTCAGATGGGCATTTTAAGTTTGCTTTGGGGATTGGGTAAGGGCACTGCCTTGCAGAAGACTGCTGTTGTGTCAAATGTTTAACCTGAAATGTTTTCTCCAAGGTATATCCAGAAAAATAAAATAATTGGCAGAGGAATTCTGCTGGAATGGCCGATGAACAGTGCTGCTACCAATGCTCTTGAGTGAGAAAGGGTTTCACAAAGTCTGTTAGGCTAGATGCTAACTCAGGATCTCAAAGAGATACTGAGCCTTGTCTAGAAGTGGTAAATAAGAAGAACTGATCTTTGTATTTGAATAGCTGTAGCATGAAAAAACACTGTTGAAAGATTCAAATATATCAGTCATTGTATTCATCAAAGATGGGTTGAAGGCCCATGAACCTTCTGTCATGGTTTCTCCTTACAAACCCAGTCCGTACTGGCTCTGCTATGCCTGATGCATGCCCCTTGGGCACTGGCACTCTATTCACTGGGATCATTTAAGAATATGGTATTTCTGAGACATTCTTTCAGAGAAGCAGCATATCATCCTCCACATGGGTTGTTTGTTGCTACAGCTTGTCTCAATAGCTGATAGCTCGCATGTCAGGCAGTTTAGGTGCCATGCACAGGAACTGCTCCTGTGAAGCAAAGTTTATTTTTAGTTAGAAACAAAAAGGCCTTCATAAGACTAATACGTAAATCTACACACTGTCATTCTAGGTTGTTCAGCAAGGCCATTAACTGTGAAGAACTCTCTTTTTTTTCTGTAATGTTTGTGATCTGTGAGCTGTTATAGGCTTTTATGGAGTTTGTTTAATGTTTATTTATTTATAATATTTGGCTGTCAAGTCCAATTTAAAGGCTCTTTTTTACACATTCTGGCATCCAAATTTGTGTAATGTTGTGGAAATTCTGATCTGTGTGTTTTCCTCAGGGAGGGATTCTTCCCTTCTGTGAAACCTAGATACTGGCGTTGGTCCTACTGAATTCCATCCTGTAAAGCCTTGCTGGTGTGTTCCTTATTACGTTTCTGTTTCTAGGCGGCAGGTGAGATCCAGGAATGCATTTCATGAACTCTCAGAAAAGCCTGAGAAGCTCCAGGCCTTGTTCTGAGACGGTAACACAGGCTAGTTTCAGAGTTGCACTTGCATCAGTACCTAGTTTCCAACGTTCTCGCTCAAATTTTATTTAAATGTTTCCATCCAAGCTTCAAATTGAAAAGGTGAGATTCATATCACCTTACTTCAGACATCTGAAATCTAGGTGTCAGTCTAAGCTTGTTACTTAGGCCTCTACTTTACTCTGCAGAGACAGAGGCACCTTCAGAAGGCAGGTTATTCCAGATACCTTAGATGTGGGTCTTCGCTCTGGAGCTGGGTGTTTGCCTGGTGGCAATGGAAGGAGCCTCCACTTTTAGCTTAAATGTGCATAACTAATTTTTTGACATCTAAAACTAGAGGAAGCACTTCTCTTGTTCTAGGCATTTATCTAAAGAAAGATAGGTTTTCTGCAGTTTCTCTCTTATACTGTAACATGTAGGGCTTAGAAAGCAGTGTCTTTTCAGTCCATCAGCTTTAGAAATAATTATTGGAATGCTTTGGGACATAAAGACATTGAATTCATAATTTCATTAATAAGGAGTGCACTAGGGTCGAAAGAGCCTCCTTGCATGAGCTCGGGAGATGCTCCTGACCAGAGGTTTGCAGGGAGAGCTCTTTGGAGCTAATACGTACTTTACTCAGCATTAGTTACTAGTGTCAGCTACTGTGACACACAGCTGGCGTCACATCTTTTCTTTCTAAATTGCATAGTGCTTCTGTCACCTTCTTCTGTGGGAATGCAGTTGCAGACATCTATATTGGGTTCTATGTAGAAAAATGCTAAATTATATACACACACACACATATTAATGTTGATCTTTCCCAGTTTTCTGTTTATGACAGTTCCACACTCATCCATACTTTCCCTGATAAACAAGAGCTGTTTCTTTACCAGATGTCTTACTGGTGTCGGAAGTGCTTGGGCCTCTTGTGCTGTTTTCGCTGTCGAGCAGAATGTAAGGGGTGCTGGCATCATTTCACAGACATGACTGACTAAAATACGCTGAGTTGTGTGCAGGGGGTTCATGCACCTGGGAGCCAGAGCCACATTGCAGAAAATGTCAGCTCTAGTTCCTTCACTGTGAACATTTCCTTGCTTTTGGGGGTTTTTTTTGTTTGTTTTTTTTTCTTTTGTTTTGTTTGACTGGTGACAGTATGGTACTGTGTCTTTTAGTGAAGCAGCTTGCCTGTATGAAGTAACTACGCCTATACTCTAAAACTACTAAGAGAAGCACAAGAGTTTTACGGCCTTTTCCCCTTCACAAGGATCTTAGCATTTGTTAGTAGAGCATATCGCAACTTCTGCATAGCGATTATTGCTGATAAATAATCTGGTTTTTTTCCTTCATTGCTTTTTATTACCCTCACACTTCTTACTGTTTTACATCCTAATAAACCTCTGAAATCTGTGCAGAATCACAACTGTAAGGTCTAAAGGCATAGGAACAGGCCTCGTGAGAAACTGCAAGCACAGCTGTTTATCCTAATGGATGCCTACTTGGCATGTCGTAAGATCCACACAAACTATATTGTCCTTCTACAGGTTTCAGGAAGTCTGTTTTGGGAACGCTATTTTTTGTGCAGTTTTCATGACTGCCCTTGTAAGATTATCTTGTTGCTCAGTCCCATGCTAGGTATTATTTTAAGACAATTTTTTAATTTTCCTAGGAAAAAAATCAACCCTATAGTATGGTAAGTAAATAATAGCAAAAATTAATTTGTCCACTGTAGTGTAATGTAATTCTTATATGAAACTTACCTTTAAGATGAAGAATTTTAATACCATTACTTCCACTGGTTTTAGATTTTTTTTTTTTTTTTTTTTTTCTGTTTCTGTGATTAGGAATGTTGCTGTAATGGAGTTTTTAAGCAGATGACATAAATTGGGTTAGGGCCATGCTTGCCCAGGTGTCATTTGCAGCATGCATCAAAGTTGTTTTTAAACTGTTGTTCACTGTGTAAGACAAGTGTCTCTGAGCAAGTAGTATCTGCTAATGAAAATCAGTTGTTATCGCTCCAGTAACCACAATAGAGACTTGTTGCAGTTACGTGTTTATTTCTTTGCTACTGTACCACTGTTTTCTAGGAACTCTCTTGTCAGCAACGTTCCTTACAAACACTGGATCAGCAGTGCAACCAAATAAGAAACAAACTGAATCAGGAGCTACAGCAAGCCAAAAATGACTTCAGTGCTCTGCAAGCAGAATTTGACAAAGTAGGCTTTTTTAATATTAAAATCTTCTACTAGAGCTGGTATTTAGTTGTCTCAGCATTACTGCCTTAATTTAATTATACATAAAGCAAAAAATAATTAATGTGGGGAATTGTATTAGTGTTTTGTACAGTTTGTATTAGCTGTTTTGTATTTACCATTTCTCACTGAAATACTATGTATTTAAATGTGAATTAGAGGCTTTTAAAAGTTTGGGGCTAGTCCACTTCCCACAGGGAAGGAGATGTGAATGCGGAACAGTGCAGCTAAAATAAATCTGTTTGAGAGGGGAGCAGCTAAGGCTGATCACAAGAGACACCTTATATAGAAAACGTGCAGAGGTGCAGCTTGACGATAGAGCTGAACTGATCCACTGGTAGTTGCCCTTTGGAACAACAGCCCTATTTCATACACCTTGGCCATGCACTCCTGCTACTTCTTTTTTAGCAGTGCTACTCCTCATGTGACCCTGCAGAGAGCTGATACAGGAGCTAAAAGGTCAAAGAAAAAAATTATATATATATTGGCATATGTGTACACAGGCACAAGCGTTTGCTATCAGTTTAACTCCCTGAACTGGTTCTCCACAAAATCTGATGAGTGTCGGGTCTTGTGTAAAGAGGAACATCAGTACGAAGGAGGTCTTCCACAGCTTTGGCAGCAACTAGCTATTGGAACACATTAGTTGTCACAAAACCACAATTTTAAGGAAGTTAGAAAGCAGCAGAAGCCTGAAGAGTGGGTGACCAGAAAAGAGGAATGTTTAGAAGCCTCAAAAAACTCTTGAGAGCAGCTATAAAGTGGCAGAGCAAACTGAATTTCTAAAAAGGGCCACAAGTTTTCGGAAGTTATATTGAGAAGCCCCATTAGCAGGCAGGCTGAACTGAAAGAGCATTTCTAAAACTGACAAGAGCTTTCTTGCAGGTTTATTTTAGAAACATAGCCATGGGAATACATTCAGTCAAATGTTTTCCATGGAGGTTTCTTTATATGTACATTCTTTTGTTTATGCTTACTGAAGAAATTGATTTCATAGAGAGAAAAATAGGTGCCTTTTAGTTCTTTCTCCAAGAAAGCTGATTTATTACCTAATGACCTCAGAACAGACTTTTTTTTTTTTTTTCCTTTTTTGACCTGATAATGGTATTTCCTTCCTTTTTAATCTGGAGCATTATAGGACCATTTTGAAAGAGCTAAAACGTGTTCAATTTTTATAAAATCTGTGTCAATGTAGCAGTAAGTGCAGTTATGACCCCAACTTTCTGACTCTCATAGCTTAGCAAAAAGGCTATTACATTCCCAATCTCATTTGTATCCTACAGATATCATTGTTGTGATGTAGCTGCAAGTAGGATGTATTAATCCAATTTCAGTCTAGAAATATATGTATTTTGGAGACATACCATCTTTCTGATCAGAGGCAAAGGAGTGGAAAGGCGATAAGCAGCTATCTTATAAAACACAGTAAAGCAACCTTAGTTTCATGGTGGATAAAATAATGTAGTTTTATTTTGTAATAGAATGTTTGCATTCAAGAACGGGAGTTTAAAAAAAAAAAAAAAAAGTTATGTATGCCTGTGAATACAGTGTCGATTTTCAACATTCTTACAGGTAATGGCAGTCAAGCAACGCTTGGAACATGATACCAGTGATCTCACACAGAAGCTGTGCAGAACAGAGCAGGCTTTATTAGCAGTCCGGGCTAAGGAAGCTGATTTGACAAGAAGCTTTGAGGTAACCAATGCAGAGTAGTTGATAGAATTAATAGCATCAATTGGCAATCTGTAAACACTAATACTGTCGAGCATTTATTCCCATAGCTTATTTTCCCATAAGTAATCTTTAAACACTTTTATGGATTATCTTAATAACGCATCTTAGTTGTAACACAAAATGAAGTCTTCACTAACGTTATGTAGATTAATACAATTTGTGGAATTGGCTGCATGGTTAGGATTCATTGCTGTAATGCTGCTGATATGGTTCTAGTTCATGTTGGACTTATCTTTTATCAAAAATAAGTTTTTGTTTCAAGAGATTCTTGCTTTTGGTCCTGAAATAAAAATATATCAATGCTTGTCTGATTTTAAAAGTAAATTCTAGCATCATTGACTACTGCTTTGATGCACACTGCCAAACTCAGCGATTTTGTACAAAGACTTACTATATCCTCTTTTTAAAAAAAAAAAACAAAAAACCAACACATTTTTCTTAGAATAAACACAGTCCAACAAATATACACTCCTGTAAAAACTTGAAAATGAAGATAAATTCAGAGAAGTCTTTGGATGCTACCTCATATTCACACATGCAGAAATCTTTTCACTTTAATGTCTCCTTTGTCTTCTCGGTTATATTGTTTTGCTTTGGTGGCAATTAGAGATGCTACACTTGAAATTGTTACAGTCGTGCCACTAGAGACCTCTCAATGCAAATTTTAGCCTTTATTTGGAGAATCAGAAGTAAAAAAGAAAGATCAATACCTGTGTAATCCATGTCACAGTTTGTTTTATTTAAACACTCTTATTTTGCTTGTTGCCTGTTGTCATGAGCAGATACAAAATAATCTGGCATAATTTCTGCCAAAAATTTACTTGTCAAAATTCTATGAACAAATTTAAAGTAAAATAGTGGTTTTTGTTCAGATCAGCACAAACATTGGTACAGCTTTAGTATATTGTGAAACTTTAGGTACATTCATGCTGGTAGATTACAATGTCTGGGAACATTCCCAGCTATTGGAATGTGACTATTTATTCTGTTAATTGTCAGAACAACACTTCACATGGCTTTGGCCCAGCTGACTAGCACTCTTTCATATGATTCCCAGGCACAGTTTGGGAGTTCACATGAGCCTGGGACCATTCCCAGCAAGCGGTTTGGTTAGAGCCACCTGTTTGGGAAGATAGAAGACTTTAGTGGTACGGATATGGGCTGTTACATGCCACTTGGCCTCAATGCCAGATAGTGGTCCTTGAAACTTATTTAGCAAATAAATGTAGCTGGTGCCTTCCAGTGGTAAGGCTAATCAAGATAACTTTTGTTCTTCCAATGTATCCCAGAGGAGGAGAGCCTCCATCAAGCTTCTACACATTCTTAATGTGTAGAAAATATTTCATATTTTTAGACAAAAAAAAAAAAAATAGTTTATATCAGATATTGTGGGCTCGTGCCCTTTCTGGCTTTGAAATTATGGAGTGAGGTTAGATTTGATACAGTTTTTTGAGTTCCCATTGTCAGAGAGCATCTAATTTGTGGAAATACCTTTTTTGGCTGCAAATTCTTGGGAGTGCTTCATGTTATCTACCGGTCTTGTATCCATCTTACTAGGCTGTAACTATAGTCAGACTTTTTCTTCATATTTATTTGGCTTGGTCAGACAATTGAACAGCTGGTGACAGTGATGTTGTATTAGAACATGACCAATAAATTTATAAAGAAGCTTAATCTGAGGGAGATTGTAATATTTGAAGAGATCAGTAACACTGCAGTTCTCTATCTTCAGACTCGCACATGAGAAAGCGTGGTATATGTCAGCAGAACTTAGAGCATGGCTTGTCTTCCTCACTCTCATAAATATGTATAATGGAAAAATTTACATTGAATTGTTTCGAAGTCTTGGAGGCTTTGTTGACAGTAGATTTTGTTTATAGGAAAAGAAAACAAGAGTGAGATTGGCATTTCTTTTCCTTTATTAAAGGGAAATTGTGGCGGTCTTACACTAATGGTCTAACTGCCCAGTGGAGAATACAGTTGTCTTCTGCTGGTTAATCCACTGCTGAGTTTAGTCCTTACTGTATAATAAGACTGGTGTTCCAGAAAAGTTGCAAAACAGATACACTTGTGAGACATACAGGATATGCTTAGTTGAAGGACTACTAAGCTTTGCAATGGTGATATCTCAATAGCTTAGCAGTTCTGGCATCTTAGCATGTGGTTTATATTTTGATGGTGCCAGCAAGCCCATGACTATTCTTGGAAAAATGGGTGAGTCAGTCCCTAAACTGCTCGTAAGCCTGCCCCGTGAAGAGTTTCTCCAGAATAATAGTACTACCTATATATAGGTTCTGGAGTTTGCTTTGGTTTGGTTTTTGCTTTTTCAAGGGGCAATTGCAGAATGGCTAACTTGAGTAATACAATGTACAAGTAGAATCGATAACTGGATTGAAACCAAATTGATTCTTTTGCTTATAGCTGTGGAAAGTGTTAATGGCTAGTTACTATCAGATACTTAGTCCATTAAATTATGGGTGCCTGGGTTTTGCTGTGTGCTGCTTTTTGGGAATGTTTGCACCAAATCAAAATAATTTGACCTTTCGGCCATTTTAATTCGTTAAATTTGTTTGTTTTTCTTTCCATAGATCACCCTAGATTTTCTAATAAACAGGCTTGTTTAGTTCGTGTTCTTGTGTTGCATCTGTGTATGGTGCTTTGAATGCAAGAAGTTTGGACACTTGTACTTCTTTGAAAAATTACTGTTATGATTGCTGGAAAACTTTCTTCATTGAAACTTATAAGTGACTGGATTTTATTTTTTTTAACTATGGGTAGGGAAGGCTATGAGTAGAAGGGAAGGTAACTGTTAGTGACACTGACAATTTTAATCGTGTTCTGAGGGTGATTTATTTATGTTGTTGCAAAAACAAGCCTGCCATGCCAGCAAGCTTTTAATTTTTTTTTCATCCAGACCTTTCCATTTCTTGAGCTTGGCTTTTGTGAATTGCTGCCCATCTGCTAGTAGTAAACGGATGAATAATTGACGGCCTGTTTCCAGTTGGGCCATGCCGGTTCCATGCCATCTGTTGTCCAGCAGCACAGGAGCTTGGAGGAAAAGGATTAGTTTCCTTAAAAGAACTTTATTCGGCTTCCTAGATGCAATGTAGTTACACAGTTTTGTTTGTGGGTTTTGTTATTTTTTTAAACTCAATTTATTTGGAAGAAAATACTCTTAATGGCAAAACAACCCTCTGAAGGAGTAAGCACTTCTAAATAAAATTTGAGCAGTGTTGCCATGATGATGTTCAGCGGAAAGAGAACTTGCACCTACATGAGATGATAGGTGAAACCTGATTTATAAATTTCTTGTTAGTTTTGATGCCATTGCAGGGATTTGTTTCCTTTGTTGCTTTGGGAAAGTAGCCTAAATTCATCAACTCAGATTTTGTAGGATATGTCCTGTCCTGTCTCGATCTCTTTGGGCAGGTCATGTGGAGCTGTTTGCTCTATGCAAACAAGGGACATGCCAACTACGTCAACTGGCAGCATCTCTCAGATGCTGTCAACTAGTTAAGAATAGTTCAGCATATGTTCTGAAGCAGTGCTTAGGAACCCAGGCGTAGCTGCCCAAAGACTTAATAAGACCTAATGGAATATCTTTCTTTTGATGTAAATGAACTGAATTCTTTGATCTTCTTGGCAAGTCACATGAAATATGGTCTTATTTGGTTTTGTTTTAGGAAGTGAAGCAGGAGAAAAACCTTCTTGACTGTCAACTTGAAAAAAAATTGCAAGAGATCCACCAACTTGAGGAAGAACTAAATATGATCAAGCAGTCTCTAAAGCAGAGCCAGAATTTTGCAGAAGAGATGAAAAGTGAGTTACGTGTTTAAATTTGCAGAACTCCTGTTGCATGTTTAATGACGTATGTTTCCTGCAATCCTGTAAGTTTCATTGTGAATTAAGTAAAAAGGTTTCCACTGTGGGATATGATTAGTGTTTTAAACCAACATTAAGTTTGTCCTAAATGGAAATTAATTTTTGTCTATGAACATATACAGTTCCTGAAGATACACAATTCTGAAATTAATTGAAGTGTACTGGACTTACCAGCAAAATGAGTTTCACAGAATCTATTTAAACCAGAAAACTTCTGTTTTGTAATTCTTTTATGTGTTTCACAGAGTTTAAAAAAAAAAAAAGGTAGGAGCATGTTATATAACCACCGATAGTTGAGTCTTGCTTGCAGTGTTTGTTTCTAATTGAGAACACAGTTTTTCAGGAATTGAGTTGAAATGTACCTTGTAGTTCTGCTGATTCTGACTGAAAAAAGGGGGTAGATTCCCACTTGTTTCTGTGCATCCCACTTGTTTCTGTGCATCAATCAAACTTCATGTAAGATTTCAAAATGAAGCTTTGAATTTGATTCTGTTCTCCTTAAAATTAATGACCAAACTCTTCCTTGCCTTTCAACTGATGATTTGTTTTTGATTGTATAGAAAATTTGCAGCCTTTACCAGCTAGCTAGTGGAACGTAATGCCTCCCCCCGCCCTGTACTTATCCTTGGTGGTTCTTAGTCTGTTCCTATCAAGGCAAGGAAACAATTATGACAATTTGGAAAATGACTGTGTACAATTAGACATTCTTTGGCAGAAATGGAGTATAAGACTGTCCCGCAAGAAGGTCACATACTGGAATGAGACCTGTCCTGTTACCAAAAAAAAAAAAAAAAAAAAGGCAGTGCTACTTTATATAAAAATTTGGTGAAAGTGAGACACAGAAACAACAGGTAGTTACACCTGAGAAGTAAGGACTGACAGGCTTGGAGTGCACACTTGTATCAGACTGCAGAGTGGAAAGTTGACAATGTCGATGAGTACATGGTGTGCAATAGCCTAAGGTGATATAAACAATACTTTATCCAGTGATTTAACTTGAGAGTAATGCTTTGCACTAGACTGAGAACTGAAAATAGTAAAAGTAAATACTAATATTTCATCTAGAAAATTATCAGTAGAATTGCCAGTATTGACTGGCAAAGATTTGATGGTGTTTTCTTTTACAGATAAGAATACTTTTCAGGAAGCAGAGCTGAAGTTACTGGAAGAGAAATTTAAAAAGCAAGAGAGCTCCCTTTCACTGGAGAAGCTGAAAATAGCTTTAGCGGACATGGAAAAGCAACAAGATTCTACCCAAGACCTGCTCAAGGAAAAAGATAACCATATTAAAGAACAAAACTGTAAAATAAGTAAAATGGAGGAAGAATCAGAAGCTTTGCAGAGACTCCTTGGATTCAAGCAGAGAGAATGTGAAGAATTGCAAAAAGAGGCTACTGCTTTTTCTCAATGGAAAAATGAAAATGATCATCTTATAAATAAACTTAAGTCTGAAAAGGAAGGTATGCTGACTCATATTAATGACTTGGAGAGTTCCCTTCAAAGTCAGCAAGTCAAAAATCATGAGCATAGTGAGAAACTCAGAATGATGGAAACTGAAAGTGGCAGGAAAAGCACAGAGATTAGAGAACTTAAAGACATGCTGGAATGTAAAAGTGCAGAATTAGAAGAACAAAAAAAAGCTTTTGATGAACTTCAGCGGAAAGCAGAATGTTCTGATAAAAAGTACTGTAAAGAGATAGAAAATATGTCCTGTAAAATATTCCATCTTACCAACCAAGTTGGTGAACTAGAAGAAAAGTTACAGTTAGCCGCAAGTGAAGGACTACAAAGGGAGCAATGTTATCATGACCTGCTTGGTGAATATGAAAAAATCTGTTGTCTTGTAAAAGCAAAAGATACTTCAGAAATGACAGAAGATGGAGAAGTTAGTTTACAAAGTGGTCAGGATAAAACTGTTTTATATAATACGCAACTTGCAGCGAATAACTCCATTGCTGAGGATCACGGATGTGCAAGAGCTCTTCTAGAAGTAGGAAAAACTAAGGATCTGGCCATTTTACGAGATCAGATCTCTTCTCTTGAGATTTCTTTAGTGGCTCAAAAGCAGCTGAATTCAAATCAGCAGCAGCAGTATGAAGACTTGCTGCAAATAAAGGGTGAAACAGAAGAAAGATTATTTAATGTAGAACAGATGCATGAAAGCTTCGTGACAGAAACTAAACAGCACATTAGTAATCTGGAAGCGGATATTTCAGCACGTCAGAGATTAGTTGAAAAAACTTTAGCTCTTCTTGAGGAAAAGGACATGCAACTGCAAACTCTGAATGAAAGATTAGAAAACCGACAAGCTGAGCTTCAGGATTTAAAGATCAATAATAAATTGCTTGAGGATTCAGTAAGACAGCTGAAGCTCATGTCTGGAACATGGGATTCAGATAAGAAGGACATGTCTTCAATGATTTGCTCATATAGCAAAAAAATTGAGGAACTTACTGAAGAAAATGCAACCCTTAGGGATTTAAGCAGCGCTTTAGAGCAAGAACAAATAACTTTACTGGAAGCAAATAAAAGTATTTCTGGTAGTTTAAAGGAAAGAGAAGAAATCATTTCTGAAATGTCCAGAAAACACAAGGAGGAAAGACAACGTATTGAATCAAGAACTGAAGAAATCAAAACAGAGCTTAAAGTTTTGCAAGCAAAGTATAAATCGGTAGAAGAAGAAAATGCAAACATGGTAAGCATTCTGAGAGAGCAGACAATTGAATTTGAGGACAAGAAAGCAAAATTAGAACAAGAGAAACAGGTATTTAGTGAGAATAAAGCTATCTTATGTAAACTAATAGCCTCAGAAGAAATAAAAAAGGATTTGGTTCAAGAACTTCAGCAACTGCAGTCAGAATTTTCCAGTATCCAACATGAGCCTTCTACAGAGCTTGACTGTTTAAGGCAGGAAATGTTAAATGTCAGGGCAACACAAAACACAATGCAAGAGAAATGTGGTATCGTATTTCAAGACAAGGAGCAATTGGGGAAGGAACCAGAAACAAAAAGTGAGCCTCTAATGTGTGATGTTAGCTGTGAATGGAGACTCCATTCAGAACAGTTGAGGAAGTCCCTGGAAGAAAAGGACGCTGAGCTGAATAAATACCAAGTTAAACTTGAGCTTCTTCAAATGGATTTTGAGGACAGGGAACTCTCCCTAGAGAACTACAGGTTAGAAGTGATGCAACTGGAGACTGCTTTAAAAGGCATGGAAGTAGAACTTGAGAAAAGTGTGAGAGAGAAAGAGAGACTGCAGCAAGAACTACTGTCTGTTAAAGAATTGAAAACTTCAGATTCTCCACTTACAGTATTAGATGAAGAGGGCTACTCATTGGAGTATAATTATGACAGTGTTTCCCGGAATTGTGGCAAAAGAGGAGGAATGGATGAAAGTTATTCCTCAGTCTTGCTGGCATCCTCTTTGCAGGTAACGATAAACAATCTGAGCGAGCTTGAGAAAATGTGTGAGAGGTTGCAGAGTGAGAACGTTGTATTAGCCTCTGGATTTAAAGACTCAAAAACCAATGGCATCACAGGTATTAATAAAGTGTCAGAGGAGAAAGAGAACATAATGAATGCAGATAAAAATTTAAAAGTGGAGAAAGCTATTTTTCCTGATGAACTTATGGATCAAAGTGATAACAGTGATCTGAGAACATATTTTGATGATAAGGAAATGTCCTTCAGACTTAAAGAATGCAGTACTGGACCCAGTTCTGACTACGAAGATTTAAAATTGTCCAGTAAAGAAGTTAAAATACACTTTGCTGAAGTAAGAGAGAAGCTTTTGTCTTTCCAGAATGAACATATAAAATTATACGAACAACATTGCAGTATGACCTCAAAGATATCTGAGCTAGAGTCTTGTATTGAAATACTGAAGGCAGAAAAATCTGCATTGTCAACAAGTCTGAGCAATGCTCATATAGATTCTGTAAGAGTGCCACTATCTTCTAGCCAAACTGACACGCTGTCTAAATTTGATGAAACTAAGTCCGTGGTTTCTTCCTCAGATCTTTTTGAAAGTCCCTGTTTTATAGAAGTAAGTGAGGTGGGTGATGCTTCTAGCAGTGGTATGTGCAAATGGACAGAGGAAATGAATCAGTCGGACAGTTCTGCAGAAGTAATTCCAGAAGGTGCAACAAAAGTTTTGGTTGAAAATTGTCATAATGATCACAAATTGGAGACTGTTAGTGAGCCCAGGAGTATTACTCCTAGAAAATCTAACCTTGAGAGTAGAATTGAAGAACTTCAGATGCTGTGTCAGACATATGAGAAGGCCATCAAGGTGCTCGAAGACCAATTTCACATTCAAGAGAATATGAAAAATGAGGAAATACAAGAGCTGAAGAAAGTTATACTTTCTGAAAGAAAAGAAATAGATCATCTCAAACAGCAAAATCTGTCTGACAAGGAAGAATGGCAGCAGAAACTGAATAACATGACTATGGAGATGGAGTGCAAACTGGCAGCAGAAAGAAAACAAACTGAGAATCTGTATTTGGAGCTGGAAGCAGCAAGACTCCAACTACAAGTCCTCGATTTAAGTTCTCATTCACTGCTGTGCACGGATATTGAAAATGTAAGTAACTGCTGTCATGCAAATCAGTTTTATGTAGACCCTTTGACTTATGGTAAGAGAAATTTAAATTTTGTAATTAAATGTGTTTAAAACTGTGTCCCACAGACGCGGTACTTTCTTCAGAGAAAACAGAAAAATAATCTGTACCTTGAGTTCTGGTTTATGCATCACAGGGTTCATGAGAAATGAACAACATGATGACAAAACCAACGAGTTTAGTCTACTAGAGTTGTGTAATACTTTGTGCTACTTTCTTGGTTTTTCTTCAGGTCTGTGTCAGTGTGGATCCTGCTGTGTTAGTGGGTGTGCATGCACTGTATGTATCTGTACTGTGTGTACAAGCTTAGATCTCTGATCTAACACAGTCAGTTAAAGATGCACACACTTCCCTTGTCCCTTCGTGGGACAAGCAAACTAGGACTGCTTCCACACCTCTAGTTCCTTTCAGTACCATCAACAGCAGAACAGAACGAGCTGGTAGCAGAACAGTTAATTTTCATTTCAGCCTCAATTCCTTCAAAGTACTGAAGGGAACAAGAAATTTGGGAGTTGTCTCTGTCTTTTTTTTTTTTTCAGTGCTGTAGATGGTGTGCAACCAGTGAACTAGATTTTGCTGCTCCTTGTTAAGGAGTGGCAGAATCAAAACTTCACTCAGAATGGAGGAAAACCAGTTTATTCTTGCATACAGTGTATTAGACTAATTCCCCTTAAAAATAAATCTAACAGGTGCATTTTCTGCTTGTGAGAATTCCAGTTTTGACCATTAAGTCCTGTGCAAGTGGCTTCCAGTGCCCAGTAAACGTAGACTCAGAAACTGAAGTTTCACACTGCTTTCACAGTCAGAGCGTCTTGAAGCTCTACATTTTGGCCAACTGTGCAACGCTGAGCAACTGTTTCTTGCAGAAAAGAAAATCTTTCACTTGTATGCGTTGCTTGCAATTCACATAGAGCATCCACACTGATACATAGACACTTGAAGAAAGAAATACTGTTCCTTACCATACCTAGCTGGAGCTTTTTTAAGATGAAGTACTCAATACAGATCATTCAGGTGCTGCCTTCAGACCCAGTTCTTTTTTGGAGTCCTGAAGTTTTGAAGTTACTCATTTTTATTGTTTCAAATGAGAGCAGCGGGTGGTGCCAAATGTAAGCCCAGCTCTGATAGACAGTGGTAATTTGGAAAAGGGATTGTCTGAGGATTTGGGCTTGTGTCCCTTGAAGATTCTTTGGTGTCTAATAGACGGTGAGCAGTAAACCTTTCCCCCGTTAGTGACACTAATAATTTTTCACTTTGTCACATAGACACCTATTTTCCCAAAATATGGAGGCATGTGAAATTTCTCCCTCAGTATCTTTAAAACCTTTTGGCCAAAGATGCATGTGTGTATAAATAAGTGTACATCCTTTCCATAAGAAAGCAGATTCTGAAGCAGAGAAGGATGCTATCTATTTATTTTGCGACGAGGAGCTTTACTAGTTTAAGAAAACTTTTAAAACTCACCTTGTTTTTTTTTTATATATATTCTTTTTCTTTTCCTTTTTTTAACGGATTGATTCTTAACCCTTGCAGAACACTGAACAAGAAAGCAATAGTCCTTATCAGTTGGGAGTGCCTATTGAAAGCTCAGCACTGAAAAGCAATAAACCTAAACTAATCCCCATTGAGAAAATGGCTGTAGCAGATACCTCTGTGTGTGAAAATGTAACTGAGACTGCTGAAGCAAGATTAATGGAAGAGAAGATTTCTGGAGAACACGAGTATAGAAATATGTCAGGAAAAATAACCAGCCCTTCAGACCATGCCAATGCATTGTCATTTTCGAATAGTAGTGTGTTTTTCAGTGCAGGGGATTTCTATGAAAATCAAATAACCACTGAAATGCTTCAGGAGGAGGCAAAACAACAGACTGCTGAAAATTTGAAGCTGATCTGTAAGACAGAAGACAGCCATAAACATGTTGATTTACTAATGAAAGTTGAGCAATTAAACTCAGAGCTGAACTTTCAGAATGCACAATTAACTCCGAAGAGCTCAGCTTTTGCAGAAATGGAGAAAGCTGCTGTAGTTGTTAAGGAAGAAACCTGTGATATAAAGGAAAAACTGGAATCAGTCTCTTTCAATAAGCAGCAATTATCTCTTAGAGTAGTCTCGTTAGAAAAAGAACCTGAGAAGGTAAAGTCTGAGCTGGAGGTATATAAAGTTAGGTTGTCTAATGCAGCAGACACATTGGATGATGTAGAAATGACCAAGAGAGATTGTCATGAACAATTTCTTGCAGCTGAAAATGAACAGAGGAATCCAAAATCTGAACAAGTTAATATTGAGAACCATGCCTTGTTCATAAAGCATGATATTGAAATGCTTCAGGCAAAATGTCAGCAATTAGAAAGGGAGAGGGAAGTTAACCTGAAAACTATTTCTAGCTTTCAAGAGCACCTTGTTTCAGTCACAGCTGAGGGAAACCATATTAGCCAAGAACTGAGTATTTTGTCTGGAAATAAAAAAGAACTGGATCAGAAGTATCAGAAGCTACAAGCAAAATTAAAAGAGCGAGAGTCAACTAAGGTGGATTCTACTGAATTCATTAGAAGGTTAAAGAGTGAACTGAGGACACAAACGAATCTGCTTGAGACTGCAAAATCTGATGTAAATCAATTATCAAATGAGAAAGATCATCTTCTGCAGAAGCTGCAAAGTTTGGAAAATGATGCCGTGTCTTTCGCCTTAGAAAAAGGAAAACTCCAAAACGAAGCAGCGGATTTGAAAAAGGAGAAAGAGCTGATTGTAAGAGAGTTGGAAATGATGCAGAGTAAATTAAGTTCATCAGCAATGGAAAATTCAAAGCTTTCCAGATCTTTGGAAGGCTTGTTAATGGAAAAAGGTGAACTTGCTGCTAGACTCAGCTCAGCACAGAAAGAAGTAGACCAAATGCGATATGGAATTGAGAAGCTGAAAGTAAAAATTGAATCCGATGAGAAGAAAAAACACCACGTTGCTGAAAAGCTGAAAGAGAGTGAACGGAAAGCTGACTCTCTTCTGGATAAAATAGAGAGGCTTGAAAGAGAATTGGAGATGTCAGAGAAAAATCTAGAAGATGCAATTATTCAGTCAGAGACTGCTAAAGCAGAGGCAGAAACGTTAACAATGGAGATGGAAGAGATGACTGAAAAGCTGAAATGTTTTAACTTACAAATTGATGACCTCACCTCACAAAAAGAGTGCTTGGCTAAAGATTTAAAAGAAAAGCAAGAAAGAATCCTTGAACTAGAGTCTTCGAATTTGACTACAGCAAAACTGTTAGAAGAAAAGGAGGAAGAAAAGATGCAAATCAAGGATGAGTTTGAAAATACTGTGGTATTGCTGAAATCTGAGCTCAAAGATATAAGCGAGAAATTAGAGTTTTCTTGCAAGGAGGAAGCAGATGCTAGAGCAAAAGAGCAAGTCTTGATTAATCAGGTGGCTCGTCTTGAGCAAGATAAAACAATACTATTACAGGAATGTCAGGAAATAAAAAATGAAAATATCAAATTGGATCAAACGAGGGAGGTACTTGTTCAAGAATTGATGGATTGTAAACAAAAACTCGATGAAAATGTGCAGGAAAATGGTGCCCTTCAAAAGCAGGTGAAAGAAACAGAGGAGCTGTCTTTACAGCTGACACACATGCAACATGAGCATGAATATTGGCACCAGGAAAAAAAAAGGCTGCAGAATTTGATTGCTGAGTTGAAGCTGAAGGAGCAACACTTTTCTGATAATGAAACCTTTCCGGATATCCTGAATGTTCTAAAAGTGTCTTATAAGGACCTTGAGAAGGAACTGGAATCTACGCTTTGTGAAAAGAGCACTTTATGTAAAAAGGTAATACCATTTCCATTAAGGTAGAGTTCCCTTTTTAGGAGTGGGATAAAGTGTCCTCTGGGCTTGCCACTTCCTTAATAAATTATATCTTAAAATAACTTTGACCTCAGACTTTTACAGTAAGCATCCTATTTTTAAAATTATGTTTTCAATGCAATCATGAGTTTGCATTGAAGTTACAGAGCTGGAAAGCACGACATTGTTTTGTGTAGGCTGAATGGGAAGGTTGCTTGAAAGTAGGCAAGAAGTTTAAGTAACCAAATAATGCAGGATAGTTTCCTCTTTCCTGTAGAAGAAAAAGAGGAAAGACAAATTAGTATTGGGTGAGTGAGTTTTTATTTCAAGAACAAGTGCTTTGGGAGCTCAAACGAAAATGAAACAACAGTTGGACACTTGCCATGTGCAAACAGCATTAGCCTGTTGTGACTCTCGCTTGGAGTTGGACCAGCTATGGGAATAAAATAACCCATCTTAAAAACTGCTTGTTGCATATAAGAAAATTCTTTGGAGGTCGTGACACATGTATTAAAAATAATTCTGGAAAATTTAATTTCAGGTGAATGAACTGACTGAAAGTTGTACTGAGCTGCAAGTCAAGCTAAGTGATACTGAACAGAAGATTTCCAAATTACAGGAAGAACTTACCACAGAAAGAAACAAGCTTGCTGAAGAAATACAACTTATTCAAGAACATTCAGAAAATAACAAAGTTAGTTACTCCATGTGTAGTATTTCTGTGTTCAAGGCCAGATGCTCAAGGCCAGTAAATGTGTGGAGGTTGGTCAAGGGAGCTGTGGTAATGTACAGTATCAGAGGTTCTTGCTTCCAAATTTCCGAAAATTTAATGTTCTCTTCTGAGATAGAATGGTTAGTTAATAGTTTCCCCCTCTTCCTTCTGTCGAAACTATGTTTTCTTGGCATAAAGGCCACAGGTGGATATCTAGAAGTCTTTCAGTGCCAAGGAATTGTCTACTACAGGCATTCCATCATCAGACTGAGGATGTTGGATAAAAAAATGTAACATTTCTCAAGTTTGTTTTAAAACTAAACTACTTTCAGTGTTCCAATAGCGTTAAAGTACTTTCAGGACAAAGTCAAGGAAGAAACAGTTTTAGAGGCTTTATTTTTAATTTGTTCATATTTAATTCTTAGAGGCTGTTTTACCATCTAGACGATTGTAGGTCTTATTTGTGAACAATATTATGTGTTTAAACCAGCTTAAGTGGTCTTCTGACCTACTAACATTATTTACAAAATTTTATAACCAGGGGCTTGTTTCTGTTGTGGTGTTGAGGATTTTGAGTGGGAAAAGAGAGATTTATGCAGCTTTCAGAAATCCTGTATGGAAATACAGGCCAGCTGTCCAAAAAGTAGAGATATAATAGTGGATCGAGATGAAAATGCTTAGAAAGTTTTGTCATCTTAAAGATGGTGAGGAAAGTGACCCTTAACCTCTCAAGTCGCTCTCAGAGGGAACAATGTTTGGAAAGGTTAAGCTTTGATTTTTGACAGTGCTGCTTGATTTAACAGTGTTGACAAACTTGCACTTGGCGTACCCCTCAGATCATAACGTTTCTTTTTAGAAGACTCTCCTTTGCCCTCCTATCCTGCCTTTTGTGTTCAGATGTTCCATTCTTTGTTTACAGTGTGTTTAGCCACTGTTAAATACTTTCTTCTTACCAAGTTGTTTTTGGAAATTCAAAGACGTTTTGGATGTAAAGTCAAATAGTTTAATGCGTCAACTGTTTCTCTATTGAGAAAATTCTAAATACCGAAGAATGTGCTATTACTGTTTACAGATTCAGCTGCATCTAACTATGTCAGAAAAAAATGAACTGACTAAGAGTTTGGAGATGGTCCAGAAAGAACTACAAGAAAAAGAAAATGAAATGAAAAGAGAAATATCAGAATACAAAGACAGACTACTTCAAGCAGAGAAAGAGCATCAGGACGCTCTGACAGAAGCAAACCGAAAGGTAAGTCAGAAAATGGGAAGAACGGTGCTGTGAGTTTTTAATTAAATTCTATGTATTTTACAAAATTTTGCTGATCCTGTTGCAAAAGAAATTGTCTTTGCTAACAATATTTCTATATACTTACCTCGGAACTCAGTAAGTGTCAAATTAACTTTTTTCCATATAGCAAGCAGTGAAAGGTGAATTTACCTCAGAACTTGGTAAGTGTTAAGTGTATATATAATTTATCTGGAACTATATTTTTGAAAAAGGGAAAGCAACAGTATGTTTTAGTCCAGGAAATGGTGGTTTTGGTAGGAATGGGGAAGAAAGATTACCCGTTTTAGGATACAAGGGCAAATTTGTTGGATATGCATTTGTCAGCCATGCTGTGTACGAAGAGCCATCATCTTTTCTGCGGAAAAACCTGTCTAGGAATACGTATTTGAGGCCAGTAGGACACAGGCAAACAATTTACTCTAATTATTTCTTAATAATTTTCATTCTTGTGAATATAAAGTAAATTTAAGAGCAAGTTATGGTAAAATATAAGGGCTTTCTAATGGCAGACTTCTTAGAGGCAAGATTCAGGTATTCAAAATGTGTACTTGAGACAAATTGCTCTTTCAGTTTTAAACTCCTCAAAACATGCCAAGCAAATTTGCTGTGGAATTCCTGTGGGCTGTACGCTCTTAAGTACATCTTTAAAATACAACTCAGTGTCCTTTTTAGTATCATAGTAATTAGACACACTTTCTTTCTCTAGAATGAAGTAAAAATTGAGGCCTGTCAAGATAAGATGAATTCGCTGGAGCACCTTATCAGCTCACAAAATTTGGAAATTGAGCATTTGAAGTCAAATAAAGAAGAACTAAATAATTCCCTTAAAGAAGCTAATCTAACCTTAGGAGAACTCCTAAAAACTAAGGTAAGAAAAAAATATGTAAGTGTCTACATGAGACCCAAGGCACTGTGTAGTAAAAAAAAAAAAGTAGGATTTGGAACCAGTGCTCCAGAGCTTTGGCTTGACTTTGGTACAGCCTTTGTTTCACTAATGAGAATACAGAGCATGGAGGAAACAGTGTTACTATTGATCTACATTAGAAAAATTCTGTTATGCATGCCACGACTGAGATCACCTAGAATTGGTTTATGTGATACTAAACACAACAGTCTATTGTCTATACTAAATGTTGCAACTGGATTATAATGCGGTTAGAATACACTCAAAGAGACTTTGCGGTGCCTCTAATTTCTGTTTGTTAATTACTTTGATGATAAAAGATACCATGTTCTGTCTTAAGCATTAGTCTTGATACATTGCTCTTGATTCTTGAGAGTTTATCAATTCCATTTTATACAGAATTCTCTAAACGACAGAGCTGTTCTCAGTGATAGAATATGAGCTCCACATACTGTGAACAACTGATAGCTGGGAACAGTTCTAGATTTGCTTGGTTTGCTTTCTGGTAGCACAGTTGAAGTTTAACTGTCCATATAACTGAATTTCTGTATTAATTTCCCCTGCATTTTTCTCGTCTACCTCTTTTTTTTTTTTTTTTTTGTCCTGCTTCTGTCTGTGATTGATTGCTGGCTCCAACTCTGTACTCCCACTTTGGGAATGAGTATCTGTCTAAATGAACTCTTGAAGAAACATAGTCAATTCAATTTACTTGCAAGTAAACACTGAATTGTAATACGTTCATCTTGCTCAACAGTTCTTTATTCCATAGGGCCCTCCACTGTGGTGTTAATTTAATACTAGCAGTCCAATGATACAGTACTATAGGATATGTGCCAGTGACAGAAAACAGTACCCATGGTAGTGTAAATGTAGCATACAAGGCTTCCAGCTGTGCTCACTGTGTGGTATTTGCACACAAGTTGGTACCAGACCAGATGAGAAGGAGCAGCCCAGGAGAGTGGAAACGGGTGGAAAGGAATGATCTGTTGCTGCTCAGAATAGTATTTTTGAGCTGGAATTTAGAGTGCAAAGCAGGCCTGGGTTATCTTGCCTCTGTGGTAATAAGATGCATTCGGGATGAAAAGAAGGATAAAGGAGACTCAGGCTAGGAGAGAGCGCTTCAAAATTTATAGAGTATTGGTTTGAAATCTGTTGCCTGGAAAGCAGCACTTTCTTATGGCATGTCAATGAAGTGATAACAGGTGGAAAAAGGACTACTGCCTCAGAGTTCATACAGCTTTCTCATAGGTAGGATGCTAGTCTTGACATCAGTAATCTGAACATTCATAATTTGTTGGTATATCTGAAGAGAATAAGCCTCCCTTATTGGTATTTGAATTCTTGTTTTTCTGCTGCGTTAATCACCTGTATGTACCTGTCTAGTAAGAGGACTTTCATGTTTCCTGCAGTAAAGGAGCTGCTATAGTGAGGTTGTACGGAAACAAGCAAACAAGTATACATTACAACCATGGTCTACAGCTAATATTGTGTAACAGTTCAGCTTCCATTTGACATTGTAATGTTTCAATGGAAGAATTATGTTTCTGGTGTAATAACTACATTTCTTATTTTGTAGGCTGATAATATTAACATTATAGTTCAACTGAAGAAGGAAAATGAATTTGCCCACAGTAAAGTGCAGCTGTGGATGCAATCCTGTAAGCAGATGGAACAGGAAAAGGAAATGTTGCAGAAACAACTAGTTGAACGCGACGAACTCTTAAAGAAGAAAAATCTAGCTATGTCGAAGTGTAAGAAAGAAGGTAACTGAATCTAGACTCAATCTTAATGCTTTCTTAGCAGTGCATTAATTTGTAAAACTTTTTTTGCCCTGAAATGTCCATTTGCATATGCAGCTCTATACAGAACATGATTCTTAACTAGTATAAAAGGTACAACTGCAAATGTGTCAAACGTTTTCAAAATCTAGTTCATCTTCTTTCTCTTAAAGTATCAGAAGCAAATCTAGATTATGAGTATGTATTTTAAATATTATGGTTTTGTGGTTAAAATTGACTTAAGAAAACCACACCCATGCTTCCTTAATAACTAAAGTTTGCATACAAGTTCTTTTATCATTTTCCAGCAAGCTTTCCCCTCTGATTCTCATGCGTTGTTCTTTATATTTTGGCTCATCTCATGAGATGCACTGTATTGTAAATGATACTTAAAGAAAGTTAGGGGTACAAACTCGAGTGCTCAGAATTTACAAAATGACAGAGAAAACGTTTGCCCATGCACTGGTCAAGGATTCTTTTCAAATTTTGCATGTTTGTTCTCTATTTAGCAAATACATTATTATGTCTAACATATTACTGATTTTGTTATACAGTCACTTTTTTTTATAGTCGCACAGTTATCGAACATGTATAATTAATTAAAAGATGTCTGACCGTTGCATTATAAATTCTTATATATGCATCTTTTTTAATGTCAGTTATATGAATAATGATGTTTTGCTTTGAAAGGTGCTGATGAGAATGCCATTACAGAAGAAATTAAGTTAAGACTGGAAGAATTACAGGAATCTACGGAAGTGAAAACCAGAGAAGCAAATGAGAACTTGGAGAAATACTGCTCTCTAATTGTTAAATATTACAAACTAGAGGAAGCAAATGAGATGCTAAAAACACAAGTCAGTTTGTTGAGTGCTCAGCTGAAACAGCCAACAAGTGATGCTGTCAGCACTCCTTTGCTGAATTCGGGTAACTCATTAACAGCGAGCAATCAGTCTGTCAAAGAGATGAGGTTAGATGAAGACACTACTAAGCTTTCAAGTAAAAGGCAGAGATATGAAGACAACAGGAAAGATAATGGTGAACCAAGATCCCCTGTGCCAGAGACTTCATCCAAAAAAAAAAGGAAGGATGATATCTGTCAAAATCTGCTGGGTCAGGAGAACACAGACGGTGAGCCAGATGGGCTTCCAGAAGCAGTGAAAAAAGGTATTTATAGTGTTTTATAAAGGCAAACGTTCTCTGAGCATAGCAGGTGGCTTTTTTCTCTTTTGTTTTGCTCAATTAGTTTTACTCTGGGTGAGTAGGTGACTATGCAAACATTGTTGGTGACAATGATGGAAGGTGAAAGTAGTCAATGAGAGATGTTCCAGTTAGTGCCAAGTTAGTGTTTGTGGAGCTGTGGTGTTAGACCAGCATAATACGTTTATGTTGGTTTAATAACTACCGTTCTCCTAAAAGTTAAATGGTCCTGGCAGTTGCAGCTTTGTAGTTCCTCATGGTGCATGTATTAGAGGCTAAGCATATGATCTGTAACAGCAACAAAGTTTTGCTGACGGAAGACTTGCTCCAGTCATTTAAAAGCATTATTTGAACCATTCAGTGAAACTTACAGGAGAATAGATGTGGAGTGAATCTAATCTTAAAGGCCACAAGACTGGAGCGCTAGAGTACCATGCTGTGATGGAGTCATTTGCTCCCTCTAGAGCCCCACAGTTCCTTCAGTTTTATTCCTTATGAGGTCAAAGAGGCAGTTAGTAGCTGTGCGGGTTCTGACTGGCAAGTGGTTGGTGGTGAGGGCTGCAGGGGGACTCTGAGGAAGGAGGTCATGGCTGCCCCATGCCAGACATGGTCGGGTTCAGCTGGCTCCAAAGGACAAAACCGTGCACCAAAACGGAACCAGTCAGAGGTGTTTGTCGCATCTCTGTGAAAACGTGAGTAAGAAAGGGCGGTAAATGCTGAGATGAAGGAAAAACAGTGCCGGGGCTGGAGGGACAGGAGTAATGCTGATGCAAAGTATCATACTGAGCAGGGCATGGGGCTGAGGGGGGCGGTGGTGGTCTGAGCAGGGGCAGGAGCTGGCAGGCAGCCCAAGGGTGGCTGAGAGGAGACTGAGGAGTAGATACGACCCCAGAGGGACTACAGCCAGTGGGTTCCTCCATGCCTGAGCAATTGAGTTAAAAACAAGGAGCAGGATCTGACCCCCATCTCCTGCACTCCCATCACCTCACTGAAGGTGTAGTGTGCGGCAAGGCGATTGGAGACCAGAAGCCGGAGAGGAGAGGTGTCTGGAGGGAAGCCGAGGTGTTTTCCCCAAGTGTTTGCTTATTTGTGTGCTTTTATTTCTTTCAATACCAGAATCAGTAATTAAAAGTGTGTTAATTGGCAATACATTAAATCAATTAAAATTCCCCAAGTCGAAACGGTCTTGCCCGCAGCAGTAATATATTAACATCTTCATGAGAGTTCAGTTTCATTCTGCTATGAATGCAATGAAATCAGGTAGCCTGATATTCCATATAAGGGTTCACTGTAGCAGAAAGTAACTGAGAAGATTGCACAAATCAGGGCTTGAAAAATATATTGTACGTTCAACTACCTATTATGTGCCCCTTTATAATAAATGCAATTGCAATCATTAAAGGACAAGCCATAGAGATACTGAATCACCTCAACTTCAGCGATCACTCTCAGAAGTCAGGATGTCTAAGTCTACACGTTATTTGCATTTTATTTTCTTACCAGCATTACTATTTTTCTGGAAATACACCTGTTCTGAGGACATATGTGCCAGTTAATGTTTGACTTCTAGGCTAAATAGAGAGATAATAGACAATCTACAACACTATATGCAGAGAAAAATATGAAAAATCAAGAATATCATGTCACGGTATTGTGTTCTGATTAAATTCTAGTAAAACCAGTACATGTTTTCAGACTGAAATTACTCTCCAGATAATAATCTACCTGTAAAGAAAAAGACCAAACACTTGTTTGAAAAACTTTGCTATAGAATTACTGTTTCACCTTGTCTACAGTTTCCAGGGCTTGGATATGAATTTTGGAATACACCAGATCTGTTCAGCAATCTTTTTGGTCCGTTTTCTTCAATCGAACAAATTATTTATTTTAATCAGCTTTTTTTATCCCCGTTGTGAAAAAAGAGAGGATCCGTTCGAGAAAGCGTAACTTATTTAGCTGTTTTTAATAGAAGGTGTTTATTTTTCAGGGTTTGCTGATATCCCCACTGGAAAGGTTAGCCCTTACATTTTACGTAGAACAACCCTAAATCTAAGAACCAGTCCCCATCTGGCTTCCTCAAGTGAGAAATTGCCTTTGCCTACACAAGATGTACAAAAAAGCGGACCAGATAATCTTGGTGAGCGCTCCTGTTCAACACCTGGTGGCAGCAAACCACAGAAGGTAACTTTAAAAAAATTTATCTGGGTATGAAAGCCATGGGGAAAACTAATACATTCACTAAATGTATTCATCTTGCCAAGTAAGTTTGAGGACATATCATCATTCTTTACATTTCTCAGCAATACAGTGAAGATAAGATCATAAATACTGAATCGCTAAAACATGACAGAGGTCTTGACCATGCTAGCAGTCTGCAAATTGTTCCTGTGATGTAATTTGTGACTTCATAGGGAAACCCATTGAGAAATGTAAATTAAATACAGGTATATTTTCAATTTCTTATAATGGATATTAAAGAGCAGATATTCCTTATACTGTGGTTTCTTAGGTTTCAGAAAAAGTAAACAGCAAAAGAATTAACCTCTGGGAGTCTGAGTTGAGGCTTAAAGTTTTCTGCTAACAACTTTTCTTGGAATTTCAGACTCAAGATGTTATAAAAGAACTACAGATATTTGAGAGGCTGTTAAACATGTAAATAGGGAACATTTAGATGGTAGAGAAACTAGACTTTAATGTTAGTGTTTACCAGGTTTTAAGGTTATCAAAACAAATAAAGACTACAGAGTTAGGTTTTGAAAGCTGATTGTTATTAAAAAAAGGTTAGTAACTGAAGTTTACATTAACCTTGCAAGTGTTTTCAGTAATGTGACACACTGCTGAATGTTTCACAGTACATCAGAATAAGGCGTTCTTTCTAAGCTGATGCAAATGCTTTGCAGATTATAGAAAAATGTTCCAACTTTAGGACAGAAATAAACCTTTTATTGTCTGAAATCTCCTCCAAAGTTTTTAACCATGCTATCTCAAGCTGAGCAATAAGAGAATAGTTATTACATATTGATACTTCTTTACATGAGGGCTACATAGAAATACGCCAGTAGATAAAAATTCTTCCAGTTTGCCAGGTTACACAAGAGCATTCTCTTGGCAATCAGTGGAGTCTGCCGCACAGCCGAAAGTGAAGCCATAAAGCAAGACTACAACTTTTTGTTTTGGTGGGGTTTCTTTTTGTTTTGTTTGGTTTTTTTAAATGCAGTTATTTTGTGTTAGCACATAAAGTATGTTGGCAAGATACCAAAAGTAAGTAAAGGCACGAGCCCCATAGTTTAGTGGACATACAGGTTTTGAGGCCAGAAAGCACCATTGGGAAGACGAGTCAGATCAGAGCCATAATTTGTTTTGAGCTATAGCAATAAGAAATCCATATTTTGAAGTGAGAGTGAATCCACTGAATTCGTGTATGTTGTTTCAAGGGTTAATTACCTTACTTGCCAAAATTTGCTGCTGCTTACAGACATTGCCTGGAGGTCCGTGTTTTATTACTGTTTCATTAAGTGATGCCAGTGAATTTTATTTACACTCATTTATGTATGTTTTTCTGTAACTTTAGAAACAAAAGGAGGGTCTTGCTTGTAAAGAAACTCAGTAGTGCAAAAAAGAAAGGAAACCTTGGCAGCAGAAAGTTGCATAGTAATCACCTGCCAGCATGGTGTGAGCTTGTTGTAGGCTCTCGCTGACCATAGTCAAGGTTACAGCAAACAACAAGTAATCAGTAATAAATTGCTTTTAATTTAACTGGGGGAGGGATTTCCCAAACAGTCCTCCTCTTTACCTAGGCTTGTATTGTCTAAGTCTAAGGACAGGCTACTCCTTACCTTCAACTATATAGGAGAAATTAAGATTTCAGGGTTGTGTTTTTCCCCAGGTGTGAATAGCAGAAATCATCAGTCCCAGGAATTTGTGCCCTTCTCTCTTGGACATTGCTGGATGTATGTGTTTGCTTTATTTCAAGATGATGTACATCTGGGAATTTCTGGAGGAATTGTTCATAATATCGTTTCATCGTTTGTTGAAACCATCAAAAAGTGTTGTTTCACGCTTTATATTAATACAGTAAATGGTGTTTCTTATTTTAAAAGTGAAATAAGCCTTGTTTCCTTCTCTTTAACAGGTACTTGTATGTACTTCATTTCAGACATGCAGTTTCAAATTGTTGCAGATTTCTCAAGGTGTTTAAAATGTGCCCTGTCATTTTCATATGCAAATTTATTCACTTTCTTATGTGAATTTAATATAGAATTTAAATTGAGTGCTTTGACTGCACATCAGTTAAAATGTGAAAGCAGTGCTTTCTGTCCAGATGTCAGCAAAAAAAGTGACAACTGTGTTTTATATTTGCAGAATACATACAGGAAAAATGAAATACGGATCTCAGTACACAATACCTGGTACCTTAGTAAACAGATTAAGAGTACTGTCTGTTCCCGGTTTAGCTTTTTTCTGCTCCTAGCAAATAGCTTGCCAGCTGTGTAGCAGATATTCCATCTTACACCACACCAAAACGATTGATATCAAGTCTCACTGTATTGTATATTCAAAGGGATAAATGTGTTCAAAATATTTTTTTCTGTTTTCAATGTATATATATATATATGTGTTTTGCAAATTCCCAATATTTAGTCTTCTGCAGTGAGTCTTTTGACCTTCTGCAGAAAGCTAACATGGTTTTCCATTACCAGTAAAACAGGACATTTTTGTTTGTGTTACAGGTAAATGATGAACAGCATTCCCAAGCAGTAACAGCCTTTCCACCAATGAAATCTACTTCAAGGTCACCACTTTGCCCGTATAAGCAATCCACAAAAACTGTCTCTGATAACACTAGGGAGAGTCGTATGATGCACAAAGCCAAAAATTCTCTAAATGAACAAGGACTACCCGAGCAAGATGAGCAAAAAGAAAATTGTAAGGTGCAGTAAAACTGTGTGGACTTAATCTCACAACTCAGAATAACTGACGATCAAAAACCAGTTTGTGAAGTAAATATCGGAACTATATGGAGGGCACCATTTTCTCTTCTACAGTGATTAACGATATATGGGTTCTGCAGAGCCTGTTCTTGAATACTTACTAATACCAATAGTCACTCAAACTTGTGGAATCATAATGAAGGAACAGATATAACTGATCGTCTGTAGAATTTTCTGTAAATAATTCTTCATAAATCTGTTAAAAAAAATTAAACCATGGAAAAAGTGGACTACATGTTGCCATGTAGTTCATTGTTGCCATTTTTAATGTGTACCGAAGGTTGATTTACAAATGGAAACTAAACTCACCTAAGTATCTCTGAAAATATTAGGTTCCAGGAAAAATGAGGCAAACACTATTGGATGATTTCAAATGGAGCAGTGACTTCATTTGTAAGTGCAAAACCAAATATAAACCCAGATATAAGCTGCATCCAGTGCACAGGTCCAGTGCACGGTGTCTTGGTATCCCTTCTTTCAGATGGAATAACATTGTGCAAGGGGGGATGAGACCTGATCTGAACAAACCCAGAGAGGCCTGTCTGTTTTCTCTGAAACTAAGCAACTGCCAATCCATCTGTTTGTACTTCCCAGTATGCACTGGCTTTGACCATAGCCAAAGGTCTTACAGTGTTAATCTTCACCTCTGCAAAATGGCCCTTGGCCAGCCAGTAATCCTCAGCAAGCTGGAGGAGGGCACTATGTACCTGGCCAGAAAGGACACCACAACAACAAACTGTGCTCACTCTACCAATAATGGCTGGCTGCTGATTCTCTGCAGGTCACCCTTCACCCTGACGATGCTTGGCTTCAAATATGTCACTTTATATGAAAATTGTTGCAGGCTTGTACCTGATGTAATAATGAGAGTTGATGTGTTGGAGAAATGGTCAGGTGTCAAGAAATAACTGCATAGAATGCCCTGAGTTAGCCTCTTTTCATTCAGGAAAAATCCTATTTGAGATCCCAAAAGAAGGTAACTCACCTGGAAATAGATTTAAGATTCTGCTATCATCAATATAAGAAAACAACTCCATCTAGTTCATCACTTGAATTTAGGATGATTCATTACAAATAAGCTTGCCACAACAAGCTGGTACTTGTGGATTTCAAAGGTCTAATTGGGCTTGCTCAGTAATGCAGAGCAATTCTGTGCAAGAGAAAAGGGTGACATCAACTGAATCAGTCATTATCCAGCTGAACAGAAATTACTTTCCAATAGTTCATGTTGCTTATGCTTGCCTACCCAGGCCAGGTATTTGGAAAATCAAGCTCCTGTATGTGAGCAGTAGTGCCCTAAGACTCCAACTTGCACAGCAGAAAGGCGTTTTCACGTTATTCTTCTACCAGAAAGATGTTGTTTCTCCTTTCAACAAAAGTGGGTAATAATGTTTTCTACTCCTTGAAAAAGATTCCTTAACTTAAAAGACAATACTTTTGTTCCAAGTTGAACTTTCAAAGTATAACAGGTGCTTCTCTAATGATACAAAGGTAAGATTCTACTTGAAGTTGAGTTAGTTTTACACTCAAAGCAAAGTGGTTTTTCTCTATTTACATATACATACACACCATTATTCTGCCTTGCTTACAGCATTGTCCATTAGAATGCAGTTTATGAGAACAAATAATCTACTCATCAATCTAACTGAAAGACCTTTAAAGAAATTCAGCATTTGTCTCAAATAAGTCTAACAGAATAACACAAACCAAAATATTGCATATAGTTCAAATGAACAAAAACTTCATATAAAAGCTATTCTTCAGTAATTAGATACACCTATGGTTGGGGTCAGATCAGTAGATCTTGTGGCTTTTTCCTTAAACATCTCTAGTCGTTTGTTAGCTCAAGTATTAGGTAATTAAAACAATCCTTGTGGCACTATGCCTAGAGGCATCTTCCAGGGAGACTGAAAGAGGCCCATCTTAAAGGATGCATTTTGATTGCCTCATCTTCTGTCAGTATACCAACAAAGCTGCTCGTAAAAGTTAAATTATTTCAGATAAGTTTTCCTATCTTCAAATTATTTAGGGATCATGTGTGGAATTGTAGCAATTTTTAAAAAAATTAACTCTCTTGAGGTAGAAGCATGGGTGTGAAAACACATTGGTAGTGGACAATAGAAAAAAACCCACCAAAACTGGCATGTTTTATTTATCCCAATCATTGTTTTTCTATTTTAATCTGATGCCTTGAAAAGTGTCCCACTTGGAGAAGAGTGTGGAAAAAACATCTATCTTTAGAAAGCTGTCTAATCTTAACCAGACAAATTTGAACAACTATGTTAAAATGAAGTAAGTAAATATCATCACTAAAAGAAAGGATTGAGGCTTTAGTAATTACATATTTTCCAACTTGGCCATGCTTGTATTTTATAAGCCTTTGTCGTGGTTTAATCCCAGTCGGTAACTAAGGCCCACACAGCTGCTCGCTCACTCCTCCCAGGTAGGGTGGCAGAGAGAAATCGGAAGGGTAAAAGTGAGGAAACTCCTGGGTTGAGATAAGGACAGTTTAACAGGTAAAGCAAAAGCCACACGCATAAGCCAAGCGAAACAAGGAATTCATTCCCTACTTCCCCTTGGCAGGCAGGTGTTCAGCCATCTCCAGGAAAGCAGGGCTCCATCATGCGTAACGGTTATTTGGGAAGACAAACGCCATCACTCTGAATGTCCTCCCTTCCTTCTTCTTCCCCGAGCTTTATATGCTGAGCATGACATCATATGGTGTGGGATATCCCTTTGGTCAGTTGGGGTCAGCTGTCCCGGCTGTGTCCCCTCGCAACTTCTTGTGCACCCCCAGCCTGCTCGCTGGTGGGGTGGTGTGAGGAGCAGAAAAGGCCTTGACTCTGTGTCAGCACTGCTCAGCAGTAACTAAAACATCCCTGTGTTATCAACACTGTTTTCAGCACAAATCCAAAACACAGCCTCATACTAGCTAGTATGGAGAAAATTAACTCTACCCCAGCCAAAACCAGCACAGCCTTTAGATTTTGGTAAGTGTGAAATGTTTGCATTTTGAAAGATTACAATGCCTGTTATTTTTCAGTAACTAGCATGCATTGTAGTACTAGCTAATCTTAGCTTTTTGGCATATGAGCTAACATAGATTAAGATTTTCAAGAGATCTTAAGTTACTTAGATTAATACCTAAATCACTTGAAAATGGGACTTAATATTCTACATCCTGTTGCAAACTGATGAGGCTTCAGGTGAAAATTCACGTAGGGTTTTGAAAACTTAATTTCCAACCTATCTGTAAATCAAGCATGCAGTAATAAAAAATCAAAATGCCTCATCAGAATTGCTTGTAAGAGGATTGCATAGGACGTGTTTTGTCAGTGTCAGCTATCCGTAACGAATGAAAGGACATTTGTATCTGGCTTTCTATTCTGATTGTGAAAGTCTCTGTAAAAATGTCATCTTTGGTGATCTGGTATTGTTCCTAGCATGTTAACCTGACTGTTGCCACAGCGATACTGTGTTACGTCACAGGAAGATGCATTAGCTGGATCTCTTCATTTTCCTGTTTGCCCAAGGTTTACATTGTAATTGGTGTGAAATCTAGTTTGCTGTCCTAACTAATTTTGAATGCTCTCTGAAATGCCCGAAGCTGTAGGTTAAAAGCATGTTGCAGAAATGCTGGCGTCCTTTTGCCGTGCACCCTTACAGCTGATGGCAGGGTCTGGTTGGTCTGTGATGTTCAGCTCTTTCTTCAGGCTTTCAACTATTCTTCTCTTTTTTACCTTGTAATGAAAGGAAAACATAAAAGGTTTGTTTGGCTGCTGCTTTTCCAGGATTATTATTAAGGGCCAATGTTTGAACTGATCTCTCATATGTCAGAATCTAAAATGCTCCCAGGTGAGATCCTGCCCTGACTTCTTGCAGTCCACTCAGCTGCAGAGATCCTCAGGAGTTCCCCAAGCCTTGAGCGCAGGAACAGCACGGAAGTGGCAGGCCTGAGACAGCCCTACGCTTTCCATGACATAGCCACAGTCTAGTCAACTACCATTTAGGTAGAGTTTGTACAAAACTTTTTAAAATTAATTCTTAGTGATGGAGAAATGCCATTTATTGAACATGGGCCTGTGCTACTTTCTCAAGCATCAGCTTCCAGAAAATGCTCTGCATTGCATTGCGGTTCCACCCTTGGGCACAGCGCTGCCATCGCTAATGTTCGTTGGCTTACAGCAGGATCACTTGGAAGAGTCTGCCAGTCCAGTAACAACTGGTGGGAAGGAAGGATGGAGCTGAAAGAAGAAACACGTTCTCGCTATCCAGCTTACTAATTTTGTTGACGTGCCCTACAATTGATGCAAATTAATATACTTTAGAGGAAGGAAAATACCAACTGGAGCTGCGGTGAATCCAAATCTGTCTAGTCTCAGGCATGCGTATTGGACAATAATCCTGTAAGTGCCCTAAAACCCTGAAGACGATGACAGAGAAAAATGCCACACACATCTAATGGGGATTTTCTTTGTACTACACATTGCAAATGAGTTCCTTTTAGACAGGGAAACAGCGTAAACACTCTGCACAGTAGGGCAAGTAGTGTCACTCCGTGGCCCAGGTGCCACCTCTGTGGCGAGAACACCGAATTTGTCCCAGAACCGGCTTCAGCTGCCTGATCCTTGTTCTTGCTGTTTGACATTTCAGCTGTCTAACCCTTAAAATGACTCCATCTCCCTCTGCTTTTGCCACCTTATCCTAAATAGCCACAAATTACAATAAGGCTGCCAGTAATTTTCTGTGGAAAACAGTAATTGAAAACAGCTGTTTGAACTTTTTAAAAATGTTGACAACTGACTACATGGTGGACTACTGTGAAAGCAGATTGCAATAGCAGTGTTCAAAAGCAACATTGTCGATTTGCTTAAAATATGGACTAGTATATCTATAGTTCCAGTGACAGGGGATAGGCATATCTGCTCTGTTATATATATATATATGTGTGTGTGTGCATATTCTCTGACACACTTACAGGCAGACCGACGCACATATTTCAGTGTAGAGTTCAGAAACTACATAGAACTTAGAAAAACAGGACATAGGTATAAAATAGCTAAATCTGCTTAGCTTTTTGCATTGTTTTATTTGTCTTCCCAGCAGACAAATAATGATCTCTGTTCACAATTCAGCTGTTGAAATACTTAGGTGAATGCGCTGATGATTGATGGGTGCACAGAAAATTCAGCAGCTTTCTGTATTTTGCTTTTCTGCTACTGTGCTTCATAAATTAAACAGATGAAAGCTGAGTGAGAATCTGCTGTCAGTACTGGATGGTGTTTCAGGGTACCTTTATTTAGAAGGCCTGCTGAGTACCACATGAAATACAGTGTAAATGCATCTGATACTGTGAAGGAAGATTGCCTTTTTCACTAAGCCTGTGTACCCACATCAGATTACTGATTATTTTTTTTTTTAGAGGCAGAACAGGGGAGTGGGAAATTATTAATTGTGGTTGGGGACTGCTTTGATTTTTTCACTATAGAGAAAGGGAAATGTTCTGTATTCTTTTGACCCTGTGCTGAAAAATAATCTGTTTTCAGTACTACTGTTGATTTTTAAATATACGTATGATGACAGTCATTCTCTGGCACTGAGTGACTGAAGATTTTAGTCTTCCTGAGGAGCATCGTTTGGATCCTTTTTAATTAACTGAGATTCAGATCATGGAGGCTAAAAGTAGTAATGGAGATGACTGATACTTCATCCTTTTGGATTTTTTTTCTTGTCAATTTCTTGTGAGCAATTACAAAAGGAAAGAATCTGGTTTGTGATTTCCAGATGTCCTACTTGCTTAACTCCTTGTTTAACTCTGTTAGCTGCTCTTTTACCTCTTTTATTTAAGTGCTTGGTGTCTGGCTCCTGGTACTATCTTCAGATCAACAGATCTTCTGCTGAGACAGGCTGTTATATGTGGAAGTATTGGTTTATATCAAAGAATCTAAATAACAATCTCTCATTAACTGCACACACCCTTAAATAGTGTTTTTAGTATGAATGGGAAGGGTACCTTATGATGGGTTTGTTCAGGTGTCTCAATCCCCATTGCTGGCTTCTTTGACACAGCAGCACGCTGCCTGTGTTGTAAGCATCATTTTAATGTGCTAAAATGACATGGAAAAAATGGAAGGTTAGAGAATCAACTGCAGGAAAGAGAATACAGCCTTGAAAGTTCTGCCAGAGCTTCCAAAATGTAGACAGGTTCGTGGGTAGAGTTCACACTGTGTTTGGCTACAGCTCAGAACTGAAAGGTGGGCAAACTAAAGTCTTGTCTTTGCTTTCATGCTGACGCTTTGAAAAAATGCAGTCAACCTAACCTGTCGTAGGACTGACGCTGGAAGAGCCATATCCCATACCACGTGAACTGGTGAATGTCTAACAAAGGATGCGGCGGACAGAGCAAACATTAATGAAGATTTCTCCCCCACTTGTTTCTTATTCCATGTCTCTTCACCAGCAGAGGAAAGTGTGGGATTACAGTAATTTTAAAGGCAAGTCTCCCGGTTTCAGCCACCACAGTTGCTATTTCTGCGTTGCTGCCTAGGGTACATTGTAAAAATGTTGATGGGAACGTAAGCGATTGCTGGCTTGCTGTAGCAGGCAGGAGGATTCCACAAATTCGTATCGTCCCTGTGGTACACTGGAGATACTTCTATAAATTCAGTAATGCAGCTATGATTATTCTTCTCCTCGCCTCTCAATTAACCAGTACTGCACATATTGTTCCCTGTCAAATATCTTATTTTGTCAGATACCAAAGAGCAGTGTTGTTCTCTTTTCAAATTGCTGGTTTGATTCCTGGCAGTACTTGATTGCTTTAAAATGTGCTTTCTACATCCATTTTCCTCAATACTTAATTAACTGGAGAAAAAGACTGAAATGAGGTTTCACTTAAGTAGGTGTTTCACTTTTGTCCCCACTATCTCATTCATTTATTTCCTCTAGCTCACTCAAGTAGTCTCAGAGATTTTATCTTTCATTTGCAAGAAATTTTGCAGTCCAGATTATCTCTCTTATAGCTAAATCCCCCTGGAAAATTCATCCCGTGCTGGGAAGAAGCACAGAGGCAAGACTGCAGAAGAGGTGGTGAAAAGCAATCCAATATCAAACCAAAACTGCAGTGACTGTAGGTAAGCAAACCACAGCTGGTCATTTGAGAAGACTGTTCAACCGACCGTGGCAAAAAGCCATGTCCCTGAAACAGTGCTGCAGTAACAGCACGAGAGTTGAGTTAGTCAGGAGTCGCAACACATTACGAGAACATTCTTGTAACTTTGCAGTGAAGAATTTAGTTTTAACATTGCAAATGCAGTTTCCATCTACGCTAAGTACTGCACAAAGTTAGAGCAAGCACTGCTTTACAAGATTGCAGCTATTGCAGCACTAGCAATACTTGAGCAACACCTGGGGTACTTCTGTGCCTGTACAGGAACATCTTTAGGCATCTACAGTGAAGGTAACTGCTTGAAAGTGCTTGGCTCTCACCTTTATCCCCCTTCCCTTGGTGTGACCTTTTCTGTCATAAGTGCCCGTGGGAAGATAAGAGCCTGCATGCAGTAAGCTATCATGGAGCGGCAGCTCCATGAAACACATTGCATAAGGTAGCAGCAATTTTACCTTTTGTTTGTAAGAATAATGTGGAACACTGCTACTAAATCATAGCCTGGGACTCCATACAGTCTAAGGTTATGCCTACCATGTGCACAGGTTCCTCAGAGGTAAGACACTGGCTTGAAGATCCAGAACTCATTGGAGCAAAACAGTTTTTTGTTTTTGTTTTTTTTTTTTGCATGGTTTCCTGTGACCCATGTGTTTGTTTATTTCAGCCTTACAAAGAGCCAAGACCATTTGAGCTAAACACATCAGTGACCCAGTAGAATCATAACAGGAGAAAGGAAAACAGTGATGAAATAATGCGGTCCGCAGTTTGAATTCCAGCCAGTTAGGTGAACTTTTTGACTGCTTACTATCTCAAAAAATGCAAGAGTAGATTCTGAGTGGCAGATGATTGCTGAGTAGACTGAGAGCACCTGATCAGTGCGGTTTGACTTGATCAAGACTGAGAAAATTATTAATATTACAGTAAGAATTAATCAAGTGGGAAATGGATTATGGGTTAATCAATTAGGATTACTAGAGCATCCCCAAAGAATTTTGCTTTATTAAGAGATGATAATCATGATGGCCTCTTTTTGTTGTGTGGAAGACGACCTGTGGGTATTCGTGACACAAAATGGAGTCTAGAAGCTGTCATGTAGAAAGGGAAAAAGGATGTGTGGAGTTAGAAGCTGTTCCGCAGATTCTGAGGAACTCATTGGGAAAATCTCAAGACTTGAGTTCAGTTTGAAGGTCATTACGATGCTCTTCGTAAATATTATGAGGTAATTTTATATCTTATGTGTTCTGTTTTGCTGAGTTGACTGCTAAAGAGAACCTTCAGCAAAAGGGAAAAATCCAGTATGGTGGTCAAGGCTATAGAAGGCTGAGGACTGAGAGAGCTTGTGGCCAGACCTGCAGAGTGCTGAGCCAGCAGATTTGATCCTGTGTTTTAACTGTGTGTCACCTTTTCCTCTCTTTTCCCCTCCAGATCTTGCTGACATATAAGTAAAGCATAGTCTGGGTTAGGCTTGGTTTCAGTGGCTGAAGTAACAAAAGCTGTCAGCTACTCAGGTGTGAAGATTCTATTGTATGCGTGTCCTGTGGTTGTGAGATGAACCATGTTTAGTGATACTCATCTGTTTATATTTTCCAATTGTCTCCATGTATGGAAACCCTGGTTTACATAGACAGATACTTGTGTACTTGAAGAAAACGGTGTTTGCCACTGCACGCACACAGTTGAACGTATGTATGAAATGGGAAGAACCGGAGCAACATTTCAGTATACTCAGCTATGCAGTATATACTGCCAGAGCATGCAGTGAAATGAGTATGTCCAGTTGAAACTTCAGAAGAAATTTAAGAAATTGAAATTAAGGTATTCACGCTGGAATCTCTAACAATATTAGCCATGCCACTTTGCCAAAATAGAAGATTCCTACTTTAAATCCCATGCAGAAAAGAACTTGTTTCACAGGACATTTCCCCTTCTGCCTGCGATGGGGCCACTGGGTCAGTACTGGTTTGGAAGAAAGTTTCCACATACCAGATCACTGACTTTTTCTGTTGTGAGAAGAATAAACTTGGGTCCTGTGCTCATCTCAGAGCGGTCATTTTCATTTTTACTGGTTTACTTTTAAAACTTTCCCATGCGCAGTATCTAATTATGGTACATTATAAAAATCTGTATTTAAATGGTAACAGCGCACAGTGCTGAAGGGGACTGTTGGTAAATTGCTTATTCACTTTGATGATTAAGCCAGTAATTATTGCATTAGCATCCTAAACCACACTCGTCTGCTGATATATCTCCTCCTAAAGCAATCCCATGAGACGTGATGGGCTAAGTAGAAAGGGTATGGCACTTGAAGGGAAGGGCAAAGAACATGTAGGAGATGGTGCCAGGGATTAAGCGGAGGTTGCTTTCTCCCGTGTCTGCTTCAGTGTGACTCAAGATAGTGCTAGGGTGTGGTACATAAAAAAGGATTTTTTTGCCTTAGAAGTGTAAAAATAGACCTTTCCACTACTGGCTATGAAAGACCCTATGACACTTCCTGGCAGGTCTTATCACCGAGGCTATACTCACACAGTCATCAAAGCAAATAATTTTATTTGGTTGAGTAAGATGGCCTTTCAGCTTCCACACCGCTGTGGCGTACAGCTGCCTATGCTGTTCTGTGTCCCTGTCCTGAAATGTTTGGTACCACTGCTGGATGCCATTTATCAGCTGTCTTCCACCTCCCCCTCACCTGAGGTAAAGCTTTTGGTGTCTTTACACTGCATTTTTTTGAGAACAAATGCTTTATGATCCTCCTAATAGCAAAGGCATAAAACAAGTGTAAGATATTACTTTGTATCTTCAGGAGCTTTTGGCTTTATATGATAAAATTCCAGGAAATAAGTTACTTTGAACAGTTTGCTCACTGGAAGACAGACAGGCACCAGATCCCGCACCCCTGCAGGTACTGTGTTAGTTTCCCATCAATTTCCTGAAATGGTGCACTTACAGATCCATTTCAGTGGCTATTTCAAGCCCAGGAGTGACATTTTTTCCACTCTCCCGGACTCTAAGAGCTACTCTTTTACCTGTACCTCTCAGCAAGAACCAGCATTTTTTTCTTTTTAAGGAAATATTTTTCATGGAATTGATGGCTTCTTGAATTGTATCTGAGTATGTATCAGGTTTTGAGACCGCTGTTTTGCAGCTGGAACATCATCCTTCCACTTCGAAAGGTATAAAACTGCCTGATGTTGGTTTTGAGCAAGTGGCTAGATAGTAAAACTTTTACAAACTTTCCTGAGTGGAGACCATTTCATTACTACAGAAAACGAGGGAATCTGTTCACTCTGTGAAAATTTGTCAGAAAAACTCTCCAGTTTCTTAATAAGTGTTCTAGAAAAAAAATATAGTTCCAAAACATAAAGGAATGTTTGAACCTCCAGAGCTGGGTAGGTGGAAAGCACCCTCAGCTGAAGATTTCTAAGCAGACCACAGAATGCGGTCTGCAGAGGTAGTAAAACAGTGTGAACAGAAGAAATAAATCTTGGTGGGAGGAGTGGTGCATGCTTTCTCCTGGGCACACTATTTGAAATTGCATGTTCTAAAGCAAAGAAAATTGCTCCTCAGACATACCTTGATGAACCAGATTGAAAATGGCCTTGGGCTAGAGTCCAGCGAAAGAACTGCCCTCTGTGCCCCCACTTTACATCAATAACTATGCCACGTAGGTACACAGAGAATAACATGAAGGGGGAAGGTGCTAGTCATTTTAAAAGGCTCTTGTCTTTCAGGCACTGTCCTTTCCTCCATGTATGTTTTTCCTATATTCTTTCTTCATCTCTTCTTCCCTGCTAGGCAGTTACCATCTTTTTTTCTAACAATTAAGCAGTTAATTACTTTCTTCTACTCCTTAGTGCCCATGTAACATCCCATTGAGTGCATATCCTTCTCCCTGGAAGAGCAATGGTGCTACTCTCTTTCTCAAAGCTGGAGAAGAGGCTACAGGTACTACAGCCGCAAGTTCCCTGGTAGGTGGTGGGGATTGCTTGGCTGATGCATGGCCAAACAAGGACGGTGGGTCAGGCAATGCAGTTGGATGGGTTTCAGCATCCTCACAACGCATGAACTGGCAGTAGACCTGTTGTTTTAGGGAACAGATCTCAGACACTGTGCTAGAGGACGTGCCAGCAGGAACTTGGAGAGGGGTGTTCATTTTGTATAGCAAGTACACAGAAAAGCAGAGCCCAGGGAAGCAAGTACCCAAATAACAAGTTGGCAGATATCCAGCATGGGTAAAAAAAACACTGCAAAGACCTTGACAAATGTGTCCATCTCCTTATTTTGTCTGTCTGGTCCAGAAAACAGTGATAGTGAATGAAGAGTTTGGTTTGAAGACAAGAAACTAAAAGAGAAAAATATATCTTTGTAGGACAAAAAGTCCACTCACTATGGAATTCCTCTCCATCCACTGGCCAATTCACCTTTAAAAGTCTCAAAGCGATTCAGCTTCCATTACTTCTATTGTGGGAACTGTGCCTGTTCCAATAAAAGTCATTGCCCACAAGCTTCTCCTGGTGTAGGTTATGCTTACGCTTCTTATTTAATCTTTCCAAAGAACGATTCTTTCTCCTGCACGTGCTACATCCTTCTAATACATAGAGGCAGTTTGGTCTTTTTCCTTTCATCACTGCATGACTAAACGTGCAAATATGTGGTTTTAAAAAATCCTTTAAATCTGTTCTCTGCCAATTAATTTTATTAGTCTTTTCTGAGTTTCTTCAAAGTCTTCAGCTGGTATTTTTGCAGAGGAAAACACCAGGCTTAAGCTCTACTCAGGTGCAGAACAATACATTGATAGATATCAAACATGTCATAACAGGATATAGTCAAAATCCACTACTGTTTATGAACTGATCCTTCTGGAAATGCTGGGAGCCTTCTGGAAGAAGGAATCAAGTACCTTCAGTCTCCTATTAAAGGATTCTCAGCTCTATCTCTAAGGCGCTCAGAGCCTTGCAGGAGTTGACCTTAGAAATATGCTCAGCATCCTCTAGTCAGATGTAAATTACATATCCTCTCAAACTGAGGTTCTGCTGCTGATTTTTTCCCCACAAAACTGACTTAAAATTCACTAATTCCAACTCAGATTGTTCCTCAAACACTCTTGCTACCTACTGACTGTCACTCAGACCAGCATCTAAACAGATACCAAAACACCTTCTCTTACTAATCGCGGCACTTTGAAAGACAAAATAACCTTCTGCTTTCTAATTATTTTATAATTCCTTTGATTGTTATTTATTCATTGTGCAAAGAATATGCGCAACTCCCACATGCCTAGTGTTGAAGAAAGCACAATACTAAATGTCAGCATTACAAATTTGCAGAAACAAATAAGCAAAGGTAGCCCATTTAAAAGCCACACTATGCCAGTTCCTCAGAAATGCTCCCACCTGAATCTCCTGCAGCAATATGAGCTTTAGAATGCAAAGTCCAAACCCCTGACCATGAAATCCTCTGGATCATCAGACCGAACGAAATGCCTTCTTGTATAGAGGCCCTTAAAGTCAGATCTAGAGGAGGACTCAAACATCAAATCCCTCTCAAGGCTAGAATTAGCAGCCTCCCTCCCTGCAGGACATAGGAGAAGTGCGGGACAAAAGAGCCGCAAACCCTGTGCACTGGGCAGGGACCTTCTGACAAGCAGTTGGCAGGCAATGCAAGTGGAAGACTGTGACTAAACTCTTGCGCCCTTTGCGAAGCTCAGAGTTCTGCTCCAGGCCCTTAGGAATGGTTTTTTCTTTCCTTTTTTTCCCTTTAATATAGAGACTGTAAAGAAGAAAGAATTTATATTTCACAGTTATTGGGAAAACCTAGTGCATTTTAAGTGAGTGCTGCAACCTCAGCTTATAGTGCTAGTGTCTCCCATTTTGCTCCTATTTTCTAACCTAGAGGAACTACTTCAAAAGTCCAGTTGTGTCATCTGCTCATGAGGTGTGGTGTTGGATTTGGGTCTCCCCAGGCTGGGGAAGGCATTGGAATCTGCCTCCCCCATTTCATGGGCAAACGCTTCAACCGATCTGGGATAACAGCAAAGATAACGACGACATCGCTAATACCATCTTCTCTGTGAATGACTTCAAAAAGGAAAACAGTGTGTTCTTTCAGATTTTTCAAAGAGCAGTTATAAGCCCTGCTCTCAGGAGAGGGCTCTAAAATCTGGATTAAAACAGGCAGAGGTACTTTTGCTCATCCTAGATAAGATGCCAGACTTGCAGAGGAGAGAGAGAGGACTGTGGCTGTGTATTTGTGCCTGGCATTTCCTATCGTCTCTCCATAGGCAGCTTCCCTCTCAGCATGTGAGATTTTCAGATAAGCATTTTGAGGTGTACAATTCTCAGCAGGCACCACATGAGGAGCCTTAATGTTCAACTTAGATTTTCATATTCTGCTCTGGTGACCAAACTCCTAAAAGCAAGCTATTAAAAAACAAGGTCTTCTTACTGGATGTAGTCGCAGCCTACAAGGCTCTCTTGCTGTTCTGCTCCAGAAAATAGCAGTCACAGCAAAAAAGTGCAGCAACAAACGTTCTTCATAAACAGGTTTTCTGTATTTAAAGCCATTCTGCACGCTAAGTACATTATCTGTCTTTTAGAAACCTTATTAGAGTAATACACAAAAACTTACAGAAAAATCTCTTTACCAGTCCTCCATGGAAAACACCCTTCCTGCTGCTTTTGTAGTAGTTTCTCCTCGCCTTGTATTTAAATTGCATAGCAGTCGATCTGCCATAAATTGTTGTTCAGCATTGATATACAACATTTCTACTGGAGGTGACAGAGTATTTAATAATAGACATTTTTTGCTCACCTCATCAAGGTTATGCCTCTTACTTTTAATGTGCATTTGAAATACATCTTCTAATACCCTTAAAAAAAGAATAAAAAGGAACATCAGTGCAAAAAAAAAAAAAGACTGTTCAAAGGCCCTGTACTTCCAAATGAAAAATACCACTCAGCCCGTCTTTCAGATCACTTTAAATACATCCCAACTTTTCACTTTTGTTCCATCCCCTCCCCGTCCCTACCGTACCATACCTGTAAATGGATTTAAAAAATAAAATCTTAAACAGTTTAAGGTTGTTGAATATTCTCATTCCAAGTGCATGCAGTTTGGCAGGGACTGTGCCAGGGACAGTCTTTCATGTGTATAATTCCAATTTCTTCTTCTATATTTAATACAAATGTAAGAGTATTGGTGCTCTCCATTGCAACGTAGTAGTCCCCCTCTGTATTTTGGTGGGGCCTAAGTTTCTCTGTTGCTACTGTCAAGTACCGTTCCATCATGTTACCTGGGTGAAACTGCTGAGGGTATGGGGTGCTGGGCAAGTACTGCAAGCAGCTTCCTAGATTCATTTCTAGCTGTCATTCCTTTGTCCAGGATACTGTGTTACTCAAAGAGGACTTTTGAACTGCCTCTAGCCAACACTTTTTAGACCCCTGAAGGTCATTTGCATGGTCTCTTTGTTCTTGGGCCTCCTTTTCAGTAACTTTCAAGGGAAACACTGAAGGTTGAACTTTCATGGTCATAGTTCTGTTAACTAGGTGTACTAGGGAAAGAAAGTATTTTCAATATTTTTTTTGATAGCTATGACCAGCTGCAAGCAAAAGATGTGCTCATGGTGATGAGCATCGGTAAAAATAAAAACCTAACTGACTAGGGAAATTAGGTGTCCAGGTTCTACAATCATAACTCAGTTAAATCTAACCCAGTGGTTGCATTTTCAGACTATCATAAAAAATGAAAATATCTGCAATGAGCTGGAGGGCTCAGCAGAGCTGTTTTGGTTGTATACTGTATATTTGAATTGGGAGGGCATTTACGATTTTATCTGTAGGGAAACTTGTCTAAATAAATGGAGATTTTAAAATATATGTCTATCATATTAATCCTGCAGCAGGTTAGCTAAGGCCATTAGTTGTGTCTTTTCTAGTCTGTCACAAAATCTATTTAGAAATTCAACTTCTGATCTAAAATGAAAGGCCACTATTGATTGTTCACTTTTATTCTGCAGAGAAATTAAGTTCTGTTATTAGAGACTACCCAAGAAAACAATGGATGACTCTTCATGTATTTTTAGTAACCTTTATTTTCGAGGCAAGAGTGCACAGCATCTAACCAACCTCCATCTGAAGTCAACAGAGCTGTCCTTTCACCCTACAAGCCTGAGCCCTGGTGCTCCACAGTCTTCCGAGTTGGGCTCAATGTGGAGCACACCCTTGCTGCTGTCACATCATACAGGTACAAGTTTGTGTTCTCTCATTTGGTTTTCACCATCTGTAGAGAAAAAACTTATTTTCTGAAGGATACTAATCCTCCTGTTAATGTGGAGGCTGACACACAATAGCTTTTTGAGGTTTTATTTTATTTTAATGTTATCTTCTTCTTAACTGTATGTACGGGCAGGCATGATACTTAGCAACCTTTTCAATGTGTGGTGGGTGGGTGTTTTTCAAATCTACTACCACTCCTCCCAGTGTAACAGAAAATTCACTTCTAATTTGGGCCTTGAAGTTTGTCTACACCTTCCTTCTATACCTAGAAGGAAGGAGGAGAACTCTTACCTTTAACTGATTGCTCAGAAAACAAACTAACCACTTGTGTTAATGGCCGCTTAAAAAAATATATTTAAAAGAGCCTTAGGGATTTTAACTGAAATCCTCTAGATTGAAAGGGAAATATCTTGGTTTAGTGTCAAACTAAGTTTGATTGATTTCAGGGGGTTAGCAGCTCTCCAGCATCAAAGCACAGCACTTGACAAAGACTGAAATCTTAAACGTTGAGGTTAAATCCTCTATCAAAGGAAGAGTTTCTCCCATTTAAGATGCGTGCCAGGAAATGGCATAGAAAAGGAGCACACAACGTTGTCGCTTCTAGCAGGCCTACAAACAGACCTGTGGTTTATCACAGCTCTCTAAATATTAGAAATGTGATGGATTTCTATTAGAAATGGGAGTGCGAGGTGGGGGGTGTGTGTGACAGGATGTCACATACAGAACATAAAAGCAGAAAAGGATGCTGCAGTTAGACACCAGCAGCATTGGGTGCGTTTGGCTCTAGCCTTTATGTGTGGATCATTAACTTGATAGCGCATACATCCTAAAGAAAGCAATTATTGCATTTATTTATTTTGCTCTTATACGAGGGAGGAAGAACTCTAAACACAAAATCTTTTGCTGTGATGCACTTTGCTAGGGAAGACTCGATGTAGCTCCACAGCTTGCTAGCTCAGGATTGACTGGGAACTGGAATGAGACTGTTGTAACAATAACGTCTGTCACCATACTGTATAAGGGAATGAGCTTGAGAACAGGGTCGGAGACATAATGTTTCCGTGTTTCTACTAGAAGTCACTGGGAAATACGAGGCTGGCTGAAAATATTTTCTGTTCAGCTACTCAGTTTAAATCATGACTCCTATAAAATGCAGTCAGAAAAGTATTCATCAAATTAAACTGTTTTCAAGTTTCACTTTAATCTTATTAAACCCACCAATTCTTTACACTGATTGAATAGTTGGTCAAAATTTTGTTACTCAAAGGAATAAATAAGAAATGCAAAGCACTTACTCTTCGTGGTAACAACTTCTAATCAAAATAGCATTTGTAAGATCTTGAAGGAAACGAAGATACTCTTCTTCTCTATACAAATACACAAGCTGTCTGCATCTTTCTTTAACACACACTGAATACAAATAAGGTTTACAATACCATCCAAAGAGGTAGCAGTTTTAGAGTAATTAAACTAAGAAAGTCAAATAAAGAATTTTGCCAACATATTCAAAAGTGATGAATCTATTTACTAGTCTGCATTTTTTTACTATCCAGGCTTATACTTTTTTAAATGACTGATTTTCACAGCTCTGTTGGTCAACTCCCTAATTACTTTAATCCATTAATTTAATCCATTAATTTCATTAATCAAGAATATCTATGCCTTTTGTGAATAATCAGTTAAAAAAATAGTTCCAATGCACAAAGTGTAGGTATGAGAAGATAAATTATTAATAACATTATTTATTTATTATTTACTTATTCTTAACGTATTTAGTTTGCCTACAGTAAGAGGGGGCTGGGTGGCATGACTCAGAAAACCTCCTCCAACTTTCTGATCCCACACTTCCCAAGCAAGTAGCTGAATCCCGTACCCCTAATAGAGTCCCTTCTACTCACCACATACAGCCATTGGTAATTGGTTCTTGTGTCATGTTTCCAATTTTCCGCTGGATTCCTACTTTAATATTTTGATATAAAACTTAGAAACTCTTAAAAGGGACAAACAAATATTTAACTTACGTTTCTTCAAGTTGTGATCCTGGAGAAAGTGGCATTTTAGAATCGGGAATCCATAATTCATGGTTCTGCCACAAACAAGTAAAGAGGAAAAGCAGATTTTTTTATTATCTTTGTATTAACATTTTATATTTCCATTCAGAGAACCAGGGGGAAATGATCTGATTTCGTAACGTACCAAAATCACAACAACATCATACTGAAGTGACAGACCAGCTCATGTGAAATAAATGTCTTGAGTGTCAATCACTCATATAAATAAAGAAAAAGTATTATTAATAGGTAGGTTCGTGTTAGCAGATATGGAAACAAGCTTGTATAACCCGAGAAAAATGATGCAAATGCTATAAAGGAAATCAGAAGTTCTGACAAAATAGACAATGTTTGCAGACCTCATTCAAATAACACAGCTTTTTTTTTTAAAAGGACGTGCAAAATACATTTGTATCTTTGAAAGAAGACTTGGGAAACCAGGTTGATATTGAAATTCTCTTTTGCTGCGGATTATCAAATGGGAATAGGAGCTTCTCTTGAGAATGTTGTAAAATGAAGGTTTTGGAGGTTAGAACAAGGAATGGAATAGTCCCAGCTAGGATAGGGCTAGCACAAATCATGCCTGTGGTGAGCATGAGCTGTATAGAAATTCAACACTGATTCTGTAAAGGGATGAGCAGGCCAAGGAATCTTACCAAACCTCTCTATCATACATGGCTTTGGCTACTGTTAAGCATCCCTTATTTTTAAGAGCACTAAAATTTACTAAATTAATCCCCCATTCATCTTAAAAATCCAGGTGACTAACGGAGGGCAACTTCCAGACAAAGTCTTGCATGGCATACTACAGTACTGACCATAGGCTAAGTGATTAGCACTTTGCCTAGATGTTTCTGGGCTCCAAGTTATTGTTTGGATGGAGTGAAAGGCTGTAAATCAATCAAAAGCTGAAATGACCGCTTGAAATGTTGAGTGCAGCAAGATGTCAATCAAGTAGGAAAACTCTGCTTTCAGAAGAAGAGATTTGTGTTGGAATACACTGTTTTTCACATCGCATAATGCCTCATTTGCGTTTCTCAGAGAGACCAGTTACTTTAGCTGTTCCTATTTTATCCACAGAAGTCTATTGACCCTATCTAGTCACACATGCTAGATTTCTCAATTGCAATCTTAGTGACTTCTCACAAGATGATTTAATTTTTTGGTTTTGCTCTTAACATATGTTCGCCAAAGCCAATGATTCCGTTATCCATCGCATTTCCACACAACCAGGACAACTTTTGTGTATGAACAGGGGGCTCCATTCTTTTTCTTTGTAACAAACTGGGTACACCAACCTCAACTGGCTGTGGAGAAAAGTGATCTGAATGTGGTCTCACATGTGCATCTTCTAAAAATCTGAAAGATTAAAAGCACAGTGAAAACCAGTTATGCTTAAAATGATGTGTTTGAATGGGAAATTACTTAACTTTTAGCAGTGATGTATAAACAAACTGAGTAAGTACCTGTGCAACTCTCTTTTATTTTCATTATTGATGTCTGCTGATTTAAATGATGGTCTGCCAGGGGAGGAGCTCTTTTTTTGGGGAGGAGGATTATAATACCTATGTTTTACAAGAAAAGATTGGTGTGATGTATTTAAGATTTGAGGCGTAAAACGCTGCTTCTTTTCTGTGAAGTAAATTGAATGTTTGTCAAGGAGGTCCCCAGAGTAAGTTTTATTAAAAGAGTTTTGAAATGCCTTCTTCCTGTTGCGACTGCCTAAATGCATGCGAGACTGCAGAAGTGGTGAAGCAGATGATCTGTCTGTACTAGAGTTGTGAACAGGAGGCTGAGACAAAGCATGCTGACCAGTGTTTCGGATAGTCTTTCTTGCAGTAGGAGTTGGCATCAGAGTCCTTGAAGTGAGCTTCTGAAAAGATACAGAGCGGGGCTGCTCTCTCTTTGTCCTGGAACAGTTGTTCCGACCAGACATCAAATATAGGTGACCATTTTCCAACAGGGACCACCCCGCCTGTAAGTTAAAGAACAAAATAACTGACAGAAAAATCGCAAAAGCAATTCGCTGAAATGAAAACAGTGTCTCCTACAAATTGATTCACACGGGAGGAATTTTAAGAAACTGTTTTCAAACTGTCTCAAGTGGTCTAAATGACTTGCTGAGTTTCAGGAACCGCAGTTAGGAGGAAAGCCACCCTGCCACTGTGCTAGAGCTAGTTAACGAGTGCCTTTTCTAGTTTCTTTTTCCTTCGTTCTCTTTACAAGGTTGAGGTTCCTAATGACAAATAGTCTTGGGAAATTACAGAAATTCCGTTTTGCTTGCCAGGGCCCACAGAGGGAGAAGAGGAGATTTTTTTTTTTTCCTTCCTTGGACGTTGTGCATTCTCATCTATGGCGCTGACGTCTCAATAGCAACCTTACAGCCCTTCTTCAATGGCGTCTTCTATTCTCTCTCCTCGTATGCCCATGCAGGTGTGAGCATGACTTGATCTCGTGAGTTTGAAGTCAAAGAGAACCACTGTTATCCTCATAAATACCATAGGTGAAATTGTGACCTAGCATTTTGCTATTTATCTCAGTGGGAGCAAGATTTTACAAATCAAAATAATGCACGTTTGAATTGGATGATATTCTTTATAAACAGCATCACTGGTAATCTAGTGGTAAACCCACTATAATTCTCAACAAATAGAAAGTTTTACAGTCTAAATATAGTCTGCTGAGGAATTTTTGCCCCAGAGAGACTCTGGACTATGGCACAATGAAATGTTTTGCAAGACTTTGTCTACTGAGGCAAGGTCCGCTGGCAGAATTTGGTGAAGAACAGGCCTACTCATGCTAGCATGAGGTTGTACAGTTTCTGGTATCTGGCAGAATATATAGAATTAGGATTAATTACATTAGAGTCTTGCTTTTATGAGTAAATACCATTCTGAAATTCAGAGGATACTGTAAAACAATGTAAAGTTATTGCATTGCGTTCAGTGGGAATACTAAGAAAATCATTGGGATTTAGTTCTCTTGAAAATATTGTGTAGAGAAATCATCCTAACAAGAATGTTGTCACACACGTCAGCAAATTATTTCAATAAATTCACTCAATTTTTTTTTCTGGGCACCCATGTAATACTTTGTTAAAATTCTAATTCCATTTGCCAAAGGAGTAAAGAGAACGTGTGTGGGTTTGCGAGTGGCATGTGCACATTCATGCTGTCAGCGCAGGGACACGTTTTGGTCATGTACATGTAGCCATGACGTGGGTACCTGTCACTGTAGGCCATGTAGGGATAGCAACAGTTAGATGAGAGGATAGCTGCCAGTTGGCAAAACTGAGAGTCAAATATTATCTCTGTTGACTAGACTATAAAAAGCCACACTGAATAAGCCTGCGCTTAACTGCTGTGTTACAGGCGCTCCCCAGCACTTCAGAGTACAGCTAACTAGGGGGAAACCGGTCTCTTTCATGCGACTCAGTACTACCTGTGGGACAGGTCCTACGCTGTCAGAATATCACATACCTTCCGCTGGCTTGGAGAAACACTTCTGGAGTTGAACGGTGAGGCAGGAAGACCATGTACAAGATCCTTCTTATATTTCACGAGGGCTTGAATTAGTCTGTCTCTTTTCTGCTGATCCTTGTCTGTACATGTAAATATGTAAACACAACCCTTTCCAGTTTAATCAATGGTCAAGTCATAGAGTATTACTTTTCATTCTTCTTTTTACCACTAAAGACTATTCTGTCTCCTCCTCTTAATACCAAGTAGCAGACAGAGAAGACAATCGCTCTACTTTTTACAGCTGGCACTTGCTGCTTCCATGCTCAGCACACATCTCAATTTGAAATAAATGCAAGCCAGGACGCCGTTACATCACTCGCACAGTAAGTAATGAGCTACTGGAGGGATAAGAGAGCATGGCAACATTTTGTTTCCACCTCCTGCGCACTCTTTCCCCTATCCTAGACAGGAGCTGAGGCAGGTCAAAGCAGAAGAAAAGCTGAGGCAATCAAGTAAGGATTCAAGTCTATGTACTAAGAGCTGAGTGACCAAAGTCAGGCTGCCACTGTGGTCTGTGCAGACTGTAATGCCGAGAAAGTGCGCTTTCTGTATCAGTCAAACTCAGGCTGAAAAGAGTAGGGTGACACTTCTGCTAGCACCCCATACACAAAAAGGACAGAAACAGACCTAGTCCTTCGGATCTTCAAATCTCACTGAAAATATGCAAGTGAGAGTAGGTATAAGGATATTTATTCTTATAATAAGCATTATTAATATATTTCATATTATATAGATTATATATTAAGTATTATAAAATAATAAGAAGAATACATAGGAATAAGAAAGGGATAGGAGTTACCCAAGACCACAGAGGCCCACAGGGGCATATTCATGGATAATGCAAAGCTTCTCACAATTCACCGTCCTTTGTCAGAACCTTACTTTTAGCAATGCAAACAAGAATGATGCATGACCAAAATTTTCAGCCCTTTTTACCTGCCGCGTTCCTTCCAAGCGTAGCTCTGAGGAAAGGGATATGAATTGTGATGTGCAACAACACCTTTCTCTTTGTAGATGGTGTTTAAAAAATAACAGCCCCAGCAGTTCTAGCTGAAACTAAGGATTCACACACAAAATATCAGTAAAGTGGGGTCCACTGAGGTCCTGCAAGCTGCATATGGCTCTTTTGGGTTGCAAATGCAGCTCTGTCACAATTTCCTTGCCCTGTGGAGCTCTGGCACATGCTGACGTGTGCCAACATGTGCCAGTACTGCCAGGCAGGCCAGCAGAAAGACGTGGTCTGCTCCTTCCCCTCTGGGTGCAGCTGCAGAGACTCCACAGTCAGGCAATTCTAGAGGGCTAGCAAGGCTTCAGGTGAGCTGGTGAAATGTGACTTTTGGCCGTGTGATGTTACTGTGAATAATATTGACTTATTTCTGACAAAATGCACGACTGGTTCTTGATTAGCCTAAGGCCCCCTTACACTGCTATTGTGGCAATGTACTAGAACTTACGCTCACAATATGCTGCAAATTTTTTGCTAGTAAGAAGCAACTCCTCCTCTGAAGTGATGTAATTGCAGTGTGTCTCACTAGTAATGTGACAGAATAATGCCTGAAACCTGGCAAAGCAGTACTTACTGCAGATTTTTTTTGAGGGGGAGATGCATCAACCTGAAGTTAGTATTGCACATTTCTGAATTAGCAGAAGGATTACACGGTTTTAGTTAGTCTTAAAGTAATATTTGTTTCGGAAAAGGAATAGCTGAGACTTTTTTTTAAATAAAAACACCTAGATACTGCACTAAATGGTTGGCTCCACCAAAGTTTGTGATGGCTCTTGTATGGGGCACACCATCTCTTGACAATTGCCCTGTAAGGTGGCCTCAAGGCTGTGGCCTAGTCATTTTAAATAACAGATTTCACTAACAGCTAAAACCAATATATAGTCTCCCGAGGCATGTAATCTGGCTTTCCACTCTTGCATGGACATGAGTTCATAGCATCATCCAATTAAGAAAAACATGTTGACAATGCTAAATCCTATTTGGATGACTGGGAAGCAGGATTATACAATTCACTGGAACAAATAACAAAATGTACTTGCTCAATTGCATTCATGCTGAGATTAATACCTTCCCCTTTTATCTAGGTTTGTACAGTGCCCGATCAAAGTACCCCCCAATTCTGATTAAAGACTTTGTATTCTGCAGTCATATGAAAAATAACAGACAAGGCAGCTTGCTGTAGTGTCCGTGCAACAGTACGGCCAGTCAGGATACCTGGCTTCTTTCATGGCAGTGCAAATGACTTGTGAGGCCTTGGGAAAAAGTGACATCCGTGCCGCTCCGCTCTTCTGCGTGTGCAGGTGAGGCAGGTCAACATCTGTCTACCGGAGGCATGGCTGAGCCTTCACCAAGCCTTGCCAAGGACAAGAAAATAAAATGTTCCAAGTCAAAGAGCCACAGGTTTTAAACAGACTTTGTCTAGTATTTCACTGATATTTTTACTATAAATACGGGTTATAAATATGCCACGTGGCATTAAGCCTATTCAAACAAGTACTCTTCCGCTGCATTATAGTTTTGTTTTGAGTAGTTAGCAAAAGCTCCTGGGCCAGAACGTCTCCTAGCAACTCTCCTTCCCCTTCCCTAATAGACGCCAGGTTTCATTGCCCAGACTGTCAGGTTTTGTATGTGCCTCAGCCACGTGAGGCGGACTGAGGGGTCCTGCAGCACATCCTGGTTTGCTGACACGTCTGCTGAGGGATTTACTTGCCTCACTACCTTCTAGCCCTGCTCTCTCCAGTTTCTCTTTTCTCATTACTATTTTTTCTCGTTCACGTTTTTCCCTACGCCCCTTCTCATGATTCCAGGGTTGCAGAGTCTCACCTGCTCCCAGTGCCCATCAGCTGCCAGTAATGCTCCAGGTTGCTTCCTTTCTAAGCCTCTCTCCTCCTACACTTCTCTTCCCAAAAAAGCCTCACCCCGTGGTGACCTGGCATGCTCCCCAGATGTGTGAATGAAGGGGCTAAGAGTGGAAGTCATTCTTAGGTTTTCAGGTCACATTGTTGGCTTTCACATGTACTCCTTACAGTTCTGTTTGAAAGTCAGCTGCGACCATGCCACGCTGAGCAGCCTGGCCCAGCCACATGGACTGCCCATCGGCAAGAGCAACATAAGGAGGGAAGGATCACCTGCCTGTTCTGCCTTTCTCCAAATACTTTTTAATAACAACTAGCAATGACCAAGAATGAAAAAGAAAATAACATGCAAACTTTGTATCCCAAATGATAGGTGATGGGTTTTTTTCTTTTTCTTTTAGAAAAGCAAAAATTAGACATCCCTTGCCTTCTGATCTCATGTCCTAGCTGAAGTGTTTAAGAACTGGCTGTAGTTTACCATTAAAACCATAACTGGGAATAATAACTGGGAGGGAGGCAAGGTTTCACCTATAGAAGCATGTCATGATTTAGTGTGTCACCTGAATCCTCTTACAGGTCATGACTATTTTTATTCCTGCAACAGCCAGTATCTCTTGACTACCTCTTTGCTGCTTCCCAGGGAATAGAATCATGTGGTATGGCCAGTGCAGCAGTTATTTAGGCAAATGCATTCAACAGCCTTTCTGTTAAGCTCATTTATTTGCTAATTTATCATCCTTCCTACTGTGGCAGGCATTAATTTATCAGTGCTATTGTACAATTTCACTGGCACTTGTACTGGTACCTGGTACTTGTCAATGTGACAAAAGTACAGAAAATAAAAGGGATTTAGTTGAAATCTGGTCCTTTTAAAAACACAGGAAGATTCAGATACTATAGCCCCCACTCTGTTTTCCTGGCAGTACTTGTTGCCTGCCAGTTAATAAAACATCTTGTCTCTCCTTTGCTGCTGTGTGAAAGGCCCATGTACAAAATGAGCGGACACAAACTTACTCAGCATAGTAGAAGCAGTTTAGCTGATAATATTGGTCAATCAGAATGAAACAAACTAAATCACTTTTTTTTTAAATCTAGTGCCTTTCTGTTCTACTTATCTTTATCTTAAATGGTAAAAAAAGCTGGCAAACACCTTAGACTGATTCCACAGCTGCCTCCTAAAACAGAAGGTTATTTTCAGGTCTAAGACAGAACATTATAGCCCAAGTATGAAGATGGGATATAAAGCCGGAACAGGTTTCCCCTAAGTTGTTTACCAGATGTTACAAAACTCAGTGATTATAGTTAGAAATAGAATCCACACCTTGGCTCATGCCTTCATTTTTGGCTCGCAGTGGGAGTTCTGGTTTAATTCCTACCAAGTGTTTTAAAAGAGTTGGCTGATGTTTAACTCCTGATGAGTTTTGAAACAACAAGGAAGTTTTCAAAGGACTGTGGGGGAAAAAGAAGAGTAAAAGTGGTAAATGAACTCCAGGCCTGTCAGACTGATATCAGTCCTGAGCATAATAACTGAATGGCTGTTACAAGACTTGGCTAAAGTAAATAATGTAAGCAATGCCAATCAAAAAGGTTTAAAAAAAAAAAATCATAGTGCTAACTTGATAAGAAAAAAAAGAGAGATTCTGATTGCGGATGAATGAGATAAAGGTGTCGGTTTAAAAGACTTCTGTAAGCTCCCTGGCTTTGTTCTGCATGGCATTTTGACTAAAAAATTAGAACACTACAAAATTACATGTGTTTACAAAATGGCTAACTGGCAGATCAGAAAATGTAATTAGAAGTGAGGACTCCTTGCAAGGCAGGTGTTTCTAATGCAAGGATCATTTTTGGTATTATACTATTAAATTATTTCTTTCAGTTACCTGAAAGAAAACATAAAATCATTCCTCATAAAGCTTGAACAACTACAGCTGGGGAACTTGTGAATAATAAAGGGGTGGTTGACTGTAACAAAATGATCTGCATCGCTCAATGAGATAGATGTAGGCAAGCAGATGTAGGCAAGCAGTATACTTTTCAGCATGGATAACGGAACATCTCTGTTCAGAAAATGCAGGCTCTTACTTAAAGGAGGTGAGTCTTACCTGGAAATCAGTGTCACTGAAAAACATTTGTACCTTTTCCTAGACAAACAGCTGCCTGTAATTTCCCACAGTGACAGTATAGCCAAAACTAGTGTAATATCCTTACCTATAAAGAGTGGAAATCTCAAGTGTAAGTACAGTGAGCCTTGACTGCAGTTTCCTTTGACAGGTGGATGGCTGCTGCTGGAATTACATATCCTGCTCTAAAACTTTACTAAAGAAGCATTTATAAATTGGGAAGGATGCAGAGAAGATCCATCAGAATGATGATGGGCTCTGAGCAACCTGATTTAGTTGAAGATGTCCCTGCTCACGGCAGGGGGGTTGGACTAGATGACCTTTAGAGGTCCCTTCCAACCCAAACTGTTCTATGATTCTACAATCTATGATTCTATGAAGTCTGGAAAACGCTCTTCATGGTGACAGATTTAAGGAGCTGAATGTATTTAGTTCCTCAAAAGAATGGTTAAGAAGTAACGTTATTCCAGCTTATAAGCACCTATAGACAGAACAGAAATTAAACAATACATTTCGTCAAGCAAAGATTTACCATGACTGGACAAATTCATCCTAAAAGACAGGCATATGTTCCTCATAGCCTTTGGAAGCAAGTTAGCCTTTGGAACAATTTAATGAGAAGTGGGATGTAAATAAATAAGGTTTGGGCATACTTCTAACCCCCTTCCCTCCCCCAACTCTGTAAACCAGCAATGAACGGAGAGAATACTTAGGGAAAAAAAAGGCTATATAACCGCAACAGTTTATTCTCACTGTGTCTATGAAACTCTGAGACACGTGTCAGTCATCCTGGATCACCTATGAACTTCTCTGAAATTTCATTTTTTTCTCAATGTTTGCTGTTTTTGTTAGCTGATGTAATCTCAGATTTTGGGCCAGTGCAATACAAAGGGATACAAAGACAGTTACTTGTGATGTTCACATCTCTGGGCCAAATGCTGCAGTCTGCACTGGTAATAGTTTGTCTGGTGTGGGGACTGCTTATTTTGGCATTTCAGAGCAAACAAGACCATTCCTTCAGCAGAAACCAGTGGTAAGTAGGCTCAGGTGCTTAGATATGATTTCAGATGCTCTTTGCCATGCTACCTATCGTTATGAAAAGCCTATGTTGGCACATTAATCTGCAGGACGTGAGTGTTTTTTAAGCCCCAAGCTCTGGTTCAGCATTATTTGTTTTCATCAATATTTAAATGCTGCAATACTCTCAAGTGAGTGGATAACAACAATTTTATAGGGGAAGAAAAGTCTCTGAAATGCCAGATATACTCAGGAAACATTGCTAAGCGACACTGCCTGTTGTTGTTTGCCATGTAGTTTTCTAATCCTGTGCCAAATTCCGCACGTTTTGCTCATGCTGACATTAACGGGAATTTCCCCAGGAGGAAGGCAAGAAGGAATCGGCTCTCCATAACAAACGACCCAATCCAGCACTTCTGAACTGCTTGAAATCTTTGGCCATAACCCGTGTCTGCTGTGACTGGTTCTGCCTTACTAACAAATTCATGGACATCAATGGAGCTGACAGCACTTGACACAGTTCCTTCATAGACCGCATCAAAATGAAGAAAGAACACACTCTCTTCTCTTATTCAAGCAAAGACAAGATTTGGCATTTGTTTTACTTACGTAGGGGAAGCAGTCTTATTTGTCTTAATCTTTTAGTGAGTATAAATAAGATATATTCAAAAGGTGAGGTTCACAGCTCTGTAACTACCACCCGCTCTTAACCTCTACGTATTCACAACTTCCTGCATAAGCAAATAAGAGCAAACTGACACTCGGAGCATCTCCCATTCTTGCAGCCTGTTTCTCACCTAAAGCTTGTTTCAGCACATTTCTGATACAAAAGGCCAGATCTCTCTCCCTCCCTCCTTCCCTCCCTCCCTCCCTCCCTCCCTCCCTCCCTCATGTCAGTACAGATTTACAATGGTAATTTACACTGTGAAAAGGTGGTCCAACAGAAGGATACATCCAGCATCATTGCTTTTGATTTGTTAAGGTTCTAAAAATTACTAAAAATTGGTAAAACCTCTTTAGCCAAGCTACAGATTTTTATCTCTTACCTGAAGCCAACAGGCAGCAGGTGGAGGGGCTGCTCAATTGTCAACTCTGCTTCATGCCAAGGAGCGATCAGGAACTTTTTCTAGAATTTCTATTACTTTGGCAAACAAAATTTCCTATAGCTAAGTCACTCGTTATTTGAACTGATTCTGTATTTTGTGGTGAAAAGACATTGTTGGTAAGGCCAGAAGTAGAAGTCATAACATCTGTCTGCAGATCACTGACAGGAACGTACAAGCCTCTAGAGGGATAACGGCACTTTTTTTGTACTGATACCGTACGGAGGTATTCAAGGAGGAAAGGAATTCTAGAAGCTGGAGTACAAGAGAAATGTCAAGATGCTTCATCCCTGTTTAAAGTACTGACTGATTGCTGACGTATGCTGCTTTCTCCTGTGGCAGTGGAGTAGGAATGCGAAGTTAAAATAGTCAGTGCACAATGGTTATGACAAGACTCCTGCTCTCTGCATCCTCCAGTAGCTCCCACTACCTTCTTCCTCCCCTTTTACAAATACTCCTTTCAACGCTGCTGACTCTGAAATTGATGGGAAGGATGGTTTTGTGATTAAAGCACTGCGGTAGGACTTAGAACACTATCATTTAATTCCCAGCTCTACAACAGGCTCCAGTGTGATCACAGGTATGTTAATTAATCTCTGGTGTCTTAATTTCCTCCGTGTAAAAGAGGGTGATAGCACACATTTACCCTGTTCTAGCTGGTGCATCATTTTGGGCAGATATCCCCGGAAGATGATCTTTAAACTGTGCAGTGGCTGCCGTAAAGGAACTCAGATCCCAAATGGAGCTGCTAGCATAGTGTAGGATTCGAAGTGTGAGAAGAAGAATTTATGAACCAGACTAGTTGTTTAATCATTGATAGCTGAATGACGCAGCGTAATCATACATTTGATATTCCCTTCATTGCAGCTCCCTTGTAACGGTGATATGCATGTTTATTTTTTACAGACTGCAAAATTTATTATTGAAAACCATCTCGGTAACGCTCCATAAACTTGCAATGATAGAAAATTGATGTTTGCATATATAAACACATTAATTTCCACTGATTGCTAAATGATCTATTCAATTGCCCAAGATTAGTGACAACTAAGATTCTACATCTGTAAGGATAAAATTATGTTTATATAATTGACGGTATAGATTATTCACACAAGCTGTAGATAAAATGCTGCAATTTTGTATGTCTTTGAACTGTCTGGGGAAACAACTTGTTCTTTTTCACAGGTGTTACAGTCTTGAAAGTCTCAAAGCAACTTTGTTTTAAACTGGTTAAAACCCAAATGGAAATTATTATTTTGACTAATGGCTGTCTCATGCAGAGAATTAGAAAGGGAAAAACACAGGTTATAAAAAGACCACTATGTGCCATATCTAAGCACTTAAGTACTCTGCTGGTACACAGAAAAATAAAATTCCTCTTAAAGAAAGCTACTATTCCTTTTTCCAATTACTAAAGCATGCGTTTCTGCACACACTTGTATGTACGTTTGGGTTTCATGTTTATAAAAATGAGTCACAGCACGTGGAGCAATTGTATGATCAACACTCCATAAAAGGTGACCGAGAAACAGTCACATGGCCTCATGTACTTACATATAATATTACTTGTAATTCCTTTTGGGTAAATGTATACACTCTACTCCTAAAAGTGCAAGGGAATTGTGCAGAACATACAATGGTCTGAATAGCTCATCTTGCCATTGCAAGTAGTGGACCTTGGTTGGTAATCAAATCGTAGCTCAACAGAGAGGAGAAGGAATGGCTTTGTCTGAAGACCAAGATCATGGAGACCTAAAGGTGTGCCCAGAGAGCCAGATTTACTTTAGGTCTTCCTTCAGGAGATTCTTTAACTTGGGTAGACTGAGGCTGAAGCACCTGACCACTTCCTACCACAGCTTCACCGTGCTGGTGTGCTTATTTTGCTGGGCTGCTACCCAATACTCTGCTAATGGAGGCAGAGCAGATACTGCAAAACTAGGAGAAAAACAATACCTGAGAGCAGGCCTTGGTGGAGTCGCTCTCATTCCTGGAATGGGAGAGTAGGAAGAGAACTAGGGGAGGGTGCCCTGGACCACCACGCTTCCCTGGAGTGGTGGACTAAGTCTGATGGAGCCAAAGAGCTGAGCTTTAGTAAGGGATTTTCAGAACTGCAGGACCAACTAACGATTTGGGTGGCTCATTTTCCTGTATGAAGTGTGGGTTACCTTTATGGATTCCTCTGTTTAGGGCTGGTTTTGATTAATCTTTCATGAGTGTTAAGTTTTTCCTAGTTTCCTGCCAGCTCGTCTGGGACAGCTTCATGTGCACATCAGCCAAGGTTTCTGCTCCTCTTACTGAGCTGATCAGCCTCAGGAGATCTGACTCAAACTTGGGCTTTGTGAATCTGGGGCAGAGCATCATAGTATCATGGAAATCCTGGTTGGAAGACACTTCTAGAGCTGGCTGTGGGAACACTGTCTCATGCTTCCAAGGTCCAAGAATGTAATTCAGCTGCTTATTATTAATGAGTTGTTAATTATTAATCCCTAATAACTGAGAAATTTGGAGGACTTCCTGGGTGCCACAGGTAAGTTTAAGTCTCAAGCTCAGTGCTGTATAAATAAATAAGGTATCCGATTTCAAACAAAGTTATTTTGAATTTTCTCCTTTGTTGGGGTAGAAACAATGCCTCAAAATGGATTTTTTTTTCCCCAGAACTTTCGTATTTCCATTGCAACAGAAATTCTTCTTTTTGATCGCTAAGACACTTTTCTGAAACCTGGTCACTGGCGTGTTCAGCAGCACACCTTATGCTCTTGCCATACTCATTAGATGCTCTTTCTAGCAAATGTGGTTTCTGCTGAGTAAGAAATGTAAACATCCTCCTAGTCAGACATTTTGCATGCTGGGATGGCCAAGGAATCACTGTTTTCACAGTAGTTTCATAAGTCATGGTGCTCTCATGACTCTTACACCTCTGCTTAATTTTATCTCCACAAGAACGCTTATGATGATGAACTGTATCTCCCATATTCCTGATCTCTGATGCATCTCCAGCTAATATATCTAGTCTTAAGGCAGGGGGCAGATACATGTTTCCATCCTTTGATGAGAGCTGAAAAATGGACCATGATTCCTAGCACGAGAACACCAGAGATGCAGTCTTACTGCCACAACAAAGCCAGCTCCATGCTGGAGAGAAAGGACTGCTCAGGAGACTTCATGTTAGCTGTTTCTTCCTAACTTTTGTTATAAGTTTGTGCAATTTCAACAGCATTTCAAATGTTACTGTGGCAGTAAAGAGACAACTATTATTTCACCCTGGTATCCAGTGATAGGACGTGTGGGAACTGTTCAAAGCTGTGCCGGGGAGGTTTAAACTGGACATTAGGAAGCATTTCTTTACCGAGAGAGTGGTCGAACACTGGAACAGGCTTCCTAGAGAGGCGGTTGATGCCCCAAGCCTGCCAGCGTTTAAGAGGCATTTGGTCAATGGCCTTAATAACATGCTTTAACTTGGTCAGCCCTGAAGTGGTCAGGTAGTTGGACTAGATGATCATTGTAAGTCCCTTCCAAGTGAAATATTCTATTCTATTCTATTCTATTCTATTCTATTCTATTCTATTCTATTCTATTCTTCTATTCTATTCTATTCTATTCTATTCTATTCTATTCTACTCACACAAATTGATGAAAGCTGGCACTTGCAATGCTTTATAAACCGTATTTAAAGGTCATTAAAAGAAATTTTACATGAAACAAATTCAGCTAATTCAGTGACACTCTTACTAACTGCAACATTAGTAACTTCATGAAATCTAAACCAGCAAAAAGCCCAATGAAGCACCAAATTTAAAACAGTGCCCTTCTAAACCCTAGAACTGAAAATCCAAGATATACCTGAAGACATTCAGGAGAAAGTCCTATACATTGCATGTCTCCCACTTTTTCTATACAGTTCTTAATCTGAAGTGCAACGGTACAGACAGCTTGTGAAATGGTGCATTTTCAGATTGTCAAAAAAGCTAATTATTTACAGTGTTTTATGTGCAGTGCATTTATTCTTAAAATGAAACAAAACATTGCACACGGTATTTTCTTCTGTCTTTTCAGAACTAATCTTTGTAGCTGTTTGAGTTTTTATCTTTATTTTAATAGGTTTGCATATGTCTGCATCACTACCGAGTGACCTGAATTTTCTTCTTGCAGCCTACCATTGAAACGCGTGGTATCCAACACAGATCACACATTTGGAAAACAAGGTTATACCTATCTGAGTGTATGGATTGAGAACAGATAAGAAATTATACTGCATCAGAATGTGTATCTGTCAAAGTTCAGATAAATTTCAAGGTTTTAAAAGCACACCACACTTAGTAACTAGTAATAGCAATAGTGGGAGATTGTTGTGGGAGAAAATTTTACATGAAAAGAAGAAAACGCTGTAATCTTGTACTAAGCAGAAAATTATTTTTGTCCTCCTATTATTCTAGTAGGCTGGCAAAAGAGCCTTCATTTATTTTGTCTTTGAATATGCAAATGATAAACAGAAGCCTATTTTTGTAGGCATAAAGTCATTTTATACTGCTCAAATGATTTGCCCATCGACCCCATTAGCAGCAAATGTACCTCCATTGTGCTACTGCCCTACTTAATACTTCAGAAGACATAAGTTCTGATGCACCTTTTCATTGTGACTTAATGGATAAAGGATAAATTTTGAGTTTTATTCTTCGAGCGACAAAAATTCTTTTGTCAAGACAGACATTTCTGGAGCTAACCTGTCAGAAAAAGGACTTAGCTGATACCTAGTATCTTTTCGTGAAGATAACTGGTAAACGACAAAGGTGATTTGCATTTCCCCAGCGGGCTACTAACAAAAATGATATTGGGTCCTCACTTTCTCTGACTGCGAATCTCATGTTATGGCTTCTGTGTGCACCAGGAGCCTTGTACTCACATGGGCTTCAAACTCCACACAACAGTACAGTCCTGCTTAGCTGTGTAAGAGGAATACCGTCCTAAGAAAGCATTATAAGAAACACAGATAATGTTTCCCTCTGATACATTATCTAGGAAAACTTGCTATTGTAGCTAACACAGGTAGCTGAACAAATTCTGTGTCCTCTTGATCTTCTCGTGTAGGTGAGATTCTACTCCTCATGCACTTCTGTGTCAGGATCATCTCTCTGTCAAACTAACATTCTCAGAAAGCTTTCTGTGGCATTTCTTTCTGTTACTACAGCACTGTTTTCATAAAGTGGTTAATCAAAAATACTAATTTTAAAATTATTATATAAAAGACAGCACTGAAAAAAGAAAAACATACTGTTGAGCATGAGGAGTTAAAAAACAAAAAGAGAATTTTGATTGTGATGTGTTATGATCCTGAACTTGTTCTCTTGCTCTTCTATACTGAAGATCTCATATGATACATTTTTCTGAATCTTTTTGGGCAAGAGTTATGTTTGCCTTCTTGGCTTGTGTGTATCTTGCTGGAACAACTGCATCTCACCACTGCCTTTGAACTATCTTTGCTTCCAAGTACATTATACCCTGCTCAGAGCAATAGCCTGCTGCAGATCTCTGATACATGGTTCCCACTATGCATGCACTGTGGAAAAACAGAGGCTTTCATTTTTCCAGCTTTTTAAATTTCATTTTGAAATGGGGGGTTTCTGTGTAGAAAGGTTATGTGCTCTTATGTATGTAACTATCAAACAGAGAAGTAGCATATGCCTCACAACCTGGTGAATGAAGAAAACTAAACACATTCCAAAGTGAATGCTCTGTGTCCGGGGAAAGGGATGAAAATATTGATTTTCATCAACCTTTCTTCCTTTCAAAAAAGGAAGGGCAGGAGAGACTCTGCCTACACATTGGGTACTGCAGGCTTCAGCCAAGAGGTGGCGTTAAGGTGCAGTGCAATGTTCTCTTACCAAGACCCCATTCATTCCTCAAAACCTGTTTTAACTGTAGCATGCCTGATGCCCAGAGATACATGAAGCAGTTAAGGAAATGAAAAATACAGTGTGGATTAGCAAAGAATTCAAAGGGCCAGCGGTCTGAGTTTAGACTGGAAAACTAAAGCAATTTATGCCTCCAACAACCATGTTGCTTAAAGTGTGCGTATCAGAGAGTTCCCCATGCAAGTTAGCATGCATCTGTGCAAACATGAACCAAGTGCTAGGTACAGCTATTAACTTAGATACTAGATTAGATACTACATACTAGATACTATTGTCTTAACTACAATGATGTATATTTTTGGCACGTATATGCCTCTTCAGAACACCTTCATTGTAAAAGAAGGCAAGTATTTCCAAGCCAAACAAATGGAGCCAGACCTATTCTGGAAACAAAGCAAAACAAAACAACTCACATTTAACACTGGTATGCAAACTCTTTGGTGCAGATGTATCAACAGCAGCTGTATTAACAAAAAGAAGGTTCAGTCCAATGAAATGCTAACATCACAAATAATCATACAAAAATGGATAGAGATGAAACTGATCATGCTAAGGTGTTGAATTCCCTGTGGAAATGTGGTACCAGTCTGCATAATATTAGCATTATTAATAATGCAGATCTACAAACCACCAAATCCTATTGTTTCCCTAGTGATGTATACTATTTTCTTCCTATTTCCTGCTATTATCTTCGCCAATGGTCAGCTCTCAAAAGCTAGCATAGCTTAAATGTAGTGAAGTTAGTTGAGTTACACCAACTACAATTACATCAACTGCAATTACACCAGCTGAGGATTTGACCCCTTGTCTTTATCTGGGTAAAAGCATAAGATAAGTGCTTCAGCAGTGCTGTTGTTGGTTCCGTATCAAACCTGGGTCTGAATTTTGTGGCTTTCACCCATCTTTACTTAGGTATAGAAATAAGAGCCAGTACAGCTACATTTATTAACCTTCATTTTAGTTTACAATTTAAGAAAAGCTGTACTAATTTTGTACTGGCATCTACTGCTACCCAGGGATGAGTAGCACAGCTGCTATCAGCCAGGGGAAACTGCCAAGTGATGCTCTAAGAGTGAGATTCAAGTTGTCCCTAGGCTCAAGGTCATCAGTTCTTCATCATCTTTCTAGCAATAGGAGTTATTGCTTATACAATTACATAGGCAGTTTTGTACACAGCATTTTCTGTTATTCGGTCATTTGGTTTTCATTTTTAAAGGTTAAATCAAGTGAGCTTCAAGGAACCAAGCCCTGTCACTCTACTGCTGCACAGTCTTCATTAAGTCATGTGTCCACACAGGAGATGGTATGGATGTTAATGGAGCTGTATGTCTGATTGCACGTACCTGGATATAGCTGAGGTATATGGAGAAACACTATTCTTGACTGTGGAGGGAAAAGCAATCACCTAGAAGTTCAATATTCCAGTTTCATTTGAAGGACATTGACTCCATTTCCACCCAAAACACTTTTGTGATTACTGTCAAATGTCACAGCAATTTGGAGTTTGTACAAGTGCTCTAAACAACGTTTCAGACATGCAGGGCTAGCTACTGTCTGGAGTGAGGCCAAATACATTGTATTTAAAAAAGCAGCTGTATTTCAAAAAGATTGGAGAAAATTTAGAAGGATACCGGAGAAGGCCTTTAGACAACCCTGACCAGATTTTTCAGAGGCACAAAATCCCATCATTTCCTCTAAGGATGTACCGAACATGTGGCAAGTCAGCACATCAGAGCATCAAGGTATGTACAGAAAAGAACCTTGGTATCCTTGCACCATTGCAGTTTTTAATATGTATGCAAAAGTTTAGCTCTACAAGGAAAACCTGTAGAAATGACGAAGCACTATAATAAGTGAAATAAGTGTTTTAATATTAAAGGTTCCTGCTCTAGTACACTCCAAATATGACTTTTGAGAACTATAAGTTCAGATGGTGAAACACCTAAGAATTAGAAATTTTAGCCACTGGAAATTTTGATTAGCACCTACTGTGAGAAGCTCTTTCCAGCTTAACTGAATTCTGCTACAGACAAGCAGGACTGACATTTGAAAAAAGAAAATTGAAACCTGCTTGGGAACAAAGCACTTGGCTCCTTTTATGCCAAGAATATCTTCTGTAGATTTTCTTCTGAGCTTTAAGAATGCAATAGACAAAAAGACTGCAAAACATCTTTGTTTTCTTCCTTTTATTTTTTGATCTTTGCTCCCTCATTTAGGCTTCACCAGTTGAGAATAAAACAAATTTCAATTATATACGGCAGTCTTTGCTGCTCTTAATTAGTCCTGATGCTTCTGTATATTTATGAGCAATGCACTAGGATGTGAATTCTACAGTCCTTAGAGTCCACTGTTTCTGTGACATTAGCCATGCAAAAGCAAAAGTCACTGAAGTACGAAAGTATACAGCAGCAATCCAGCCTCCAGCTCCCAATATGAGTGGGATGGTCATGAACGGTAGCACGGTGGAGGTCATGAAATTTTTAAATAGTGGTTCTGATACCATGATAAAAAGATGCGCTAGATTTGAGCTAGGTGGTTTAAGATAAAGCACTTGGCACTGCAAATTGATGAAAGGATTGGCCTCCTGGCAAAAAATGCAGCAGCAATCATCTCATCTATTGTTCAACAGCTATGTATTATTATAAAGCTCACTGCATGTTATCGGTGAATTGTTTGGTTACTGGGGCCTTGGGAGCCCAGGGACTGGAAGTCTTGCAGTAACCTAACTATGGCTATGACCATTCAACTCCAGTTGTTTTCATCTGCACCTGAAGCACCAGGAAGTCTACACAGCTCCAGACAACTGACGGAGGACTTTTTTTTATTCCAAATTCTCTTTCTAGCAGTTTGCAGCTATTTACAGGAGGGAGAGTATTTGAAAAGCCCTCTCAAACATGACTGCATGCTGATGGAACTTCCCTCTAGGTTATTTAGGACTGACACAGTAACTTTCTAAACATCAAAAGCTGTAACCTCACTGTTACTCTTCAGTGGTTTCTCCCGATTAAACAAATACCTGCCCTAGTTCTCATTTTACCTTTCCTTCTAGTCAACTGCCATATACATCTAACCAGAAACCATTATGAAAATAACACAGGGGAGTGAAATAGTATTTCCCTTCCTAACATGAACTTGTCATTTTGTGAAGCAGTTTGACTCTGTAGACTTTATGCTTCTCAACAGTTAGGATTGCTTCTCCCAAGACAAGGTTACAGTTCCAATTGAGTGTTCTACGTATCTCCTCTTTTAGGGCACACCATGTTATGCCTCACTTTTAAATCCTCCTGTACCTCTTGAGTTGGTGACAGGGAGAGGGAGGAAAGAAAGGGGAAGAAATTCAGCAGCCAGCCAAAACTAAGGGCAACAAACATACCCTTGACTATGATTTCATCTTTCAGCTACATAGATATTGTCATCATTAAAGACTGTACATACCTTTGGCAGACATCAGTTTCTTGTAATGAGCAGCCATCTGAGCTTGAATGATGTACTGGTTGGAGAGCTTGCAGGAAGGTCTGGGAGAAAAAGCTGGGAGAAAAATTTCATGACCTCCACCGTGCTACCGTTCATGACCATCCCACTCATATTGGGAGCTGGAGGCTGGATTGCTGCTGTATACTTTCGTACTTCAGTGACTTTTGCTTTTGCATGGCTAATGTCACAGAAACAGTGGACTCTAAGGACTGTAGAATTCACATCCTAGTGCATTGCTCATAAATATACAGAAGCATCCACCCGAGAGTGCTGAGGGAGCTGGCGGAGGTGCTCGCCAAGCCACTCTCCATCATTTATCAGCAGTCCTGGTTAACGGGGGAGGTCCCGGAAGACTGGAGGCTTGCCAATGTGACGCCCATCCACAAGAAGGGCCGGAAGGAGGATCCGGGGAACTACAGGCCTGTCAGCCTGACCTCGGTGCCGGGGAAGATTATGGAGCGGCTCATCTTGGGGGCGCTCACAAGGCATGAGCGGGACAACCAGGGGATCCGGCCTAGCCAGCATGGATTCATTAGAGGCAGGTCCTGCTTGACCAACCTGATCTCCTTCTATGACCAGGTGACCCGCCTAGTGGATGAGGGAAAGGCTGTGGATGTGGTCTACCTGGACTTCAGAAAGGCCTTTGACACCGTCTCCCACAGCATTCTCCTAGAGAAGCTGGCGGCTCACGGCTTAGACAGGTGGACTCTGCGCTGGGTCAAAAACTGGCTGGATGGCCGGGCCCAGAGAGTTGTGGTGAATGGAGTTACATCCAGTTGGCGGCCGGTCACGAGCGGTGTTCCCCAGGGCTCAGTACTGGGGCCGGTCTTGTTCAATATCTTTATTGATGATCTGGATGAGGGGATTGAGTGCACCCTCAGTAAGTTTGCAGACGACACCAAGTTGGGTGGGAGTGTTGATCTGCTCGAGGGTAGGAAGGCTCTGCAGAGGGACCTGGACAGGCTGGATCGATGGGCCCAGGCCAACTGTATGAGGTTCAACAAGGACAAGTGCCGGGTCCTGCACTTCGGCCACAACAACCCCATGCAGCGCTACAGGCTTGGGGAAGAGTGGCTGGAAAGCTGCCCAGCAGAGAAGGACCTGGGGGTGTTGGTCGACAGCCGGCTGAACATGAGCTGGCAGTGTGCCCAGGCGGCCAAGAAGGCCAATGGCATCCTGGCCTGTATCAGAAATAGTGTGGCCAGCAGGAGTAGGGAAGTGATGGTGCCCCTGTACTCGGCCCTGGTGAGGCCGCACCTCGAATACTGTGTTCAGTTTTGGGCCCCTCACTACAAGAAGGATGTTGAGGTGCTGGAGCGTGTCCAGAGAAGGGCAACGAGGCTGGTGAGGGGTCTGGAGAACAAGTCTGATGAGGAGCGGCTGAGGGAACTGGGACTGTTCAGCCTGGAGAAAAGGAGGCTGAGGGGAGACCTCATCGCTCTCTACAACTACCTGAAAGGAGGTTGTAGCGAGGTGGGTGTCGGTCTCTTCTCCCAAGTAACAAGCGATAGGATGAGAGGAAATGGCCTCAAGTTGCGGCAGGGGAGGTTTAGATTGGATGTAAGGAAAAATTTCTTTACTGAAAGAGTGGTGAAACATTGGAACAGGCTGCCCAGGGAAGTGGTGGAGTCCCCATCCCTGGAGGTATTTAAAAGACGTGTAGATGAGGCGCTTAGGGACATGGTTTAGTGGGCATGGTGGTGTTGGGTTGACGGTTGGACTCGATGATCTTAGAGGTCTTTTCCAACCTCAATGATTCTATGATTCTATGATTCTAAGAGGGAAAAATCTTAGTTCATTCAACGGGGCAAGAAATGTCTCGGGCAATAATGGCTCTGAAAACATTTTAATATTTATTCTCTCCTGCTTGCAATAAAGGCAAGTCAATATTCATTCATTTATTTCAAAAAGTAAGGGTAACACAAAATGTAACATGAAAAAGTGGTAAATTATTCTTATTTTGCATAGTTTTGAATACCTGAGAATTATGGCTTGCAATAAGTAATGTATGAGCCTTGGATATTATAGAACTCTGGAGAATAGTACAGGATCTCACTGTTTAATATCTGATATAATAAAAAGCATTTACATTTTGAAAGATTTAATACTAGAAGGTAGGACAAAGTACTGTAAAAAACTGCATATGAATATTTTACCTCTTGGTAATACCAGGCCTACCTTTACCACTCTATAGTGAGGAATATGGACTGGATACACACAAAGACAGAAGTAGGGCCAGAAAAGGAGCCAGGACGTAGAACAGAAATGTGTTACGCACAGCCTGACCATGACAGTCCTCTGAATCTCTAACCCACAAGACAGATTAGGAAGAATTTGTCTCTATATCTGACATAAGTTCATTAGCCCAGGAAAAAAGTCAAGAAGCCGATAAGCATTTACTTGTTTTAAATTTTAACCTGGTAGCGCAGCTGAGATAAATCATTGTCTTTCAATGTGTTTCTGAACAAAAATATTATTTCTGGATTCCTTCTCAAATCATCAGACAGGATTTGTAGATGGAACATTGCTAGCAAATAATATTAAAAAATAAACAGAATACTGGAGATCAGAAATCTAACGTGCCTTTGGCCTTCCATCCACAGACACAGAATAGCCCTCACATAGAGATAATCAGCCCATCCGACCTGTTCAGATTTGGCTTTCTGACACAATGAAGTAAAGGATTGTTTCATTGTTCATGTCCCCAATATACCATTTCAGTTAACTTGACTTATTTTCAAAGTTTTTATTGTATTTTGAAAGAACAGGAGACATTGGGTTGAGAGTCTGGGAATCAATCCTTCTAACCTCGGTTTGGCTGCTTTCTTGCTGTGTTGCTTTTCCTTGTCTAAATCTCTTGCTTACCAAGTGAGACAGTGCTACAAACTGTTTTTCACTGCCAAGGAGTTTGACTACATCCACTTTATTGTATCATCTTCTGAACAAGCACCATAAGAAAGAGCAGGACACAACACCTAATGCCATATTTATTGCTTCATTTAGTATTATTTACTAATGTGCTCCTGCAAGTGACTAAAAGCCTGCCAGAAGGGCACTGGCATGAAGACCTGCTTTCAATAGCCTGTCCAGGAGCAGCATCACATCCCAACATGACCAGCAGGAGAAAGGTGGTGCTACTTCTGCTCCAGGACCATCCATTCTGATTGTTCTTCGAACACGTAGGCACAGCCAGAGTGCTTACACCATGACACAAACAGGTGCAGAGACATCAACAGAAATAATGTTTCTAAAGCAATGGAGAACTTGGTGCAAAATTATGACCAAACTGCATTTATCTCTTGTCTCAATGAAATTTAGCATAAGTAGTACAGGTGCCACAATGGAATCTGATGCTTGAAGCAGACAAATATAAAGCTCACGAAATTTCTAATCATGAGCATTTACCATGTGTCCAATTTCAATCAGGGAAACCACTCGTGTGTCAGTACCGTAGTAAAGAAATCAAATAGTTAAAATCAGTACTACTCTGTTTCACAGCTTTTACGTGCTTGAGACCAGTAGTTATTCACATCCAAAACTTTGAAAACTTAATTTTTTTCATGAATTTTGCCAATTGTGCTGGAACCTCCTGCTGGCAAAAGCAACTGGAACAAGCTCTTCAGTAATATCCAGCGCCATCCCTAGCTAGTGTAAAGTGGGACAGCTCTACTGAGTTCAAGGAATGGCAATGCCCTAAATCACAGCAGCTAGAGGCTCTTGTCACTAAGGAAAAGAAAATAGTATTTTGGGAAATGCCCCAAATCTTTCCCTGATCGGCAGTGACAGCCTGATTTCAATATACGCAGTGAAAAAGACAGCATGACAGAAGAACAATGTGATAATCCAAACAATATCAGAGGATTAAAAAGGGATGGAAAATCCATTTATAAAAAGAACATTCTTCTCAAAATGAATTACCGCCCCAAATTTGAAATGCTGAAGATATACAAGGCACTACTAGTTTAATCTAATTCTTTTTCTTTCATAAAATCTAACTCTATCCTGTGTCCAGAAAATTATTAACATTGTGCAATAAGTAGCGTTGTGGTTATTCCTATGTAAGGAAAAAAAAGTAAATTCTTTTCTTTGCCAGAGACTTTCTGTTGAACTTTGGCAAGTCATTTTGTTTTTCTGTGTCTCAATCTCTCTCAAAAGAGGATATGAAAAAACATATCCATTTCTCAAAGAAGATGTTTTAAGGATAAAAACAATAAAATGGGGAGATTTAGTGGGTGCCCATCTAAGTACTTCCCACCCCTAGAGAGGGTGATCTTATTTGAGCTCATTGGAAAGTTCACACTTTTTAACACTTTTTTTTTTTGTTTTCTTTTACATCTTTGAATAACTTCAAATTGAGGGAAAAGTTAAACAGAAATCTTCCAGGAATTTTAAGTAGCCCTGTTATGAGGCTCTGTTGACGGGGCAAACACACGACAGGTCAAACTGAAACAGCCCTTTTGTGCGCTGTAAAGACAGGCAGGGTTCTCAAGCCCATGTCTGAACAGAATCAAACTTCTGTATTTTCTGCTGCCTTGCACAGATCTCATTTACCTGCAACAGTTAGCAAATTGCTTTATCCAAGTTTTCAACATTTCAGAGTTTCAGCATTTTCTATATATGAGCATAGATCTACCTACAGAAAGTTGCCTGCTTTTGAAAACCTTTCTGAACTCTGAGTACTATTGTACTTTCAAGACATTTACATCTTGCTTCTATATATGAGGAAAGATCTCCAGGACACACAGATCCAAGAACGAGCAATAACGAACAGTGACAACTCTCTCAACACTGACTCTTTTTATTTCCTATTTTGTAATGACTTTCCTAGTAATTTATTATATTATATACACTAACAATGTGTAGTTGTACGATGACTAATTTACCTAGTTTCCACTGATTGAATTGCAAGAGATTACTTCTGCAAATCATGTCTGGAGAATATATCATGTCCAGAGCTATAATGTCATATCATAAATCCAGTCGTAGCAGTATTAAAGTTTGACTGATACACAATGACAGTAATAAAACATGTCTTTTCCATGTAGCTGAAAAACAAAAATATGCTTTTGAAACACACAAGAGGTGACTTTGCTCCTCACCAAACTGCTAATTCAAAGCCACTACTTTTTGTCTCTTATAGGAGCAAAAAAATGCATGTTCTCAAAAACATGTCAACTATTTTACTCTTTAAAAGACTACTGTGACTGCAGTGCTGCTATACCGCAAATAGTTTATCTTTATACCATTGCTAATTGCTAAATCCTACAGGTGGAAATTTCACAACGTGGGGACAAAGCTACATGTACTTATAATCAACAAATAAAAACTTTTCAGTGGTACTTAAGCCTCAAAAGCTTGGAAATATCAAATTCTCATCTACCCTTCACATTACTGGCAAGCGGGAACCATCTCTGCAACATCCTTGGCTTTGCCTTTTGTAAACTGATGATAGAAGTATCTACCTAGCATTGCAAGGAAAGAGCTACCTCGCAGCATAAGCAGTAATTCAGAGTTATGGTCCTGCATCCATTTGTATCTGTCTACTTCCTCATCCTGTATTTATAGCCTAAATTTGGAGGGGAGAGGGACCACCTTTTCACTCTGTGTTTGTCTCAGAGAGTGTCTCAGAGAGTTTTTCTCTGTGTTTGTGCAGAGTGAAATGCCTCTGACTGCAGCTGGGCTTCGTGAAGGGAGGGACAAAGGACAAAAAGGACAAAAATGGCGGGCGGTGGTGCTAGCGGTGGTGGTGTGTTTGCCAGCATCTAATTAAGGACTGAAACTGTATGGATCTGAAGAAGGTGTGGTGGAACAGCATTTCTGAGAAGGGAAGCGTCAGGCAGAACAGCTTTCTAGCAATTCTTCTACAGGTGCTTGGCAAAGATCCTGACCAGGAAAGCTGCTTGCCTGAATTAAGAAGGTGAGATTTTTGTAATAGCAGATATTAGAAGCACTTTTCTACTTTATATTGTTTCAATAATAAAATATGTATTTTTAATGATCTCATAATATTCAAGCTGTTACTCCAAAATTGGAGCACATAGGCACCTCTCAAGTAATAATTTGAATACTTACGGCTACTTTTGAGACTCATGTGTCCTCTGAAAGGTCCCATCATGGAGTACGTAGGCACCATGGCTATCTGGGACCCTTGGTAGGGAAGGAAAATGTATTGGTTACATATTACGGAAGCATTAAGAAATCTGATTATCTTTCTGCAGGTCCTATGGGGATTACAGAAGAGTCATCTCCTGGCCAGAATGCTACACTACAACTGACCCAGGTATGAAAAGGCTGGCACTTTCGAGTTTCCTTTCCTTGCCAGATTACTTCTGTTTGTTTTAATCCCTACCAATTAGCATGACCCTTTTGACCAGATACTCTGAGAGAAAATTCCCTGTTACAACAGCATCTACATGGCAGTTTTCTGCAGGCCACAAAAATGAGCCATGGCATTGCGCAAATGTCACATATTTTGCAATCTGAAAGATCGTCTCTGCTAAACATAAATCTTCAAGGCAAAAGAAGGAGCAGCTCAGTATGCTACTGTGCTGCTTGTGCCTAAGGGAAGCAGGGGGTAAAAAAGCATAACATTAAAGATTTTTCTAAAGATATTCCACGAAATAGTATAGGCGCACAGCACAGAAGCCAGACCTAGAAAAGCCAGGCCCAACACAGCAAAGTAAGCAAACATGCCCCCTCTCATTTCAAATTAAGGGCAAGCTGCAAGAACACAAATTCCAAATACATGAAATTCTGCCCATTTTATGAAGATATGGCCCACTGCTGACAGCTGAATTCATCTCAGATGAATTACAGGATAAATTTTACTGTATGCCTTAACAGCTGAAGGGGCCAAGTCTCAATTTCAAAAGCCACTTAGGTTCGCAGAAGTCAGACAGACACAGATTCATAGGAAAGCCAGGAGATTTCAGTCCCTACCTGTCCAGTGGTATGGTTTTCAACACAATCATGTTCCTAACTCCCACTAAAATCAAGGTGAAGGTGGTACCTTAATTTGCAAGTCTAATCATGGTGACTAAACTTCAGTCCTCATTTTTAACTTACTTTTAACTTAGTGAAATGATTTGTCTATATGCAAAAGTTCCAGAAATAATTTGAATTATAATTTAAATAGACTTTTTCCAATTTAAAAATTTCTTTTGGTTCAGCTTAAACCTATTCCTGGTTAACTTGAAGCAAGCCAGTCACCAATGCAACATGCATGCATAATCTTCTCCACCAGATAAATCTTATCACTTTAAACCACATTAAAAGTCCATGCTTCTTAAGCAGATAAGCCAGCTGGCATATAGGAGTCTAAAGCTCAGTATCTTTATACTCCAAAGGTTTGTCTACCAGCAGAAGTGGCTTAACTGTGAACTTATATTTGCCTGATTAGATTTGCGAGTTGCAAAGGAAACATCTCCTTAGAGATGATCCTGAATGTCAAAGGACATGCCAAGTGCCATCAGAACTAGAAAAATCAATGCAAGTCTTTCTTTGGTTTCAAGGCAACGTTGTAATTTCGGGGAGGAACCAGGAGTGTCTGACTCTTAAAGAATGAAACCTTGACTTCTGTTCTCATATACACATTTCAGGATAATTTTTGCCCTAAAAGGCATTGCCGCAACTTCACAAACCTTATGCTTATACAGCTATAACGAAAACCTAAGGGCAGGGACTTCAGAAAGTGATTACAGGTTTTGGATCTTGATTTGGCGACACTTGACGAAGAGCCTGTTCTTTCAGAGAGTGCATTCTCAACCTGTTCTGAAATTCAGGCCTCACCATCGGTAGCTTAGTTTTTGGCAAAATCACCTGTCTGGGACAGCCTTCTTAAAAATAAAAGGATGCAGGTATCAGAGAGTATCATAACAGTGGTCTCAGAACACAAAAGGTGGAAAGATTATGAGCAGTCCTTTTTTGGATCAGATCTGCCACCTTAGACCACAGGCTTAAAATGAAAACACTATGAAATAAATGGGAGCTGAGTAAACGTTATTGCTTTTCTTCTGTGCTCATATTTCTAATTGTCATGGATCCCTAAGTTAATAAAATCATCAAAAGGTCAGCTTATTTTTTTTGTCTTTTGAAAACATCCTTCTATAGTCACAACAGGATATGGACAAAGGAAGTTACTGCTCTCAAATCCAAGGTAACACATCAAAATATTTGATTATTTTTTTAAAATTTTATTTATTTAGATATATTCCTTAAGCATTTTTATTCATGTTTTGAAAACTAGTGCAACTTAATCATAGCTTCATATATACTGGCTAAAGACTTAAAAGCAAAATAGTTTAGCTTCATCTCACTGTATATTACTAATAATCATTTTGATTCTTTAATTTCTTTTGAAATATAGATTATCTCTGGCTAAATCCTCATTTCTTTTGGCTTTTTCTTTTTTATGTCAAACATCTGTGAAAGGCATCACAGATAGAAGGATACAATACTGAAAAGAGCTCTTAATCATGTGCAACTTTAGAACAGAGAGTAATTCTTTATCTTCTTGTGTCCGATCCTACCATTTTAGCTCAACAATTACTCCATTATGGTTTCAAGTGGAAAAACATCAGTGGGAAACTCCTCTGAGTGAGGACAGATAAAAATGGAACAAGCATGTATCAAAAATTGTAATTGTTTGACCCAAATACATTTAATTTACTATGTGCATGCTATGTGTAACACCTGACGCAGGCACTAAACAGCTGTTATGATTGAACACAGTCACAATAATGGCAGATTTTTAGGTACCTAGTGCTTTTCATGTGCATTGACAGCAGTTAACTCATGCAATAATGTTGCTGCTGTTGTTTGAACTCTGGTGACTTCCTGAAGTCTCAATCAGATCACTGTCCCAGGCTCTGTACAAATAGTCAGTCACTCATTAACATACCCAAAGAGTTTACAACTGAAGTTTGCAAACCAGATAAATAGCAGGTGGGGAAAAAAAGCATTGTCTTCATTTCAGAGGCTGAAACAGAGTAAGTGATTTGTTCATTGTAACAAGAGCAAGAGAGTTAGTGGCAGAGAAATGAAACTTGATTTCCTGAGTACCAGACCAGTGCCTAAACCTCAGGACATCTATTTTCATCTTTATCTAAATATCTAATATGTGGAATTTTCTTTCTCATGAGAGGAAACACTGCATAGTTTCCGTAGCTGCAACCATTTTTGACTTATGGAGCCCTAAAAGCTTCTAGGAATGGTGTGTTTCCCCATAGAAAGCCATTCAAAAAGGAAATGATTTTGGCAAGAGGTACTTTGAACCAGTGAGATGATAGTATAAAACCTATTGTGGTCAGGTTACGTGATGCATTGTGGTGGTCCAATACCACACACGGAAACAGAGCATATCCAAGGTGATGCCACTAGCAATACACTCCAGTTAACTTCAAGATCAGGCCTTGAGTGATGAACACCCTTTTCCAGTGCAAAGTGTCTGATAGCGAAACAAGGGAACTGTCGGATGGAGTTTCTGAATCCGAAGGGTACAGTCTCTTAAAAGCACTAACTTGGCAATGCTCCTTACTACGAGCAGAAGTCCTGTTGGCTTTACACACAGACTTTGTAAAACCATACTTTAGTACTATTGCTAAAATAATTCAGCAGCTATGCAGATGCTATTATTTTTTGCCTTTTCTTAGAATGAAAACAAGTAGCATATAGCCTTTGAAGGAATGGTGTTAATTTTTGTGAAGCTTTTCATTTGAGTCATAGCAAACTGAGAGAGAGCAGAGCTTCTGCCTCATCTCTGCTTAAACTCAGGTATAGTAACAGAAGCTGCTGTGTTTTGGGATAATTTCAGAAAGGAGGACTTTCCTAAATCTGTCATAATTTATGACCACCTCTGTTAAACCTGTGTAAGACACAGTAGGGAATCTGTACCGCATACTCAGTAGTTACCTATCCGACTATAAATTAGGCCCTGATCTTTGCAGTCATTAGATAAGGGAACAAGTCCCAGATCTAGCAGAGGCTCATTTCTATTTAATGATGTGTTTTGTTGTCAATATAGTCTCTTCAGTTTCTTTGTATTTTCTGCATTTCTGTAATACCTGAATCTGTCTCCCTACACAAATGCTGCAGCAGTTACTTTCATTTGTGCCAAACTGCTTTAATTTCACTGGATTATAATAAAACAATTCAATCAGTAAGTGTTATACTTTGCTATTTTACATCAATGTGCCATTCTTTTAATAGGAGACCCAGGCTGTAAAATATATGGAAGAAAAATCAGGTCTTCCTCATAGCAGACAGATAGATACTAAAATGCCTCACAGGGAATTGTTTCTGTTTAATATAAAACACAGCACACCAAAAAGGGTGACAGTAAAAGTGCTGAATGGAAGTTAGAGAAAAGAGATGCTTTTTTACATTTTAGCTAATAATGATGCACAGATACAACATGACATTGCTAATGGCATTCACAGAAGACGTAAAACAGACTCTTTTTGAATATTTTGAATTATGTACGATGAAATAGATTAAAGCGTACAGCTAGGCAGTTGCTGCTGAGAGAGGATCGTTCTCCAAAAACAAGGGGTTTGATTTTGTAGCTTTGTACTTGCCCCCAGTAAGCTGCTGAGCAGCATCAGCCCCCAGATTTGCAGGGCTTTGTGTGCTGCAAGATTTGGCTCTCAGTACAACAAAAGTTAGTGACAAGCGCAATTTTTAAGACGGTTTCAACATCAGCCTAGTCTCCTGTACTATTATCGCTAGTGATAGACTATCCTGTTTCACATATTCATACTTAAGGATTTATCACTGCATACTATAGTGGGTTAAAAATTAGCCACATATTAGGCCGTTCCTATTGATGGGAATGTGGAAAGTTTAGCATAGTTTTGAAACAGAAGCAGATCTGATCATACATATTAAGCAGTGGAATTTATGCTTGAAAACGTTCTCAGGGGTTTTCTATTGATAGAGTAAGTTTGGGTAAAAAGGAGTGGACCTTCATCCACAGCAATACAGAACTACAGTATCTGAGATATGCGTATGGCATTTAGCGTTCAGAACTGATTATTAGATATGCATTATTTGTCAGCATCCTAAAATCCACATTAATTTCCTAGTGGACTGGAATCACTCTGGGTCCATATTTGAATGCCTGCAGAAGCCTGCATCTCTCGTCAGGCATCAGATACGGAAGCAGCATTCACAAACTTAATCCAGAACGTTAAAACAAACCCAACTTGACTATTGTTTGTGCAGCACTTTAAAGCTGATTGAAAAAATTCCAGAAAAACAGGACTTCTGCGTGCACTTTTTGTCAGTTTGTCAAAATAGAAATATTTCTCAAACAAAGAACAGGGTTTCACTGAACTTCAGAAATAAGGCCTGCAAGGAATCCCGCCGGCTCACCTGGTGGGCTGCGGGAGAGCGCAGGCTCCCAGGACCCACAGCTCCAAGGCAGTCCCACCGTATGGCCTCCCCTCTGTCGGGGACTGCAGCCACTCCAACACCTGCCGTTTCCACGCCTGCCGGCTTTGTGGAAGTAGCAGGGCCATCCTCTCTCTCTTGTGACCCCGAAAGCTACACGTCACATTTGGCCTTCCAGTTGAGCAGCAGGAAACCTGAGACCTTTGAGAACTCAGCTTATGCCCAGGCTCTGAGTCTTGAAGCCCTGGGAGACCCTCCCCTGGGCTTCTCGCGACTCACTCTGGTACGAACAGCTAAAAATGTGAAAGTCCTGGGATTTGGGAACCTACGAGACAGAGCCTCCAGATTCAATGAATTTAAAAAATTGAATTTAAAGGCATGAGCAGAGGGGTTCTAATACTCATTCTAATAAGTCATCGTTTATTTTCCTTAATTTTGGACCGTCGTGTGGAACAGGAGTTCTGCCACTCAAATGCCTCTACTAAAGCCTACCATACTTGTACTGGATGAACACTCTGATATTTGTACTTTGTGGTATTTAATTATCTGATATCTTAAACTGCATGATTAACTATTAAGAGCTGGAGGCAAATTAAGCAACTGTTACAGTTATATAAGCGATACCCTAGAGAGCCCCTATGAAGATATGTATGAACCCATACCCAGGCCATCCTCCCACTGATCCGCAGGATCCAATTTTAGCCGTGTGCTTGTCAGCTGCAAGGCCCCTCAACGGAGCAAAGACGCTCCTTTGCAAATGCCTTTGCTGTCACTGGGTGGCATCCACTTGTAGCTACAGAGAAAACATGGAGAAGCAAGGAGAAACAGATGAAAGGAGAAAGATCAGGGCAGTCCTTCATCAAATCTCTTTGATGTAAGGGGGAGATGTTATAGTTTGGGTATCTGTACAGGCAGAAAAATAAGAACAGAAGACAAATAATAAGAAAACCATGAAAGCACGTGGAAAAATTATGACTCTGCTCTTTATTCTCTCTCTCTTTTCACTAACAGAACAGAACATGGTTTAACTAGCAATATATTTTAGGAGGTTGTCTTTCTTTTTATGAGAGCTCAGACATTTTCACTCACTTCTGCATGTCATTTCTGGGTAGCTGCATACAGATCAATTATTTCTTCTCATCCAGGACAGATTCATAATTTCCTAATAACGCTTTCAAGATTCTTAAATAAATAGAAAAAGCATCATAATTGTATCAGCCCTTTTATCCCAATTAAATAGCTGAGGGTTGCTCAAGTACTGATTAGCCTATATTCTTGCCCCGCAGGATAAAGAATCACTCTTATTGGGCTTTTCATGGGCCAGAGCTCATCTGCAAATTGTTGTCCTTTACACAGTATCCAAATGAGAGAAGTTCTTAACAGCAGGGAGTCTATTCATTAATATATAAACTCAAGTTGATGAAGAACAAATTACTTGATTGCCTGAGAAAGTAACTGAGCTACCTCTCAAGTACGCAGCCATGCTGTGGTAGCTCATGGATTTCAGCGGGCAATACACTCAAGTAGTTATTTCAATAAAGGCAGGAACCCTTTTCTGAGTTTCTAAAATAAGCACGTTGTAAGTGAAGCACTTTAGATTGCATTTATCAACAAGAAATATGGCCCCATCCTGGGCAGGTAAAAGCAAGATATAAATAAATTTATGCTGTCTCTGCTGATGGATATGAACCTGCTGCTGGCACATTACTTCAGTTATTTTAGACTCCTTTGAAAATTCAAGCCCTAAAATCACTTCTACCCCTCCCTGCGCCTTCCAAAACCCTATTTCTCTTCTTCTCAGCAGGGAGAAGGCTGACTTTAGCAGGATGGGTGCAATACAGTCTCTCCCTTCTCCCAGTGCCCAAGAGTCGCCTTGGACACGGTCTATACCTCAGAAGTATCCCTTTCTCCACTGACTGGGAGGTTTGTGGCAGCATCCAGCCAAGGATGTGCAGCCTATTCCACCAGCATACTTTGCTCTCCCCCAGAGCAAATGCTTTCTCTCTATTCCCTGTGAAGAGGGCCAAGTGCTGTGGCAGTGGAAATTTCCTTGAGCTTCAAATGGCTATGAAGGAAGGATTCTGCTGCCATGACTCTGCAGCAATGTTCTATCTACCAGACTGGAAATGACTTTAGGAATATACTTACAATTAGTGCATAACTTAGAGCATCAAAGACCATGATGTGTACCTTTTTCCCTTCCAATCTGTCTTGTCTACTTAAACCAGAGGTTTAAAGTTTCTCAGGGCAATAGTTGTCCTTCACTCTATGCAGACGTGTGCCTTGCAAAATGAGTCTTGATCTGTCACATTTAAACATTAACACAGCACAACCAGCAAGTCACGAGAAATAATCTAAGTACAAATAAGCATTGAAACATGAGATGGGTGCTGTTAGAAAACTCTGAGGTTTATGTGTCCACCGTACTGGTTAGCCAAACATTGAAGGCCATTTTTCCCCAAAGGGCTGAGAAAGGAAAAAGGAAGGAGGGAGGGTGTTAGGGGAAAGTATTGTACTCTTGTCCCGTTCTTATACTTTCCCAGGCATCTATTAAGGCCAGTATGGGAGACATATTTGACTAGATGAACTTCTAGTCAGATGTAGGGCACCACTGGTGAATTGTTTTGCCACTTTTCAGCCTTCTTTACTTATAAATTATAAATGGTATTATATATAATGTAAATGATAAATTAGAAAAAGCTATTCAGACTCAGTTTCTTCTGTCAGTAAAGCTTGGCTGAGAACTCCTCTCCACTGTTTTGAGCAAGATAAAGCCACAGGCTGCATCAGGGCCACCGACCTACACCCAGAAGAAACCCAAACTCTACCAGACTTGCATGTTTTATTTACTATTTGGTTTCCTCTTGCCTATAAGGGCAGAAACTGGAACTAATGCCTAGGGGGGGAAAAAAAAAAAGAAACAAGGACAGAGCAAATGCACTCTTAATTAACAGGCCTTCATACAACATATTCTGTTAATTTTATCCTAGTGTTTAGATGCCAAGGACTGGCAGAACACGTGTGAACTATATTAGTTTAAAAACAACAATGTAACTGAAAAAAGAAATTAAATCAAAAGGATGAAAAAGAGCACAGAAAAGAATATTTAACCATAGCAGCTGGTAACTGCTGTCTCTTCTCCCTTGAGTTTTAGATATTTTTTCCTGTACTTGACTGGATTTCCTCTGCTGACGCACATGCTTTGACTTTTTCTACGTGACATGACATTGGTATGTTATTGCCTGACAAAGCAAGAAATTTTGAAGACAACTTCTGTTCTGTACAGTGCAGAATTACTGAATTTTCCCCCTTTTTGTCAGGTATGATGCATTGTCAGATATAACGAGTGTTCAGTACAGTTGCTGGAACTACAGTATTACATGAATGAACTAAATGAATAAGTCTATCATTTATTTTGTTAGGACTTTGACAAAATAATTTCATTCCATTAAATTGTCATGCTATTTATTATTATTCTACTATTTCTATTTTCCAGTTTTCAACCCACAGGACTGTAAATCATCATTGATGTGCCATGTGGTAGGTCAAAGGTGACCATCTTGAACATAAGATCTTCACAAGGAACTACAGTTCACATTTGAAACCTGCTGGCTCACAGCAGTTAGCTACAAGTTTCAGCAGTTCACAAAGGTAATACAGCCTCTTCCTGCAGCAGCTGCAGCAGATAGAAATAACAGACTGATGGTTGAAGAGGAGGAAAAAAATTTGGGAACTTTTTCTTTTCTTTATGTCACTTCAGGGGCATGCTGTGCACTTGGTGGGGCTGCCAGGAAGCTTACTACAGCACCTTCGGCGCTGGTGAGGAATAATCAGTGTCAGGTGTCACAAAGCAAAGTCAAGATGGGCCGCAACTGTGGCCACAACAGTGACAAAGGACGGTGAAGCACTGGATGCTAGCAAACTGGAAATTTCTCCAGAGTAGGCAAAAAGCTCCCGGTGGCCAAAAGCCAATAAAACAGCTCTGCTGCATCTAGTCGTAAAGCTTCTAGCATAAGGACAGCAGGAACAGCAATGTGTCTGTTCCTAAATGCCAAAAACCCCCTACAGGAGGATGTAAGAAGCCCAATTCAGGGGGTAACTACAGAGCCAGTATAAATCACTGAGGATATGAACACTGTCACTTCAAGAAGTGTAACTTTTTAGCGACATATGTCAATAAAACGACTGCTCTTTTGTATCAGAACTGCAGTCCATCTAGTTCAGCATCCTACCACCTGGATCCTGCCTTTCAAGTACCTGAAAAAACCCTTCAGTAAATATATATATATAAACCAATCTGTTCTTGTCCTTATACTACATCTTCTAACACCCAGAAGTTACCTTCTGAATAAAGGAAGAGATTTATTATTCTTCCCAATAAATCTATTAGAATTCATTACAGAGTAGTTGATACATCAGTTTGTGTCATCTCTAAACACAATCGAAAGGATGAGAAACAAGGTCTTGGTATTTATCAATACTTTGTAGTATTAGCAATAACTTCAGCAGCTGCCTTGAAAGCATTTCAATTCCTCTAAATCGCTAAGTAATATTAACATTTGCAAATTTTCCAAATACTCCTCCTGTTAACTGTATACTGTAACACTTCAACTAATGAGGCCAAATGAACAACTTCCAAGTTTTAAATTAAATAATTAAAGACAGCCACTGATATCTAAATCTGCTGAGATAAAATTAAACCTACGATTTACAGCCAAATTCTCTAAAGTTATACTATCACAAAGTTAATGTGGTATTGAAGGACAGGGAAAAATATGTTATCAGATATTAATGATAAACTCAACCAGGGTTGAGACCAACAAGTTTTTGGGAGAATTATAAGTTGTAAAGTTAGCATCATATGTTTGTGTGGTTTTGGCTTGACTAATCAGATATTGCAGGATGAAAGTAATGATATTATAATGCTTCTTTCCTGAGTGACAGACATAAAAGCTTTCAGTAAGAATTCACTTCACATGCAGAATGCGGCCAACCAGTTGTAACTAACCAAAAGAGCTGAGACTTTCTCATTATCTTAATGGATAAGACTGCCAGCACCAGCCAGATTTTTAAGTCTTTATTTACCTACCTGCACCTTTATATTCCTTGGTGTTTCTTAGAAAAGATCTTAGGTCTCCACATTTTTGGGCAACTGACAGCTCTTCGTACATGAATAAGCATGTTTCTTATGCTGTGTAACCATTTCATTTATTTAAATAGGAACTTTTAAATTTTGTTGCAATTTCTTGATATTTTTCATATTATGTTAGTCAAGAAATCATCAGGACACATTTTTGCATATTTTCATTTCTTTGTAATTCATTAAAAAAAGAAAGGTAGGGAAAAAAACCCATAAAATCTGTTTTCCATTTTTATCCTTTACAAAATTGGCCCAGTAAAATACTTAACAAATGTATAATGACTGTAATAGGCAAGTACATTTTACTTTTGATTTTCAATCACCATTGTAAATTTGCTTCCAGCTCCAGCCCCCACTGAAGTCCATAATGATGTTGACATTGACTTCAACAAGGTCACAATTTGATCCTCTAGAAGCTCATGGGTGTTTTCAAGCAGAAAGTATGAAGAAATATGGGCAGGTATGTGTGTGTTTGTGAGAGCAACAGAGAGGCCACACCTCTGTCTTGTATTCAAAAACTATGTACTCAACTAGTTTCTTCAAATACCATCAGGGCTTGGCTGAAAAAGACTGTGTTGGCAGCTAAAGACTTCGTAAAATGAACCCTCCAAAATGTGTAGCGAAACTGGACTATTGCAATTAAACTTGCCATTTTCTGAAAAAAGCCATTTTCTGCTAGCAGTTCAACAAAAAAAATGTACCTAATTACAATGAATCTCTCTGAAGTGGGACTGAGTTTCTTCAGATGCGTGAACATTTGCAGTAGACTACTGGCTATGCTACTGCAGCAAAACGCTGTCTGTCTTCACCATGGAGACCCATCTCTTCTTCTCAGTAAGAAAATGACCTACAGTGAAGTGGGACGGTTTTCTGGTTTTTTTGTTTATTTGCTTTTTCTTATCTTCTCAAATGATGCAAGACACAGGTTAGATCAGAACGCAAGCAGAGCATTCAGTAGGACAAAGCGACATTGTTTAAAACTACAGCACCATTAAACTACCAGGCTTTACAGCCACATGATTTTTTTTTCATTGTGCAAGCAAGAGCATTCCTGTTACAAGGGGAAATTAGTTAACAGAGCGAGATCATACAGCATAGTAGGGGAGCCCTGCTGTTGCTTGCTGAAAGAACGTCAGAACTGAAAGGAGGCGGTATTAAATGTAATTCCCTGCTGCTCGCTCTCTTAAGGCACAGGCAGCTCTCTACTGGAGGCCTGCTAGCTGCAATCAAAGTTTGCCCTAAGAGACCTTCTCCACCATAAAGCCATAAGCAGCAGCAACAGCAGACTATAAAGCTCTTATTAAATTTAAGCACAATCCTGTTAAGTCTTAAGCGAAGGAGGATCCTCAGCTCTGGCACTTCTGAGCGAGGCTCTACAGGATTTCACAGAATCACGGAGTGGGTGAGGTGGACAGGGACCTCTGGAGGTCAGCTGGTCCAACCCCCCTGCTCAAGCAGGGCCACCCAGAGCTGGTTGCCCAGGGCCATGTCCAGATGGCTTCTGAATGTCTCCAAGGATGGAGACTCCACTGGGTAACCTGTGCCAGTGCTCTGTCACCCTCACAGGAAAGAGTGATTCCCGATGTTCAGAGAGACCCTCCTGTGTTTCAGTTTGTGCCCACGGCCTCTGGTCCTGTCACCGGGCACCACTGAGAAGAGCTTGGCTCCTGGCACCCTGAGCTGCCCGCTGCCCTCCCCACAGCCTCGGGGAGGCCTCCCGTCCCCTCACGGCCCCGGGCGAGGGCGGCGTTCCCTCCCGCGCCCGCGGGGACACCCGCGGCCCGGGCCCCTGCCCGCGGGTGCCGGGTTACCTCGCAGGCGGAGGGTGGGGGGGCGAGGAAGGGAGCCCGCCGAGGTCCTGCGGCCCGAGACCCACACAGCGAGCAGCCGCCGACCCGCGGCGATCCGCCTGGCAACCGCGGCTGCCCGGGGAGGAGCCCTGCGGTCGGGTCGGGTCGGGCCGGGCCGGGCCGGGCCAGGCCGCCGCTCCCCCCGCCTTGCCCTGCCGTGCCCTGCCCGCCACCGCCGGCCGCCCCCCGCGGGCTCGCTACCCCGCGGCCATCTCCGCCCGCCCAGCCACCCTGCCTTCCCCTCCCCTCGCAGCGCCTCCTGAAGGCGCTCTCCCCTCCGAAGCAGCGGCGTTGACGGGGCATTTTGAAACCGCTTTAAGCGGCTCCTATTTATAGCTCTCCCGACTTATTTTTAGAGCCGAGCCTGGGTCTCGGCAGCAAAGGCTGGCGAAGCGTATGCGGGGTGCGGGCGGGGAGCCAGCGCGTCACCCCGAGCGCTTTCAGAAACACGGGTAGCAAAGGGCGAGCGACCGAATGGGTCGGCTCATCAGATTAAACCCTTCGAGCTTCGGCCTGGGGCTGGGGCGGCCGCGGCCGGCCGTGTGCCTGCCGCCGCCTGGGGCGGACGCAGACAGGCACCTCCGCCGAGGGTCTGAGGTGGGAGGAAGGCTGAAGCGACCAGAAGGGCGATACTGACTGTCAGTGCGGCCTACCAGGAGCGTGCCTTTGAGCGCCTCCTAACTGCGTGTCTCTTTGAAGTTGTTATAAGAAATAAGATCTCGGAAGCAGTAACGCTTCCCGCACATTTAATGTTAAGAGTGATATTGGATGGGTAAAGAGCTGGCAGAAAAGCGTATTTCTGTGCCATCAATATCATGCTATTGATTGAGACGAACAATTGAAGCATATGTGTCAGTCATAAAAGTGCTTAGTCATCAATATCTGAATCTTTAGCATTATCTTAGAAACAGGCACTATTGTAGGGGTTCATTAGCTTTTTTGAGAACGTGCATTCACCCTGAAGGGTATGTCTTCCCTGTCCTTGGTACGTTAAATTCACATTAAACTTATAGGGAGCCGCATGTGCATAATGAACCAGCATATAGCCCAGGGCATGCACATTCCATCACCGGTGTCCATTAACCGCATTAAGTGACCAGAGGATAAATTAGATTTCATGTGAGCACTACCCTGATATTTTCTGCAGTTCTTTAAAAATGTGTTTATCCAGACCTCTGTGTCTCCTGCCTTTCAGATTATGCAGCTCCAAAAGAAGCTGTAACGAAGTTCTGTCACAGAGCAAAACTGGAACCGAAGAACCCACAGTGGAAGAATTACAGGCCACAGTATCAGGCAAAAAGGTTCAAATACCATAGGCAAAACAACAGCATAGGCTCATGTAATTTTGAAACAAGTCCTTCACAGGATTATTAGCAGGGATTAAATTTAGTCTTTTCAGAGCCCAGATAGTGTCTTAGCACTTCACCTGAAGGAATATTTTAATTAACTGCTAGTTACTGTATACTCTTATTCACTGTGCTCTAGCCACTGCAGAGGAACACCCTTGTTTTAGCTAGTTTCACCTGCTGTACAGCAAGAGATGAGGAAGGACACTCTGAGTAGAACATACTGATCATTGGTGCTCCTTGTGTATAGTTAAAGAGATTTAAACATCAATACCATTCTCCGGAAAGTAGTGTAAGTTGCAGAACACAAGTTGTAGCAGTGTCTTGCTATAAGTTTCAAGTAGAGAGTGACACTGCTGTTCCAGTCATCCTAGTGACATCCCTCCTCTAAAGTCTGTCTTGAGCCTAAGTGGCATATAGGGCAAGAATGTATCTAGAATAAAGCAACAGTTATACAGGAGGGAGCTTAAACTTCCAGCTTTAGAAAATTGTGTTTACTGTTTCCAGCAACTTCAAAATAAAGTATGCCCAGGTGGCAAGTGGAAGCCTTTCTTTCCTAAAAGTCTTCAGATTGAATCAGGCAACTAAACGTTTTTATCTTCTAGCTTCCTGTCTTCTAGCAGATCACTGCAGGTGACATGTTCTGAAGGGCAAGCTATGCTTTAAATTTCACCTAGGCAGTTAATTTGCATAGAAATAACTGACTAGTCCTTTAATTATCCCATAGTTGTGTTGATGATAGACAAGAGCTACAGCTCATACTCCCTCAGTTATGTCGGTGCAGCAAGCATAACAAGTAACTTAAAAAAAAGTATTTTTGTTACTGAAGTCAGCACACGCATCTCCGAATTCACACAGGGAACAGATGTAGTAAGTAAGAAGATACCATTTATACGCAGTTGCTATTTGGGGTTGAACTGTGCTTAAGAGAAAGTTGCATAGATCATAAGTCTGCAATCAAGAAAAGTTGCTCTTAATGTGCTGATTCTTGTAGAACCAAGATAAGGCTTTTACATCTTTTAAACACCCACTTTTCTCCTATCAGTCATTGTTTTGATTGAAGAGAAGAAAAAACAAAACAAACACCTTATGTAGAAGATATAGTGCTACTTTGAAGAGCTTCCTTTACAAATGCTCCTCTTGGGACCCAGTCTCTCACATAGAGTGGATCTCTTGTCTGAACCATCCTTCTCTGTGAATAGGTAAGTTTTGATGCTTTTATTGCCTTTTAATCTAATGGGCAGGTTTCTAGCTTGTATTTAATTAACATATCTTACGCTGGCAGTCTTGAAAAAGGAAAAAAAAAGGTTTGTTGAAAGCAAACTGTTAAAGAAATTTAGAATGTTGAAGAATAAGTGAGAGATAAAGGAGGTCAAACAGAAAATTGCTGGTTATCCTCATAAAGACAGAAAAAGCTGTCTGCTGTTCATTCTTTCTTCCTGTGCTTTCCTTAGACTTAGCAGCTTCTTTTCATGCTGGCCGTGATGGAGTTTTGCTTACAGCCCTACTCTTGTTTAACTCAGTAGCAAGATTTTTTTGATGACCTATTTCTGCAGGAATAAGGCAATGTCAGTCTCAGTGCGTACATAGTTTCTGATTTGCTATGTTTCTGAGCAATATTAGTCTCTTACCTGAAGACAGAAATACAACTTTTTCAAAGTGATTTGATCAAAGTTATACTTTGGGTATATATGTACTTTTGGTTATATATATATATAAAAACCAAGTTTGGGTTTGCAAATGTAGCTCAAGATTAAGCAACTTTTTATTTCAATTCACGAGTGGCAATAAAAAACTTTGAACTTTAATCTTGATTATTGTGACATTTCAGTCATGTTATTTTTACTTTTTCTAATACAACTTGGTCAGGAGACAACATATGAAGAAGCAACAGTAAATATTGGTCTGGTTCTGTAGCCTTTACTTGAGTGAGTAATAGCACTGAGTTTGGGGGGACTGCTACTGCTATAGGGACCACAGTGATGGGAAGTTATGTGGTTCTTAAAGATTTAGTAAAGTACAAAGAGGATGTATAAAAATTCAGTGTTGTTGGACTTTTCAAGAGGCACAGCAACTAAACAAACAGTTGAATGATCTAGCAGCAGCAGGAGACCTGCTAATGCAAATACTTAGTGGAGTGACTCATAAAAACAAGCCGAAAGAAAAACATTAACTAGCTTGCCCTTTCTTCCTCTCTCCCCCCTCCTCTCCCTCCCTCCTTCCCTCCCTCCTTTCCTTCCTCTCTCTCTTCCCCGCTCCCCTCCACTTCCCTCCCCGCCCCCCCACCTTAAAAGCACAAGCAGATCAACACCAGGGAATTTTTCCCTACTTGCATATGGTACATCCAAAAGAATTGGTAAGGGAGGCAAAAGTGAGATGCCATTCCATTTTAAAACCTAAACCTACCTATGACAGTCTCCCTCTTGCTGAATCACTGGAAGGAAAGAGGTCTAAAGAGTTTCTTTAGCTGTCTTACTACATACGCTCTTTAGCCACCCTCCTGGTGTATAGGGCTAGTCCAACCATGGCAAACAATGCTGGAGTTAAAATAAACATCAAGACTAAGACTTCAAATGTAGTTGTGCTGCAAAAACTCCTTAGAGGCTTTAGAGTCTAATTTTCAGAAATATAGATATCAGAAATAACAGAATCTTAATGTATCTGTGCAATTTTTGTACTAATTCATGTTATCCTTTAGTCCTCTGCTTTCTTTCTCTCTCTGTGTCTTTCAGTAGATATTGGTATAAGCTGGGTGTACCGTAAAGTGTTTGGAGTTTTCTCTGCAGTTTTCTGTGGCTTTGCTATTCTAACTTTTTTTTCCAGGAAGCTGCAGTCACATGAGTTTAACCAATGTACCTCTTACATTGTGAAGTCATCACATTAGCGAAGGATCCCATTTGAATCAGTGTGACATTCAAACTATTAGGTGAAGGCTACTTATAGTGCAGGAATTTAAAAATATTATTGTCTGTGGTTGTCACATGTGACTATCGCTTAGGAAGGAGACCATTCTCTTAAGGGGGTCTCTAAAGCACAAGTTTTACTTCTTGAGAGAACATACCAATTGCCAATGCTTATACTACCCTGTGAGCGTTAGTGGAGATTGTGCATCTTGCGAGTTCAAGCATACTATATAGACTGCAGAATTAAGCTGCTGTTGAGATTATTTCCATCATCTTCCTTTTTATACGTAATGTACAAAATCTGCGTTCTCACGTATAACCAAGCTAAACTGATGGGTACTTAGAAATGTACTTATATCTGCTCATTTATCTCCAGAGTACATCTTAATGGCACAGTACTGTTACTTTTGTTGCTGAAATGTTAAAAGTAAAATCTATCCTTTGTGTTTCTCATCTAATATATAAATAGCCTGATTTGATTCTTGGAAACCTTTAATTTCTGGCTGCATAAACTGGTAGAGGAACATATTTCTAAAATACATGTTTCCAACCACTGGAAGGAAGTCTATCTTACTAATATCTTTATCATTAATTTGCAGTAATGATCCAGAAACTCAAACCAGCAGGAAGGATAAAAATATAGAGGCAAGCCTTAAATAGCTTGTTGACAGAGAAGCTTTAGAAATAAATTTAACCTCAATCTCAGCTGCAGTGACCACTTGCCACTCTCTTTTTATATGACGTATTCTGTGCTATTTACTGTTTCGTCATGCATATGTAGAGCAGACACTGTCCCTCGATCCTTCACAGGAATCTACATGACTGAATACAGCCCCATAAGAGAAGGCAGGATTTGGGAGTTGGTGCAAGAAGTCTGTTCTCTAAGCCCTGTTTGGGGGTACACCATCAGTACCTTTACTCATGCTATGGACTTTGTAAGCAGGGCTGGTGGATTCTACAAGTCCTGAAGTCATGAAGCTTATTAGGCATTACAGTTATAAAATACCTCAGCCTGGATGAACCCATCCACCAACCATATGGACCACTGCAGTAATTTAGTCTCTGCAGTGGCAATCAAGACAAAAATTTGCAGTCTGATAAAGGAGATTATCTTCAGGCCCTGTGTCAAGTTAAGCTTGGAGTGGAGGACTTAACATCTTCACCTGAGACTCTGCTGAGTATCGCTTTTCTGTGTTCATTGCAGAAGATACGTCTGCACAGCTAAAGGAAGGATTAACATAGATTCAGTCTTTTTTAGAGAAAGGCAAGATCAAATATGGGTTTGCAGATTGAGCTTCGCCTCTACAAAATGAAATCCATGACCCAGGGATTTCAAGCCCTTCACATTCAAAGGAAAAGTGACCAGCACAGATGTTGATGGATATCTGTGGGATTTAATTCATGGTATTGACAGCAATTCAAATTATTACTGCTGCTGTTAGTAATGCAATTATTTCATTAACTAGTTTAAAAATAATTAGCAGAATCTGTTTCATAATATTTTCAACAAATCTCAACCTGGATGCAGATGGATGGTCCCTGTTGAAGTGAAGTGCAGGGATATCTGTTAATTTGTGTTATAAGGGCACATTCCACAGCGTTGCCATGTCATGTGTTACCTTGGCTGTAACATTATGTTGCCTAAATCACTATGAAAGCCCTGTTCACTGCATTGTGCAAGAGACCTGGTGATTGCTTCCCAGCAGAGATGAGAATGAGTTATGGGCCTCTCTGCCTTTTCCTAAAATAACAGGGAATGAATTTCATGTGGGCAAACACTTGACTCATTCTTCTTGGAACTGATAGCTTACCACACAGGACTTGGAGGCTGCTCAGTGAACCAGTCCATGGTTCACAGGAAGAAGAAGCCTCCAGAGGAGCTCAGACACTCAAAGAATAACATTCTTGGCCAAAAATAACCCTGAGCACTAAAAACAAATTGAAAAAAAAAGTTGGTTTACTTGTAAATCTGTTGCAGCAACATGTACCTCCAGACTTATCTGAGAGATGAATGGTACAGCCATCTTTGTCTCTTCACTCTTCTGTTTCCAAGTAAAGCTTCTTCCCAACCAAACTAGCGCTACATACGATATGCATGGCTTATGGTCATGAGTCACATGAGCTACGTCAGCTGCTGCTGGTGAAGATCCTGGTGCAAGATGTGAAGGTAAGAATGGCTGCCCTAGGGCAATTGCAACAATACAATGATATCTGCAGAAGGGCTGAGAAAAGCAGGAGAGCTTAGAAAAGGCCAGTCCTGTAACAATGGCAGTGTGAGAGAGGGATGGTCCCACATGTGATGCTGTACAGGGAGGATGAGTAGGCGTCATTCTTGGCATGTCCCAAATGAACGTGCAAAGGATGCAATGCAGCATGTTGCGTTGTGGGTTTCAGCACTGGTTTGTATGGATGTGTGTGAACATGGGTGTGGGGGTGAGATGCATTCAGGATAGTAGAAGCGATACATCTCTCCTACCTGTTCACACACACAGGTGAACCGGAGATCACCTTTTCTCCCATATCCTCCACAGATGCTATATGTTTTTCCCTCAGTTCTGTAGCTGACTGTGGGGAATGGTATGGCCAAGTGTACACCCTGTTTTTGAATCTATGTGTTTTGTCTTGACTGACAGACCTTCTGCAGACTCTGGCACAAAGTAGAAAATGGCTCACTGACAGCAGAAGGAATATGTCCTTCTTGGAGATGTGAATCCTTCCTTGGATGAAGGAGCTGCTGTGTACTGCCAGCTAGCATTCTTGCCGATTGTTAAGTTTCCAAATTAAAAAATGATTTAACTCTACATGAGGCAATATGTGCTATGAGATGCTGCTGTGGCATGAATCTTTATGGACTATTGCATAGATAGGGAACCAAAACCAAACCTACCCACACATCTTTTTCCTTTCTTCGTGTTCCCTTCCCTACCCCCTGTGCAACCACTCTTCCCCGGCAGCAATAAAACAGTCTTTCCTCACTCACAATTTTAAATAGGGAGATAAAGAGAGTGATCAGCCTGCCAAGAGCAAGGGAAAAGGTCTGGAACTGCTTGGTGGCAGTGGGAAGTAAAGGAGAAGAATTGGTCACTCCCCAAAGTCATTCCCTTGCTTCTCAAAATATATCATTCCAGTACTGATACCACAGAAAGAATAATCTTTCCCATCCCTGGGAAAATTTCAGGAATGCCTGCTCCAAGAAGTACACTTAGCATCCTCGTTTGTATGCTGACAAATCAGCCTTCATTCCAGAGATGGCATGGGTCTCCGAGGAAAGAATAACATTTCTGTTCCAGAGTATTAGTGGCCTGAGGCTGATCTCTGTAAACTGTCTACAACTGAGGCTTCTCTGCACTGGGAAATGGCATTCATGTTGGAACTGGAATGCAGGAAATTAATGTGGTAACAAACACAGTGCTAAATGCAACTGTCTATATTTGGAGTTGGGCTCTCATTTGTGCTAAACCCTGCTTACCTACGCAGGAAGCTATAAAGGGATCTTGAAGTGGATAAAATTATTAGAGTCAGAGGCTTTTAACAAGACATCGAATACCCCAATTCGAAAGACACATTTTAATGCAATTTACTGGTGTAAACAGAGTGGGAAACAAGTAATTTAAAGGAGGCTGTTGTCATTATCTTAAGTGGTCATGGTAGCTTCATGCTGAAGTTGAGTTTGTACTTGATAACAGAGACAAGCAAAATGAAAAACCCTATAAGCATCTTTATAAAATAAATGAGGATCATATTTTTATATTAGTCTGTTAAAAGAAATATGTTTAGCATGGTTATGTTTACCTGTAGACATTTGTGTCAAAAACCTAGGAAACATCTAACACCATTTCCCCATTCTTGCAGAGGGTCAGGAGGAGTCACTTAAAAATGGCAGGTCCAGACTGACATGAAAATCCCATTTGCTAAATGTCTTTAAGGAGCACACTGCCTCTGTTCTATCCAGCTGCTGGTTTTGTTAGGACCTGTGCATCACTAGGAATGCTTCCTGTCATAATATGTTATCTTCGAACAAAAATGGGTTGCATTTTCTTTCTCTGAGAACTGGGATATGTAAGTACCTGTAATGGGTTTGAACAAATCATAGTAAGACTGGAAACATTAGACAGTAACTGCTTAATCCTGCAGTTATTTTATTAATTTTTTTGTGTTATTTAGGTAGTAAAAGTAATTGAAATGTTAATCTAGGATATTTGCTAAGGCATTATGACTACTCTATATTCAATTCATGTTCCAGTGCTGTGGGTTAAAGATGGATTCGCTATTAGAAAAATATGAAATTCTTGGATCTCAGCAGTTTTGACTTAAGGGATTGAGTTGCGTTAATTGTACTTGTTGTCTGCCCACAGGGTGTAAAGAGAAGATCAAAAGGTTGGCAAGCCTTATATGACTTTGATATCGTTGCATGCTAACAACAATAGATCTGCAAAAGCAGGAATTTCTCCAGAAGTTAGCCTATAGGGTAACTATTTTAGCAGGTAGTGTAGCACAGGTGTCATAAAGCTAGTGAGGATGTGACCTTGGGGAGTACTATACTTGGTATTTTCTGATTCAGATCATAGGTGCTTTTTTTTGAGCTTGGATAGAGTTACATGAAGTATTTTTAAAATGAAGGGATATACATAGTACAAGGTGGAAGATACTGGCATTATTTTAATTCTGTTTTCATGCAGCATAGAAAGTGAGATAGCGTTTTGGATATTTTCCTGAGAAGAGGAGCCAAGAAATTCTGTTTTTAAATCCTGATACTGACATTTACTCAGAGCCAGAAAGAATGAGGCAGCTCCTGAGGCACAGTTACCCCACTTTTGCTAGAGGATCGCTAAATCACCCCTAGTTACCCTATTTTCAAAACGTAGAAACAATGCTTATATTATGAAGGTTAACTAGATAGTGTATGACAAATTGCTTTGAAGATTGAGTGTCAAAGAAATTCCATACTTTTAAATAGGGCTCAGTATTTAATAACTTGTCGGATAGCTGGCTCCTGCTCCCTCTGTCTTGCAACAGTTTTGCAATTTGTTTTAATGACAGTAGGGTGACCTCCAAAGTTTCTACAATTTTCATCTACATGTTATTTGAAGACTGCAATGCCTGGTCTAAGTGACTTTTTGTGTTGTCTCCAACCCCAGTTCCATGTAACATTCAAAAAAGTCCTATGATCGTTCAGGAGACAAAAAAGCTCCTTAGGTTCTAAGATCCTTTAGCATTTTAGATATTTTATCACGTATCTAAATTCCAGCATTTTGTCAGATGCACTTTTTCTCTATTTTCATCGCTCTTCATCCACTATTTAAAAAGAAAGCCAGTTGTTCTGTCAGCTGAATACTTCAGTATGTGGATGTGATCAAAGTGAAATCATGACAAATAAATGGTATAAGAACAGCTTAATTGTACAATTTCACACAGTTTGGGAGAACAAAACGTGTGCTCACTTACTGTATTTGGACAGGAGAGAACTATTGTTTTGTGAGAATAATTTCCCAGCTATGGGAAAATAAATTTAAAATTCCTGGCATATCTATTCATCTGAAAATTCAGGGGAATTTAGAGCTACATGTGAAATTTGTGGCTTAAACCCATCTCTGGGGAACATAGAAGTGTTGATGGAATAAGTTGGGGTAAAACAGTGACAACTCATCCATTTAAAACGAGGTAGCTGTATTGTGGTAGATCTGTGGGGGTCTGCCAAGAGAGATGATTTTTGCTTACCCTGTTCTTGTACTCTGTTCCATGTACATTCTTGTGTCCATGCTCAAAGATAGGTACTGAGCTGGCTGGACCTTTAGTTTGGGCGGATGTGGAAATTTTCATGAGCGTGTGGGAATAGGTTATGATGTCACACGCCACTCTTTCACATCCTTGACCTGATAACTTTACATCAGGAGTGGTGGACAGTGATGATGATCTCACAGGCACTTGTTGCCTCAGCTGATGCTGAGCCCCTGGCCTTCTGCCCTTGGCACTCTGGGCGAGTTGTAGCTCTCACTTTCGTCTAGTCCCCCAGCTCATTCCAGATAGCATAGTTGCACTCTGGCTTTTCACTCTTGCACAAGAGCTTCTCTCACGCTTCAGGTGCTGGGAAAATGAAGGGAGTAAATAGGCCAGGTTTCTTCATGTGTCAGTGCCACATACAACAGGTAGGCAGGACATTACGTGGCCATATTCTTGCTGATGGACAGAGGGCTGTGTAGGACACTTCTCTCTTCCCCAGTGCAGATGTACAGATGCATTCCAGTGGGAATTCCTCACTGTTGCTGCAGAAAACTTCTAGGGCTACAGTAGTACTTAAAGTTCAGGGTTGCTCAGATGCCTGGAACAGAGTCTTGTTCTGAACAGTTACTTGGTCTGTTCTAAGTAAATTGCATTGAATTTAGAATCTGTTGTTGACTTTCATTTAAATCAACAAACATGAAGGAGAAACAATTAAATATATTGCCTGCTAACTACACACAAGATGTATGTCTTCTATTACAACTCATTCTGTTATTTTTGTCCTTTGGTTAATAAATATAATAAACATGCCCAACTTAAATGCATTACTGCAGGATGCTAATATACTGAGGATATTGAATATAATAGTTGTCCTGGAGAAATGGTCCAACAGAACAAATAAAAAAATACATAAATAAGTTGGTATGATTTGATGTGATTATTCTGTCTTAAATTTCTAGGGACAACAATTATCACTCTAATTTTTTTCTCAGAAGTCCTAAATAGCAAGATAGAGGACCAACCAGAGTCACAGACCAGTAACAGACTTAGACCATCTATAGTGAATTTTGGTCTAGTTCATTTTAAACAGTTGATTGTTTAGCATATGCATACTTAAGGGACTCTTTCCAAGAGAAGTAATAACACTAATAAGTAATATATTTGTGCTTTATAGAGCTATATATTCATGAATATAATTTATCTGACCTTGATCAAGCTTTGGTTATCTGTTATTTGTCAGCAGACTTCTCTTATTTTATGAAAAATGTATTTTATGAGAAATAGAGTATTTAATTCAAAGCAAGCCTGCTACACTTACTTTTCAGTAAAACAAACAAACAAAAAAATTCAGTGAGCTTTCCAGTACACAAAATTGTTGAACTAATCACTCAGCATTATTTTGTGTTCTTTGATAAAGGTTTCAACACTGCAATTTAAATCAGCAGGGTACCTGTTCAACATGATTTTCAGGGAGATTCCAACTGAGCCCTGATCTGTAAAAATATATACTTTAAATAGATTCCTATTTTTGTAGTGCAAGTGCTCAAGGGTCGAATGAAAAAGTGAAATCAAGGTGCATGTGAAGGTCTATTTTTAGTTTTGCATTTTGCGTGGCCAGGTTGGTTACAAATATGGTGCGTGAACTCTAGAGCAAGAGTGGGAAGGCAGACCACAACCACGTATTTCTTGAAATAGCACACCGTTTAATAGACACTGCTACTTTCATTTCTGCATGAACGATGCTCTGTGGATTTCTTCAGTAAATAAAAAACCAGGATATTGACGATGCTTTGAGCCTTCGGAGTCTTCACACATCCTTGCAAGACCAGTGCAAGAAATCCTCTTACTGTTTCTGTCATTTTTCTGTTATCAATCATACCAAAGGAGTTTAATCAGAGCCTCTTATGCATATACATACAGCAGATAGCTCTGAAATCAGCTGCCTTGAAATACAAAGTTGTTCTTTGTAGGGAACAGCTCTAGTCTTGTTTGTGTTGATGATATACCCATATGAATAGTATTTCCTGAGTTTTCCAGTGGTTTTCCTTAAACTTGACAGGCTTAGTTGGATTTGGGGTTTTAGGCTGTCATTGTGTTCCATTTCCAAAATATGACTGAGAGAGGCCTGTGCTCTAATCTCCATATGACTGCTGGATTTTTATATTCCAAACACCCACCATCCTAACTGCAATACATCTAAAATATGATTTATAGCTTTCTGCAAATTTACGCAGAAGTTCACAAATATTAGTCATTTTGAGGGATGATACTAATTTTAATCCCAACAACACTTACGTGCCAAATAACTTTGTGTCTCCTTACCTGTACACTTGTATTGGTAAAAATAATTTGTATCACACATAATTGCAAAGCAGGGTAGACGAGTCCTTGTATGAAGCCTCGTATCACTTTAAGTTTACTGCTTGAAGGCTGTGCATCAAAGCATTTTGTGCATCGTTAGCTTGTTCCTTGCCAGACGACGTGGTACCCACACAAATATTACCATCTGGTAACCTGTGTTTAAAGCAGCTGTTGTCAGAGTATTCCAGGATTTTAATCAGTATCTAGATTTCTAAATGCCAAAGCCAAGATACCTTTGATCTCATTGCAAACGGAAGAGCTCCTTAGATTACAGGGCTATACTACAGCGTGCTGATCTCCTCCTTGAACTGAATCCATGCACAAAAGGGCCATGTTCCAGATGTAAGTTCCCAGATGATAATTGACTTGTTTTAGGATAACCCTCTGTGGGAACATCTGCAAGGTCATATGGAGGGAAACAAGGAGTGGAGAGTGCAAGAGAACGAGCATTGTCCACTAAATTGTGATGGTCTAGAAGTTGCTTGGGCTTTTGAGTTTTAAGGCAGGATGCAACTGAAAGCATGTTAACTGTTTATTTTGGTGCGATGCTCCTTAATGAAAGCAGCTACTTTTAGGTTTTGGGATATCTGGGTCAGATCACAATTAAACACTGAAACCACTTGGGCTAAAAAGAAATGAATCTGATATACAGCTTTGTAAATAGTACAATCTAAAAGAACCAGTATATAATGTGTTTTTTTCACAGGGATTTATTTATCATTTCAGAAGGACACAGTAGTGGAAAGATACTGATCAAAAAACTGGCAGGAAAGGGTCTTCCATTGCTGACATGTAACAGGTGTGAAGATTTTATCTTCTGTTTCCTGGAGTCACCACAGAGTTTAAGTTTTAAGCTACAGGAATGATTTAGTAGGAATTTCTCTGTGATATAGTAGCAAGGAGTAGTATTGTCTTAGCTGCAGACACTGGACTTGATTATTTCTTTACCAACACAAATGAGGATTTTTCACCAGGGAACTCAGTATTGTTTTCCAGTCAGTGGAGTTTTGCCATTGATGCAGCATGTAATTAGTCGTGACCCATAAGTTGTGACTATAGAAGACAACTATGTGTTGCTGAAAATTATGATTCCTTCTAGGAATTATTGGAGGAGAGAGAACTGGGGGACTTGTTGCTATAGCAGTGGGTAAAATGTAGCTCACTACAGATAATAATATTGTCATGGGATTTCTATGAAACACAGCAGAATGTAGGTAAGAAATCAGTGGGTACATTTAAAGAAAGTTTAACACAAAAGATTTCAAATATCAATTCTCCATCATCTGATTTTACTCATTCCCCAAACAAACAAACAAAAGGCCATCCCCTCTAAAATTCTATAACATTTTATTTCCCTAAACCTTAAAAATTTGTTCTTCTGTGCTGTTGTTTTTTATATCTCCTTATACTGGGCAAAGTTTGTATTCATATTTGCCATGTAGCCCTTAAAAAACACCGGTTGCAAAGACTGGGGTACTCTACTAGAAACTGCAGATACTAATGCTGTTTCTAGGGGATGCTCTTTGGGAGTGTTTTGCAGCGTGGGCACTGCTGTGTACAGCTATTACAAAGAGAGGAGTGTTTTACTGCGGTTCTTGTGTTCTGCAGATTCTCACAGCTCTCCTTTCCTGACGAGTTCTTGTGATTAAGGTTTTTCCACATTTGTGGCAGCTGAAGAAGTTGTGTGGGCTTAACGTCTGGTTGTCCCAGGAGTTCCTGGAGTCCAGGAAATAGGTGGAGTACTTGCCTCTGCAAAGACTATATAGCTGCAGAGGGAGCATATGCCATTGTCAGTGTCTTCTGTCATTGGGACTCTACACGTTTTCTGCTACTTGTAGTAATCTCGCTGCTCACTCCTGGCAGGGTGGCTGGATACCCTTTCACCTGAAACTGTGCCACTTCTCCATGAGTGATTAAGGGACCGGATCTCAGTCCTATGTTTTCACACAGCTATTGTCGCTGATTTGGTTCAGATCAGAATACAGGTCAATAGTGAGCCACATTTGTCCCGTGTTAAATAGCTCCACAGAAATAGCACAGGAGATTAATTTGGATGAATATGCTGAAACATAGTATATATGAGGACATATACTCTGCATTCCACTTACTTATGTTTAATGTATATTATTTATTTTGTATGCTTATCAGTCCAGGCAAGAGAGTGGGTTTCTGTAAAGCACTTTGTTTTCCCTTTTCTCTGACTTCACTGAGGGCAGAGACACGCTCGAGGCACCCACACTCTTTTATGCATATCTACTGCTGTTAATCAATCAGAGAGCCACAGTCAGCTCATCAAGGCACTTTGCAACCTTTGTAATGTGCAGTTGCTGGTGATTTTTTCCCCTTCCAGCATATAATTGCTCAGTCCCTGCTTTATCATAGATTTAATAAGATATTTTTCTCAACCATTCAAGTGCTCTTGCTAAAGTACAATTATAACGATTATATCAAGGAAGGTTATGAGCTGAAAAAATGTATAAAGCCTTATTTTGAAATGAGGTAATATTAGCAACACAAATTACATGAAGCTTGGAACTTGATCAAGATAAAACAGATTATAGAAGACCAATTTTTGGAAGACCAGGATATTTTTTGAAAATCATAAAAGTGTTGAAAGAATTGGGAGTATCGCAATAATGCTGATTTGGAACAGACAAAGGAATCAGATTGTTTTGTTCGTACACTTGAGTAAATCAAGAGTGATTCCATTCGAGCAAATATAATTCTGCAATAAAAAACCAAATGTAAATAGGAGGAGAACTGACCTAGAGAATCTTATCCTTTGGAAAGCTCTATGCACAAGTCAAGTTTGACATTTTCTATTTTCTGTGTTGAAAAAAGCAAAACAAATGTGCCTCCCATTGGTTTATTTTGTGCCCTCAACAACACAGGAAAGTGTGTGGCACGCCAAATGTCATTTCAGTATGAATTACACACATGCATACATTCTGCTGGTACAGAAATCATAGCACTTTGCAGGGCATTCTGCTGCTTCTTACTCCTCCAGTTTGACAAACTAGACTTCAGAAGAAAGAGTCATCAGAAAAAAGGGAGCCTGCAAAGCCATGACATTTCATCAGTACCTGGCTTCTCTTAACAAAACTCTCAATAGGCAGAACATAAACAAGCTGTATCTTTCAAGAACCATTTGATATGATTGAGCTTATGCTTGGTGCACCGGTAGCAGTCTGCCTTGTGCATTAGAAATAGACCATGAAAGTAGTCCGATTTTATCAGGTCTACTTGTGTAATATTTATATTCTGTGGTTTTGAGAGGAGACAGGGACATATGACTTTCTGAATCACATTAGACTATTGACTGATCAAATCAGATATCTTGCTTCCTACAATGGCCATAACCTAATACTTTGTAGTTGCAATAGCAACGATTCAGATGCGGCCAACTTAAAAGACAGAAAGTAACTTCTGCCTGCTCCTATCACAGCTTCAAGAATTTAAACAAACTAGCCATATTCATTGATTGTTAGTTAACATTGTCTTTAAAACGTAGCTCTAAATATTTCCTGAATTTATACACTTCTGTTATTACAAACACCCCCCACCCCCCCCAATTTTATAGAAAATTATCTTTTTGTAAAGGCAGAGGCATCTATTGTCTTTGAACTGCAGGTTAGAAAAATGTAAGTCCTCTTGTACCCCTTCCTTCTATAAGCAAGATAATGAGATATTAACTGAGTGTATCTCAAAAACGAGAGAAGGGGAAACCGCAGCCTGCTCTGCAAACACTACTGATGGAACTATTTCTGGTACTAAATTTTATTCAGTTGTAAATCTGTGTTGGCTTGAGCCCTCAGCCACCAGCTATGGATTTAATCAATGTTTGGAGCTGGATGAATAATTCAATTTGATCTGTTCTCTTTCAGCTTGCGAAATCCATCTTCAGGTTTCAGCTCCCTCATGTATTTGTCCACATACTACCTGAATCCTTTCAAAACTGTGCTTGTCTCTCTTCAGGATGATGGTTCCAATAACATGAGTGGGCTCTCAGTTCTGCAAAGGGTTCTGCTTAAACAGAAACAAGTCAAAAAGGCTGTGCAAGGGCAAACCTGCAAAATTCAGTCCTGATGTTTCAGTCTCTGGGTTAAATGAATACATGGGTGACATTCTAATAAGGGTGAAGTTAATGGCACAGTTCCCACGGACTTGGAAAAGAGCATAGTTTCGGATTAGGTCCCAATTCCTGCATGTGAGAATGTAAAATTCAGACTTGCGAATGCAGTTTTGAAATGTGTTTTCCATGTTCAGCTCGATGAAATGTCTCTTGTCAGTTTAAAGAAAGAGAATGCAAGGATGACTGATGTTGCTGCATTGTAAATATTTGTATGAATGCTTATTCAAACTCTTTTGTATCGGTTTTATGCAAAAACTTCAGGTTGGTCTGGTCGAAATACAACTTCCTACATTAAAGAGGTCAGAGCAAGTTTTCTATTTTGGATGACCTGGAGTAAAATAATAACATATGATTCATTCCCCCTTCCTAAAAACATGACTTGACTGCTTTGGTGCAATAGAAACTTGGTGGAAAACGCTGTGATTTAGTGGTGGGGATGGTCATTTGTTTGCAAGTTTAGAACGTCTTTGCTGGAGCAGCTGTTCTATATCAGTCCTGTCTCTGGACTAAATGACCATCCTGCATTTGATGGTTTTGTATTTTGGGCTTACTTCTGGTTGCCTTAGACATCCATTGCATTATGGGTTCAAGTTAATGTGCCTCATGTCTTTCATTCCCCATTAGACATCAGTAAAAGCCAAGGAGGAATATTCAATACAACCTATTTCTAAAAGCTGAGTAATGTTTCTTTTTTTTTTTCTTTTCCTGTTTCTATGTACCTTCCATCCAGATCTCACTCTTTTCAATGAACGCATTTAGCTACTGACATCAAGAAAACAAAATTATACATTTTAAAATCGAAGTGTGACAGTAAATGGCGTTATGATGAAATAGGCATAATGTGGCTATATTGCAGGCAGCAGATTGATGTTCTTAATTATTAATTTTCATGCTTTTAGGTGCTTGGATTTTTAATGTAATGTAATAGGTACCATTTTATCACGTTGTTACATTTAGTGCCTTCAAGTGGATTTAGGAATATGTGTGATGATTTGTTTTTTTGTTTTGGTAATCTGGCAACATTTGGATGAAATGCAGAAACAGCATGTAAAATGACAGGCTGGTGAGAAGGAAGGTCAGATAGATGTAACTTCCACATCAGGGGGAAGGTGTAGGCTAAAAGAAGTTGGAGAGCAGTTTTTTTCTTGCTACTTGTGTTGTGACAGAGCTGCTGCAAAGCTTTCCAGCAACATAGGAAATGATATTTATTTCTGTTGCAAAAGTTGGTGGTTGAGGCTAAGGCTGGAATTGGGTTAACTGCTCCTATCCTGATAATAGGTGGTGGCAAGAAAATCTGAGTTGCGTTTGGTTACTTACATTGCCCTCCCAACATATTCCCCAACCCTCCCTGAGACAACTGCAACCATCTTAGCTTATAAAGGCTTTGGGTTAGACAAAAGGCAGGAAAGCTTCTTCAGTTTTCCTGCCCTGCCTTCAGCTTGCTTTTCCAAGTTGCTGCAGTCCACACAGTAGAGATGGAGTCCTCTCTTGTATTCATCCTTGCCTGTATTTCTTCTTTCCCATCCAGTCTGATTGTTGTTGGCCTTGAAACGTATGTTTATGTGGCACAGGAGTAGGAGGACACCTCTGTATCCTTATAAGACCTTTTCTTGACTCTGGAACTGACATGACAGGAGGAAGCAGGAATAGTATCTATTTTCCAGCATACCAGTCAGCAGCATCTCCCTGTCTCATTGTAGAAGGAAATCCATGCTTTCAACAATTTATTTATAGAAACCAAATATCCGTAAGAGCCCAGTTGTCTGTAAGTCCATGGAAATACAATACAGTTCACAGCAACTTTGAAGTACCTTGTCCTTTTGAGTAGTTTGGGTACAGATTTAAGCAGATTCACCTTTTAGCAGTGATTTCTATACTTTGTACCAAAATGACTGGAAATATTTCTATTTACTCCTTTTGCCTTCTGGGCAAAGATTATATTATGTTTCAGATTATGATCTGAAAATATCTAATGCCCTCTGTTTAAGTGCAATGGAGAATATTTTGATTTTCATGGATACAGAATGCTAGTATGGATTTAGCAGCTCAGTTCTTATTTATCTTTCAGACCATTAAATCTGACATATGTACTCCATGGGAAATAGAAATCATTTTGTTCCTCATGGTTATGAAATCATTAGAAAGGCTGAGGTACATCTGTAATGGCTGTCCATTAATATAATTGTTATATTTAATAATAAGCAACTTGCAGGCTTGGACTTTCTAAATGCTGTTACTGAGAGAGCCACTAGTCTTGGTCTTTCCAAAGGACTATGGAGCTTTTGCCTTCCTTCAGATGAAGGCAGTCAGAGATGTTCACAGCACCCACACCATCTGGAATGCGCTGCCCAGCAGCACCGAAAGTGAAATGTAACTATTAGACGAGCTTTTGGTTCAACCCGTTCATATGATGGTGTTTCTTGGGTAAGATTTCTCACCTCTCTATGATACAAATGTAGGTTTGAGTCTTATGGCAGAAATGCTGAGTGGGTGGCGGGGATGTGAGCAACTTATGAAGCCAGTCTTGCTCCAGAAATGCTACCTGGATGGCAGTCAGACTCATCAAAAAGGCTTGTTATAATTTCCTAATGTCACATTCCCATTGTCAAGCAAAACAGCTTAATCTAATGCAAACAACATGTGCAAGATGTTTGAGTGTCTGGTGTCACCTACTTGATACATAAATATTTAAATATTAACTTATGGGATATTGTTTTTCTAACATGCAGCCCTGTGTTTTTCTAAGACACAGCAGCTATCCATCTGCCTCAACTATACAAAAGCACCCATATTTTCTAAAACTCACGTGTGCTCTTGTATAATTGAAAAAAAGTTCTAGTCGTTCTCTGAAAAGTGACAGTAAATAACTCCATTTTCATGCTCGGGATATTGAGTTATGCTGTCTCTTTCCAGTGACACAGTCTCACAGTCTTCAAATTAATCCTGTCTCTACAGGCCTGTTGGGCGCAGCGAGTTACTGCAGATCTAGCTGCAGACAGCATCCGTCTCATTCTGTTCATCCAGGAGGAACAGAATCCAGCTCTTAAAATCCGTCCTTGGCTGGGCTGAAGTTGGCAGTTTGCAGGCATGTATGAAGAGATCAGCTGCTTAAGGAAAGGCTGTTTCTGTGTTCTTTGGAGGAGGATGATCTTATAAGAAAAAATGAATGCAGTAAACAGCTGAAAGCTGCTGCGCCAGACTAAAACAGGACAGAATGGGATTGTTGGTGTCCCAAACTTCTCCCTTTTCATGCTCCATTCTCTCCTCCAAATTGGCAGCTGTTTTCATGAACACTCATTCCTTCCCCTAACTGTTGGCTAAGAGGCCATTTCTAAGACTGATGCAATATCATTCAAGATGAGAGTGCTTTTCTTAGATACACAAGTTGTTGTCATACTCCTATCCTTTCCCCTAAAACCCAAGTCCATCTGTATGCCACACTATTCCCTGTAAAATGGCCGTAATGGTTTGTTTTTCCTTCCCACACCTTTTTAAGGCCATAGCATAAAGGTTATTTTAACACCAACTTTGTGACTGCCAATATAGTTACCTCACAGTTACGTAGATTTTCCATGGAGATATGGGGCATCTTATTCTTGGGGGGAACTCCAGCTTAGCAAGGTGATTAAGACTATGTTAAAACTGAAACTATGTTAATTGCATAGTCTACCTTATTACCTTAGGCTTCAACCTTCTCTGAGTCATCTGTTGTTTGCTCTTTCCCTTGTGAAGTAATGCATCTGTACTTTCCTTTGTTTTTCACTTAATTTTGAAGTATTAATAGAACCTTTTCTTGGTTGCTTTTTTTTTTTTTTTTTTTTTTGGTAATTGTTGCTTTTAAAACTCATTGTGCTTCTTAGCCTGACTCTGTTACTGCATTCTTGTGATATTTCTTCATACTCACCCTTAGTCCTGTGGCTTTTTCACACTTTTTATGAGTCCTCATCTTAAATATTAGCAAAGAGAAATTTTATTAAGAATTGCTACAAATTATTTAATTTCTTTTGTAACTTTTATAAGAAGTACATAATTCTGGATATTCTTTTACATAAAAAATAGTCGCATAAATGCCTAAATTCATTTTGATCTTGTAAATTCTTGTCACACTGAGTGAAAAGGATTTTCTCTTCAGTTTTGGGTTCATCACCTTTTACTTTCACTGCAGCTGTGGTTGTATGTCAGTGTAGTACGATGTTCCTATTGTGTAACAATATTTTCATGCCAACATGTACACATAGTTGTCTGTGCCTTTAAAAATACAATTTTGCATCTAAAATCCACAATTCGATTCCTGTGGATCTGTTTTTTTTCCCCATTTCTTAGATGAAAACAGTCATCAGCTCAAATAGTTTAATTATACCTGAAATGAATGATGCCAGTAGTACCATTATGCCTGTGATGCTGTTGAAGGTACATACATTCAACCTTTTGCCTTCCAACAGTATCAGCAGATCAGCATTTTGTAGGCATTGCATGACTTTTCTGTAATTGATGTGTAATTCAGGGACTAAAGTACAGAGCAGGAACAGTTTTATCCCTAATTCTTCCAGTTCTGGCACAGTTAAGGTACCTTATTTTGCCCAAGTATTTGTATCTGTAGAATACAATAGAGTCAATATTGCCCAGTAAAATGATATGAGATTGAATAGAGAGGCATTATGGAACCTGTAAAGAATACAGAGGATTGGTTAGATAGGATTCATATGTCTTTGAAAGGAGACGAATTTTTATTTAGAAAAATAGTTTCTATTTCTAACTCTTAAGACTTGTACGTGGGAATTTTCCAAAGTGCTGTTTTGCCATTGATTTCAAAAGGAATGGAATTAATCTGATAAGATTTTATAAGAAAAATACTTACTTTGAATATTATGCTAATGACATAACGATGTCACTCTTTCAGTTGTGCACTTTTTCTTTATCCCTATAAATGGCATATCTGGTAAGAATATATAAAACATTACACTTTTAGGAAAGTTACAGCTTCACAGGGCAAGGGAGTTGATGTCTTCATCTAAATAAGGAAAACATTTGGTGTTTAAATAAAGACAGCTACAGATTCAAAGAGTGCCCTACTGGTTTATTTATCCAAGTTCATTTAGGGCTTGCGTGCTGAAATGCTATATTTGCCTCTACATTTCATGGATTAGCAGGTTTACAGCCTACCTATAGGACTATTTTCAGGAATTGTGTCTGATGTGAGAACTGATAGCTAGAAGATAAGAGGTAGCAAACAACAGCTTACTAAAATCTGATTCACTGTAAGGCAGCGTGTGAGCACTCCTCACTCTGTTTCAGGACAGACAGACAGTTTAGTTAAAATCAACTCCAGCAATGTCGGAAACTCATCAGCTTGAATTTGTGTTGAAGCAGGAAAAGGGGATACCTTCAGGTGCAAGTGAGGGAGGCTTTAGGAAGTTGTTTGAGGACTGATTATTGTTTTCTTCCCTCTGAAATGGATTAAGAGTGCTCATGGGATGAAACTTTGAGTGAGTAACTTCACCATGTGCTCGTGAGTGCCAAGCTTGAAGCCTGCAAGGGCAACCGCCCCTGCCCTCGGGGCACCTTTGTCCCTGTGCACTAGCTTTGAACCGGGGCCATGTTTGGAGCTGGCCCATTTTCTCAGATACTGGGAATTGGGGCCGGTTACTCCAGATGAGGAAGTAAATGGATGTCTTTAGCCTAGCATTTATAGTAACTGGCTGTTGTTAATTGTCTTGTGATGTGAAAACAAACAAGCAAGTGTTTCCTGCTCGTCTTTTTTGGTAGCTTTCCACGCCTGAGGTGTGAGACAAGCATCTGAACTTTGTTGAACTTTGTAAACAGGAAGGTCTTTTATGACCTTCTTCAGAGGGCAATTTGAGTCATTTGTTTTATTTGTTACAAAATGTCAACAGGTTTATGTCTGATGGTAGAAGACCAAAAAGGCATTTGAAACTTTGAGTGTTTTCTTATGTTGTCTTCTAGCAGTTGGTATAGCACAGTAAAACCTTCTCCGATACGTTAGGGAAAATGCTTCTGGGGTCTATTCCAAGGTTAGGCATATATTGCTACTATGCTCAAAAGCATAGTTTACTATGCGTATGCATTGCATGTCAGTGAGAGATGTTGTGGTTTTGGTACACCATTCAAAACTGACTGTATTTTCAAGTTCTAAAATTCCATCAAAAAAAGAAACTTGGAATTGATTGATGGAGTTTTTGATGGAAAAGGAGACAAAGGTAAAGCCATTTTCAGGATTTAAGAGTATTCTTGAACTCTGTTGAATAATTTGGGCTTTTTGGGGAATATATTCACAAGTGCAAATTGCAATCAACACAGGAAAAAAACCTACAAATAAATGGTCAAAATATGGAATTAAGCAAAAAAATATGCCCAAACCATTTCATAAAGCAGATAAACTTATGGAACTTATTATTACTGTTTTTTTAGTCTAAAATTGCCCTATCTGACACTAAGATCTTCTGGGCCATCTGATGTAAGTATATTCTACAGCAGAGAATAAAGAGGTCTTGAGAAAATATTTTTGGGGCAGGGTTGAAAAGAAGAGGGTAGGTAAAAGAGAGGAAGGAAATAAACAGTGAGGGCAAAATGGAAATTAATGTAAGATCTGCTAGCTGGAATATTTTTTCAGGTTCTAGAAAATTCAAATGACTACAGGTCAAAGATTGAGAGAGACATGATACCAGAGTAATGGCTGCATAATCTTGGACCACAAATGAGATTTGCATTATTTTATCAAAGAAAAGGTAATTTGATCTGCCCTAATTCTCAGGGGACAACCCAGCAGAGTTCCCATTCCTCTAGGAATTCCAAGAAAACCTATTAATTAGTCTCTGATTCATAGAGTCTGAGTCTTCCCCCACTCTGGATTTGCACTCGAAGATCTTCATTAACTGACTCATATTAAGTGAATTCATTTCATACATTCCTAATTATTGTCAGTAACCAAGTGCAGACACACTAGATTTACAGAGAGTTGTGGCAATTTCTCACAGAAACGGATTACACAACTTACAGAAATGGGAAATGAGAACAGGCAATTTGAGTGCTTGTGTAATAACCAAATGATCAAAAATGGCCTAAATAAAGGGAATTGATGATCTGAAAGCATTTTTTGTAGACATGCACACCAGGAAAATGTTTTTGCCTGTAGAAAAAAGCCAAGCAATCAAAACAGAATTAGAGCAGAAACACATGCTATGTGGAAAATATTGCTTGATAATTTATGCTTTCAGCTCACAGTGTCAGGCTTGCTTTGACCATCTTTGATGCTTCTTATAGTTCTAAGAACTTCTTACTTATAGAATCATAGAATCATAGAATCATTGAGGTTGGAAAAGACCTCTAAGATCATCAAGTCCAACCGTCGACCCAACACCACCACCCACTAAACCATGTCCCTAAGTGCCTCATCTACTCGTCTTTTAAATACCTCCAGGGATGGGGACTCAACCACTTCCCTGGGCAGCCTGTTCCAATGTTTAACCACTCTTTCAGTAAAGAAATTTTTCCTCACGTCCAATCTAAACCTCCCCTGGCACAACTTGAGGCCATTTCCTCTCGTCCTATCGCTAGTTACTTGGGAGAAGAGACCTATTTTTGACCTAAAATTCCTGGGGCTTGGTTTTCCATGGGATTGATTTTTTTTGGTTCTTAGGTGGCAGCATTTACATATTTGTTTTCACAGAGAGACAGAAAGCTGGATCAAAAGATCTGCATCACTTCAAATTAAATGGGAGCAGAGGAGCATCATCTATCAGAACTGTTACTGTAAGCAGTTGCTTACAGAGTAGCTGGGATCCTGTACTTAAAATGCACAAAAATAAAAAACATTCTCTAATTTAAAGAACTCCCTGCACTAGTGACTTATTAACAAATAATACATAGCTAAGTCTTGCTTCAAGGCAGATTTTCCTTTAATTTGCATCTACATCTTGATCATAGCTGTCAGGCTCTTGGTAAGTATGAAGTGTTAAAGTTAATAAAAAATATTACTATGATCTGATTTTATCTGGTCTTTGTCAACTACAACTGATATTTCCAGCTCTTCACTGCAAACAAAAGACCAAGAAATCAAAGAAAAAAATGTGGTGTTCTAAAATATTTGCCTGACTTCAGACATCAGGGCTTTAAGCAAAATATTAACTATTTTAGAGCTCCTGGTAGAAAGTTGTGAAAGTTAGGTATGTGAAACTATTGAAGTATCTATCACAGGGACTCACATATGGCACATCTCCATATTAAGAGGTTCTATGAAAATCTTAAGAAATGACATCATGTGACTGGCCACAAGCACTGTAATTGCTTTAATGCTATCACACCTGGGTCTGTTTCCAGAGTCTGGGCCCAGATTACCAACCTGTGAAATTCACGAGAAAAAGTTCCTTTTTAATTGAATAAGAGTGGGAATGAGTTCTCTGTAACAACGCCTTCAGAAACAGTTTTTTCAGGTTGTTTTCTTTTTGTCTAGAGGAGTTAATCTATCGGACATAAAAGAATTGGGATTATAAGTAGTGGATTAGAAATCAAGCACGCACAACTGTTTGGCTGCAAGTTGAAGTCCCAAGGGTCAAGCCAGACTGAAGAGAATATTCCTTTGTTTGTGGATGGATATATTTACAAGTGGATTACAGAATGTTTAAGAGAGATAGATAGTTACTTCATTCTCTTAACCTCTCCCCATATCTTCAAATATTTAAAATTATATATTAGAAATTTAAGAATAAGGTTATATGACTGCCATATCACCACATTACTTAAAATAGTATTCTTTGTCTACTTTCTTAGGTGACTGTTGTGACAATTACATTTTCACAAATATTATGACTAACAGACCAGTTTTTCTGTGTAAGATTCCTATGTGATATGATTTTCTATGTGATACCTTTTTTTAAGGAATTAAATAAAAATATAAACAGTATGCCTCAAACTACTGACATCTGAATTTGGCAAATCTGTGTGCAACTGAAGGTAGGGAACTAAGTAAATCAGGGTCCTTTTTCAAAATGTATAATTAGGATAATCATAATACTGCAGCCCATGGGGAGGAAGAGTGGATGGGGGAGACATGAAGAATTAAATTTCTAAAAAAAGTGATGGAAAATAAAATCAAACCCTGTAAAGATTATATTATTCCCTTCTCCCTTGTCCTAATCAATAACTATTGATACAGTTGAGAAAAGATGCTTAAAAGTCGGTTTTGTGACTGCTACTTAGGAAACTCATAAATTAAAAAAGAAATTGTAGCAATGTGAGTCTTCCTCCTTTAAACAATTGAGCAAATTGTATACTTTGAGGCACACCTGACTCTCTAAAACATACTGGGGATCTTTCAGCGGCAATTAGACTGCATGCTGCATATGCATGTTTCATGTGAATGATGCTTAAGAAAGGAAGAATAAATGGGAACAGTGATTTTCATCTATTCATTTATAGTAAAGAAGCTGTGGTCTTTTAAAACCTTCTGGAACATTTGAGATACAATTATTCAATCTTTGAAGGGCCTCTGGGTAATTTTGGTTCAGGTTTCTAAGCGCTTCTTAAGCTGTTCAATCAGCTGCCCTTTGTAAAGTACTGTGAAAATGTAAAACATGATATAAATGCCATGTATCATAATTAGTAACTCACTAGTCTACTTTTATGTGTACATTGAGTATTTTGGACAGGAAATACAGAGAGAGAACATACGTGTACTTCGGAAGAGAATATGTTATGACGAAATGACTTGTTCAGAAGACTCCTTAAAGACAGCGATATAGGAAATGCTTTATCTTAGAACAACAGCATGGTGACTTCTGAATATTGCATCACCAAATGAGGAACCCACAAGCAAGACATAATTTTTACTGTAAGTACCACTGCTATAGAAAAATACTTAATTTAGTTAAAATTTACAGTTTTTAATCCGTTTCCATAACTTGAGATGGTGGACAAGAATGTAGAATTAGATTAATTGACTAATAATTAAATCGGACAAAATGCCTCAATGACATACGTATCCATTCTAAATAAAGGTGTCTTATTTTAGTTAATGGCCTTTCTTCTGAAATGTTGATTTTGTAGTAAGGTCTGTTTAGACACAACACTTGTGTATGTACTGAAGATTTGCTATATCTGAACGGCATAATTTAGGCAAATTGCATCAGTTATCCAGTATGCTATTACTGAGAATGCTTATTTGGGAAGTTGGAGATGCGCTTAACTTTGATCTGATCACAAATATCACTTAAATACTGTGTATATTTATTTACATATAACAATGTGATGATTAATTTGGAGCTTGGAGATTAAGAAACTATTGAATAGACTGATCTTTATAAAAAAACAACACTTGAAACATGCTTTCACTTAAACATATTAGGGTGAGTAGTCCCTACTGTAGTCAGATATTGGAGGTCCTTGTGTTTTTATTTGGGAATTATCAGCAGATATGTCAGTTTTGACTGGAAAGTTTTCTCAGGCCCTGAGGAAAATCCTACCCAAAATCTGAGAGAGAAAAAAAAATAATGCTCTAGAGTGAAAAAATCAATGCTCTAGTGCTTAGACCGCATGAAAGAGGAAAATCTGTTTGCAGATCTTTATCAGACTAGAGACTTGCACTGTAGGTTTCTGAATTAGAGATGAGTCTTTTGAGCCACCATAAAAGGAGCTGTGCTAGGTTTACAATATTTCCTTTGCTTTTGTGTTATCTTTTGTTCTGGGTTTTTTTTGTCTTTTTTTTTTTTCCCCAAAAAACTTCAGAAAATGTCTGCTTCCTTCCAATGTGATGTATGAGTGTTTTTTGTTTGTGAGCAGGAATTTTCTCCTTCTGCTCGGTTGTCTGTAGCCCTCACTGAGCATAAGGGTAAACATAATCTTAAGTAATTGTGTTGGATTGGGGATAAACAACTTCTCACCTTCATAACGGAACCTTTAGTGCCATGTAACGGAACTTTATTCTTTGATGCAGTTCTGTTGTTTGCAGAGTTATGTGTCTCCTGTTCAACGTTTCTGAAAGTGAACTAGAATTTATCTTTATTTTGAATGCTTAATTATGCTGAAATGATGCCTTCCAAAACACTTAACCCTTTTTATTGAAGGACCACTTTTCCTTGAATTAATTGAATTCTTTATCTTATACTCCTTTTACTGCTTTAAGGTGTGTACCATGGATGGGAATGTTCAGGCTGGAATTACTGATTAAAAAGCCCAGCCTATGGTGATTTCTCCTCATTTTACTTTCTTTCCTTCTCTGCTCACTCAGAGTATCAGTGACCACACACTTTTCTCTAGACTTAGTTTAACATTGCTTTCTGAACCAACGTCAGAGGCTTTAGATAACCCGTCAACCATTAGCTTTACAGCTGAAGAATGAGTAGTTAGGAAGACTACTTAGGAATCTTTAGGAAGCTGATGAACTCAAGCATTTATTTTTAAATACTGAAATACTGAAAACAAACACCACCATCACCACCACCAAGTTACTTTCTATCAGTTTTTATCCCATGATTCTAAAGAGTATGGAAAACAGCTGAGGTAAGTTATACTGAGGTACCAAGACTGCTGTAGCACACAAGTGCAGCTGTCCCATAGCCTGCAGCACCACTACAAACTCATGACAAATGAAGAATACATTTGCAAATTCTAAAGGAGACCTCAGGCAGGCAGAATGTAATTACCTAACTAGAATTTAAGTAAGGCCGCAGGACCACCTGGGAAGGAAGTTGTTGCTCGCTGTTAGTAGGGTGCCAGGCAGGAACTGGTTTTGGATTATTTACTACATAGAGTAACCTACAGTGCAGTCATAGTTTAAAATGATAGAATACTAAAGAGAAAAATGTACAGTGTCAGTAATTTTCAACCTAGTAATGAAGCATAATGGAACAGAGCCATCATGCTATATTATGCAATTTGCATTTTATGGAATGTGTGAATATAACTTCAGTTATTTGCTGTCTATTGGATGAAATTACGCCAACTTAATATTTAAAAACAAAAAGTACTTTTCAAAAGAAAAGGGAAGGAAGTAGTAACTCTGTCCTCTCTGAAATGGAAGTTTCATATAGGGGCTTGGATTAGTAGGACACAATCCTTTTCTGTATCTATCTGTGGCATTAAATCTGAAGGGTACATTAGAGTACATGTCAAAAGAGAGTTGGTGCACCACGTATAAGAGGAAGGCAGAGGTAAATATTAGCCATGGGCTGTAGCACAAAACCCTTTTCATATGAAAAGCAAAACACAATGCAAACAAGCCAACAAGATCAGACGTGATTTACTTTGAAGGTTGTGTCTAATAGACATTTAGTCTGTACATCTTTAGGATTATTGATGCTGTTTCAGTATTTGCAAGTGTCCTGGTTTCGGCAGGGATAGAGTTAATTTCCTTTCTAGTAGCTGGTACAGTGTTTTGGATTTAGGATGAGAACAAAGTTGATAACACACCGGTGTTTTAGTTGTTGCTAGGTAATGCTTACACTAGCCAAGGACTTTTCAGCTTCCCATGCTCTACTGACTGAGGAGGCTGGAGGTGCACAAGAAGCTGGGAGGGGGCACAGCCAAACTGGCCAAAGGGACATTCCATACCATGTGACGTCATGCTCAGTACATAAACTGGGAAAAGCTGGCCGGGGGGGCCGCTGCTCGGGGACTGGCTGGGCATCGGTCAGCGGGTGGTGAGCAATTGTGCTGTGCATCACTTGTTTTGTGTATTATTATTATTATTATCATATTATTATTATCATTTTATTTCAATTATTAAACTGTTTTTATCTCAACCCACGAGTCTTTCTAACTTGTGCTCTTCCAATTCTCTCCCCCATCCCACCGGGTGGGGGGGAGTGAGCGAGCGGCTGTGTGGTGCTTAATTGCTGACTGAGATTAAACCACGACAGTCCTTTTTGGCGCCCAACGTGGGGCACGAAGGGTTTGAGATAATAACAGATTAACCGGAGTGTATTAAGGAACTTATATCTGTTAATAGTTGAGGGTCACAATGTTGGTTTCTCTGTTCTCGATATTGATTTGTATAATCTGCATCGCGCTCTTTTTCCTGCTGTACATGTTAAAGATTGGTGTTGGGTTTTGCAGTTTGCTGTGGTCTGCAGTGAATAGTAATGTCTCGCTTGTGAGGTTTGTTTTTAGAACATTGACCTTGACGTTTCTGTGGTATGTAAACTTCGCAATGAAGCCGTTACTGTACCATGGATACCATATCGTGGAGACAACTAGCAATTGCAGTAACTTTTCTGAGAGTTTTTTTACAGAGGAAATACAGAATGGCAGGGTCACTACCTTCTTCTATGATGTTTCCTCCTTCATTACAGTAATTTTTCAGTATTTTGAGCATCCTTGGGCAGTTAAGATACTTCTATTAATACTTCTTGGGAATATTGTTTCGGTTTTGTCTAAAGTTGGTAAGCAATTTAAGAATATCATCCAGAGATCTGCCCCAAGGGTGAATAATTATGAGTGGCAGGGTGTGTGGGACAAGATGGGCAAGTACCTAGGCCAATGGGCACCCCCAGTGTTTTGGAACTTCACCCCTGAGCAAGTGCAGAATCCTGAAAAGTTAGTAGAATATTTGGAAAAAGTATGCTGTCACCCTGGCAACTCTAGAGAGATGCAACTCATTGCAACGTGCTGGGGCCTGGCCCATGCCTACCGAGCCCTGTTCAACACTACTCAGTACCCTCAAAGGGAAGAGAAGGTCTCTGGCTCTGACAGTAAAACGACACGCACTGCGGCCACTCAGACCCGGGCAACAGGCCGTGCAGCCACTCAAACCCGGGCAACACGCACTACGGCCACTCCAACCCCGGCGACAGGCTCTGCGGCCACTCAGACCCCGGCGACAGGCCCTGTGGCCACTCCAACCCCGGCGACAGGCCCTGCAGCCACTCCAACCCCGGCGACATGCACTGCGGCCACTCCAACCCCGGCGACAGGCCCTGCGGCCACTCCAACCCCGGCGACATGCACTGCGGCCACTCCAACCCCGGCGACAGGCCCTGCGGCCACTCAGACCCCGGCGACAGGCCCTGCGGCCACTCCAACCCCGGCGACATGCACTGCGGCCACTCCAACCCCAGCAACAGGCCCTGCGGCCACTCAGACTCCGGTGACATGCACTTGCACTGCGGCCACTCCAACCCCAGCAACACGCCCTGTGGCTGAACCAAAGAACCAGCCTGTGCCAGTATCAGTCGCCCCTGTACACAAGAAGAAATCTTGGAAGCGGAAGTCAGCTCGTTTAGTAAGGGAGGAAGAAGCTTTTTCTAAAAGGGAACCGGAGGAAGAAGTATACGAGACAGATGACCCTAGAGAAGGACCATCACGAGAACGGGAGGAGGAAAGCCGGCCGCTGATCGGGGAGGAGGAAGAGGAAGAACTCATAAACGAGACAGTGACCACCCGATCTCTATCCCTGAGTGAGCTGCGAGATATACGAAAAGATTTCAGCCGCCGTCCAGGTGAGCATATTGTCACCTGGCTGCTCCGATGCTGGGATAATGGGGCCAGTAGCCTGGAATTAGAGGGTAGGGAAGCCAAGCAGCTGGGATCCCTTTCTAGGGAAGGGGGCATTGACAAAGCAATTGGAAAAGGGACACGTATCCTCAGCCTTTGGAGGCGACTCTTGTCAAGCGTGAAGGAAAGGTATCCCTTTAAGGAAGATGTCATATGTCGCCCAAGCAAGTGGGCCACCATGGAGAAGGGTATCCAGTTTCTGAGAGAATTAGCTGTGCTGGAGGTGATTTATGATGACCTGAACAATGAACAACTATCCAAAGATCCAGACGAAGTCAAGTGCACACGACCCATGTGGCGGAAGTTTATAAGGAGCGCACCATCGTCATACGCCAATTCATTGGCAGTGATAACCTGGAAAGATGGAGAGGAACAAACAGTGGATGAATTGGCTAGTCAACTCCGGCAATACGAGGAAAGTCTTTCTTCCTCCATCGTCTCGGCTGTGGAGAAACTGTCCGAAAAACTGTCCCGGGAGATCCAGCAACTCAGAGAGGATAGGTCCTACTCCTCACCTGTACGGACCAGTATCTCGGCTATTAGAAGTAAGCGTTCTTTTGCTCAAGAGAGAGAATATAAAGGATACACACCACGGGGCACCCTATGGTTTTACCTGCGTGACCACGGAGAGGACATGAGGAAGTGGGATGGGAAACCTACTGCAGCCCTAGGGGCACGGGTACGTGAATTACAAGGGAAAACAATCACAGAAAGAGGTTCTTCCAGGAAAATTGCTGCTCCAGTTTCCAGCGGGCAGTTCCCCAGAGAGAGTAGAAGGGCTGATCTTACTCTTGATCTTAATAAAGAAACTTCTGACTCATACGTACAAGAAATGAGAAACGAGTACTGTGATGAGGATTAGAGGGGCCCTGCCTCCAGCCAGGGGGAGGAAAGGGACAACCGGGTTTACTGGACTGTGTGGATTCGGTGGCCTGGCACATCAGACCCACAGAAGTATAAGGCTCTGGTAGACACCGGTGCACAGTGTACCCTAATGCCATCAAGATATATAGGAACAGAACCCATCTATATTTCTGGGGTGACGGGGGGATCCCAACAGCTATCTGTATTGGAAGCCGAAGTGAGTCTAACTGGGAATGGGTGGCAGAAGCACCCCATTGTGACTGGCCCAGATGCTCCGTGCATCCTTGGCATAGACTACCTCAGGAGAGGGTATTTCAAGGACCCAAAAGGGTACAGGTGGGCTTTTGGTATAGCTGCCTTGGAGACGGAGGAGATTAAACAGCTGTCCACCTTGCCTGGTCTCTCGGAGGACCCTTTTGTTGTGGGGTTGCTGAAGGTCGAAGACCAACAAGTGCCAATCGCTACCACCACAGTGCACCGGCGGCAATATCGCACCAACCGAGACTCCCTGATTCCCATTCATGAGCTGATTCGTCGACTGGAGAGCCAAGGAGTGATCAGCAAGACCCACTCACCCTTTAACAGTCCCATATGGCCAGTGCGGAAGTCTAATGGAGAGTGGAGACTAACAGTAGACTATCGTGGCCTAAATGAAGTCACGCCACCGCTGAGTGCTGCTGTGCCAGACATGCTAGAACTTCAATATGAATTAGAATCAAAGGCAGCCAAGTGGTATGCCACAATTGATATTGCTAATGCATTTTTCTCAATCCCTTTGGCAGCAGAGTGCAGGCCACAGTTTGCTTTCACTTGGAGGGGCGTTCAGTACACCTGGAACCGACTGCCCCAGGGGTGGAAACACAGCCCTACCATTTGCCATGGACTGATCCAGACTGCATTAGAACAGGGTGGAGCTCCAGAACACCTGCAATACATTGATGATATCATCGTGTGGGGCAACACAGCAGAAGAAGTTTTTGAAAAAGGGAAGGAAATAGTCCAAATCCTGCTGAAGGCCGGTTTTGCCATAAAACAAAGTAAGGTCAAGGGACCTGCACAGGAGATCCAGTTTTTAGGAATAAAATGGCAAGATGGACGTCGTCAGATCCCAATAGATGTGATCAACAAAATAACAGCCATGTCTCCACCAACTAGCAAAAAAGAAACACAAGCTTTCTTAGGCGTGGTGGGTTTTTGGAGAATGCACATTCCAAATTACAGTCTGATTGTAAACCCTCTCTATCAAGTGACCCGGAAGAAGAACGATTTCAAATGGGGCCCTGAGCAACGACAAGCTTTTGAACAAATTAAACGGGAGATAGTTCATGCAGTAGCCCTGGGGCCAGTCCGGGCAGGGCAAGATGTAAAAAATGTGCTCTATACCGCAGCCGGGGAGAATGGCCCTACCTGGAGCCTCTGGCAGAAAGCACCAGGGGAGACTCGAGGTCGACCCCTAGGGTTTTGGAGTCGGGGATACAGAGGATCCGAGGCCCGCTATACTCCAACTGAAAAAGAGATATTAGCAGCATATGAAGGGGTTCGAGCTGCTTCAGAAGTGATCGGCACTGAAGCACAGCTCCTCCTGGCACCCCGACTGCCGGTGCTGGGCTGGATGTTCAGAGGGAGGGTCCCCTGTACACATCATGCAACTGATGCTACATGGAGTAAGTGGGTCGCACTAATCACACAACGGGCTCGAATAGGAAACCCCAGTCGCCCAGGAATTCTGGAAGTGATCATGGATTGGCCAGAGGGCAAAGATTTTGGAATATTGCCAGAGGAGGAGGTAACGCGTGCTGAAGAGGCCCCAATGTATAATGAACTACCAGAAAATGAGAAGCAATATGCCCTGTTCACTGATGGGTCCTGTCGTCTTGTGGGAAAACATCGGAGGTGGAAAGCTGCTGTATGGAGTCCTATGCGACAAGTTGTAGAAACGGCTGAAGGAGAAGGTGAATCAAGCCAATTTGCAGAAGTAAAGGCCATCCAGCTGGCTTTAGACATTGCTGATCGAGAAAAGTGGCCAGTGCTCTATCTCTATACTGACTCATGGATGGTGGCAAATGCCCTGTGGGGGTGGTTGCAGCAATGGAAGCAGAGCAACTGGCAGCGCAGAGGCAAACCCATCTGGGCTGCCGCATTGTGGCAAGATATTGCTGCCCGGGTGGAGAACCTGGTTGTAAAAGTCCGTCACGTAGATGCTCACGTACCCAAGAGTCGGGCCACTGAAGAACATCAAAACAACCAGCAGGTGGATCAGGCTGCTAAGATTGAAGTGGCTCAGGTGGATCTGGACTGGCAACATAAGGGTGAATTATTTCTAGCTCGGTGGGCCCATGACACCTCAGGTCACCAAGGAAGAGATGCAACATACAGATGGGCTCGTGATCGAGGGGTGGACTTGACCATGGACACTATAGCCCAGGTTATCCATGAATGCGAAACATGTGCTGCAATCAAGCAAGCCAAACGGTTAAAGCCTTTTTGGTATGGAGGACGATGGTTGAAATATAAATATGGGGAGGCCTGGCAGATCGATTATATCACACTCCCACAAACCCGCCAAGGCAAGCGCCACGTGCTTACAATGGTGGAGGCAACCACCGGATGGCTGGAAACATATCCCGTGCCCCATGCCACTGCCCGGAACACTATCCTGGGCCTTGAAAAGCAAGTCCTATGGCGACATGGCACCCCAGAAAGAATTGAGTCAGACAATGGGACTCATTTCCGAAACAACCTCATAGACACCTGGGCCAAAGAGCACGGCATTGAGTGGGTGTATCACATCCCCTATCATGCACCAGCTTCTGGGAAAATTGAACGATACAATGGACTGTTAAAGACTACGCTGAGAGCAATGGGTGGTGGGACATTCAAACATTGGGATACGCATTTAGCAAAGGCCACCTGGTTAGTCAACACTCGGGGATCTGCCAATCGAGCAGGCCCTGCCCAGTCAGAACTTTTACGTACTGTAGATGGGAATAAAGTCCCTGTAGTGCACATAAAAAATATGCTGGGGAAGACAGTCTGGGTTATTCCTGCCTCAGGCAGAGGCAGACCCATCCGTGGGATTGCTTTTGCTCAAGGACCTGGGTGCACTTGGTGGATAATGCGGAAGGATGGGGAAGTCCGATGTGTGCCTCAAGGGGATTTGATTTTGGGTGAGAATAGCCAATGATCTGAATTATGTGATGTTAAGTACTAATTATAGTTATAATAGTTATACTAATAATACACAGATATACTAATAATACTAATAATATTATATGCCATACTAATGTTATTATAATAAGAATCACCCAGATTAATGAAGAATAACTTCAGTGAAACCAAGCAAAGCACAGTGATGATGGTACCAGAACTGACTTCAACCTGAAACAATCCAACACCACATACCATCTCCATTTTTCCTGCCCTGAAAGATTATTATGACAGATGGAGCCCGAAGTCATGGACTAAATGAACTCACCGAACATTTTAGAGGGATGGCCCACAGATGAAGGGAATGATATCTGTGTATGTGTGTATATATATATATAAAAGGGGGTGGTGATTAATGAAAATGTACTGGAAAATGTGAGACTTGAGCATGATGCAAATGGTATAGAATAAGGGGTGGATATTGTCCTGGTTTCGGCAGGGATAGAGTTAATTTCCTTTCTAGTAGCTGGTACAGTGTTTTGGATTTAGGATGAGAACAAAGTTGATAACACACCGGTGTTTTAGTTGTTGCTAGGTAATGCTTACACTAGCCAAGGACTTTTCAGCTTCCCATGCTCTACTGACTGAGGAGGCTGGAGGTGCACAAGAAGCTGGGAGGGGGCACAGCCAAACTGGCCAAAGGGACATTCCATACCATGTGACGTCATGCTCAGTACATAAACTGGGAAAAGCTGGCCGGGGGGGCCGCTGCTCGGGGACTGGCTGGGCATCGGTCAGCGGGTGGTGAGCAATTGTGCTGTGCATCACTTGTTTTGTGTATTATTATTATTATTATCATATTATTATTATCATTTTATTTCAATTATTAAACTGTTTTTATCTCAACCCACGAGTCTTTCTAACTTGTGCTCTTCCAATTCTCTCCCCCATCCCACCGGGTGGGGGGGAGTGAGCGAGCGGCTGTGTGGTGCTTAATTGCTGACTGAGATTAAACCACGACAGCAAGACAGGCATTGCCAGAAAAGCCATAATGAGAAAGGTGAACTAAGAGCAGAAATAAGGAAAAATCTTACTACATGAAACATTAGAGTAAATGCATAGAGTTGTCCATGCATGATTTTTGAGTTACTCAAAGAGAGCACATCTTTCTAAAGGGAGGTCAGAGTGGGCTGGGAGAGGGATGATTTTATTAATGCAGTGTTTCCTGTAAAGATAAAATGCAGGTTAACAGTGAAATGTAATATACTGTAGTCCAGAATTCCGCAGCAGCCTAGCACAAGTTTGCTGTTTTTTTTTTTTCTATGTCCTCTTTCACATCCCTAGGAGTTTAGGCCAGGATCTAAAAATTCCTTTCATAACTGTTCCGTCTGCACACTTCGACTAATCAAACCCATAAAGTTTGGGCAGGTTATGGTTCCTGTCAATACAAACAATCCAAAATGTTTGGGCAAAAGCGTCCAGTCCATAAGCACTGAGTAAAAATAGCCATGACTTTGAGTTTTGGCCTCCTGAAGCATTGTTGCAGTAGCACTCTCCTAAATCAACATCAGTGACAAAAGTTGCAGAACATCAGCCTATCTTCAGCGTTCAGCTTCTGTTCCTAGTGTTTTGGAAGGAGGTGGAGATCAGCTTTCTTGGGTCACTGTTTATTCTTTGAAATAGCATGACTAGCACTTAGCGGATTAAGTAGATGCTATGAAGTACTCCGTAAATTGCTGTTAACTGTCATAGATGAAAAGCTGCTCTCCAGTTATGCAAGGATACAGTGTCGAAGCAAGGGGTTCTAGTGGTAGGACCAAGGGAAGGCGAGTGGCTGAGAGCCGTCAGCAACAAGGCTGTGACATTTAGTGCTCAGTCTGTATGGACTGGGGAAGAAGAGAGAGGAACCAAGTACTAATCCAGGCAAGACAGACCCCGCTGTCAGAAAGAGGGTGCCTGGCGATAGAGCTTTCTTCAGAGAGCTTTTTAACTCTCACCTCTATCAAAATGACCTCAGTACAGCTCTGCAGCTTTCCATCCCTGTACGCTTCAAAGAATTGAAGTCCTTTCTGTGCTTAGACTAAAGCAACCCCACTTCAGTAAAATAAGATACAATTGTGACAGATTGAGTTCTGGATTGTTACTTCAATCCTTTTGCTAAAACACCGATAATTTACAGAGCAGCATTAACAGTAAGGTTTTTTCTTTCTTAAACTTTAGTAAAATCAGCCCTCCAAAAGGAAGACTATGTCTTCTAACTCTTGAAATAAATCCATTGCATTGCAAGGACACTTAACTAAGTAATTGATATATTTTATTTTATTTTTTAAAAAAGACTCCTGTGTTCTATGTTATGAAACACTGAGAAAGATTTTAAAAATTGCTCTCTAAAATATGCTTTACACACATTCTGCAAGAATCTGCACCCTCAGATCTATAAAGACATGCTGTTCTTAGGCATAAAAGCAAAATTCCTTTGCCAGTCTATAAAGTTTTAAGCAGAAATCCATTTTAACTACTACATTTATTTCAGAAAAATATGAAATTAAAAACAAAACTCAGGATGCATGAGGTCACATTAAACAGCAAAAACATTAAATTCCAAACTAGTGAGCTTGAAGCATCAAATTTTGCAAAGTTCTAGTTAAAAAAAGTAGAAAGAGAATCAGGATGTTTTTTTAAAAAAAAAGAACAGCGTTTCTTTGTTCCATAATATCTAAAATGCTTTAACTAATGCCTAAGCTAAAATGAAGGCATTTTCTCCCCTATCTAGGGTGCATAGTAAATATCGAGCTAGATGGAGTGCCTGTTTTTTCTTAAATTGAAGCTAAAACTGCAGAGCTTCATTCTTTTCCTGGATGAATAGTGCTTTTGTAGCAGATAACTTTGCATGTGGCCAGGGGCCACAAAGTAGCACTTTTAGGCAGCTTTCTAGTTTTAACTTTGGAGCCACATCTTTGATTCTGGCTTATGAAATGGATTTACAAACAAGCAACAATGACAAAAGTCTACCTTGAAAGTCTGCTTCCAGCAGGCAAGAAACTGCGTTCTAGAAATGCGTTGTCTATGTAGGGGTTTGCACAAGTGTGAGGCCACAGGGCTGGTAACGCTCCAGTGCGGGAAGGACTGAACAGGAGAGGTGCCTGCATGAGAGGTTGGTTCATGTGCTTTGCCTGTTTTGGGTAAAAATGGAGACATTTTAAAGATACGGTTTTGATTTTAAACAAATGATTTAATACATTTATAGATCCACGAACATCACTTTTTCTCTGAAAGAAAAAAAGTATCTGAAATATGTTAAAAATTAACATAATGAAGAATGAAAGGTTGTTTTCATTACTACAGGATATTTGTTCTTGGAATTAATAGACAAAAGAATTGTGATTCTTGGAAATTAAACATATGGCAGTAAAGTGATAGTTATCAAAATCTAGAATTTTGATTTTTGGGTCGCATTAAAGGCTGATAGTATCATCTACAGTGCCTTACTTCAGGGGATGTTCAGGGAGGCCGGTATATCCCGCATTAGTTCTTTAAATATTAACCTGACCCATGTTGGATGACAAATGCCTGTTGCTGATTACATGTAACAAAAAAGCTGTCACTTCTTTTTAATTTTGAATCTGCATATAAACCCATTTAAAAGCCCCAAATATATCCTAATATCTCTTTTGATATGGATTTTTTTTTGTCTTAGTCTTAGACTCTTTACAAGTTAGAATAGTCACTTATTTAAAAGCTTGATGGCAAAATCAAGTGATTCAAAATACATAAACTTAATTAGGAAAATATTTTATTTACTTTGGGATCAGGATTAAGATTATAATATAATGCTTTTTACTGATCATATGTGGTGGGAAGAGAAGCCCAGAGAAGAATAACATTTTTTCCACAAAATTAATTAGTAGTTTTACGAGCTGTTGTACCGGAACAATATATTGGACACAGATAGATCAGCTAGAAAGCAGCTTAAGAGACCCTATAACCTCACTTTTTCCTGCTCCCTGGTAGGTATATAAGTCTCCATATATAAAATCAGTGGGATTCTATACAGGCATAGCAATCTGTTCAGAATTTCTTGACAAATAGAAGAAACCCTGCCAACCCTATGTTCTAAGCCAAAGTATGTTGCTTATTTCTGCATTTAACATGGACCAAACCTTGCACCAAAGCTGAAGAAAAATATTTTCATTTCATATGTTTGTACTAAAAATGTTATGTGTAGATTATTTAGGAGAAAAATGATTTTGACTCGTTCTCTCCCTCAAAGATTTGGAGTAATATATGCTGTATTACATTATAAACCAAGCATCTGTTAATACCAGAAAAAAATCTTTCTTAACAGTCACTTGAATGGTGGAGTGGTGGTTGCTGAACTGTTCATTTGAAAACTCACTGAGTTGCACAGTAATCACAGAATCTCCAGTTTTATTATCCTTTATGCCACTGAGAAATGCCTGCTGTTTTGTTGTTCTGTTTTCATTTTCATCATGTTCCAAACCAGAAATGTATCACTGTCTAAAAATGTGTTGGTAGGTAACAGAGAAAGGCAAATGAAAGGTCAAACCTCTTGCAAACTGGTAAAACCACATAACTTAAATTTAAATAGAAACCACATTATACGACCAGAGATAAACAACTTATGGATTGTAGTATAATTTATAAAATAAAGAACATTATCATTAAGGGCGCCTGGGACTGTAGCACTGATGAATAAGGCAAAATTCCCATTGACTTGCCTTTAGATGTGTGCTGGGCTCTTGTTTGGTTGAGGTAAGGGCATTTGTTTGGATTTTCTCTGCTGCATCTAATACCTCTTTTATTTTTTCCCACTCTTCACAAAAACTCGTGTACAAAACAAAAACTCCTCAGTGGGAGACATGCCTACATAATGATTTTATCTTGCTAATATTGCCATTATTCCCTCAAATAGATCTTTCAATTTTCCCACCTACCATTTGCTTTGTATTTGCTCACAAAACAACTTAGTGTATTGTGTGCACTTACGTACACACAGGAAAGTTAGTAGAATGCTAAAGAAAGTGCTGACACCGCGCTCTGTTTTCTCAGACTTGTAACTTTACCTCCAAAGGACTCTAAAGGGGTTGCTGCAGGATCCTTTCAAAGTCTCGTTCTGCCCCCATTCCTTGGTTGACGACGATAGCTTCAGAGATGTTACCACAATACCAGAAGTGGCGGGAGGGATGCAGAGGCCATACCAGAGGTTGTGCAGGTGATCTTTGTCACATGGTAGACAGGAGCTCAGATCATATCCCCATCTATAAACACAGGGCTTGAGATTGTGCAGCCTCAATAGCTCTGAGAGTTGAATCTTCACCCCCTTTTTGGAGTACTCTCAAGGTTTAAGTTAATGAGGCCATGGCAGCTGCTGGCCATACATGCTAACCCACACATATACCAGAAGAGATCTGCCTTCAGCCCCACTGTTCCTCTCACATGAAGAAAGCAGGGCCTTGAACATCTGGTTACACATTCAAATAAAAGACTGTACTTGACTATTACAGTACCAGTGCTGCCCAAACTGCTTCTGTCCAACTCTCCTGTAGAAAGGGAGGCAGATCAGCAGGGTCTGTAATGTGCACGTTGCTGGCTGAGCCTGGTGTACATAGCCTGATCTCTCACACAAATAAGCATTTGCTTCCAAAGAAGTCCAGGCAGGCAGAAATCAAACACTGGAGCTGAGTGCAACATTTTGAAAATCACAATGAACTTGTATTATATACTTTTTTTAAAGGTGTGCTACCTCCATATAACCTTGGCTATTGCGAAGAACCAAATCAAATACTGAAACAATATCCACTACCAATTCATGTAGGAAAAGGTTTCTAAAGTTTTCTTGAGGCCTTTTTTAGAACGTTGTAGTGCTTCAGATGAGACATCGTCTACTTTCAAATGTTACTGTAATTATTTTAAGGAATTTTGAAAACCATTGGTCGAGAAGAGTATAAAAAACACAGTTGCAGAAATAATCTGGTCTGGGACTGAAGTGGAAAGATGTATAGCCCCTGTTGCTGATGTATATGCAGAAATAACATGACGAAAAGTGATAGGCATCATCATGCTTTTGCTTTAATTTGGAAAACCCATGTAAAGAATAAACTGTAGGAGACTGAAAGTAAAATCCTATTAATGCATGAGTCACTGCTGCTGGGATTTGAGGACCTCTGGAATGCAATTTACTATGAACAGAACAGTTGCAAGAAAATGGCAGAGAAGGGCCTCACTGAAGAGCTCTGCTGACATAGCTCAGCCCCGCTGTAGTCGGTATTTCAGAATATGAGCTATACTTTACCATCTGTCTTCTGGGCCACGATCATCTCTCTTCATACCGTCAGCAAACATAAAGAGGCAAGACACTCAGGAGATGCTGCACGCTACAGCTTCCCTTGTTCTTTGTATGTGCTGCTTGGAGTTGAGTCCTTTTTGAGACTGTGGCAACTGCCACCTAATGTGACAGCAATGGCTTTATGGTGGTTCTGTGACTTACTGAAATGGCCAGCTCTCAGCCTGTGAACCAAAGTAGAAAGTAACAGTACTTGTCCTCTTCGAGGTGGGACAGATCCTTGCCTTTACCAAAGTGTATGATACAAAAGTAAAATTAAGTGTAAAACTCCATTGAAATCAATAACGAAACTCAGTGAAACCAATGTTTCACTGCAGATACTTAACTAGACAGTTCTTCTTCGTCGTTGCCTGGGCGCTGCACATGGACTGTGTTGCCATTTGCCTGTATAGCAAGTGTTCTGGGAATCTTTTTTTTAGCTACTTAGAGTTGCTGCAAGAGTCTTGGTTCTCTTGCGACATAAATGCAACCTGATATTAAAAAATCCAAAAGAAGCTGATATATAACCTGTGCCTTTTTACCAAGGGTAAGAAAAGATTAATTTAATGAACAAGGAATTGGTAGCAATAGTATACTGGTATTCTTAAAAAATATACAATATATATAAAAATTGCATCTGAAAAGCCTATCCTTTATGAATATAAGGAGAAAAAACTGTTTTAGCATAAGTAAAATCCTCAGAGAGAAGAAACCGTATGTTACTGACCTTGCAAAATATAAATTTTTGGTCACTTATATGCTTCATTCCATTAATACTGTCCTCATACAGACTGTAAGGAGGCTGGGATACTTACATTCAAGAATCTACTTCAGGTTTCTATTCAACTGAGTTAAGTATCCAGCAGAAGGGGACACCACCATGAAGAGCCCACCCAGACTGTTATTGTGTGGTAAAAAGAAGGCACACAGATGAGGAATGAAATTCTGTATAGAAGTTTTCTATAAGTTACAGACGCTATTGCTTCCATAAAGAACTGAGCACTTGTGCAAGGAAGAGAACAACATCTTCACAGTGCAAACGTGCTTAACACAAGTGTGAAGCTATGGAGTAGGGTAGCTTAAAAGATCAAATTGAAAACTAGCGGATATAGAATGTCTCTCAACAGAGATGTAATGACAGGAAAGAAAAATGCAGCTATATCCAGGAAACACATTTATCAACAGGCTTTGCAAAAGTATTTGGGATTTCTAGTAAACCATAACAAACACTGCAGAAATCCTGTTTTTAGCTGTGGGTGCCGAACAGCTTCTTTGCAAAAACTCAAGTGTATTTAAAGCTATGGGGAGACAGGACGGTAACAGGACAATGATGACAGAACTGTGGATGCCTCCACCTGTACGACTTGAGAGTGAGCTGTAAGGCAGCCTGTATGACAGATCTCTAGACAGAAAATCATCAGCTCTTAAGCAGAGGGTCATTCCTGGTACAGGTTGGCAGTCAACGGGAGGAAGTGTACTGTCTTCTCCACTGAACTCCCAACCGTCCTTTCAAAATTCTCCAACTAGGTAGGCCTTTGTCTGGGAACCTCTGGGTTGGCTTCTCCAAAATGTATTCACTGATCCATTGGGCACTGTGCACTTTTCATTTTAAACTAACATTAAAGTGTGCATCAGAGCTCTGTTTCCCATAATCTATGGGAAAAATGATGGGGTGGGAACTTTGCATTTACTGAGTTTATTCAACACTGCATAGTGCCTTAGCAATGCGCAGCTTTTGTGCATGGATGTAATTATACCCTGTACTCTAGCTATGGGTGTCTATTTGCATCACTGCAGAGTTAGCGTATAGTAATAGGGATGTATGACACTTATAAAAGACTAATGCCTTCATCCAGGTTGGTGGCAGACAGAACTAGGCAGCAGGAATGCGCACCTGGCATAGCGGGGACAAGGCTGTGTTGCTATTCTTTGCTACCATGAATTGGAGATGGTGAGAAATTTTTCTGAGGTGTAATAAAATGTCTTTGATGACAGAAGCCAGTTCTTCAAGAAAAAAACCTTTGCTCACAGGAAAGCACTGGTCTAACTGAAACTTCCCATGGGAACTTGCATTTCAGCTCCACCATGGACACAATAATGCAACTACTTAATACTGCCAGGCTAGTTAAGGTGCTGGATCAAGCAGATTAATACTGTCTCCTGACTCTTCCGTATTCCAGATGAGGGTTCTGACCTACAGTCTAGTTGCTTTTGCGGGATGTGTGAGGGTCTTTTACTTAGTTCTTAAAAAAAAAAAAACAAAACCCAAAAAACAAACAAACAAAAACCCCCCATTGCTTTAAAAAGTTTTCTCACAGTATGTGGAAGAGGGCATTCACATGTGTGGGAAGATCCAGCTTCTGACTACCTGTGCAGACAGTGCACACGCTGCCTTCTTAGTTTAGTTTCAGCAATTGCCTGGCTTCTTAGATCCTCCTCAGCAGCAAATAAGGCATATCAGCCTCTGACACCCTTTAGATGAAACAAGGAAAGGTTTTCATTTTCCCAAAGTGAGAAGAATAACTCTTAAGAGCAGAGAAAATGGAGATGGAAAAATCCTGAAAAGAAAACATTTAGATAACCGAACAACCATGCCCACTCTTCTGATTCATTTTCCTAGCTCTATCCACAAACACATATTTTGTTCCCTGTGACTGCCCCAGAAAGGGTTTTCCTATTCACTATGACATTTCTTCTATTTCACATGGGAACGAGCACAGCCTCTTCTGCAATTTCCAAACATGTATTATGAACAGAAGTATATTGTAGGGGAAACTAACCTTGCTAACCTATGCAAATATCAGAGAAGAGTGTGAGTATTATATTAGAAAGGGTAAAAACGGGTTAGTAATATGAAGAAGTAGAAAAAACAGAAAAAGGATGTTCCCACTGCTTTTTAAATCTGTCTTTAAATTATTTACTTGGCACTTTGACAGCTCACAATTTAAATTTTTTCATTCATCTTAATATTTAATCACAATTTTAATTATATTAGTAACTTGAGGCTACTTCTTAACTCAGAAATAGCTTCATCTTCTATTAATAAACAGCATGTATCCTTGGCTTTGACACTTACTTGCTGTGAGTGTTTTGGCTTTGGTAGAACATGCAGTCCAGGACACCGTTATTGCCTCTTAAATCTCAAATCATCTCAAGTTATCAGTACAGTGTTTCACCCTGATGATGATAACTTGGCATAAAAACGTTTGATTTTCACTGTGGTTCTTAGTGCTATTGTTGCTAAAAATACAAGAAATCAGAGAACAAGTTCTTAAAAAAAAATCTTATTCTAAAAGACATTCTTCCAGATGATTTTTCTTCTCCTTCACCTGGAGAAGGGACATCCTGGTACCTGAGAGCTGTGGGTTGGAAGAAGAGAATCATAGAATCATAGAATCAAGGTTGGAAAACACCTCTAAGATCATTGAGTCCAACTGTCAACCCAACACCACCATGCCCACTAAACCATGTCCCTAAGCGCCTCATCTACACGTCTTTTAAATACCTCCAGGGATGGGGACTCAACCACTTCCCTGGGCAGCCTGTTCCAATGTTTCACCACTCTTTCAGTAAAGAAATTTTTCCTTACATCCAATCTAAACCTCCCCTGGCGCAACCTGAGGCCATTTCCTCTCGTCCTATCGCTAGTTACTTGGGAGAAGAGACCAACACCCACCTCGCTACAACCTCCTTTCAGGTAGTTGTAGAGAGCGATGAGGTCTCCCCTCAGCCTCCTTTTCTCCAGGCTAAACAACCCCAGTTCCCTCAGCCGCTCCTCATAAGACTTGTTCTCCAGACCCCTCACCAGCCTCGTTGCCCTTCTCTGGACATGCTCCAGCACCTCAACGTCCTTCTTGTAGTGAGGGGCCCAAAACTGAACACAGTATTTGAGGTGCGGCCTCACCAGGGCCGAGTACAGGGGCACCATCACTTCCCTACTCCTGCTGGCCACACTAGTTCTGATACAGGCCAGGATGCCATTGGCCTTCTTGGCCGCCTGGGCACACTGCCGGCTCATGTTCAGCCGGCTGTTGACCAGCACCCCCAGGTCCTTTTCCGCCAGGCAGCTTTCCAGCCCCTCTTCCCCAAGCCTGTAGCGCTGCATGGGGTTGTTGTGGCCGAAGTGCAGGACCCGGCACTTGGCCTTGTTGAACCTCATACAGTTGGCCTTGGCCCATCGATCCAGCCTGTCCAGGTCCCTCTGCAGAGCCTTCCTACCGTCGAGCAGATCAACACTCCCGCCCAACTTGGTGTCATCTGCAAACTTACTGAGGGTGCACTTGATCTCCTCATCCAGATCATCGATAAAGATATTGAACAAGACTGGCTCCAAAACTGAGCCCTGGGGAACACCGCTCGTGACCGGCCGCCAACTGGATGTAACTCCATTCACCACAACTCTCTGGGCCCGGCCGTCCAGCCAGTTTTTGACCCAGCGCAGAGTCCACCTGTCTAAGCCATGAGCCGCCAGCTTCTCTAGGAGAATGCTGTGGGAGACGGTGTCAAAGGCCTTGCTGAAGTCCAGGTAGACCACATCCACAGCCTTTCCCTCATCCACTAGGCGGGTCACCTGGTCATAGAAGGAGATCAGGTTGGTCAAGCAGTACCTGCCTCTCATGAATCCGTGCTGGCTGGGCCTGATCCCCTGGTTGTCCCGCACATGCCTTGTGAGCGCCCTCAAGATGAACCGCTCCATCATCTTCCCCGGCACTGAGGTCAGGCTGACAGGCCTGTAGTTCCCTGGATTCTCCTTCCGGCCCTTCTTGTAGATAGGCATCACATTGGCAAGCCTCCAGTCGTCCGGGACCTCCCGCATTAACCAGGACTGCTGATAAATGATGGAAAGTGGCTTGGCGAGCTCCTCCGCCAGCTCCCTCAGCACTCTCGGGTGGATCCCATCCGGCCCCATAGACTTGTGAGCATCCAGGTGGCATAGCAGGTCATTAACTGCTTCCTCTTGGATTATGGGGGGTTTATCCTGCTCACCGTTCCTGTCTTCCAGCTCAGGGGGCTGAATACCTTGAGGATAACTGGTCTGACTATTAAAGACTGAGGCAAAGAAAGTATTAAGTACCTCAGCCCTTTCCTCATCCTTGGTGACAATGTTCCCCCGTGCATCCAATAAAGGATGGAGATTCTCCTTGGCTCTCTTCTTGTCATTAATGTATTTGTAAAAACATTTTTTGTTGTCCCTAACGACAGCGGCCAGATTGCGTTCTAGCTGGGCTTTTGCCTTTCTCATTTCTTCTCTGCACGACCTAACGAGATCCCTGTACTCTTCTTGAGTCACCTGCCCCTTCTTCCACAAGCGGTAAACTCTCCTTTTTTTCCTGAGTCCCAGCAAAAGCTCCCCGTTCAGCCAGGCTGGTTGTTTCCCCCCCTCGTTCTTCTTACAGCGTACAGGGACAGCCTGCTCCTGTGCCTTTAAGACTTCCTTCTTGAAGAATGTCCAGTCTTCCTGGACCCCTTTGCCCTTCAGGACTGTCTCCCATGGGACTCTCTCAACCAGCGTCCTGAACAGGCCAAAGTCCGCCCTCCGGAAGTCCACAGTTGCGGTTTTGCTGGCCCCCCTCCTCACTTCACTGAGGATCGAGAATTCTATCATTTCGTGGTCGCTAAGCCCAAGACGGCCTCCGACCACCACATCTCCCACCAGTCCTTCTCTGTTTGTAAACAGCAGGTCGAGCGAGGCACCTCCCCTGGTAGGCTCACTTACCAGCCGTGTCAGGAAGTTGTCTTCCACACACTCCAGGAACCTCCTAGACTGCTTCCTCTCTGCCATGTTGTATTTCCAGCAGACATCTGGGAAGTTGATGTCCCCCATGAGAACAAGGGCTAGTGATTGTGAGACTTCTGCCAGCCGCTTGTAGAATGCTTCATCCGCCCCTTCATCCCGGTTGGGTGGTCTATAACAGACTCCCAGCAGGATATCTGCCTTGTTGGCCTTCCCCCTCATCCTTACGCATAAACACTCAACCTTATCATCATCACAATCGTTGAGCTCTAGACAATTGAAACACTCCCTAACATACAGAGCCACCCCACCGCCTCTCCTTCCTCACCTGTCCCTTCTGAAGAGTTTATAGCCATCCATTGCAGCACTCCAATTGTGAGAGTCACCCCACCATGTCTCTGTGATGGCGACTAAGTCATAGCTAATAGAATGTTATATCTCAGTGTGTGTGACTGAAAAGGTTTGGGATGAAGGTCTGGAGTTTATTGAGCTGCATGCCAAATGAACTCCCATGCTGGGGTTACAGCACTCATGTGGCAGTGGGCTGCATTGGTTTGGAGACTGCTAGGAGACATGAGTCAATGGGCATGACTTCGTCTGGGATGCAGAGGCCATCCAGCCCAAATCCACAAGGGAACAGTGAAAGATCTGGGACTTGCTGAGCTATCCACTCTCCCCACAGCTCTCTGAAGTCTATGGCGCTCTGTGAAGACTGGAGAATGTGGCTTATGGGGTCAGGAAGACCGACCATCTCTCCGCTGAGCCTCTGAGACCAATCTCCTGTTTTTGCAGGCAGCATGTCAGATAAATCTTTTTTATAAATTGACCAGCCTCTATTTTACAACGTTTTTGTTCTCATCCTCCCTATTGAGAGTTTGTTCCAGAAGCTGATTCTTCTCACGCTTTTTGTGATTTCCAGCCAAAATTTATTCACAGAATGCTTTTGTTTTTGTGCCAACATGGTCCATTAGCTCAAAAAAGTCTTTTTGATTGTTCTACACACAGCAATCAGATGTCTTCTCAGCCTTCATTTTGCCAGAATAAGTGAGCTAAGCTCTTCCAGTTTCCTCTGACACAACCCGTCTAGAAGTCTTTTCTGCCCCTCTTTAGGTTAATTTTTGTGGAGCACCGATGACTAGAACTAAGTGCACTTTTCCCACTGATGTTTCACTGGGGCCCGTGGGTTAGCATGCAGCACTTGCTGGCCAAACCCGACCTCCTATGTATTGTTACTACTAGCAAAAATAATCAGTATAAACAAGATGGTCTATTTAACAGGACTTCTAATAAATTTGATTAAAACAGACTAGAAGGGCCCAGCTTATTATGTGGCACTTCTCTGTATTCATACAGTGATAACACCAGGATCAGGAACCAAAATGCACTGGCCCACATAGGTAGTGCTGTTTGTAGGTGGGTCTGAAGGAATCGGTACCCCAAACGTGTGATGTTTGGTGGCTTTCTGCTCAGGGGCTGGCCACTTTGGGTTCCTTTCAGAACGTGCTAACTCTCCCCATTCACTTATAGTAGACCGACTGCTCATAAGAATCTCCTTCCTATGGCCACAAAGCTTATTTTAGACTCAGGTTGAAGCAAGGGTTTAAAGATAATTGGACCCTGAATAGCCTTAGGCAGAAGTGTAACATTCCCTGTGCAACGTATTGCTTTGAACCAGAACAGATCAACAGCAAGAGGAAGAAGAAGAGAAGCATCAACTTCCCTCCCTCACAAGCTCCAGTGTTAAATATACCTGATATATATTTGTCAGTTTACCTGTTACAATTAGAAAGATTCATCACAGTTACAAGATCCAACCTGGGCACTTGCATTAATTACCACCAAGAGTGGTATCTGAAGAAGAGACAGAAAAAGAAACGTATTCAGCGTCAGAAAAGTAGAAGAAAATGTGAGGGATGAAGGACCTGGAATAGCAGCTAAGGACTACAGCTATTGCATCTGGGGTTCTCAAGAAATGCATCAGGCAGAGGGATTAAAGGAGAATTTTGTCTCTTCAAAAAGAAAAGATTCTAAAGAGAAAGGTAGGTGAAAACTAGCCACTTTTTTTCCAGTAACCTCAGGCCAGAGGCAGTGGATATAATTTAATAACCTACAATTAAAGAAGAGCAGTCTAATTACCAGTTTGCGCTAAAAAAAAGTCGAGAGAGTCACACTCTCTGAAAGAATTAAATTCTGAGAGGATTAATTGCATGTGAAATACCCAAAAGAGAAACTTATTCAACATTTGTAAAAAAACCCATGCTTTTTTCCCTGTTTATGGGATCCTACTTTTGAGATCAGATTGCAGTAGAGACACCAAAACTGAGAGACAAACATCGTATGAGATTCTGACTTACATTTAAAAGCAGCTGTGTTAGTTTGCCAGGCTGCAGAACACTCTTGGGTGAGAATGCAAGTTTTAGAAAGAAAAGAGGTGATGGCACAGTAGATTGGGCTGACAAACAAGTCTTATTAAAAAAAAAATGGATTGTCAAAGTGAAAAAAAAAACTTCAACAGTTCAATTCTCATGTGGAGTGAATTTGCAAGAAGTAATGTGAAAGTTTACGCTTGAAGGAAAAAATGGGGAACTAAACAATGCCTGGCCTTCGACAGAGCTACTATTTTGGCAAGAAACAAAACTATCTGTGGGAAGCTGTACCTAAAAGGAAATTAAGTATAAGTATTCTGCACAGTGAAGAAGATTGTTCTGTGGAAATTGCTCAGATAGAGAGCTATTTCAGATGACTGAACTGCCCCCTTGAACATGAGTGGAATTGTTGTTGCTTATAAATTGGATATTGATACCCAGGTCAATATGAAATCTGAAGTCAATTTGAATACAAACAAAAAAGCCCAGGTTGTGCAGTGGCAAACTCAGTTCTGTAATAGCTGTATCCAAACTAAATGTAATTGCAAAGCAGTCTCTTGAAAACATAGAATTTTACTTATTATTAAGGGAGACAGAAGCTGGAAATGCGTGTGGTACTTCATCTCACAGGGAGAATGTATAAGCTAGAAGGCCAGAAGCACTTGGAGGTAGAAAGAAAAACAGATTAAAAAACCCCAAACTAAATTAAGATATAGACAGCAAAGAAACAAAATGTAAGGCAAATTTCACAAAGAAAAAAGAAAATTAAAATAGTCATTACAGTTGTAAAAGAACACTAAGGAAAATGTAGAACAAAGATCAGAAGTTGTTAAACATACGTGCATGATTAAAGAAACCTTCTATCCGTTATCATGATATCCATTATATGTTTTGCAGATTTTAGAAATAGGTGTCCATTACAAAGTTCTCTCAGCACACGTTTACAACTGAGTACACAAAGAGCTAAACCTCAACCTGTTAAAAATTTCTTGTCCACAGAGAACTCCCTATGTAATGTTGTCAAGTCACTATTTTTTAGGTCCCTTTGACAAAAATGGACATAACAGCACTTTTCCACCTCAAAGAATTAATGAAATAAAGAGCACTTCACAATGTTTAACATACATATGCTATTGTAATAAGGCCAATACACACATCTTACTTAGCTAGACTTAGCAGTCTGTACTGGGGAGAAAATTTATGGTAAGGACTAAAGGAATAAGCCACTTTGAATAATTGGCACGCCCTCCATTCTAAATTAACGGGTGACTGTGTTTTGGCTTGGTTCATACGCTGATTTTGAGTATGACGGGTAAGTGGGTTTCTATCATAGTTCCACTTTGTCCAAAACCAAGCTCCGCACACTTTTTTTCAGATACGCTTTTTTTAGTGTTTGCCTTTTATGCTTTCCTGCAGTTAGTATTTTCAGAGAGCTGTGCTCTCTGAACGCCCATGGAAACTTCCTAAGCAGGTAGGCTACTTCTGTGTCACGGGATGTGGGAGTCCTTCCCATTTCCCTGGGCTCAGAAGCAGATGCAGGCTGAATGCCACTGCTGTAGTGGGGCAAGACCCAGGCATGCAACATTCCCTTGTCCCCATACCTCTCAGAGCCAGTTCCCATGCCAAAGAAAGCTCAAGCCCAGAGCCTGAGCATGAGCCATGGCATGTTGTAGTCAGGCGTTGGTCTGAACGCTCTGTGGAGCAGGACCCTGGGGCGTGCCAAGGCATGCATGGGAACGTAACGTAGACACAGCCATAGAGGTGAGAACTGAAAGCCTGTAAGTTTTTAGGCTTCCTTTGAAGTCGATGGGAATTTGCCTGAATCAGGTATGCATAAAAATGGAATAAAAGTGTTCAGTTTTGGCCTGTTAGGACATGGATGCCAATAGTAAATGCTTTATTGCCGAAATCGTAAGCAGCTAAATATTTGGGGATTAAGAATACTCCACCCAATGGCTTGCTGGTTAAAGCATTCACAGGGAGGTAGAAGATGTGAGCCCAGATCTCCTCTCCTGTCTCTTGGGTGGATGCTTCAGCTACTGAGCTGCACCGAGTGGTGCCTTTTAGCTCTTTGTTCTCTCCCTTTCCTTCCTCCCTTCCCACTTTTTACTCCGTCCTTGTCAAGTACTTTAAAAAGCCCACCAAAACAACATCTGGAATCTGAACTGCAGACAGATCCTCCCTTGAAAGATTTAAATCCCAGAGCTCAACAGGGTTTAGTACACTTCTTTTTCCGTAGTGTTGCCCCGTGGCTAGTTGACAGCAGTTCCTGGAAGACCGTTGTGAGTTCCTCTCGTGGGTGACTGACTTTATGTTATATAGGGAACTCAGGTTATAACTTTGGTCTGCATCAGCTGTGTTTGAAAGGTGACTAAAGCTAGATGCATCAGCGCAAAGCATGGTGACTTTTCAATCACTGTGTTGACTAAGCCCAAAGCCCATAAGAGCTGAGGTGACATCACAAGAGATAATGACCAAAGCTTGGCAGGCTTTATTTACAGTGATGTAATCTAAGACAGTGGGATCGCTCCAATATGCAGTAACTGAGGAGACGTGAACCTGGACTGGAAGAAAGACTGGGTCACCTGCCCTCATCCTCTGTTATTGCAGGCAGCTAGACCATGTAGTTCCTTTCACAAACTGGTGACTCTCCAGCCTCCAGCTTGACGTTATAAATTCTGTAGCATTAAATGAATATGAGTCTAGGGAACATAAAGGTACAGACTTTACTACTGCAGCATCTTGTACGTCAGTATGTTTGTAGTAAGGGCCCTTAGGGAACATTTATGGTAAGACAGGGAGCCCCATGCTGCAGGTCAGGAATTCACACATTTGAATGCCAGTAGTCTGTTCAGTTAAGTGATAACTCTATCTTTGCTGCATTATAGGAGCGTATAAACAAGTTCATTAAGCTACTGGTATTTATTTCATTATTATAAACTGCTTGTATTATACTAATATAATTTTTTAATATTATAGTAATGATTAGAGCTTATAGCTAGCGTATACATGCAGTATGTGTAGATAATACAGATGTATACCTATCTAAAATGTGCAAGTGGTATATTGAAGGATGCGCTGCTGTTAGTTCATCAGTAATTGTTATATATGGCTTTAATGTTATTTACCTTAAGAGAAACATGGCTAGGTGTGACACTTTAAATCTAAGCTGTATTTTTCCATATACAGCTTTCTGTTCAATATTCTACACAGCACCTATTGTGCGTATGTTCTTCCCTAAGTGGTCATTTTGAATGGCTAGTAGTTCAGCAGTTATTGACGGGTTGCTTTCTTGTCTAAAAATAGAGGAATGTGTAGATCCATGTACACAGCGGGTATTCAAGTAATAAAGAAAGTGATTGATGATAAAAAGCTTTCTTTCTACTCTTCTGTCATCAACAACCTATTGGGATCAAGAGAACACTGGAATAGAAATTAATCTTCCTTGAGTTATTCTAAACAGTCAACTGATGGGAGATTTCTTTGATCTCATTCAGTTGAAATTGATTAATTCTGTTAATTACTCTGTTTGAACTGAGCAGGAATTTTCTGCGTGTTGCAGCATCCTTGATGATTTGTCTTCTTGCATGCCAAACAAGTAAACTTGGTAAAGAATTTGAAGGGAGGTGGTGTCAGTGTAGTGTTTGCTGACTAAGATTGATGATGACTATCAGTGATAAATGTCTGTAGAAGTGATCAGATGTAATTTGTTTCTGTACTTGGATTTTTCATTGAAACTGTCATTGGTTAAAATGCATAAACAGTCCTTGGAGCAGGAACTCATGTCTTCCTCTGCCAAGTGAATACATAATCACTACGCTAGGAATGTTTTCTCTCTTTCTCCCTCTGTCCTTTTCCCACCTCATGAATCCTGAATTCTACAGGAAAAACTGGGATTACATTACAGTTCTTTAATGCCTGCTGGATTACGGGATTGTCATAAATCTAGGGAGGTCCCTTGACTCTCATGCCATCTCCTTAATACCCTGATGCCTGCTGAGTAGGTTCTGATTAACATTGATAGTGGGGGACTAACCTCCTACCTGGAGTCTGTTTTTTCCAGTAAGCAGATTGAATCTTACAAGCTAGAGGAGACACTTGGGGTGCTTGGGACTGTAAGAATAGGCTGACATACACTGAAGGATTTGCCACATACTGAGGAGATCGCTGCTTAAGGTTTGTCAGCCTTCCTGAAATCTGTTTTTGCTCTAACTAGCTTTCAGTCAAAAATAAAATTAATTTATTATACTAAAATGTTAAGATAAAAAAAAAAAATCAGTGACTATTTCTGGAGAGAGGTATGAGAAGTTCAACAGTAAAACATGTTGTAACTACATCTCATTCTAGTTAGGCTTCAAGGTGATTTGTCTTTCCCATGTAGCTAGTAGGCACTTAAGTAAAAATAATTTCCAAAATAATTGCCACAGCCCTCTGGTGCTGGGATCCAGTTCTCTTGCATCTTGCCTGCCACGGGTTAGTCTTTGCTCTGTAGAAATGTCTTTGGAGTGCCCTTCTGTGACAGTGTAGGCTCATCTGGAAGTCGGCAGCTGACTGACTCTGAAGAGTTAGTGCAATGGGAAGGCAAAACATAATGACAAGCTCAGTACTTGCTCTGGGGGTAAACAGATCATTTACCTGTTTTCAGTAAAATTATTTCTGTTGATGGCAAGGGAGGTTAAACTTTCTAAGCACCCATGTAGGTATATTACTATTTATAACACTCAAGCGTAAACCTTATTTTGCACAAATATGTAAGTAAGGGCAACAAATACAGCTCAGTAATATTTCCTAGAGACCAGACACAATCACAGGACAGTGCGCTTGAGTCCAGTAATGTATTAGGACTGGTGATCTCTAAGCGTGGCTTGCTGGAACTGGGGGAGTCCCAGTGATAGGCTCTCTCCAGGAAGGTGGAAGATGTGGCTTTAAATTCCTTTATGCAGAAGAAATAGAGTCCTTCTTCCCCATATCCTGAGAGGGTCTTTCAATCGTTGCACTATTGCATAAAATCTAGTGGAGGTGTTTCTTTTATTTATGTTTTAAAAGAAAGTGGTAACCACCCCTACATTTTACATAAAGTTTGTTCTGCTAGCCTTCCAGAAAAGCCTACTAAATAAACTCCCCTGAGGAGATGAGTAAGGAAGGCTTATTTTCTGGATCAATTGGGCATAAGAATGCCATTGGTGTTGAGCAGCATGGTGGGAAGTGTATTTGTGTCCAGAAGCAGAAAGCTTGCTAAAGAACACCAGTGGTGAAAACCAAGCCACACAGAAATTGAAAGAAACATCTTTTTCGGGATCACAATTTTGCATATAGGCACCTCTGTCCAAGTCGGACGCCATGTCTGTGCCCTGCACACCCAAAGTAGCTGACATAGAGGTAACTCCAGAACTGACGGCAACACAGACATGCCATGGAAGTACTGTATTTGAGCCAATTTGCCATGCCGAGAGGTCAGAGTTACTACTTTGAGTGTACTGGTGTGAAGACCATACCTGCCCTACCTTCAGGAGCTGGCAATATTTTTGCGTTATGCTTCACAATCTTACGCATGCAGCGGCTTGCTCCGAATTCCCACACGGCTCCTTGTGCGGCGTTCTGCTGTGATGTACAGGTATATCCAAAATCCTGCACATCTGGATTACACGTATTTCTGAAGATTTGCTAGCAGGATGCAGGACCTACTCCCTGTGACCCTGTAAGTTAGGAATAAGGGATATTTTTCCCATAAGTCTACTTTACTAGTTACAACATTGTGTTCATAGCTGACTTTCCAAAATATTCTAGGCAATTTTTATGAGTAAGAAAAATCATCAGATCTTGCTTCTAAAATAAAGAAAGAAATTGCCAATGAGTCCCCAGGAATCCGGTATAAATGTTCAGCCTGAGGCTTCCTTACTTGCTGCTTTTGTTGTATTTCTTCCATTGAGATATTCTTACTGGATAATGCCTTAAGTAAATTTTTCGAGTAGTAATCCCCTTAATATCTGAAGTTGTTCAGAGAGAGAACATGAAAAGCTAGGAAAGCAATAATTTCAGGAATTGGTTTCTTTATGGCTTTTCTATTAACTTTTCTTGGCAATCATGCTTCTTAAATTGGTATACTCCCACTTTTAACAAAAAAAATCACAGAAAGTTTACATAAATTGTTACAGGGAGTCACTTACGCTACATCTGTTGCCAATACAAATAATTTAGAAAAATATATTGAAGAATACCTTTTACACTAGTGTCATGAATTTTTTACAGTCTTACTTTGCCCATTTATGTGATAGGGCAAGTGATCTTTTTGGGCAAGTGACTATAAAAATACTAAGATGTTGAGGATTTTAGAAATAGAACAGCCTTCATGTCCAGGCTGCTAAAATGTCATGGAAATTTCATAATAATAATTTCAGCTGTTTTATGTGAAGAGGTCATATAAAGTAACTTTCTCACCAGTCACAGTCCTAAGTGCGTCTGGTTCTATTTGGTGCCTGGGGTATTTACATCTGGGATATATTTATATTTGTTATGCAAAGAGGAAAATGTGGGCCAATCGTCCCCTGTATTTTGTACCTACATTTTCCTTGGAGCTGGAGACCAGCTTTTAGTGTTCCCTCTAACAACTGAAAATAAAACAGGAAACTGTACAAAACAGTGGATCAATTTCCTTGCATGCTTAACATCAGTGGCACGACACAACTGAAAGATATTATTTCTAGCAAAAATGTAAGGATAGATTTGCAGATACTTTAAAGCTGAAAGGATGAGTATGAACCCTTAGCTTGCTGTCCTGCCAACACAGTCCATAGCTGCCAGCCCAAGATTAAACCACCAAGCCCGGAATTTCAAGGTCTACGCTTGAAAGAAAATAGAGGGAAGAGTGTTCAAGGATGGAAGTGCTGAGCAATGCCAATGCACCATGCTTCTGAATGGCAGCAATTTATGCTTCTTGCTGTCCAAGCACCTCACGAAAACTGGGCTCTGTTCACCCAGCTTTCTGCCTGCATGGTGCTAGTGGCATCTTTATCACAGTGGAAAGATTTGGTCACTGGAAAGGGCAGGTGATCCTTTGCAGATAAAGCTATGAAGTTGTGACGCCCTGATTTTCAAAGTCAGACTTTTAATGTGATATGAAATTACCTCTTCACCTCTGTTTAGGTGCTTAAGTGTGAGTCTGGGAGATACTTTTTTTGCTCAGTTTTAAAAGCTGAAACTCTATGCCTCTTTAAATTAACTAACCATTACTTACAACTGCCATATTTTGACATTAGCATTAGCGCACAGCTTAGTTTCACAGTGTGATTTGTGAGCTCTGTGCCTGGCATGGGGGGAGGAGAAAATGACAAAATAATTGAGAAGAGATAAAATAAGAAGTCTATCCTTAGAACAAGCTATTGAATTAAAAAAAAAAAAAAAAGACTACCAAATGCTGTCTTTCTATAAAAGATCTGTGGCATCTTTTCCAGATGTATCTCCATGTAGCTGAACACGCAGAGGCTGCCAGAAAACAGAGTCTCTTGTGCACTTTTGAAAAGAATTCATAGATTTCATTGCACTTTCTCTTATGGCTACTGGCATGTAGAGTAAGTCTGGTGGTTTTAAAACATAGATGATACTTAATGTTCTCCTTTTTCATCTACTCATTTGTATTCTTTATTTCTGCTAGCAAGTTCTTTCATTATCCCTGCATGATACTTATTTAGTATTGCCTGGGCTATTTTCTCTTGTCTTTGGTTTGTTTTGTTTCTTCCAAATTTTATTTGTGGATTACTCTACAAGAAAAGCACTAATGCTATTTTAGGTGATTTCCAGTGTCCTCTGTCTGTATTTTATTTTATTTACAGATTGTTGTGCCATAGGTCTGTGTCACTATTTCCAGAGTTCCCTAAAATGTGGATGTAGTACTTTACAAATATAAAAATCAAATCCTCGGCTCCTCAAGACACAGTTTAAAAGTAAGCACCTGCTTACGTACTCGAGGAAAACTACCTTTAGGGTCAGCACGAACTTTGGCCATTCTCTTGTCAGGCCTGATGTGTGCAGTCTTATATGTATGTTCTTTTTCTTTCAAAATACTCCATGCTTTTTTCCAGTCTGCAAAGACAATACAGAGATTAGGTTCCCCATCTCGTAAGTCATCCAGTAGCGCCATGAAAATCTACGAGGACAGTTGCATGATTGGTACTAATGGGTGTGGACAGCCATAAAATCTAGATATTCCCATTGTCAGTCTCCTATTTTGAAGAGACCACAACTAGCAAAACTGAAAAACAAATTACAAACCAGCGATTTTGTAGAACATTTTGAGGATTACAGAAAAACATTTTGTAATCATCCCAAAGCACCACTAGCTTTCCCTCAAGGAGATCAGTAATTCAGAGTAGTAGTAAGTTTTCCCTGTGCATAAATAATCCATAATAAAGGTGACATACGGCAATTCACATTTATCATTGATGAGAATGGCATTGAAAAGTTAGTTATAATTGTTGCTTCTGAAGCTGTCCAAGCGTAACAGATTTGTGAAAGCAAATACGAAAAAACAGTGGCAGAACATGTGACAAACAAATCCCATTAGGTCTGGTAACACGACACAGGCAGGGAGGAAACCCACTGGGAGATTTGCAAGCCAGTAAAGAAAAATACACATTCACAATATTAATTACAACAGCGAATACTTTATGGGTTCTAAAACAACTTCCCACTTGCTGCACGTGGATAAATAGATAAGAATTACTAGTGATGGAAAGAATTAGAACCTAATTAAAACTGACAACTGAGCTGTATGAAAATAGATGGGCACATGTAAACATTTTTTCTAGTAATTGATGAGGTGAGAAACAATAGCTTTTCTGCTGAACAAATAATTCGTCACACTGTAAGACAGACACTCAGGGTAGGTGTAATAGCTTGCTAGTGAGATAAAACTCATTAATACATATTCTAGTTGCACCGCATATGCTTAACTCATTTAAAAATGTGAATTAAAAGTGATCACATATTTTTAAATGGGACTGCTTTAAGGCTTTACCATTTTCAGAGGTAGACGAGGGCTGAGTATCGCTTAGCTGCAAGTGACTCCTGCCTATTGCCTTCTCTTTGGCCTCCTAACGCTGGTGGTGGGCTGGGAGGGTGCGGTTTCAGCATGGTCACTGGGAGCAGCCCTGTGTCCTTACTGCCTGTGAAGCATGTGGACTGTCTTCTCATTTGCTCAAAGGAGAAGCAGGCTGTATGCCATTAGTTTCTCGTTTAGTGTAAATTCCCATCATGGGGTATGACTAATGGTTTAATGGCAGAATACAGTAACATGGCATGGCCTTAATGTCATAATTATCCATAAAGAACTGACAGAGATCTTTTAGTGTCTCCAGAGAAGTCAAGAGACAAGTCGTTTGTAAGTCCCGCTGAATAAGTAAAATGAGCCTTAAAATTAACTAAGTCCAGTAGTATTTCTGCTGAGTTCTGTTGCAATAAAATTAGCAGTAGCAAAGGTTTATCCTTGACTTTAACTGGGTGTATGGTTGGGCCCATTCTGAAGAGAGGCAGAGGTTTCCTGCTCTCACGTCACGAGGAAGTATCGTTTCCTTTAGAGGGGAAGATGCTGTGTCTGCAGCAAGGCCTGAAGCCTATAGCAATACATTGTTTGATCGAAGGCACAGGTCCCCTGTGGCGAATTAAATAGGTGCCCATATGAATAGTCTGTTGAAGTCAGTGAGGCAAATGCCCTCACTGGAAGCTTTGCCGTAACAGTCCCTTGGGAATGTAGAAACCCTTGGCAACTAAGTAAGAGTGAGGAAGGCTGGAACCTGTGGTGCCTCCTATTACGCAGCTGGGTAAAAGAGAAGAGCTTTTGCTGCACCCAGAGGTAGGGGCTTAGCAGGAGCCCCTTGCTCCGGGCACAAGGCAAGTGCTCTTCATGGCCTTCCAGGGAGGGGATGGCTCCTGCGACTGGAAAGAGGAAAAGAAAGTGTTAGCGACAGATAAGGGCACTTCTGACGTATGCTTTTTAAATTGGTCTTTCTAGGGTGATACTTTTCTGGAGTAACTATTTCCTTGCAAGTGTGTTCCTGTCCTACCAAAGCTATGTTTAGATCATCTACAGCTGTTATTTGTATGAATATGTGATTGCTATGTTTATCATGCAACTTTGACTTCCTCTGCATGCTGCATGCCTGTCTCTCTCGGCTGAGCCTACTTTTAACATTTCAAAGAGTTGAGCAGCTTCCAGCAGCCACCGTCTGTGAGTAATGTGGCCATCCCAAACTCATGCCAATACATTTTTAGACAGCATTTGACAGTCCTGTACTTTGTGAGTCTTTCTCATGTTAGCATGAAATACACAAACCTGCGTATACTTAACCTTACAAGCTTTTTTTTTTTTTTAGTTTGTTCAGATAAATCTCTGGCTCAGTAGCAAGCCCATTTGCTTGCAAGGTTGGAGCTCCGTGTTGCAGCCCCTTTTACTACTTGATCCTGTCCGTGTTGGTTGGCGGCATGTTTTGTCAGTGACACGCTGCATCTGAGCGTGCTTGTTTAGCAAAGCTCAGGCCTGATGCTTCAAACTGGTCGAAGGTCAGTTCCAAATTTGAGGGCAAAATGGTCACACACAATATTCAAACAATGTGTGGTGTACATTACAATAAAAATATCAGAGGGCATGACTCCACAGAATAAATGCTGGTGCTATATAAGGCCTCCAGAAAATAGGAGCTGCTATACACAATGTTTTTTGTTGTACACCACAATAAGAATTACGGGTTTTCTTGCTGGATTTGGAGATGCCTGTCATTAAAGGTACCTACCGTACATGGAGTGTTTATATCTGTAGTCGAAGTGAGAAAGCACAGCTCAAGCCCCCTTTAAGTAAGCGGTAAGCTCCAGCTGAGGATCACATCTGGGATCACGATAGCTGGAAAATATCAGCCAGCTGAAAGTAGATACTGAAGATATTTACTAGGTAATTAATGGAAATAATTACTTTCACAGAGACAGCTCTCCAGCTATTGAAGTTAAGGCACCAATGCAGTCATTCCTAGAGTGGATCTCAAAACGTTTTCTGCCCATTGGGTGGAATGCCTGAATTTAAGGCCTGATCCAAACCCTCCTGAAGCTATTGGGAGGCTTCCCACTGATTTCCAATTGTAGGCGATAAGTCTGACCCTTTTTCAGCTTTTAATAATAATTCCTTCACTCAAGGAAAAACAAAATCTTATTCCAAATATTTAGACTGCTAAAGAAAGGCACGTAGTACTATTTTCCACAATATTTTATAGAGACACAGGTCAGCATGGAGGAAAATTTTCATGCCTGTTTTCCCATAGGATGTTGGAAGAAATCTTGTGAAATGATTCTTTTCCATGAGATAGGAACAGACGGTGTTCACATAGGCTGATGGTTAAGAAATCTTTTTGGGAGAAAGGGGGAAGATGATGATTTTTTTTGGTATAAAAAAGATCCAGGCGTGAAAATCTTTCATCTTCAAGAATCCCTTGAGCAAGGGAGTATCCGTAGACAGGAGTGGGCACTTCACTTTTCTTCTGTTGTTTGAGGATTGGGACTACGTCGATGAAGTCAACCATATGACTGAAGGTCTACTTGCAAAAGGGTTTGTTGGATTGGGCCCAACAGCTCTTGTTACGTGACAACTGCTTTGCTGGTTCACGGCGATGGGGAGCGATGAGCCACAGCTCAAACTGAAATAGCAGACGCAGTTTCCTGCCCTATGCTGCATCTCGCGGAGATGTGCGAACACACTAGGGAAGATTGGCGTGATTGATGTTGCTGAAATTGGAGTCCTAAGGAACTCAATATTACACTCATTTGTATTATGTCACATTGATACGGAGAAGCATTAAAATAAGTGACTTCTAAAGTGTTTGCTGATGGTGCTGCTGATCTGAGCAGGATTATAGCCCATTAAACACCCAATATATGACTGACTTTGGCCGTTTTACAGATACAGCCTCTGGCTTTAAATGCTTGTGACCCATACCCATTTGTTACGGTGAGTAATTTTTGAATGTGTTTGCAGAGACTTTTTAGAGAGTGGTTGTGGGAGCGGTTTTTGGATTCTCTTGGTAAATCCTCTTCCGTCTTTTAGGCGAGTGTAGATGTTCGTCACCTCAGCGTGAACAACTGACCCCTGGATCATGTCACAGGTGATAGATGACCGGGAAATCAGGGAGTTAGCCCGTGGCAAAGATAACAAGAATAATTTCAGGCTTTTTAGTGGCAGAAGCCACAGCTGAAGCTGCATTTCTGATGTATCTATCAGACTAAAATGGAAGGAGGCAGTACGCTGGCAGTGCGTGCGATAGGAGAGCAGCTACCATCCCTGACTCCTAGATCCCACCTCGTTAACTCCTTGCAGCAAAACACCGGGCTGTAAAGCACACGGGTTAAAAATCAGGCCAAGCCGGGAAGGACGGAGCCGCCTTGCTCCGCAGCCCCGCGCCGCTCCCCGGCGAGGGCCGGGGTCTACCCGCTTGTCCCCCCGCTCCTGCTGCGGTGACATTTCGTCTAGTTAAAAAAAAAAAGTTCACGGGGAGGCTCTGGCGAGGCGGTCGCGTTTGGGGCTGGAGCGGGGACCGCCGGCAGCTCCTGCCTCGTCGGCGCGGGTGGCCGGTGTCTTCTCCCTCCCGCCTCTCTCCTCTCTCGTTTCCAGGCGAGACCTCGGTCTCCGCAGGTACCGCTCTGCCTCCTCCCGCCTCCCTCCCCCCTCCATTTTTTCCCTGCGCCCCTGCAGCATCTGCCCGCCGCCCTGCCGGGCTGCCTGCGCGGAGGGGCGCGGAGGGGCGCGCACCCCCCGGCGGGCCGGGAGCGGCGGGGAGCGGCGTGGCGCTGCCCCCCCCCCCCCTCCCCGCCGGCGGGGGGGCGCGGAAGGGGGCGCGGAGGGGCGGGAGGGGGGCGACCCGCGGCGCGGGTGCCCGCCGCCCCACAAAAGGCATCGCCGGGCTCGGGCTGCTCCGCACGCCCCGCGCTTGCGGAGCACGCACGGACACACACGCGCACACTCACACACGCGCGCACACACACACACACGCTCACGCACACGCGCGCGCGCGCACACACACACACACACACACGCGCGCCGCGATGTGCGATGCGCGATGCGCGACGTGAGGCACCTCGCACGCCCCGGGGCCGGGGGGAGCCGGCGGGATCCGCGCTGCCAGCCCGCCCGCCCCTGCCGCTCCCTCTCCTCCAGACCCATCCATCAGCCTCTTCCTCTCGGTCTGCTCCTTCCTTTCTTTCCTTTTTTTTTTTTTTTTTAATTCTTTTATTTTTTAATTTGCTCTAACTGTATCTACCCAAGCCCTGAAAAAATGCCTGCCCGTGGAGCGAGGAGAGGGCACCGGGTCGGTAAATAAGAAGTGAGTACGAGCACAATGGCGTGCCTCCCCGCTCCCAGCCCTGCGGATGCTGCATGCGCCCCTGCTTCCCCCGCGCCCGGGCGCGGGGGGGACCCCGAGATGCTCCCCGCGCCGCGGCGGCCCGGGCCCCCTTTGTACCTTGCCTGGCTGCCTTCCCTTCCCTTCCTTCCCTTCCTTCCCTTCCCTTCCCGGCCCCGCGCCGCGCCGCGCCCCGGCCCCGCTGCCGGCCGTCTCGCCCCCGCGCCGCTCCCCGACGCGGAGCATCCCCGCCGGCGGCGGCTGGGGGCTCGCCCGTCGCTGCCCGCCGCACCGGGGCTGCGCCCCTCGGGGGCGGCGGGCGTCCCCCGGCGCATTGCACCGGCCGCGGGGAGCGGGCGGCGGGGCCGGCGGCGGAGCGGCGGTGCCCGGTGCCCGCTCCTTTGTTCGCCGCCGGCGGCCGCGGCGGGTCGGCGCTGCCCCGGGCGGGCGGGCGGCGAGCTCGGCGGGGCCGGCCGGGAAGGGAGCGGCCCCGGCCGGGAGCGCCGCGGCCCCCGGCACCATCCTTGGGGGCTCGGAGGGTGACGGGGGCTGCGACGGGAGAGGGGAGGGCGGCGGGGAGGGGGCTCCCCCCGCCAAGGTGTGGGGCGCGGGGGGAGCGCGGCCGTCCCCCGCCTGCCCGCGGGGCGGGGGGCGGGGGCCGGGGCGGCGGGAGTGGGCGTGGGAGGCGTGGCGGCGGCGCGCGTGGGGTGCCCGGCGCCCAGCCCGCGGGGTGTGCGGGGTGCCCCGGGTCCCCGCTCGGCCCCGGGCTAGGCGCTGCCTCTCTCCCTCCTGGCCCCTTCTCCCGGCGCCGAGGTGTGTGCCTGAGCCCGGCGGGTGCCCAGGAGGTGACCCTGCCGAGCGCCACCGCCACCGCCACCGCCACCCCTGCTGGGGACGCGTCCCACCCCCGCCGTCCGGAGGGAGACTTTCCTCTAGATTTAGATCTGGGCTTTTCCCACCGGCAGCTGGAAGCGGTGTCGTGGCCGTTCAAAATGTACTTGTAATTCAAAACAATTTAAATATAGCTCGTGCGGTCAACGGCTGTGGCCGTCTTCCCACGGGGGACCTTTACCTGCACTCGATGTGGCGGATTTTTTTTTAGTGCCCCTGTAGTTGCTGGTAGTCACGTGAGTTACTGAGATACTTGATAACACGCTCAGCTGCTCTTTTCCTAACCCGGTGGGTTTTTGCAGCTGTAAATAAAAACACACGCCTTAGCAAATGGGTGATTTTTCCAGTAAGTACACATATGTTTTACTGGCATTTTCTGAAAGGTGTAATCGATACGCAATTAACACTTTAAGACCAGTATGATGAGCGGGGTATTGTTTTAATGGCTGTGTCTGGGGAGTTCGGAAGCGATCATGCAACTGTTCTCGGAGAGCGTTTGTCGGAGCGCAGGACAAAATAGGTGAGAGAAAGAAGGATTTGTATTTTTCTACTACCTCTGTAATGCTGAGGTACAACACAGCTGGAAAGCTGCTTAGCAGTGCTTAAGAGAGCAGCGGATGTAAAGAATCTCTGCAGCAAAATACCACCTTATACTAATTTAAATCCAAGAGCGTAGGGGAAATCTGCGTTTATGAAACGATCGAATATCAGAAGGGGACAGACGCATATAGAAAATGTTGCAAATGTGTGTAAAGTGGATAATACCACTCAGAGGAGCAGCTTCGTTGTAACGTGGCAGGGGGTTTATGTGAAAGATTCAACAGTTTAAGAATTCCAGTTGGAAGCAACAGAATTTCTGTAATCCCTTGGCAAGAAGTTCAGTGAACAAAATCTGAGCGGCGTGGTAAAAATTAACTTTCTTTTTCTGTTTTGCCAGTGGCGGCACCTGACTTGCTGGATCCCAAATCGGCCACTCAGAACTCCAAACCAAGATTATCATTTTCCACCAAGCCTACCGTGCTCTCTTCACGGGAGGAAAGTGATTCGGCTATTAATGTTATGAAATGGAAGACAGTCTCAACAATTTTTCTGGTGGTAGTCGTGTATTTAATAATTGGAGCAACAGTATTTAAAGCCCTGGAGCAGCCTCATGAGACCTCCCAGAGAGCCACCATTGTGATTCAGAAGCAGACGTTTGTATCTCAGCATTCCTGTGTGAATGCAACAGAGCTTGATGAACTGATTCAGGTAATCCACACCAAACCCTTGTCACCATGCCTTAGAGGAACAGAGTATATATGGCAGCACCGCTGCGATTAAGGGGAAAAACCTTATTAGCAAAGCTCTGTAGTGGCCGAGCGATGTAACAAGTATTAAGACTAGAAGTTGAGCAACAGCATTTTCATGCAAAGCCTCGTGGTTGAAAACCTATTGCTATTTTTAGGTCCAGTATGCTTGGTAGACAGCCTTTTCACTGCAGCTAATTAAATGATTACTCATCAGCAATATATATAATTAATAGTTCACAAAGGAATTGATATATCGATTGTGCCTTACTAGGTCTGTCAATATTTGAAATGCCTAATTCCGAGGAAGAAAATACACCATCCATTGCCTTAAAGGACTTCTAATTTACAGTGATTGTATCAAGCTAGCTTTCCTTCCAGCTGTATGTTTCTTTTTATTGATTTTGTTTTAAGTAGAGGAAAGTACCACGGACTTGCTATTTTAATCTTAAATTTCAATTTTCTCCGCTTCTTAAAGGCACATCCACAACTGATGTACGTCGGTGTGTTCCTACTAACGTGACTTTACCCTTGCAGGTCACCTGCCTCAGAACCATAAGAAATATTTATTTGCACTAGCACAGAACTAGATCCAGAGCCTTATGAGGCCCTCTCCAACTTAAATCCCATGTTCCCATTATGAATTTCCAGTGGCACTGCAGGGAACAGCAAGGGGCTGCCAAATATTGTCAGTTCTGGGGATGAGACCGTGAAACGGGAGGCTGGAGTGAACAGCCAAGAGCTGGCAAGGATTGACCCCTTCATTAACAGTAGCCATGGGGCTGCTGGGTCTGCAGAGCCTGAGGTGGGACACCGGAGAGCAGGAGAGGGCGGTGGGCGTGCAGACCCTGGCTAGCAGGAGCTCTGGAGCGTGCCACTTGCATGGGCAGCAAAGCTTTCTGGAGGTGGTTTTCGACAGCGGATCTGGCTGGGAGTTTGGAAGCTGATTTTACCTCTCTAGACCAATCTGCCTTGAGCATCAGCATGGACACCTGGTTCTTTTGCAGTTTTAAATGCAGAGCTCTGATGGTATTTTTATGGCACACTACTTCTGAATTTTAAAGGCAAACTGGGAAAATGTCTTGTATTTTGTGATTTCTCCCCTGCCTTGTTGCTGAAATGTGTTCCAAAACTACCGCCCCTTAAATGACTGTCAGGCAGTTCCTATCTCCATGTGTCCTGGCTAGGCATGCCTGAGTTGCTGTCGATACGAATTTCGATGCAGTGTAATCACTATGTTTCAGTGGTTTTACCAGCAGAATGTGAGATAATCGTTCAGAGAAATATACACACACATTTTGATTAAAACAATCTCTTGCAGGTAGTATAAATATCCCCATATGAAATTTTTAGGTCAGATCCTGTTCTTGTGAAGATAAAAATAGAAATTTTGAAGCAATATTATCTTACATCTTCTATGAGATGGTCCTTAAGGCAAAAACTGTTGAAATTTGCTCTGGAGTACTTAGATATTTTAGCATTTATGAATCCCTACCCAGAAGCACAGATTGGTAATAAAAAACCCCTTCGTCAGCATTCAATGCCCATTTGATGTTCTGTGTAAAATAAATGACAGTTTCAGAACAATTATCAGAGCACAGATACCTGTATCAGCATTAGCACCCACCTTTGGTAGCGATCTTGGCATGATCAGAAAGACACAGGCTTGTGAAGCATGGCGGGGGGGGGGGGGCGACACAGCCTCCCACAGCACGTGGATGAGAGATGGTTGTGGGAAGAGCTTGCTCTGCTTGTTGTTGGGGTAAATGGAAAACTTAATTTCTCCTTATTCTCTTCTGCTTCTCTGCGAAGAAGAACACCCCGACGCAGAGGTAGGAACATGCTGTTACGCTCCTTTTATAGGAGGAGAGCTGAGGCATAGGGAGCCTGGTCCTACAAGTGCATTTGGGTGCCTTTCTTTATGCAGAATAAGTGATAACAAATTACATCAAGTTGTTTAAGGGTCAGGAATTAAGTGACTTGCCCAAAGTAAAATAGGAAATCAGTGGTAAAGCAGAGTCTCAAATCCATTTTTCCAAGTCTAGGCTGCTACCCTGACGACAGGTAACTAAATTACTGGCGTACATTTTGTCTCTCTGGGTTTATGTTTGACTGCTATTACAATATAATGCAGTGTTTCTTCAGTTTTCGTTGGATGTCTGTATGAATAAAAATAAATAGTGCGTGTGAGGAAAAAGTAAATGATATTTAAGAATTCACTGAAAGCTATAAAACTGAAAATTAATACGTACTAGTGTAGTAAGAAGTTGGAATGATTAGTGTGTGTGAAGAAAATTACAGAGCTTACAGACTGTAATGTCTTCTTTAATCAATTTACCTTGAGTCAAACTATAATGAAATTCATTATAAACTTTTCCTTTTGAACTTAGAGTTCTGGGATTCCAGAAACTGGTTTGGCTCTGGTTTGTGCTAGTCATTGCTCAAGGTGCTTATCATGCCAGGCTTTTTCAGTCTTCACAACTTCTGATCTGCCATTTAATCCTTACTCTGAAGCAGGCTTGACTATTCCAAGACTGCTAACCAACAGTGCAATGTGCAGTGGCTTAGTCAGGTGAGCAAATTAGGGAGACTAGTTTGAGAGCACAAACTCAGCTAAAAAAATTGTACAAGTGGAATGAAAGTCCAGTTCGCTAGCACCCAGGGGCCATCTAGTTCCCATCACCTTTGCTAGAACCTTCCCTTTGCCGCAGAGCTGATTACAACACAGAGTTGTGTGCTTCTATAAATGCACACAGGATAGGGAATTTTCCCTTCCTGTCTTCTCCATCTTTATTTTATCTCACCAATCACCAAAAACCTTCCTGGCACAACAATATATACTGTTGCCAACTTTTCAGCACACACGGCTTTATTCCCTGGGTTTCGAATTCCTGAAACTATGTATTTTCACATTGACTGTGTGGCTCCTCTAGGTGTACTCAGTGAGAATTATACTTTTATAGACTTTATATATTTTATATACATGTGAAACATGGGGCGATGGAGAGCTGCTATGCAGCATAGAAAATGTGCAAAGTTAATGAAATAGAGTGCTCTGATGATGACAGCCGAGTAGCCTCTGCTGCCTCAGAAAAATGAGCTGGGTTTTCCTCATAACTTTTCAGCCCAGTCCAGCAGCATTGTTCATGTGTTGACAAGGAGGTGGTCTTCATGACTTTCTCTGTCTCTGACTTCCATGGTCCAGTGTTGCAAATATCTTTCAGTCTAAACCACTTCAGTTACGTGTTGCCTCACTATAATAAAATATATCTGCAATGAACAACAGCAGTGTATGACCCTGAGACCTGCTTCCAGGCACATCATTTTTCTGATATTTCGTGAGCACTTCTATTTAGTACCATACTTAAAATGTGCAAAAGTCACGCAGACCATAGCTGTACACCCAAGAGGCCATTTTTTCCAGGCAATTTCAACTCCTTTTGCTGTAGCCTGAAGCCGGTATTAACAGCAATAGTAAGTGGATCACTGCGTGCTGTACACGACAGTGCTGAGGTGGGCAGTGCACAGCAGTCAGTGGTGGTATATCTAAATCTACAACTAAAGAAATATCCCAGGAGGGAAGCTTGTGAACGTACAAGGACTACCTTGGTGAGTCTAATCGGGACACAACAGGCCAGCAAGCTGTGCGTGGTCTGATGTTAAACTTCGGTTTTTAAAGTTTCAGTGGGAAGGTCTTGAAAGTATCTCGGTTATTAACAGATGAGAAAGCATTGGTTTAGTGAAGGTTGTATAGAATATCTAATACATTACAAAGCTGAAGAAAGGGATGTGGCCAGACACTTTGCTACTATTCCTTCTTTTGGAAGAAGAAGAAGAACTCTTGACAATTCGTCATGGATGGTGTTTCGGTTTCTTTGTCCATGCCTGCTCTCAACTTGGCCCTGCCATGCAATGCAAAGCAACTGCCAGGTGACAGAATAAAAGAGTAAATGTAGTTCAGACTGTGTGGATTTTATGTATATGTGACAAAATATATAACCCTGATCTTCATTTACACCAGAGATTTTTTACATCTCGCATGGAACAGGTTTTTTTCCCCACCACTGAGCTTTTTGTGGGCAAAAGCTGATAGAAACCTGGGAGTAATCCAGCTATACACACGCAAATAACAATAAGCATTAAAGAATGAAAAAAATTCTCTAATTAGAGAACTTGTATCTCTAATTATTTCAATCTAGTTCTAGTTCTCTTTTAGTGTGTTGACTGTTCCCTATAGTAAGCTTGCCGCTAAACGTTTCAAAATGTTGGAGACAGTTTCCAAACTCAGATGCACAAAGCGTATTGCCAAGTACCTAGAAAAATCTGCTGTATTTATGCACCTGTGCATAGTAGCAAATGTAAAGAGATCTTAGGTTACATTGCTGATGTTCAGGTTGCATGCATGTCCTCCTGCAGTGCTGCGCAGCCATCAAATACATGCATATACCTTTATGACATCTCTTGGGGTTAAGAGTTCGCCTCTGGGGACAGGTGAGCCTGACTGAATATGATATCCAACAACTTTGCAAAATTGTCATTGTTGTGGTTTCATACACCTCATTCCTGTATAGGGGGGGAAATTAATTTGCTTTCCACCCCCCAGAACTCATGTTGTTCCTAGGAGATAAGGATGTGACCAGTATTGCGCATTGTGGGATGTCTTGGCAATGAGAGACAAATATTTGTCCCCCTGCCAAAGAGAAAGCTGATTAAAAAAAAGAGAAGAGCTTTTTATATAAATATCACCTAATTATGTATTGCTCAGCAGTTACTGTTTTAGTGTTGACCTTTATAAACCAAAATGGAAAAAAAATTCCTTTTAATCCCCAAGCATCAAGTTGTTTAATGTATCATTTTTGCATACAAAAATTGGAGATAAGAGACATTTCAGTTATATTATTTTAAATATCTACAGTGTCCCAGCAAACTGGTGTGAATTATTTTAGTTATCTTAGTGAGTTAATTCCGAAACTTAACAAAGAGTTTTCAAGTAAAGGTACACTGAAACTTAAGTTAATAACAGAACATACCTCATTTCTGGTTCCTCTAGCAGAAACATCCTTCAAATATATTTATTCTGAAAACCCTAACAAGTGGAAAAAATAGTATCACGCTAAACAGAACAATCTTTTAATGTGTTCCAAGTGGTAATTTTTTTCTTATAAAGCCTTCATTTCGAAATCTGAACAAGTTTTCAGGGTGCTGCACCAAGCTGTCTCAGCGATAAAGGACTCTTGTAGAGTTTTAAGTCCAGCCACTTTCAGGGTATGTGGATTCTTCTGAAAACTGAATGCCCACAAAAATGTGCTTGCATTTAAAACAAAAAAAAAAGAATTAATGAACCACCAGGATTAGCTGAATTGACCTTGATCCCACAAGTTGATCTCCTTGGGTTCTGTGTGGGCTTGTGGTTAACATGAGGAGAACAGCTCTCCGTGCTGGGGACCACAGTCATGTCCCATGGCTGTTTTCATCTTACATTTGCATCAGCTGCATTCTCCCTTTTCTTTCCATTCATCTCTTAGACTGTGAATGAGACCAAAATGTGTTTTCTTTTTATCTCCCTTGAGGAAAAATGTGGTTTTTTCTTTATCTCTCTTGAGGAAAGCCTGACACAGTGATGAATGACATGGGAGCAGTGTTTCTTTCATCAAACTGGCATCACCAGAATGTCATCATGGCTTCTTATGTGATTAATTTCTTGTGAAAATATTTTACTTGAAAGTATGTGTTTTCTGTGGCTTCATTCTTACAGTACATTAAGTTGCACCCCAACCAGTAGCTGATTTTGTGTCTTTTTCATAGCGTTTTTTACAACTTGCATTGTAGCCCCAAGAAACTAATTTTGCTGCATCCTCAGGAATATGTTGTTTTATTTCAGCCAGATAAGCTCTTTGAGCTGCAACCTCTCTGATTATGTAGAAAACTGTTAAAATAAAGAAGTGTAAATCCTTCTTTCTTTCCCAGAGATTAGAAGGTATTTGAGCTTGCTGTATCATTTCTGGAGATAATGAATCACAGAGATGCAAAGATCTTGTTTTCAGACAAATCGGAAATATATTTAGACAAATATAATATTTATTAGCTAAGCCTATTAAGCTTGAATCAAATTTTATTCATTCATTGAATCACAACATTTATAGACATTCTCAGTCCGATAAGCTCTATCTTACGGGTTCTCTAAAGCAGGAACTTTTTGAGGGAGTTTGAATGTACCAGTTTAAACCCTAAATATTCTTAGTCTCTCCCTTTTGCAATTCCTTCCATCCTCTCCAAAGGGAAGAAGGAACCATCCCATGTCTGGATCCTAACCTGGAAGCAGCAGGTGTTTATGCTTTGTAAATCTTGAAGCCTTGAAAAGATTCATAGACCAGCATAAAAGAAATTGTTGCTGCAGCATATATTATTTATTTATCTGGGGATCCAAAATACCATTGCATCAGTTTTTTAATGTACTGTCTGCATGTCAGACATGAAGCTTGTGACAAATTGCAAATAGCAGTAGCAGAGCTGCCTGTTGGTGTTTTCAAAGCAACATGAAATGAATGACTTTTAAAGTAGTTAAAACATGAAGCGCAGGAACTGTAGTTTGTCTTGTTACCTTCTGCATATGTCTGTCCTTAGTAAGGTGTCTGCCCGTCAAAGCACTCGAGCTTATGTATTCTTAACTTTAAATATACAGGTAGTCCTAACTGGTACAGTAAGGTCCTGTTTCTCTTTTCCTCTCGCTGAGTCTGTAAGTCTAGTTTTCACTCCAGTATTTCCTTTCTGCTTCACTCTTGTCAGAAATAAACGTTCAGATGCTATTGTCTTCTTCCACAGTAAAGCCCCCCAAATTCTACCTGTATCCCCAGATCAGAGGAATATTTTTTTAAATAAAAGATCTCTGTGAAAGACCTTCAATCATAACCTTACCCAGACCTGTCCTCCACACAGATACCCACCTGCTGTGGTCGAGTCTGGATGGGCTGCAGAAGCCCCTGGGTTGCGTGCACTCCTCGCTTAGGGTTGCTCCGGTTCCTGCTGTCCTCTTACAGCCAGATCCCCTCTTCTGGCTCTGCACTTAGCTCCTGGAGGGAGGCAATTTTTTGCCAAACTTTCTGTTGCCTGGGACCGTTCGCTTCAGTGACGGGACAACTCCCTTTTCTGTAGTTATTTTCTACATGGCGGTTAAACCAAAAGGAATTTTTTCAAGCACACAGTCTTTATCCTTCACGAGCATAAGAGCAATACAGATTTTTGGGAGAATAATAAATAGATTCTAACTGCCCTTGTCACTTCTTTGTTCAAGCAGGTTGGTTTCTAACTTTTTTTGCTGCTTCTGGTGTTGGGGGTCTTAAAGGATACATTTACTTCAGATAAACAGTTTTACAGGACCTAGAACCTAGCTAGCTTGAATGCATCTGAACGGCAGCTTTTATCTTAGAAAGGGTGGCAGATATGACTCATTAGTAAGTCAGTTTTGCTGAGCAGCTGTCTGCATAATTCTTCCAGTCTTTAATCTCAAGAAGCAAAGAAAAGTCCTCTTCCCTGAACGTATAGGTATACACACACATATATATATGTATGCACACACATAAAATTTACATACGTAGTCTGTTTGTAATGCATATTTAGAAATAGAAATGTATTTCAATATGTTTCTACATGTTTTTAGTTCAAGTAGATTGTGAACATAGGGTGACAAGAGTTCTTCAATTCTTCAACGTGTTGGGTACTAGTCTCCAGTGCAGATTACAGTCATATGTTGTGCAAACTAAAAAGAAAAACATGGAGTCACAGAATTATAATACAAACATCATTGCAATCTCTTTCAACAGCAAGGCTCAAAAGCATGTGCTTTTGGAGGCTGGAGAGTTGTTTGCCAAGTGTTAAAAGCATCCTAGTGTCCCTCTGAACAAAGAACTAGGATTTCCATTCTTTGTAAACCAAAGCTGAAATAAAAACGCAGGACTCATGCAGTAGCTGGGCCATATGAGATTTATCATTATACTGGAGAGTGAGAGATTGCTCTTGTCAAATGGCAGCAGGACAGTGAAGGAGGAAATCCAGGCTGAGAAATGAGTTTCCAGAAACTTTGAGGCATATCTGACTTTTTGACATTGCTTGTTAAATGATTGCCAGGAAGCACGAGCTAGGTCCTGACAAGCTGGGTAACGAAAGACTGCACGCTCGTATTTTATCAGAAGCATAATTTAAGGTGCTTCTATTTTAATCTTTGGATAGAAAAGCTGAGAGTAATGAAGTGTTGTGTTACATCATTTCATAAAAGTAAAGTGACTGGAAGATGGTACAAAAGCACGTATTAAGAGCCTGGTGTGGAACAAGGAGGTGACTATTAGGACGACTGGCTTGGCACATACTCGTTTCTGCCTGATCCCTGTATGAGACAGTGGTAGACTACCAGAGGCTAGCCTTCTCAGTTTATAACCTCTCTGTATTGCCCCTGTGGACCCCTGCTTACTGAATGTAGCTCTGCTGCCAACAGGCTGGCTTTTGTCCGTCACCTCCATTGACTCCTTGCAGGGTCAGAGGACCAGAGGTTGAAATCCCTGACCTAGGAGAATTGTCTTCTGTTTTCACAGAATGACTGTGCTGTTTGAAAGGCTGTTTTATCTCTTGTTTTGACAGAAAAAAGTCACAAAATTCTGTGTCTTAATCTGCAAAGGTAGCTCAGCGTGGCCTCTATGGACAGATATCTGTATGAATGCAGGGATGTGAGAATACAAAACTGAGCAATGTATTTAGCAGAAAGTGTTTCTAAATTATATAGGAAATGAAAAGCTGACGTTCAATTAAAATGAGATTTTATATTATCACTCTCCTTTTCCCAGTGTTCTGATTTAAAGCAAAAAAGTACAGCCTGAATGCACTGCTTATGTGTCAATGGAGCTCGGGTCCTGTTTTTGAAAGTAAGGCAGGTCATGCCTGGCCTATCCATTCTGGGCTCAGGCGTCTCTGCCTCTTTTCTCTGGTGGTCCATTAAAGCTTATTCCCAAAGATGGGTGTAAAGCCAGGTAGCTTGCATGTAGTACAAGTTAGGACTTGCACTTACTTAGACACAACTCATGCCTGTCCTAAGGTACAGTACAGAGCTAGCCTAAGAATCCACGTAACTTAAAAAATGGGAATTAAGTTCCTAAAATTTTTAGATATTTGAAAATTTTATCTCAGTTCTTTTTAAAAAAACCCACATTTTCACCATTATAAAGACAGACAATTAAAGAAGAGCAAATGGTGAAAAACCTATTACTTTTACTCTAGCCATATAATATTATTGTTAAAATCATTGCACACTGAGGCCTTGATTGGGTGCCATGTGCTGCGTGACCCCTCCTCTGCTCAGTCCTCAGTCATCTCATCTTAAAGAACTAGTAGACAAATGCTCTGGAAGAAGGTAAGGCAAGTGAAATAATCTACATAGTTTAAGAATTGAAACTGTCCAATCCCTATTCTAATGCTGTCTGGTTCTGTAGTACTGAAGTGAAACTGGTTTTTAAGTCAGAATTTAGTTTGTATATGGAATAAAAATAAGAAAAACTAGAAAAATTGCCACTGAGGTGGTCAGTAAACTTTAATACTGTAATTTTTTGAAAGTCAAGAAATTCCCGTGTTAAGATCACACAAAGTGTTTACAAGCTGCAACATGTAATAAATGTACAGATTATATAGAGTTTTCATGATTCTAACTGTTTCGAGACTCAAAATGCACAGAGTTACTATCACTATTGTATAAGTTAGGGTAAGCTGAAGGGCTCAGGTGACAGAAGTTATGAAGGAAGGAAAGAATGACTGTGACAAATGAAGTGGTTGTGCTTGCTCTAGTAGTAAGGCATCAGTCAAGAAAAAAGGCTGAAGACCAAGAATAAAGTGGCAGAGAAAATGGAATCTATCACCACTGACAATGAATAGCATGCTTTTTGAACACTGAGGGTGAGATCCTGGCCCTTAGTGAAGTTAGTGGAAACCTGCTGCATGAGCCCGGGTTTTTATTCCGGGCTAAGGAAATGCTAATATCCAATATTCCAGGTAAGTTTGTGCAGTGGACGTAGTCAGAAAGAAGATGCTACCCTGAAATTAGTACCCTGAAAGGTACATATGTTAGGAGTTATGCTATATATTATTTTCTTTTAAAATTATGCTTGGGAATAGTCTTAGATGAGGATCTGCTCATAGGCACTGACCAAACTAAGAAGAAAAGACGTCCTCTGATCCAAAGAACTGAAAATGCAGTTACCCCTCCCGAAAAATCTGCAGGCAGCATTCGAAGACTTTATGAGATAGTAGTATTGATCTCAGTAAACCAGCAACCTTACCTAACTGTCATCTTTGTTAGTAAGGAAGACTCTTACAGAAGACTGAAGGAATATCATGCAGCAGCTTTGTTAGTGTTTAAGGCTGGCTCCTCCCAAACATGGGAACAGTGCAGGAGAAAGCATAATAGCGTGTGTTTGGAAACTTTATAACCCAGTGATGAAGAAGGCATCATCTGGCCCTTTATGACTAAAACTGTGTTTAAAACAATCGATAAGGTAAATCAGTAAAGGTACAAAGAAAGTCAATGAGAAATACTGGCAATAAAAAATTACTACTTATATACAATATTCAACAGATTTATTTAAATAGCTAAATATATTATTTAATAAGAAAGAGGCTTTAATTCGGAAGAAAGAGGCGGCTGATGGGTCTATAAGATCATTAATTTCTTGAAGGAGACAAATAAGAAATTGCTATTCAAGTGTTTCTCATAACATAAGAACTTACAAAATTACTTTGAAGCACATAAAAATCTCAAAAGGGAAATGCTTTTTAAACGATCCACAAGTAAATTGCAGAACTTACTGCCACAGAATGACTTGGCTCCCAAAATACAAGTGAGCTCCAAAAGTAGTTAGATAAATTCATGGTAAAATGATCCACCCAAACCTATCTGAACACCGTGATGCAGATGCAGCCTCCCACTCAGAAAGTCCCTAAAACTGTGCTTAGTTAGAAGCTAGGAGGTTGTATGAAGAGAAAGCATCACTTGCCCGCTTGCCCTGATTCTTTTCCTAATTAGCAGTTGGCAAAAATCAGAGACATAATAATAGCAGCTAATTGTCTTTTGTTGCCATCTGTTGTGTTTTGTTAAGTCTGACCCAACAGAGTAGTTTTGGGTTAAGTTGTATCTTTTTTCCTGGAAGTCTGTAAGTACAGTATAGTGCAATTAAGAAATACATAGCTGTAATGGATCTTCGAGCATTTTAGATTGGCACACCTTTCACATAAAAGACGTTGAGGTAGTACGGCTTCGAAAATGTGTAGTGATGACATAAAGCTCTGAAAACATTTTACATCTGGATCTGTATAAAACTTGGTCTTGCCAGACTGCCTGAGCAGGTGCGTTGCTCTGGGTAGTGTGTTCATCCAGTACAATAAACTGTAATAAAACATGAACGACCCCATAAAATTATATTGATCCAGTGCTTTACCATATGATGTCCTCACTGGAGAGCATGTTCCCATTTGCAGGTACAAGGACTTGTGGTGAAAGTTCTTAGTCCACTGAAATGAAACTACTCAAAATGTATTCAGTAGGCTTTATAATGCAGCACACCGGGGTTTATAAGTCAAAGGAATATCTGTATTGCGTAAATTATAAAATCAATACAAGGGATGGTTTCCACATGCTGTTTAGTCTGTATGTCCCTTCCTACAGTAATGTAAACACCTGTCAGCATCCGTGCTGCTGTATTTACTATTGCCAAGCTGTATGTGATGTACAAATGTAGAAGAAGCTTTATTCTTCCAACGCAAAGGAAAATTAAACTCTCTTCCCCTTCCCTTTCCCCATCCTTTCTCCTTCCTCAGTAGGACTGAAAATTCCACATCTTTGATGTCTGCCTTTCTAGTGTTTTTAAAAAAAAGTTAAAATGAAAAGAGTTGAAGGTAGAGAAGATAACAGTGTAAAGTCTATGTAAAGATACCCCAGCTGGCCTTCTGTTGACAACCCTGGATGTTGAAAATGGCGTAGGTGTGGCAGCAAGATCCCTGTGGCTGTGGAGATGCAGCTGTGGACTTTAAAATGGCTACTTTGTGCATCTGAGCTTTGAAAATGGTAAACTGGAAATGGTGGATTGAAGTTGAGATCCCGTCATGAAATATCGATGGCCTGGTTAATGCAGTGGTGGCATTTTGTCATTTCTGTCCAGATCAACTGACTTCCATGGGCACTGTTTAGAAACAAAGATGTTTTCATTTGCAAATCATCAGTGTATTTTGGGATTGAAAAAATTATTGCTACTGCACAACACCGTTCCTCTGCAACAGTCTGCCCACACGGAAAACCATTCTGGTCTGCCCTATTGCTGAATATCTTTATGTGCATAATCATGGTTGGCCAACTCGCCAAGCAGAAACTATTAGTTAGTTAAAATGTTCATTTTAGCTTTGCAGTATTGCTTCCTCTGTTGTTCTTTTGTTAAACACCAATTATTATTCTAAGGATCATGATTATGAAATAAGTCCTGTTTTAAAGTTTCGGAATGAAATGATAACTTACATTCCTTAAAATATTTATTGCAAGTTTAAAAATATTTTTTCTTGATGTGTACTGTTTAACTCAAATACTGGTATATATCTGCAATAGAGATATAACTAAACAGGAATACTTTTTGTGATAAGAATTTACAGTAGGTGACTGCTGAAATAGGAAATGTTTCATATTTCTCGAGACTATGAAAATGTCACTAGTGGCAAGCTTGTTCATTTTAGCTGCTAGAACTGAATTTTTCAAGAACGACACTTATGAAGTATATAGTTGTATGAACTTAGAGGTACACGTTTGATATTTGACTCTGAATTTTTTATTAATATAGTGAAAGTTTTATAACCGTAAGTGTAATTGTTAATCATTAATTATTGAATTATCTGTTCTACAGAAGTGTTTTAATTAATTGGAGTTCATTTGATCCAAAACAATGCATGGGCATTTTTTCTTGGCGTTTTAAAATGACTGTGTTTTAAGAAGTACATTTGCTTGCCTAACTCAATAGAGGAATATTTTGGGAAACTCTCATTGTAAATCTTTATCTAATGCATATTTTTCTTCACCAAATAGTTGAAGCAGTAAAAATAATTGTGTTTGCCATCTAGCTAAGGTGATGCTCTTACTGATATTGTGGATTTTGCATTCTCCTTAGTGGTCTGGAGTTCACAGCTCGGCTGCGTACTGAAGTGCTTGGGGTGTCTGCTGAAGATTAAATTGTAGCCTGACTGAATGATAAAACTTGAGCAGAGCAACGCTGATCCTTTTCCGGTTTATTGCTTGGATGAAATAAGTGATTTAATCAATATACTGTGTATTGTATGTTAATACCATTGTTTCATGAATATTGACAAAAATCTTTTTAAACTTGCAGCAAGTAGTGGCAGCAATAAATGCAGGAATCATACCTTTAGGAAACACAACTACTCAGATCAGTCACTGGGACTTGGGAAGTTCCTTCTTCTTTGCTGGCACTGTTATTACCACCATAGGTAGGACACAGCTTATTATCTTTTCATAGTAAATGAGCTGAAACTCTTTTGATTTCCAGTGTGTACATATATTTGTTAATGGTAAATCTTCCAAATCTTCTGGTTTAAAGTAGAGAGTTACTTTTTAGCTGCAGGGGCAGAAATTATAGCTGTCTGTAAGGATCCCTAGCTGAGTAAATGATTCTTCTGTAGAAGAAAAATGTTGCTGTATATTTCTGCGAGGTGACTAGAAGAGGTTGTGGAAACATTTTCTGGGGGGAATCTGGTCAACTGTGTAATCACAAGTGTTAAATAGGGCATGATTTAAAGCACATGTGCATTAAACCTTGACTGAGATGTATGGAATTTCAAGTCTGTGTAATCCCATTCTGCATTGTTGTTTTCTCTAAATTCTGAAAAAGATGAGAACATGGAAAAGATTCACTTCAGCTTAATTTAATCAGTCATGAGTGTTGTATTGACAGGCAGATGTACATTCAAAGGCTTGCTTTGAGGTTTCTGTTGCATTCAGAGAAGTCCAAAGCTGTAGGGTGATTTATCCGTGCTCACAAGCCCAGGGAGTTTTCTGGATCCTTTCTGCATTTGAGAGCCACGGTCCCTCTGAGCAGGTGTGAATAGGAGCAGCGTTTGATTTTTCAGTTTCTTCCCTTTGACTACAATATAGCGCACATGGTATACAGTTCAAAGATGTAGGGTAGCTCACAGATCATAGAAGGGGCATCCACAAAGGTGGCTGGAAATTTGAAGAAGCAATCAAATGAGAAAAATTTAAGACCTACATTATGAGAGTAATGTATATGGAATTGTAGCACTGTTACAATAATTATCTCTATGTAATATTTATAAGCATATTGTGATGGAAGGGGATGTTCTTTCAAGTGTTACATGTACCTTTGTTCCTTCTTTATGTAGAAGTGCATGAGTACTATATTTTTTGTGTGTTTGAGTACTTACATGTCTATATAGAAGTCTTATGTTTATGTGTAATATTTTTTCACATCTAGAATAACTGAAACACAGGTTTAGTGAAAACAGAGTGAAACTTTTACCACCCCGAGGTTCGTAACAAACAATGATTTTATAGTAGTAGGTCCACAAGGTAGTAAAAAAACAAGTATTGAAAATTGTAATTTTCACAGATTATAATCACGAAAAGCAAGAACCTTGAAAGGATAGCTTTATGATCAGTCTTATGTTATCCTCTTCTGACAGCACAAAACTTTATGTTGTAAGTAAGTATCCATGGTCCTGTAGAAAGTGCTTACTCTTTGTTTCAGTTCCAAATGAGGATAAAAGTTAATGTATGACAAATGTTCAAGGAATTAAATGATTCAAAAATTATTTTAAAGCAGTGGAACATTTTGTTTCACTATTTTGTTTCTAAGTAAAACTAAGGCTTTTCTAAATAAAAATGTTTCCTGATTTAATTTATTGACCTGATTCAACTGAAAAATGTGTGAGTCCTGCTTAGAGGAGAGAGAGGGATCTGCAAAAGCATCCAGGCCACAGATCCGCTGTCCCCAAGAGGCAAGATAACCCAATAGGAAATACATTTGAAAATTAATATTTCAGGTGATTTCTGCAAACCAGAGTCGTCAGAATCAGGTCAGAGTAGGCAACTGTAAATATTTATTTCAGGTTTTGTGATAGAAAACTGAGAAAATCTAGGGGAAAAAAACTTCCGTAAAATATTTTGGCTTTGGACTAACTGTGTTTTTCATCAGAGACCCTTTCTGATGGGAAGCTCCCAGTCAGTTGCAGTTTTAAGCTTTGTTTCTTAGGACCTGAGGACAGCATGCCTACATGAAAGCCATAGTGTGGTTGGCATTGTCTTACTGCTACGAACCATCTTCCCGATGGTTCACAGGGCTTGCAGTGTGACAGCAGGCGGAGCTGTCATGAAAAGCCCTTGGAATTGTGACTTTCCTGGTAAAATGGTGACAAGCGTAAAAGTTGGGTGTTCTTTCCCTTATTTTTTATATTATTACGTGCCATCAAGTGATTTTGTGTTCAGAGCAGTATCTTTTCATATATGAGTAACCTTTTGAAAATGAAGGCATTCCTTCCAATTAGGGGGCATATGGTTATCATGTAACTTGATATTTTAATTTCTCAAGCGGAGAAAATGCGGTTTATGAGCATCTCCAGAGAGTTGCCATAGGTTTCAGCCAAACACTACAGATATTCTCTATAGACAAAGAGAGGACCTTATAAATTCATAAAACAACTTTACAGAAATAATTTGTAAAAGTGATTTTATGAATATGAATAACATTTATAAATATTATGTCCTCTAGACTGTATACCTTAGACTGTATTCTTATACCTTAAGAAGTACTTGAATAGAAGAAAAAAAGATTACTACCATTTAGAGAAAATGATAGCTTCCCAGTGTTGCAGCAGATTCTCTAACTTTCCAAACCTCTTATTACTATAATTTTACCTTATCATTTAGCCCACACTCCTCCTGGTGATATCTCGGAATCTAAGAAATTCAAATGGAACCAAGAGTTTATTTATGGATAGTGTTTCCCAAACCTTTCTTTAATGACAGTAGCACTTGGATCCCACAAGTATTCGGTTCCTGGGGAGAGGGGATAATAAATAAAGCCTTTAGCACTTCCCTAAGCAATGTTATTGGTTTACAGTTACTGTTATTATTGTATCACAGTAGTGATGAACATTTAAGTGAAAAATATTGACCGTGTATTTTGGTGGCTATTGGCAGCAGTCCAGAACTATCTGTAGTTTCTTACTCTTCTGGGTCTCCTGTGGGCTGCTGAAAGGCTCTGTGATGGGGATGTGCAAATCTATTGAGCTTCAAAGCCAGGTAACAGAAGCAGAGGTAACACTAGAGAAAGCATGGCTTGATGTTTATTTAACAGGTTTTTTAATTCTCTTACAATCCTTCATGTTATCCAATAAATGCCACAGTGCATATTATAAAATTAATAAACTCAGTTTTAATAGAACATAATCTGTCAAACTGCTACTAGATCTTTCCTAAGAAATGGATTTAGTTGAGAGGTCAGGGTCAAACAATTTCACAAGACTTTATTTACAAAAGATCCTTTGTAGCTTTTTTTTCCATGTCTGAGTAGGTTGGTTTTGGCTTTGCATTTACTAATGTGCAACAGCATAAAACTTGTTTCAGGAAGGGACCTCACTGGTTATAGGTTTGGCTTGCTTAGTTAGGTGTTCTCGCTTGTGGATATGTTTCTAGAACAAATACGCCTCGTCTCAACAAAGAAATGTGAAACTACGTGATTACCCTGTGCGTATGGAGCAGTTTCAGACAGTCCCTAAGAGGGAAAAGGGTAACAAGATGAAATAGGAATGCAAAAGTTGTCTATGAAAAATATTGTTGCATTGTTCCCTGGGATACTGTGCATGCTGCAAAGCACAAAAGATAGATAGATACTCTATTTTTCTACCTGAAAATGTCATTATCCAGTCAGTCCTGTTCTAAGACCACATGTCCAAAGAAAAGGAAAAAGAAAGTTGAGAAGAAAAGCAAGAAAAAACGGTAACTCAATCATAAAGCTGGAGATAGTGCTGAGGAAGAGGAGAAAATAATCTTTATGTCACTTATTTTTATTCCGAGAGCTCATTGTTGGCGCTGTGCATATTTTTTATCCTCTAGATCATTTCCTTCAATAGGTAGCTTAACTCAGAAATGGGCATACAGACACAACCTGTGCACACCCCGCTTCCCCCCAAACAACTTATATTTTAGGGGCCGAGAAAGTTTTATATTGGCAGCAGGGTAGGAAAGGAGACCTCTCTTACTGCAGGCTTGAGACCTGTGTCTAGAAATACGAAAAAACAAAGTAGACATGCCAAGGCCTTGAGCTTAGCAGTTGTTTTCCCAAATGACTGCTGTCTCAGCACATAAAAAATGTAGTGTCAACTGTAATATCAGAAACCGTATCATGAAAGCCTCTACTAGACTCCTATGGATCTTCATCTAAAATAGCTGTATTATTTCTGCTGTTATTCCAGCCAGTCTGTAATGACTTTTTCAAGCACTGCAAGTAGACATATAGTGGAAAGGGCACTTACTCAGACTCCTGGAAGATGGAATATCTTGAATAGCAGTTGTGAGCATGTCGGGAGTGCCAGCAACCTGACTGGTAGCTGTGGTTTGCCAGAGCGCATTCTTTCAAACAGAGCCAGGTCTACACGGGGGTGAGCTCCCGGAGCTCCGTTAATACCTTAGCGCTCAAGGATACTTTGCAGCCATACTGATGTCCGAATCCAATAGTTGCTAATAACTGCGTCTACAAATCTAAAAAGGAAGAACACATAATTTCTTTTTGTCCTTTTCCACTTTTTTTCACCAGCCCTTGATTTTTGAACCCGAACTTCTCATATGCACTGGAAACTGAACCTCTTGAGAAGTTCACTCATGACTCAAGTCTTTAACTTAGCTTCATGCAGCTAGCTATGGTAATACGGTTATGTTTTTTGGGTCCAAAAGCCTAGCAACTGTTATTAAAGGGTGCAAAGCAATGTGAATCTTTTTTTAAAGAAGAAACAAATTGTAAATATTTATGTTTTAGGGAACAGTTGTGAATAGCAAGCAGCTAAGATTCTGAAAAAAATATTAATATTTTTTGACTAGAAATCTGAACTTGATTTGTCACTTTTAGAGTTGCAATTAGTTATATACCTTCAAATGCAATTTCACTGTAAGGAATATTTCTTTCTGCCATTTTCCCACTGCCTGAACACAAGCTTTTCTTGTGAAGGCAGGGTATTTTAAAAAGTCTTATTACATTGCTTATTGATTTGAAACAATAATAAAATCCTGCTGCTAAGTCTGTCCCTTCTGGCACCATTTCACTGCATTTTTGAAATACAAAGTACCAGAATAATGTGTTAATAACTAAAATATACAAAATATGTTTGATGTTATAAAAAGACAAATATTGTTGATAATCAAATGTGTTACCTATTATGTCAGATAATCATAAAGATACAAAATTGTAAATGACGTTGAAAAATTTGTTCCCTTAGTTCAGAAAAGTAAGAAGCATCACATACTTATGTTAGAACGGTTTTCTTTTTTTGTTTGTTTGTGCCACCAAAGAAACAGAGCTATCGAGGATGAGCATAAAAATTTCATTTGAAAAGTTTACTCCAATTTGCTTATCAGAATATAAATGCTGGGATTTCTGTTTGTGTATTTGAAAGGGAAGAGAGAAGAAGCAAGCAAAAACGAGTGAAGTGCAAATGCTGAGGCGATTGAGGAGGGGGTTGGTGAAAAACTCCTAAAAGTAAAAAACATAAAATACATTTGCCTGAAAAATATTCCGATATGTGATTTTCTCCATCATATCAGTACTCAAATCTGCATTTGGGACTATGACTTAAATGAACTTGACTACACGGTGGACATTGGAGTATATGGCTTCTGAGGACCTGTTTCTTTCAAGGCTCCTCAACTTGAAATAATCTTCTTTGGGTCCCTTTCCAAAGCAACAGGTAAAGTTTCATTAAGGCAAGGTCATGGATCTTATCCTCCACTAGTAGCCTGGATGCATGTGTCCAGATTTCATATAGCTTCTAGCAGGGGTATGTGTGTGGCAAAGCTGAGTATAACCAGTTGATAAGACGAGCTGCAGAGCAATGCAGAAAAAAAGCGATTAAGATTTATGGTCTGTGAAAATGTGGTAGCGAGAGACGTGCTAAAGAGGTTGCTGGGGAATGAGGTGGAAATGCTCCTTCTATCTCTTACTCTGCAGAGGACTCCGCCGAAAACTCCTGCTGTCTCACCGTGATTTCATATCGACTCTCAAAGTGTGTTAAATATGTATATCTCATCTGATAAAATGTCAACAGAAAGAACTATGTTGTTTAAAAAAAATCCCCCTGAGATCTCTTCAGAATTCAATCTTTCCTCTAGGTTAGCGTTGTGCTTACCTTCACATCCCCATGCTGCTGTTCTTAATAGAAGATGTTAGAGCTAAAATAGCTTTTTAGTCTCTGTTTGTTCCATTCTAATTTATCTCCTTTGCTTCTTTTGTTGCTCCTGTGAAAAAGTGTCTGAATTTGACCCAGTTATTGGCTGTTGACAAATAGTGGTTCACTCGTGCTCTGGGGAGACCTGTTAAGATTTGGCAATGAAATTCTCCAAATATTTCATCTGAACTGAGCATACTCTCTCCCAGGACAGTAGCGACTAAACAAGATTTCCTCTGTAATTATTTCTCCCAGGAACAGTGAGTAGAGAGTGTATTACCACTATGCCCTCAATTTTCTCCTGCATTTGTTCAGGCAGCAAGAAAGAGGGCTCATCTGACTCTAATGCTGAGGAAATAACACTTGGACTGTACAAGCTTCAGAAGTAATAATTAGGATAAAACTGCTGGGAGCTAGGGAACCTGGAACAGTGGTGGAGGAAGGACCATGGTGAAGAGCTGAAAGGAAATTATATTAGATGAAGAGCTCAGTTAGAGACATTGCGGGCTTGTATATCAGAAAAATTGAATTAAATTGAATGAGCAAATCAGAGAAAAGAAATTGAGCCTCATTGACCAAAATGACGGAGACTAAGAGAAGGAGAAGACCCCTTTTTTTCCTGCACATGCTAGAATACTCAACAACACTAAGGGTCACTCTGAAATTGAAGAAGTGCAAGTTTATAGAATGATACACAGCTTTAATTACAGAGAGAAGTGCTGTTTTTTCTACCAGCCCCGTTTTGATACACAGGTATCTGACATGTGGGTATGTGGTAAATCGCAAGCACTTGCACGTTCTGTGGGCCGTATTCGTAACAGAAAGGATCTGGTATTTCTGGTGACATTGTTACTTTAAATTATTAGCTATATTAGAAAAGCTTAGGGTGATATAGCCTCTCAGTAGCGTGAACGTACAGGGGAGTTTTTGTTGACCTGGTAAGTTCTGAATTCTGGACAAGAAACTTGTCAATGGATGGTATAAAGGGATGTTGTCTGTTTAGGGAAGGTGGTGGCATCAGTGACATTTCATATCACTTTTTATACCTTTTTTGCACTGATCCTTTTTTAAACATTTTTGGTCTTTTAATGCTGATTCAGAGCACTGCCAACTACTTTTCTTGTAACACTGAGTTTCCAACTGTGTTTATATTCTGGAATATTTTTCTGACCACCTGGAATGTTTTTCAACATTGATGTGATTTCATTAAAAATTGGTTTTGTCAGAAAAGCCTTTTTAATTTCATTGATGAGCTTCCTGCTAGGCAGCACTGCTGGTTTTATTTTGGTGTGGTGTCTATTTATTGTTGGATCTTGCCAAGCAAGGAGGAGGACGTACCATTTTTGCAGTTTGATGTGCTTGTACATTCTGACCTTTTAATCGTCCTTTTCCTCAAAATCAGTAAAAAGTTGTGTTAAAACAAATTGCCAGGTATGCAGCTTTCCATCACTCTTTTGTACCTTCTGTAATTTCCTAAACAACAGACTACACTTAACGCAGTTCTGCTGGGGTCTTGCTGTGGAGTGAAAATGTCAGTTTGTCAGTTGTGGCACAGTCCCCAATTTACACTGCAAATGAGCGCTGAAGGTTTCGCAGCTTACTCTGTTAATGCTAGTGTGCTAATGGAACTGGATTTTTTTTTTCTTTATTCAGATTTCTCGTCACTGGCTGATCAGTATAGGGTTTCTGAGCCTCCCGATCATGTCCATTTTAATTTCCAGGTTATGAAAGCTCGTTGTTATCAATAAAGGAAAGGCTGCCAGGAAGAATTGCTGAATATGGTTACACTGTTTGCAGAATGCTAGGATGAATGAAATTATTTCCTGCTTCCCTTTTTGTTTATTTTTGTAATTGCATCAGGAGCGGTGCAGCCAACCATGAGAACCTCAAATCCTATAAGCAAACAGAGGCACAAGATTTTGGAAAATACAGAAAAAAGTGAATGCTTTGTGCTTTGTTTCTACTAAACAAGAAGTAACAAAGTTGGAGTCACTGAGTGTGTAGGGTTTAGAGGTCAAAATAAAAGCACCTGTATGTAGCGTGTATATCCCATCAGGAAGATCTGTTGGTAAGTTCCCTTTTGACCGTGTTAAGCTGTTTACCATTTACCATCATGTGCTGCTTTATTCACAGCTGTTTGCACTTACTGTTTAGTTGAGCTGCTAAACAGGACCAGCTTTTAAAAAGGGAATGGCAGACATAATCAATGCCAGATTTTTTTTTTTTTTTTTTGAGACTAACAATGTAAGAGTAGCGTGTTGGGCTGTAACCTCCTTTGAAAGTGAAGCTGACTATCTCAGCTGGAGTTCCTGCCTACTGTTCACTTCAGAAAGCAAGGCATGTTTTAGGTGCCTTTAGCACAAGTTCTGGGTTCTGAAGACTTGAAGATCTCTTGTTGAGCAGTTTGACAAACCTGGCCAAATAGCATATTGCTTTATACCAGGTGAGAAGCTGCCTAACGTTAAGTCCCACTCTGTTTGCCTATCACATTGACCTGAATGTAGGATGAGGTGGTTTCTCTTCTGCAAACTAAGATCTGAAGAAGATTGCTTGTGTTGTATTGAGGCTTTGCTCGATGTACACATCAACTGTACATCTGCTCACAAGTCCCAGGAATGCCCCTTGGCACTCTGACTGGTTGGAGCAGGGCAGGGGCTAGTGCTCATGGGGAATAGCTGGGCCTGGATGTTCCAGTGGGGTACTGAATTGGAGACCTAGGATCTGCTGAAGAAAAGGCTTGGTGGGCCAGGGCAGACTCTTAGCCCCCTATCACTCAAATGTTTGTATGTAAACTGGGCTGTACCATCCCTGACAGCTGGAATTAAAAAATGATGGGTTCTATTTCAATGATATTGGAAAGATAACTATTTTTTTCTTTTTTTTTTTTGTCAAAGAATATGGAAAGGAAGTTATACTGATAGCCTAGAAGGGCTTAAAGATTTCTTGAAAAAGTGAACTGCCAGTAGTATAAAATCTGATGTGTTGTGCTACCAGCATTATGGAATAAAATAGCATTAAAGTATCACTACAGTGCATGAGAATATCCATTAGCATTTTATAAAAGTGTTTTTTTAATACACTGAGAGCTCTCTTTATTTTACAGATTTCTCATTATTGCCAGCAGCTTGGTTCCATTAAAAAAACTGAGAAACTAAAAGGGAATCTGGGTAGAAATACAGGCGAAGGGGAAATTAACAAAATCCATTAACTTTTTTCAGCGAGTCTTTTGCTGTATTGAATCCTCTTGATGCTTTGGAAAATTTCACCCTCTGGTGTCATCCTTTTTTGCAAGATCTGCCTCAGTTGGTATGACTGCAAGCAAAGTTCTAGCTCACATCTCAGCGTGGGTTAGAAATCCATATTTTTCAGGGATACAAGTTTATTTCTACAGTAACATGCGTATAATCTGTGTATGCAGTGCTTAAGATAAAGAGGATAAAAAAGTGATAAAAACTGATCTGAACTGCTAATGCAAGTGTAATCATTGAGTACAAAAGTTACATTCTGATGACTTCAGTTTTTCATTTGGAAGGAGCAGACATTTACAAAAGGCACCTGTTACTTGCAAGTTAATAGTAAGAGATGGTAAAAAGGACTCACGGGATGCAAATTTTAGGTCACAGTGCAGAAAAGCCCTATATGTGCATTATCTACCCTTTCCTGGTCATGCCGGTTTCACCAATGAATAGTTAGATGCTTTTCCGGGTGTGAAAAAAATGGGATGTAAGCTAAAGGAAGGACAAGATGTGTGGTAGTACAACTATTAGCCTGTTAAACATACGATGAGTTGCTCTCTTTCTGAAGGTGTTCTTACATTGAGTGCTAACGGTTAAAATTTTAGTCTGGACTTGCGCAGCAGGACCAGAAAGAATAACACCTTTTTCCTTCTAGTTAATTTACTTTCTGAAAGTCATCCTATTCTAGCTAAGGCAGTCTCAGATTGATTTTTTTTTTTTAAGAGAAGTAATTAGAAATACTCCTTGATGTTAATAAGAGATTAGCATCTAAGTTTTTGGTTTTTTGATTCTGTGGGGACAAATCTGCAGATAGTTTTACTGTTGTGGCTTTACTAGAGATGTGCTTTTCTGCACTTGTGTGGGATTCTGATGTGTTTTGCTGGACCAATAACCAGAGCCTAGAGAAAGCCAAGTATAATTCAAGAAAAGACATTACTTCATTTGGACATCTTTACTGTGGATGGTTCATAGCAACGATGCAAACTGTGTAAATTCAAGCCTCACTTGTTGGACAGGAATTTGATGGTAATTGTGGTCCCAGTTAGTCTCCCTTACCTGCAGGGATCCTTCATCAAACCACTTGTCTGTCTGAAATTAGTAATTCAGTATACTCAGATACTGTGGGTATGGATGTATTAATTTAATGTTTAGATGAATAGGTGGAACGTATCAAGCAGTCTGAGTAGGAAGAAGAATTCAAATACTTTACAAAATCCATCAAGGCTAAGGTGTTTGGTTTTTTTTAATGCTTTGAATGTAACTACATTTTTTTTCATTCCATAGAACTTCTTATTCTTTTCTGTAAAACAGATGTTTAAGTGCTGGTATCCAGTGTTAAGACTATAAATGGTTAAGGATGACATTATTTGAAAGTATCGGTGGTGTTTCTTATCTGCCAGAATGTCATGAGGATGCCTGAAATTGTAACCAAATGGAAGAATCGGGTACATTGCTCCGGGGTCCTCTCTTGTTTCGGATAGCCAGGCTCCAACTGTAACTTCTGAATAATTGCTTCCTTGCTGTCATCACCTTTTGCTGTATAGATTTTTCATCTCAGTTCCTTTCTCCAGGCATATGATCTGAATTAAATACTTCTCAAGAACGGATTGATGATGCTTGGTACTTGTGGGGCTAACAAGTAAACTCTTTTCTGTCACTGGGGTTAGTTGTACAACTTACTTTAGTTCAGGAAAGTTTTCTTTTTGGTAAAGATAAATAATTGAAGGATCAGATCGCTTTTTATTGCATGTTAGCATTTTGTTAACCTGTGAAAACTTTCACCACCTGAAGAGACTGCATAGGAAGGAGATTCCCTCCTCTTGTCTACAGATGCTGTTTCTTCTTGTCCAAATTCAGAATGTTTTAGTTGTCTTTTTTCCTCTTCAACCCCCAGGATTAGCCATAGTGAGGATTATTTGTTCACCTGTAATTTTTGCAGACTTTCATTCTGAAATTATATCATTGGATCATATATTAGTAATGACTCGCTCAGTTTACCTGCATTCTTTGGGTAGTGTGGCACAAAACAGTTATCATCAGGGAAAACATGGATGGATGGATGACCTTGGTTCACAGGTCTTTGAGGCGTTTTGCGGTGTGGTGCATCACAGCAAACAAATGATGGTGGAACCAGCATGGTGTTTGCCATCCACTGTTCTGATCTCTTTGCTGTTGTGTTGTTTTGTCTGTCTTGTTTATTTAGATCACAAACTCTTTGAAGCAAGTATTTTGGGTCATAATGGTAACAATATGATCAAGTATCCCAAGTGTCTGTATTGCTCAGTTTAACTGATGACATGTTAGGGAGATATCTTACAATACATAGTTAAAATTGCTAATTTCTATTTCCTAGCTCTGCAATCAAGAAAAATTCCTGCATCAAAGTTCTCTCAGATTAAGAATCTGTACTGCTTCTAATTTACATAATTAATTTTATGTGATATTTGAATTAAAAAAAGCCACAACAGACTAACTGAAAAAGACTGAAACTTTTTTCAATGTAGCGGTGGATTTTTTAATCTGATTCTATAATCTTTTAGTTAAATAAGATGAAGTAATGTCAGAGGCTATTAGAGCCTCTAACTTTGGCTTTTAAGTAGGTAACGTTCTCTATAGGAAATAACTTTAGGAAAACTCTATAGGAAATAACTGTAGGTAATTTTAATGGCTTAAAAAGGTCTTTGATTATATATTGTTGGCACCCACTCTAAAGTCATGTTGGCAGTCTGAATGTAGTCTTAGATTTGGACATAAATATGCTGAAACACATCTGATGTCACCAAATGCTTTTAGAAATCTTCCAGCGTCGTTGCTGGGTTAAACCTTTTCTCTTCTTCAGACTGACCTGGAGATACCAATTCATGCTTTTATTGCACCACAGATTGCTAAACTTCACTCTGATCAGAAAAGCACAGATTATTTGCAAAAAATAAATTTGGGCTTCTGATAAACAGCCGTGATTGCTGCTTGGAGAAATGGGTGCAGGAAAATATATTTGCTAGAATTCGGGAAGTGTTAGGGCACTGAGAGCCATGGCAGTGCTCCTGGTGAAGGCAAAGAAACTTTTGCTCTCTGGCTTGCTCTGTTCTTTCTCTGATAGAAGAAAGGATGGTGGATGTGAAAGGAGATAAATTAGGGGCTGTAAACCTTGCTCCACATTTTGGACAGTGTAATTGGAAAGTGTAATTCAACAGCCTGAGAAAGAACTTCTCTGACCATATGTCTCTCTACTGTCTGGTTAAGAACTGGCCAGAGAAAATGTGCTTACCAGAACAAGAATCCATTATCTGATTCACTGCTCCATTATACATCATCAAGACTGAGAAATTTTTAAATTTGTGTGTGTCTCATTATGGCAGTTATTGAGCTTCAGCCGAGCCCTGAAGTGGTATTTTCTTAGGCTACATAAAAATGTAATTAGGTTTGCATTTGCCTGAAATACCTTATTTTGCTGTGAGATGGTTTGTAGATCATCTGTGTGAAGAGGCATCTATAAATTTGTAATGACATGACAGATTCTTGTTAATATATTTTTCATCCTAGTAAATAGCTTTTAAATCTGTACTTGCAAGCATCGCATGCTCTTGTCTAAACTTTTGACTGCTAATTAGTCATTGCTGTTAAATTGTTCAGAATTTTCATGTCTACAGACAAATATGACATATGGATTTGATTGTTCAACTAAACTGATAGTCCCTTTTGTCCGCTACAGGTCAGTGAAGACTTGGAGAAGTCATTATTCTGTACTCTTTGCTCTGTGTTTTTTTTTCTTGCAATCTTCAAGCTATGCTTTTCTTCTGATTGGGTAAAAGGAGTGGTAACCAGTGTGGTTCTGCAGCAGTAATTAGAGAAGGAATGAGTCAGTGCCATCAGAAATGCACACACGTTATAACTGAGCAACTGCTACTAGTAGAATATTAATCTCAAAATAGTGTTAGATAAGAGTGAAGATCCTGAAATGCAAGAATTAAAGATTTCATTGCTAGATGTCTTGTTAAATGTATAGATTCATAGGTGCCTCTGAAGCTGCAGTATTACCAGTAGAGTGGTTTTGGTAGGTCTGGCATAAAAAGGAAAAAAAAAATTTATCCTTCTACTAAACCAGTTGACTTTGGGTTAGTGTACAGGGTAAGATGCCAACATTTCCTTCTTTCTTTTTATTTTCATTGACTTATTTGCAGGAGAGACAAATGTTTGCTTGGAGTGCTTCACTGGTGGAGTGAGAAACCTGAATTGCATGTCCAAGTGTAGAGTATCAGTGTGTCTTGGACTTTGTGCAATAGATTTTTTTTGGTATGAAGGAACGTGAGAGTGTTGCAGAGACCAAGCGTCATGCTCCATTTTAAAGGGTGTAGTTGCAACTGTAGGTGGCAGATACCTACTCTTGGAGCTTGATGTGTTAGAGCTTATAACAGAAATGATCATTTGATATCTTAAGTCCAGCTTTTTTGTTTCATTGAAATAATGATGCATAGAGAAGGCAGGAGTATAGTTCCTTCAAGCACAATAGGAGAGTTGTGTTATGTTATGCCATGTTCTGCCATCCTTTGAAGTAACCAGCCCTGGCAATTGCCTGCAGTGGTAGTGAGCTTGATGAACCCACATGATAATGTAGTATGGCAAATATTCAATCCTGTAGACTAGGGAGATTTACAGAGTTAAACACCCCTGGTGATCAATTACAACAATAGGGAAGAAGAGATAGACAGGAAAGAAATTGGGAATTTTAAAGATTAATTTAAATTAAATTTTAAATTATCTTTAAAATTAAAATAATTCTTGGATGAGTCTAGTGAAGGCAGTTCATAAACCTGGGAATGGTTGTATGAAGGAGTAGATTGTAGTAGGATATGATCAGTAGTTCTTGGTGATCTATTAAGAGTTTGGAAGAATGTGTTTTGTAGGGATTTCTTCTTTTATGAGCAAGTCTTACTACATATTGATAAACCCACAGCATTTTATGATGGAGAAAAATGACTATAACATGACTAGAATTCAATAATGGGCAATTACTTCTTTGTAAGAAGAGGTATGATTTGTAAGGAAAGGCACTATCTTTTACTAGAGCCACTCAAAACAGCTGGAAGCACAGATGAGCTTTTTGGGCATAGCTGAGGAAGGCCTCATTTACCCAAAATACTGTTGTTTTTCTAATTGTACCAGATACTCTACTCAAAATGATAGAAAAGCGAAATGTCTTTATCCCACTTATGTTCTTCTACCATCCTGATTATAAAAGAACTATTATTAGGCCTCTCTGTGAAATATTTGAACCATCTTGCAGATATTGAGAGACTCATGTCTCCACTCTCATAGTAAAACATTTAAAAATGTTTGTTGTTCTCAATTTTTAAAATGAGATTTCCATAATGATATGCTGCTGGATCATCATAGAAATATCAAGTACAGCACTGACAGTGGAAGTGTAAAGACCCATCTGTGCTACTCATTTATTTTTTTCCCCCACCATGTTTTATGTTTGATAGTTAGAGCACCTTAACCTTAGTGGTTGTCTAATATTTCTGAGTGGTAACTTACAGGGACTAATTAGAAATAATCATTCTTTCCATAATATGCTGAAAATAAGAGATCAGATTTAGAATAAATGAATTTAGAGATATGATTCATAAAACATAATGAAGCAGTCAAAATTATTTGTCAATCAAGAAAATAATTTGTAATACATTGGTTTCCACATTAGAGACATCCTTTCTCCAAGTTCTGGCTGGCTGAAAAACTCTCCTGTGCTCTGCAGCCATGATAGGGCAACAGAGGTGGGAATCAAGGAAAGAAACGTGAGGACTTTCCCCTAGAACTAGCAATAAAACAGAGATTGACGATAGGATGGGACAGCTCTCATTAGCATCAAGAAGTTTTGTATTTGACTTTGAGAGAAACCAACCCATCATTTTTGAGTGGGTAGCTTTACACTGTGGTGCTTTGCGAACCCTATGTTTGACAGATGTGTGAATGCATGTGCATACATATGAATATATAATGTTATCCATCATGAAAGTAGCCTGCCAGTCTTGGGCATGTGTGAGTTCCCTGCCAGCCAGGATGCATGCAACAGTGAGCAGTATGCCTTTGCTGAGGATACATGCTGTGATGTACTTCAGAAGGGCAATAAATATGTCATGGCAGCTTGCCACTGGCTGGCCATGCACTCCTGCAATTGTAAGATGGTTCATGTGCTGGATGTAAAGATAGAGCTACTTCATTCTCATCCTCATTCAGAAGGTTCAGGATTTTTCAAAAGATAAATTTTTGTGTTCTACTTAAAGCACCTATCTGTAATGATGGGATAGAGGAATGAAGTATCGAAAGCTGTTGGAAGACGTGAAAGATTACCAGATGCTTGTTAGAACAGCATGTTGCTAAGTAGTCACGCAGAGAGAGGATGGAAACTTCAACTGCGGTCCTCTGTGAAAATGCTCCCACAGAGATCTGCTTATTAACTAACACCAAAAATTCATAGCAGGAGAAGCTGAAAAAGCAGCTGGGATGGTGAATGCTTTATTGATGAGGGACCACTGGACACAGAATAGTGCAAAGTGTGTTCTGGCTCTGGGGATGTTATGCCTCTCCCTGGCATATGGCCTTTGGAGAAATTGTAAAGAGGAGACACCTACCATAAGCATCAAAGCTGGGATGTTCCTCTGAGTGGTCTGGAAGCCCAAGTGGGCGTTATTCATCCTGTGCTGGCTGCTTTCTCCAGCACTCTCTCTTTCTCTCCCCGTCTTTTTCTAACATTCTTTTCATCTGAGGTTCATCTACACCTACCTTCCTTGTCTGCTTTTCAATGTGTCCTCCCTCTGAACTCACCCGGAAAAATAACCGCAGAACTAACAGAACACCTCGCCAGGGAAGGCTGCAGCCTGCATCTGAATGAGGAAGGGGCTTTGAGACAGCAAGTGGCACCATTTGGGGCCGCTTCTTTTTATCCTGAAGCATTTTAAAAACTTAGGTTTTGGGCTAGTCCAGTTGTGAGCCCCTAGTAATAAACCTGTCACATAATATATTGCATATCATAGAATCATAGAATCATTGAGGTTGGAAAAGACCTCTAAGATCATCGAGTCCAACCATCGACCCAACACCACCATGCCCACTAAACCATGTCCCTAAGCGCCTCATCTACACGTCTTTTAAATACCTCCAGGGATGGGGACTCAACCACTTCCCTGGGCAGCCTGTTCCAATGTTTAATCACTCTTTCAGTAAAGAAATTTTTCCTTACATCCAATCTAAACCTCCCCTGGCACTATCAGTAACACTATAGCTAAATACTAAATCACAAAGAAATTTCTAAGACGACTCCGGAGAGAAAAGCAGATCTGACAGCATTTGACAGTATTGATGCATACAGCTAGTAAATCGATACATGAGTCAGATGGGATCATATCCAACCATGAACATTTAAAAACTAATGCATGTGTGACGTGGTGTAGTTAAAATGCTAGGTTCTGAGCCTACAAACACCTGTGCGTGTGCCTGACTTGAGGAGCATGAGGAGGTTCTCTGTGGGTCAGGACCTTGGAGAACTCTTGTGGAAAAGGGATGATTTTGAGGCTAGAAGACAAGATGTGCCTGGTGTTACAGCTGGATTCAGTATTTGAGAGTTCAGTGATGTCTAACCCCAGAATTTTCCACTCTTCTGTTTTCAATCTGTGGTAGAGGCATATGCTTCTGAAGTCTTTCTGTAGTCATGACATTTTGTGCTTCCTGTGAGGCACTCTTTGGTAATATTAATACAAATTAATTTAAATACACTGAAAAAAACAGTATTAAAATTTTTTTCCTTCAATCTGGGGAATACCATCAGGCTCCAGTGTAAAGGTAGTTTTACTGAAACTACCTCTAGGTTACTTGGCTATATATTCCTTAATATTTCTTCAAATCAATGCCATTCTAGTTTTCTCTCTTTTACGTATTAGATTCTGATGAGTTTGTTTTGAGTCGTCTCTGCCAATCCTTGTCCTTTCATATACATACCAAAATTCTATTTTTCATAGAAATTGTATGTTTCTATCGACTCACTGGCTTTCAGTCTCCTTAAAGCACGTAAGTTCAGCTATCAGCTATTGTGTGCTTCGCCAATGGCTCAGCTGCTACCCACGCTTACTGTATTTTGGACACTTTCCACTGAATTCCCACTCAAAACTGGTGACTTGGTGTGCAGATGCTGAGTTCGGACCTTTGTGCTGCTTGAAGTGCTGCATACACTGTCCCAGCTGACAATGCAGAAAGGTTTCAAGTCCAACCTAGTAAGGTACTTCTGCACTGGGAGGTTTCGGAGATTTTCTCTTACCTGTTCTAACAGTGGAACAATTTAGTTCCTGGTAGCTGTGTTGTAGGGCAGCCACAGGTGTTCCCATAGCTTACCTCAGCTTGCTCAGAGCTAATGGGGGTTAAAATAACTTAACTGGAACAATGAAAGACCTCCAGAAGGATATGTCTTGTTGTATGTAAGAATATGAAGATTTCCTGGTATTTGGCTACAACACCATGGCTCAGCCATGCAGTAGGAAGAACAGTATAACACAATCTGTGTACAATTAACTTCTTTATTCTCTAACTGCACAAATAATGTATGTTTAAAGGTATGAACATATGTTTGCACATATGTATTTGCATCAAGGTCTTTTAAAAAAAAAAATATATATACACATGTTGGCTTCTCTACAAGCAGTATATGGCTTTACCTTTTAATAGTCACTTATTGTTCCCACCTCCAGACAAGTAAGTGTATGTTAACAACTTTTTGTTCATGTAGAGATTTCTCTTCAAATTAATGCAAAGGGGATAGAGGCTGACCAGCTGTGAGAAATCAGATCTCTCGTATATAAATTGTGTACCTAAGATCTCCTTCTGGGTGTTGTTTTGAGTGTTACTTCACATGTAGCTGATACACCTTGGTAATTGCTGTATAATGTCCATTGAACGTATTTGTCTCTGGGATGCAGAGATACAAACAATCCCCTCAACCAGTATATAAGTAGACACTGATTTAAAACCTCTGGTGTCTGCAGTTCCAGTCTGAACTGGGGTAACAGATGGTTTCACAGCCAAATGGCTGCACCAAGCCTGTGTGCCCCAGTAGCTTGCGGTGTTGATGTGGTGACGCCTTTGGTCCTCTCCTCTTTGCCCTGATACTTCCCCGCCTGGTGGGAGGGGGTCTGCGGCACTTTGTGCTCTGCAGTTTTGTTCTTTGTGAAGCTCTTGCCTGCCAGGTAAGCTTGACTGTCTATGGAGATTTTTGGTTTGAGCGATAGCAGGAGTGATCCTGGATGCATATTATCAGTCCCTTTGAGAATAGTGCAGTTTTATGTAACATCTCTAAGGGATTTCTCAGGAATTTTTGGAGCCCTGAGCAGGGTTCTAGCTTATGCAGGTCTAATCTCTGGTAGAAAAACTAAATATATCCAGCTTTTATAAGATACTGTCTTAGGAACTTTGCAGAGGTTTGGTACTGCGGTCAGAGCCTCCGGCTGAGCTCTGGATCCTGGTCTCATTTCTGGTCAGAGAGGTTTTAATAGAGCTAAATTCTATGGGGCTCAAGAGTTTGTCAACGTTCTCTGAAGGGGGTGTTTTGAAAGGAGTGTGGGAGGAAATAAAGGAAAGCTAATTCAGTAACTGTGGGTGAAAAAAACCTTCTGCCTTTTTTCTTTCTGCTGTTCATGTTCTCCTTTGTTTTGAGCCTCCTCAGCTGGGACATCTCATGTCACTTTGGCTAAAAGATGCAATTTCCTCCTCCATGTTCGAAGGTAACAAGCAACACAGGGGTAGTGGTAGCTGAAGCCAGAAACAGTTACGTGGATAGTAAAATCAGGGGATGACGAGTGACCAGGCCTGTCCTTTGTGCCTGCTTAGAAATACAGTGGGGAAAAAAAGGACACACTCATGCGGCTTCCCTGAAGAAGAGGAATGGAGTTAGAAGTGTGTCTGGTTTTCTTTTTGTGCATGAACAACATGGAGGAATTTTAAATAGCTGATTTTGTTCATCAGGGAGCTCTTACAGGAAGAAGTTGCATTAAAATTAATTAAGAATATAAATTATATTACATGACTGTCCAAAGGCCAGGGTATCTATGCAGTTTTGAGTTCTGAATTTTTCATATGTGTGACAACAATTTTGCAAGGAGATCTTTGTTCTCAAATCAGCTTGAGAGTGGTAGGGGTTAAAATGAGTGAGATAGTAAAAGGGAAACATTAGCCACTTCAAGAAATGTGCAACTTTCTTTGTCCAATCCTAAAACTTTGATTTGAACTTCCTTCACTCTTATGTCACTTGCTCAGTTTCTCCTAGTCTTCCACCATTGTTACAGGCAGGCCTGCATCCTAAAATACTGATGTCAAATAAGAAAATAAATTAGCTTTTTTGTTGGCTAATTGCTGCCATGTGCAAAGATGATATACTGACTGGAGAAAACTTCTGGTTTTGAGGATATTTTTATATGGAATCCTGTATTTCCTAGCCTAAATTGTTCGATTGAGTGTTCAGTTTGTGTGGTAGCTTCTAGATTCTCAGTTCATCAAAATTATAGCAGTGCTGTAGGAAAGACTGGTTGTGCACTAGGTGTTTATTAGGACTCTGTAGTGTTTACCAAGAGGTTATGAGTACAGGGTTGTACGACACAGCTGAGGCACACATTGTAGTTTTCAGCTGAAGAGGGCTGCACTGAAAAGCTCTATGCCAGCTTCTGTTGAACACAGATTGTATTTCTCCACTGCAGACATTAGATTTATAATTTTTTTTTTCCAGTTCTACTGATATATGAAAATGAGCATCTGGAGGCTATTGTTCAGGATAGAAGAGGTAGCATCAAGTGGCTTAGTCATATGCAGTAGATTTTTTTAAGATGTGCAGGGAAAGAGTTGCGGTGTATAGAGACAGTTATTCTCTCTGTAGTATTGAATACACTTATTTCCAGTTCACAGTATGTTCTTTGCGTGGAGAAGAATTGGGAGAGGTATTACCTATTTTGAGATGGTTAAGTGTATAGTTAAAGTGGTTCTAACTTCCTTTTTTTTGTCAATACACATCTGCAAATATACTTAATCTCAAAGGTAGATTATTTTTCTAGGGATATTGCTGGAAAATTGTTATACTATTTGTGTAGTTGATTTGCATTTTTAATGGGCAAAAATCTTCTCAAGATAAGGAAGTTGATTCATGTGTTTCATGATCAACATCTGATGATGTCCAAGTACATAAGCATCTCATCGGAATAGATAACCTGAAATTTCACTTCCAAAACTCTGTGTCTGGTACATGTTTTTTTGAGGGTTGTTATGTACCCACATTCAGGATTCTGATTTTTAAAATTTGATTCCTCTTTTTCACTTCAAGAGATATGAGACTGGCTCTTTGTATGCAAACTCATGATTTGGTCTATTTTCATTATTGTCTGCATGTATTCCTCACCTGTATGTGTGGATCCCAAAGGCAGAAGTGTTCAAAGCTTAGTCTTAGTATCTTTTTGGAAGGGCAGTTCTTTACTTAAATACACCAATATGCATTCATAAAAATAACTGTTACTGTATTTTTGGAGCACTTTGATTTAGTATGAGCTAATGTCTGGAGCAATTTTCTTGAAGTGAGGAACAAGAAGGAAAGGCACATCTGTTGCACCTAATTAATTTTTTTGTGTGTGTATGCTACATGAATATAATTGAAGACACAGAAGGAATAGGATACTATTACGTAGAATCTTTGTATATTCTCTGCATTTCCTGAGTGTGGCTGCATGTGAGTCCTATGTCTACTTACTTGCATAATGGCTATTCCAATTAGAGATAGCTTTGGATCATTCAGCTCTACTTCTGTGGCTTCCTGTAGAAAGCATACACAACCATTTTATTCTAGTAGAAAAATGCATTTGGGAACAGTATTTCTTCTGAGAATAAGTTTCATCTGTAGGCTTTTCATTAAATGTTTATTTCTGTTCAAAGCTTTTTATCTATTTTGACCCTTCTGCACTGCAGAACTAGTGTAAATTAAATTTACATTGAATCGTTTAGAAAAAATATTTCTAATTTCTGATGATTATTTATATTTTTAATGTATTTTAATGTATGTAGTGCTGTAGTATGTAGCTACCAAGTAACCTAAATTGCCAGCAGTCCCATCTGGAAGAACTGTTATTGGCATTCATTCACTTATAATTCTTGCTGTATGGGATGTTCCCCTTTTTTGCGTGGTGGCAATATACTTTTGTTATGCTCTGAATACTAAAGAACTGCTTTAGACTGATTTCAGGAACTATAGTATGGAAAACTCTTAGGTCCAAGAGTTTCATCCTTTTGATTGGAGCTAATGTATGTTGGGCCACAAACACATGCAGTTAATTTTGTGGCCTTACTTGGGGGAAAAAAACCCAAACGTGGTGCATACGTTCTTTTGACTTCAGTTTTAACACCTGGGATGCAGTAAGGATTTCATTAGTGTCTTAGTGGCCAGTTGAGAGCCTAAAGGTATCTTTTTGGTGTGGAAAAATTTAAAATGCCAGATGATAAATGTCCTAACATTTGTACGTGATCACTTAAAGAAGGGTATCAAAAGACTTACAGTAATGAATCCCACTGAGTCTTTGGGCATATGAACAGACATATGATAATTGAGCTTTCATCTATTCGTGGTCTGTTTGTGTGTAAACATAAAGAATTCATTCGATGGTTCTTTTTCTACCAAGAGTCAGAGCTATGCTGAAAAAAAAAAATGGCAACAAACAATTTGTTTCCCATTTTTGTGTCGACAGATGAAGCTGTGAGATACCAAACTGACACAGATTGCTCTTACAAATATTTCTGTTCCCAGAAAAGAAGTCCTGGTTAAAGTAAGATAAAAATCATTAGGCTTCAGTTTATGATAGCTTAATTACTTGCTGCAAGGATTATGGTGTTCTCTTGAACGAATAGTGTCCAGTAGAATCAGACAATTGCAGTGTAAAAAAATTAATTTATGAGTGGGATTTTTTTTAAAACATTCACTGTTTTCTCAGTTATCGTCTGAGTTAGGTTCCATTCTGGTTGCTTGAGGAAAATGAGATCCTGTAAGCAAAAGCAGCTGGAGTTACAAAATATTTTGAGTAGTAATCTTTCCGTGATAATTCCATATAAATTAAATAGGAGACAATGTATTTTGTTTACATACTTGGACACAAACTAGCTACTCTAATTTCCTTGTTCAAGCTGAATGTAAAGTAATATGGATTGGGAAAAGTATACATTTTAGGTTTTTTTGTTTTCTCTGTTTGTGATTGTTATGCAGGCTTCTGCAAAATTAGCTGTTATTATTTGCCAAAAAATTTGAAGAAACTAATTTGCAGCATTTGGCTTCTTATAAATCCTTCAACACAGACAGTCTTGGTTATGTTTGTGTGATTTTCAGGATGATATATTCCTAAATAAAAATGGAAACCTTTGGAGGGGGTAGATAAAACTATGATGAGTAATACTCTTGTATTAACCTAGACTCTTATTGTCTGCGTTTTCACATTGTCCCATCAGGATGGTATGTGAAATAAGCACAAATACCTGTTCAGGATGGAAATGCTTACAAACAACAATTTAGTAAGTATTTGCGTGAACAAAAGCTATTTATGTAAATGTCTGTTGTGGTTTAAGGCCTGTCGGCAACTAAGCACCACACAGCCGCTCGCTCACCCTCCCCTCCCGGTGGGACGGGGGAGAGAATCGGAAGAGTAAAAGTGAGATAACTCGTGGGTTGAGATAAGAACAGTTTAAAAATTGAAATAAAGTAAAATAGTAATAATAACAACAATAATAATAAATTGTAATGGAAAGTAAAACAAGAAGAGAGAGAGGAGCAAAACCCAGGAAGGAAAAAAAAAAAAACAACAAAACCAAGAGGTGATGTAACTGCTCATCGCCCGCCGACCGATGCCCAGCCAGTCCCCGAGCAGCGATCGCTGCCCCCCGGCCAACTCCCCCCAGCTTATATACTGAGCATGACGTCATATGGTATGGAATATCCCTCTGGCCAGTTTGGGTCAGCTGTCCTGGCTGTGCCCCCTCCCAGCTTCTTGTGCGCGTCCTCGCTGGCAGGGCATGAGAAGCTGAAAAGTCCTTGACTTAGTATAAACGCTGCTTAGCAACAACTGAAACATCAGTGTGTTATCACATCGTTCTCATGCCAAATCCAAAACACAGCACTGTACCAGCTACTAGGAAGAAAATTAACTCTATCCCAGCCAAGCCCAGGACAATGTCATAAGTGTCTTAAAAGCCCAAAGGAATAGAAACATGCTTAAATTTAACACCAGTTCAGATCTTCAAAGACAGTTTATGAACAGTGCCACAGAATATTTGTAAAAAACCTTCTAAATATTTTCTGGCAAATATTATTTTCTGTGTGAAAGGGCAAAATGCATTTTAAGAAAATGAGTGCAGATTTATTTCCCTATACAGGATTTTTTCCTGAACTGTAGCCTAGGGAATTTTAAATTCCATGCATATTTGCTATGTCAAACTGGAGTGACTAATACGGAATTCACAGGAGCTAAAACATTGATGAAACTTTCCCTATAATTAAGGATGAGTCTGAACTACTATTTGCTTTTTTCTGCTAGTAATGGAGTAGTAGTGACCTTTAGTGAGGCTAATTAACACATGTTCTCTTCTGCAGTGCATTTCAGAATGCTGTAACAATGGAAAAATTAATATCAATATATGCTATCTGCTAAAATACTATTAAGAATATTACTCTTCTTACCTCCGTCTTACTCTCTTAGTTTTTAATGTTGAATAAGGGCATGGGTTATACTTTAATTAATGTAACTGTCCTCTTCTCATACCAGGAATAGTCCTATTTAAGTCATTAAGATTTACTGTCCTTAGCTTGCCTAACTGCTGTGCTGTCCATATTTCTATATGCTTTCATGTTTTATGGGAAGAGAAACAATATATTTTATTCAGGAGAAGCTTTTTCTTGTCTTTCAGTTCAAAGAGATATTGTGCTTTTGATGAAAAGGGAGCTGTTGCTTTTACAAGATGTACTGACACTTAAAGGAGAGACAGAGAAAAAAGTAAATTGATGCTTCTGTGTTTTAAAACTGGCATAGGGGTAGAGATGCTTGTTCAAAGTAGGAACTAGATCGAACCTGAATCCATTAAACCTAAAACTCTTATTTATATTGAAAGACACCAATATGCACTCCCCAAAGGTGATGCTTTTTCCTTTTCCGACTCCATTTTACTGTTTGGCAGTGGTAATGCAACTCAGGACTTCGTTTGCTTCTGGTATCTTTCCTGAGTCACCGTTTGCTTTCATGTGGGCTGTCAGACACCAAGGATGGAGAAATCAAAGGGCTTGACCCTGAAGGGCGTGAAATGCCCTCAAGTAGTTTAAATTTAAGTAGGACAGCAGGCTGATAGTCTCTCTGCTTCTTTCAAAAGCAAGCTGGGCATGTAAACCCAAAAATATTTCAGTGTACTTAAAGCATGAACTTTGGAATTTATTTTGCACTGCCTGACAATAATCTTTTTCATGGCTTTACAGCATGCACAGAGACAATTTTACATTCAGTTACTGCTCTGTTAGGAACTTTTGGTTAGAATCACAAACTCTTATGAGAAACTTATCTTTATTCTTTTCTATAGATCCCCATCTTTAGACTGCTCTCTTTGCCTAAGAATCAAGTGAGAATCTCCAGTGTGGTAGCTCACCAAGTGGCTTGGGTGAAGACATGGAGTTGTACTGAGGGTTGGCAGGATGCTGGTGAGCCGCAGAGTGCTCATCTTCTACTGCCTTCTGCTGAAGCACTCTCACTGCAGAGGAGAAACCCACACACCTGCATAGTTTTAAGTCGCTAAAAATTGAAAACCGTGGAAGCAGAAATTAATTCTTGCTCCTTTGAAGGATCTTAAATATTTTTGCAGTCTTGTAATTGCACTTTCTTCAATTGCTTGGATAATGACATTATAACAAAAGATTTTTGATATATAGTGTGAAATTCTGGGAAATTAAAGAGCTGGTGACAGCATGATTTCCAGGATTGATTTCTGCCATATCACGACAGTGTTGAAAATCAATTGAAAATCTGTTAAGAATTTTATTTGACAAAGTATACATGTTTGTTCATCTTTGCAGGTGTATATGCTGACAGAATGAGTATGCTTTCAGGTATTTAAATGTTACCTGAATAGAGATAAATTTAAACATTTTTAAAGTTAAGCATGTTACTTGCTTTGCTGAATCAGGAATATAACACGTAAGTAGCTAGAAGCCAAAATGTGAAGTCAGTAGAAGTTACTTATGCATGGTGGTTCATTTTTTCTGTTTTTAATTTTCCATGTTAGTCCTAATTGTAAAGATTGCTTCAGGAAAAAAAAGAAAAATGAGAAATAGGAGAATAACCTCATTTTCTTTTTAAAGAAGATAATACTATGAATAAAAATCTTTAGAGCTTTTTCTTTTAGAAACTTGGAAGTGTTCTTTCATTTTTTAACCTTAACTCTTCTGAGGAAATTGTGTTTCTTAATATGCTGGTATATGTCAGGACTAACTGCGTCAAGAGGCATTTTTTTAGTAATAAAATACTCAGCTATTTGGCATTATGTGCAAAATAAGTGTGTGTGTGTGTATATATATTCTCTTGAAGAGCCCTCCTTCCTACCTGCCTTACTAAGATTAAGTAATTGTGTAGTTAGATAAATATGTGCAAAGAAGGAGGTTCTCTTTCCTGGCAGTCTCCTTGCCTCCCATCTCCCCTGGACTGCTCTCTCTTCCCCAGAATTTCTCTGCTTATCTCTGATTCAGGGTAAATGATCTGGATATGTGGGCTGTCTATGTGTAGTTTATAAGCAAGAAGAGATACAGGACATACAGAAAAAACTGACGAGGCAAAATATTTGCATTTTTGAACACTGACCTGGTGAAAGGTCTCCTAAGGTGAAATAGGGTACATGAAGAAAAGTTTAAAGCCACAAAAAAAATTGTAGCTTATCTAATAGGTCAAGGTACCCGCATACATTTTGGCTAGTTGTATCAGCTTAGCAGGACCTGAGGTCCGAGTCTGCTGATTGTAGGATTATGGGATTTTTAGTTATCATAGAATCATAGAATAATTTGGTTTGGAAGGGACCTCTAAAGGTCATCTAGTCCAACCCCCTGCCGTGGGCAGGGGCATCTTCAACTAGATGTTCTTGTTTTAAATCTGACTTGACTGAAACCAGGGTGCATTTACAGAATAATACCTGAACATGTTTCACACGAGAAACTGGATGTCCTCACCTCTGGGAACAGCAGTGCTCCTAGAGAGAAAGGGCAAGTGCTGGAGACTTGACATATTTTAGCTGTTCACGTCTCATTTGTTGCTGTAAGTCTGCCATAGTCCTTAATTTGCTAACACTTTTGCTACATTTTATTATTTGTAGGGAAGACAGAAACATGTACAGGCATTTAACTCTGCTGGAAAGGATGAGGATTACTTTGTACTTGGGATGGAGAGGCCAGCAAAACCTTGCTTTACCCAGCACCAAGAATTGCTTTATTTGTAAATAACAAACCAAACCTGTTTCTTCAATTACCCATAGGGAACAAAAAGAAAAGGTATTAAAAGAAAGCCCCCAAACGCTAGAAAAAAAATATTTCAGATCTCTATTAAAGTCACAGTACCAGAAAAATTGTTCATAGATTGTTTTTGTCAGTACGTCTAAAATTCACAATTCTTGTTTTTCTGTGGATCACCTGTATCAATGCATTTTATCTATGCATTAATATTGTTCATGACTTTGGTGCAGAACAAGTGTCACTTAGTTACATTTGATACGTGTTTACACTTGATAAGAATATGCGGGTAGTAAAAGTTTCATGATATTGTGAACTATTAACTTTTTACTTTAAAGTACATTATGTTTTTGCTAGCTATGTTAGCCAGACATCTTGCTCCCATGGAGAAGTCTCACTTAAAGGAAAAAAGCAAGTGGGAGTTTCTGGGTTTCGGAGCCGATTCAGTTTTGCTAGAATAAGAATTAGAGGTAAAATGAATGTGAGCAATAACAACAAAACAGAAATCACTGAAAAAGGGACAGAAGTCCTACTACTGCTGAGAAGTAGATACTCTTCACTGGGCAAAGTGACAGCTGAATGAAATGAAGAAACTGTACTGGGAGGCAGAGCTATCTGAACTGATGTTTAAGCTTTTAAAAGCCTTTTAACAATTATTACCCAGTTCCTTGAGAAATTGCCGTAGCAACTGAACGTGAGTTATTGAATACTGCAACAGCTTCTGTATCCATACAGAGACTTTCCTTACAATGCTCCTTCACCTCTCCAGCACAGCACTTTGAATTGAAGGAAACTTATTTTCTATGAATATTTATAGCCTGTTCTTTTAAAAGAAGTTTTATTGATTTGATTACTGCTCCCACAGAACACAGATGAAAAGAAGCCACTGAAAGGAGATCAGCCTCTGTCTTGTCAATTCTTGAATATTACACATTTTATTAATGTCAGTCTAGGTTTTCCTGTTATTATTCATCATTGAAAAAGAGAAGTTATACCTTATGGTAATTGAGAGGCTTTTTTAATAAAATGTCTTTCTTCAGGCTTGAGCCAGAACATCATAACCTTCAAAATAATATATTGACATTTCTGTGACACAGAATTATGGATTAGTGCTAAAAATCAGAATTTTGTAGGTTGGAATCCAGATAATACCAAAGGGAGTGCTGTGCTGAGCAATGATATTAGGTAAATAGTACTTTGTGACAACATCGTTCCTAAATCACTGACAAAAACTAGTAAGAGAATTGGCTTCTAGAAACTATAGTGACTAGTAGAGAAATTACGCTTAACTTCTGTAAAGCAGAGATTTTCAGTTTCATAGCAGAGCGCAGTTTAAAACAGAGGTACCTTCACCTCTTTGTTATTGCACAGGGCACTTCCTTCAGCAAGATTCATGCGGCAATTTCATCAATTGCACGTACAGAGAAGTATTTAACTTTTAAATTGAAGAATTAACTTGGAGGAGGAGCATTAGCTGCATGCCCACAACAGGATCCACAGGCAACAGCTTGTGAGCAATGGCTATAAGATATAGGTACAGTATGTGCATGTGTGAAAGAATTCATGTGTATATGTAACACAGAAATACTGTGCTTTCACTGCAAGGGTATTCATATTCAATGCATCCAAGTATTCAGATTTTGCAAATTCAGCCTTCAAATTCTCTTGCACTGTGTTCAGGAATATATGTGCATGCACATGTGCGTGTGTGTGTGCCCTGACAGAAGGGGAGTCCATAGATTTTGTAAGTATTCACGACAGATTTCTGTGTGGCCTCAAACAAGCTTGACTGAGGTTCCTTGAGGACTTTAGATGCCAAACTTTCCCTAGTTAAGAGTCAGTGTAATGTAATCACATAGTCCTCAGCCACAGATTTGGTGTGGGTTATGGACCTAAATGATACAGAAAATTTTGGACTTTCCTTCCCTCTGTGCTTCAGTTACCTATTTGTAGAAAGGGGAATAGGAATTTTCTAGCTACTTAATGTTGGGAGGAGAGTCACATGGAAGACTGAAAATGCCCTTATACTATTACTAACCAAAGCCATAAACCCCCATGAAGTATTTATTTGTAGATATGTATGTACATGACATGAGTGTATGCAAGTATATCAAACTTTGGAGTGTAGGACAGAGCGAAGAGGAAAGGAAAGGGGATCTGTGTAAAAATGCAGATGTTTCCACACAGTGAACACGAACATGCAAGTTTTAGTATTTCTGCAGTATATGCAGAGATTTCCACGTAGCCAGTATGGGTACATATGCTGCCTTTTTGTTTAATGATTATGTCCAGACCATTATTTATGCTAAAAGGATATCTTATTTATCTATGAGTAAGTGTGTATCTTTGCCTTGGCGCTGACGGGCAAGCATGTATTTAAATGTTAATCTCCTGAGCCCAAACGGCAATCCAAAGGGAAAAAGCATCTTAGCTACTAGAAATTCAGCAAGGTACCTTTCATAAAGATTTCATCAGATAGCTCCTCGGGGCCTGGAAAAAGCATCTTTTGATCTCTGAAAATCAATTTGACATTCAGTATCAAAACACACGTATGCCCTTTGAAAAAGGTAATCACTGTAATTGAGCTACATAGTCAGGGTGGATGTGAACCTACGGCAACAGTTGCACGCAGTGTCCGGTGGCTGAAGGTGAGGGCATGGCAGCCGGTTCACCTGGCTCTGGCCTCACGGGATTCAGCAGCAAGGAGCTCAGCCTTTCCTCTGAGTCTATGCAGTCTTCTCAGTGTCAAGTTTCTGTAATCCATTTCTGTGTAATTAAGGGTGTGCGTGTTCACCAAGTCGTTTATCTTTCAGTATTGAACTGTTTCATCAATTGCCCACATACCCAAACCTACAGCTGAGAGTAGTTTCTCATATCTCAAAATATATGACATTATTTCAGTATAATTTTCGCTTTGTTTGCTACCTGATGAATGATGTCTTCTGTAATCTGAGGTATGTCAAAAACAGTGAGAAAACATTTACTGGTATTTGAATTTACATTTTCTTGTTTGGAAAGAAAATGTTTCAAACCTTCCCCAGACCTTTCAATCCCACTTGAGCTATTTGATATAAATGAATCATAAGTGGTGACACTCTTTTCCAGTCAATTTTGCAAGTAAAATCTAGTCCTAGAACTCTCAAAAGCACCTATAATCTCTCACATGAGAAATACTTAATTGCAGCCAGCTAGTTTCAGTAGATGCCCTGCTTTGTCTAGGAATTTTCTGTGAAAATACATTCATTTGGAGTCTCTATTCTTCTAACTCCGCTTTGAAAATGTGGATCTAAAAGAGCTTTCTGAAAGACTGAGATACTGGTTAACTAGAAAGCAAAGGGATCTTTTTCTCTACTTAAAACAGAAATTAGATTTTTGTTTTTAATTAGTTGCCAATCTTCCTTTTTATGAAGGTTTGAATGCAAAGACAGTCTCATGTCTCATCTGAACAAAAGCGTCTTGTCAATTGTATGAGAATTTCTAGCATTACAAACTTTTCCATATTTGCAATATAACCTATTGTTTGTCATGGGGGGAAAAACCCAACTAGAAATTGAAACTTTAAACATTGTTTTGCTCAAAAGCAGTAATATATTTGTAGTTATCAAAGTTACTAAATTCTACTTAATAGCAAATCTATTTCAGATGGAAAAGTTAGACACTTTCATCCTCAAACAAATATATCCAAAAAAGGGGGCATGAAAATAAAAAATAATTCCTATAAAGTCTCTCGGTTTTTTTCTTTTTATTTAGTGTACCCTTGCTTCCGTCTCTATAGCCGACCAAAGGGGCTGAAGTTCCCCTTGAATCTGATTTGAATCTTGGAGGCTGTAAGGGCTTTGGAGCTGAAACCGTGGAGTATGTTATTTCGTTGAATGGAGTAATTAGTTACAATCTATTTACAATGGCCTTTTATTCTTAATTCACTCAGGGGTTATTGGAAGCTCCTTCTAAAATACATTTCTTGTCCACAGCTGCTTGTCAGAGACAACATATTCTAAATGCACAAAGTCCTTTGGGCATTAAAGGCATGCTAAGCATCTAGCAGAGCATGAAAGGGATTTGGTGAAACTAGGAGGCAAATCGTGCTCCTGGTTATGCAAGTGAAGTGAGGGGGTGCATTGGGGACGGACAGTCTGAAAATGGTACTGACATTATCTTGGGTGAAACTGATCCCATTGTGCAAGTTAAATTTTGTACTCTGTACTGTTCATTGCAGACAGTGTTGGTTAAAAGCTCTTTGAGGGAAACTTTCCGTTAAATTTAGCAAGTTTAAATCAAGTGCTTAGCTCTTTTCCATGTTCAAAACCAAGTGTATTGGTTGTAATGGGGAACCAACTGGTTCTAGGAACTACCCATTTAGTATAACCAGAGGAAGAGAAAAACTGCATGGGACTGAAGATGTGAAGGGTAACTGAGGTACTGAGGCTGCCTCTATGATTACAGCGTGTACCGTCCCCCATCTCCTCTAGGCAAGCAGCTCAGAGGGAGGGAAGCAGCAGAGAGCATGGTGTCATATGGCTGGTTCCCTGAGGTTTCTCAGCGAGCAAGACAGTTGTAGACAGACTTTATGCCGGCCTCTGGAGCAGAAGTGGAAACTCTGAAGTGACAACCCTGTGCCAGGGAGCTGCTGCAGCAGTGCCAGGCGTTCCTACCCTGCATGCGGAGAACAGCTGTGTGGTATGCAGGGGTATGTGGTGGCATTCCTGTGGCTGTGTGCTCCTCTCCATTTCGGGCACTGTGGTTGAAGTTTTCCTTTGGTTTTACCTAGCAGCAGGATTCTTCTGATTTTTTTTTTTTTCTTTAAAGAAAGTAATAATACTTTTCTGAGACAAAACCCTCAGGAATTATATCAACCATATGAAATATAAATACATTTTCTCTCCCATTGCATAAATGATGGATTAACTTTTCACTGGAGAAACTGAGAGTAGGATACAAGGACAATTTGTGTAACTCGCAAAGTAGGCTGTGGTGTACAGCAGCAGACTGTTATGAAACGTGACGCTGTAGGAAATATGATTAATGTGTGATGGACACCACTTGGTAGATCAGTTCCCTAAAGTACATGTCCTATCATGAGAGCGCCATGGTTTGTATTATGTGCAGTGAGTATCTGGACAGAGATAAACTACTACCTGTTCGGGTATTATTTTATCCAGTAATGTGTGAGATTTTTTAAAGTATAATTAATAATATAAGACCTTCTTTGTCATTTATGGAAGAAAAGAGTTTGTCATTTTTCAGGATGAAAAGCAAGAATTTGTGAGCGTAGAAGTGAGGTACCATCCTTTTCTCGAGCAAGACATGACTCTGATTTATGGAGGAGAATATATAGAGCCGAATGTGAACTTCTCGTCCTCGTACCGATTAGCAGCAGAAGTATGCTGCAGCAGCAGTTGTCTCTGTAATAGCTGTGGGATGCACAGAAAATACCAGTTTGCTTTATGAAGCTAACTGAGTAAAACTGCCAGCTTGGCATGTGCTTCACTGTCACCGTTACGAGACACCACTTTTGTAGAGCAAGTGAATACAGTTCTTAAACCAAAAAAAAGGGAGAACGATTTCCAAATCCCTTAGTACAAGTTTTATATATCTGGTGTATCCAGACCCCTGATTCTGAATTGCATTAAGACCCCTCAGGAATTACACCCTGGCAACTATTCAAGCTCCTGTTGATGCATAAACAGGCACACTTAGGAAAACAGAGTAGCTTGGATCTGTTTGTCCCTTTTTGGTTGGTGATGAGCTAATTTTATTTTAAAACGCAAGGGTCTTTTCTGCATGGTGCATGAAGGGACAGAGTGAACTCAGTGGAGCTGAAATTTCCTGAATTATAATAATCAGTAATTTTAGCCCTGGCTCGGGTTAGGGAGGGATACTAGGTTGGACTAAAAGCGCTGTGACTTTATTCCACTTGCCTGAGACAGACTTTTTTTATTATATTACTGTAGGGAAACCTTATGAAGTTGGAGGACTCCATGACCTGTAATTGATGATGTTTCCTGTAATTTTGTCCTTCATGTTTAGTTTGACAGGGTTTATTTGTCATGATGTGGGAAAAATACGAACTTCTAACTTCTTTTTATCTAAGTGAACTCTATCAACATTGCATTTATTGTTTGCACAACTGCTACCTGGTAACAGATATTAGGACAAAATATCTAGGAGTAAAATATATTCCCAATGTGATTTACTTTTTCTTTAATGAAATTGAGTGAGGGGCAGCTTTGTCTCCTGTGTACTAAAAGGAAAAAGTAGTTTTGACACAGATTTGGTGTAGTTTACCTACATGAGAACAGAACCAAAAATTAAGATAATAGGTTTCACAAAGAAAATCTATGTTAAAACAACATGCTCAGAATAGTTAAATAAAAATTCTGATAAATAGGTAAGCTATTCATTAAATGTGCTTTGCATGGTGGAAGCTTACAGTCATTGTGCATAAATACTAAGTTATTTTAAAAAGAAAACTGACACTGCAAGTTCTCAGTAGAGCTGATAAAATTGGTGTCAGCTTTTCACATTAAAATTGGATTTTCATTGAATGATTTTTGTGTATATGAAAAGTATCTTTTTTAATATTTAGACACCGAGAAACAAGTTTCTCAATTACTTGCTAAAATATTTTGCTTTTTATTTACAAGTTATTTTTTCCTACAAAAAAGCTAACTTTTTAAAAATGCTTTTGTTTAATTTCTCAGTGGAAAATAAGCCTTTTTCTGACAAAAGCCCCCCCCCCCCCCCCCCCAAATAAGTCTTTTTCCTTCAAAGTGCACATTGTGCTGAAAAGTGAAACACTGTCAAAAATGCTGGGGTGTTACAACAACTGCCCCACTGCTCCCTCAAAACATTGAGTGATCCTTTGGAGGAGAAAAACTTTTGAATTAAAACTGAGGACTGATGCTCATGAAACTTGTCTGTAGAGTTCTGCCGACTTTGGGCAAATCATTAAAATACCAATCCTGGGAGATGCATCTGAGGGCATTTCGCAGATGCTGGGGCCTGTGCTCTTTGTATTCCAGTTTCTCCGTTTTGAGTGGACCAGCAGCAATTGAGCTACCACCGGCATAACAGGGTGATATGGTTACACAAGCCAGTGAAGACAAAATGATTTCCACTTTTGAACGGACAGAGCCGTGAACTGTAAACTGTTTCTCTAAGCTTTGTTTGTAACACTGGAAGAACCAAAGCCTTTAATAATGAAGACTCTAAGCAGTCCCATTTATTGTAGAAATCCCTGTTTTGCTCATCCAAGTGGCTTTTTTTCAGGCTGCTTCACTTTGAAACACAGCACATCTGAAGGAAAATTGTATCTTGTTTACGAGTACTGCAGCCTGCCAATTACCAGTCCAGTAACAGACAATTCCAGGTAGCAGAGGCTAAGGCATATCTTAACCAATTGGTATTAACTACATGTAGCAGTTGAGAAAAGCTGCCGTTTATTTAAATAATAAAAAAAATATTTCTCTAATGGGAGAGTTTTTCTTCTCCACAGTATATATACAATATAAAAAAAAAAAAATTGGTGAATTGTGCAGCAGTTTAATTTTAGCTCAAAGAGGATTATATGACCCACACTTTTATTTGATTTTTCACAATGTTTGCTGTGTCATATGGTTAACCTAGTAGGATCTGTTCGCAAACTGTCCTTTTAAAATGTGTGATGTAATATATGTAACTTCTTAAACATCTCAAGTTGTTTGTAATTTAGGCTTTGGAAACATCTCCCCACGCACACAAGGTGGAAAGATATTCTGTATCATCTATGCCTTATTGGGAATTCCTCTGTTTGGTTTTCTGTTGGCTGGTGTTGGAGATCAACTAGGGACAATCTTTGGAAAAGGAATTGCCAAAGTAGAAGATACCTTTGTTGTGAGTATGCTGACTGCCTCGTTTGTTCTTCATGCTGCTCGTTGTTCTGAAGTTAACAATTGAAATGGAAAGCCTGAAAAACAGGGTATAGCTCATCATTGTAACCAGATGTCAAGCAAAAGGTAGGAAGAACTTTGCAGTCTGAATGTGTTACTGAACACTGTTAATTGGGGATTGGATGAAGCCCAACATTTTCTACAATAATTGCGGTTGGGAAGAGGAACAATATCCAAAACATTTTATTTTTGCTTTGCCCTTATACCCCTGAGCTTGCTGTGATGTTTACCTTTAAAGGTTGTCATATAGATTGTGGTAGGAAATCACTGACTCAGAGAGATGGAAGAGTGGAGCTGTAGGGGTAACGTGTGGAAATCATTGCTGCTGCTTTGAGTTGATTCACAGAAAGCCTTTGGTGCCTGAGCCTAAAATCACAAGTCTTAAAATCTCTACTCAGATGCTATCATACCAGAGGAAATGCTTACAGTCTGTAGGCATCTACATTTCCAGATTTACGGGTCTGTAGGTGACTAAAGCTTTGTGCATTCACCAAAGCAGGACAGCCTAAATGGTACAGAGCCTGTTGGTGCTTCCCTGACATTGTACTCCTCTTTGTGGTCTCCTCACTAGGCTGTAGGGTGTTCTACTGTTTAAGGTATTTTCAGCCTCTTCAGCTGAACTGCTTCGCACAGCCTAGATGTTCAAGCCTTTCATTTTCTTCGGCTACCGATGTTCAATTATTAATGCAAAGTGGCACAGCTTCAGTAGAGGAAGAGACCTATCAAACAGACTAGAAGGTTGTACAGGTATTGGTAAAGTTCAGCCACAGCCAGTTCTTAGCAATCAAATGCTTTGAATTCTAGCAGAGGAACTTAATTTACTTAACTTAGTCTCTGTTTCACACACAGAAAAGTTTTAAGGTTGTATTTTACTAATGCAGTTATTAAATGTATTTAGCGAGATTTTTGAAGCATAGAATAAATGGCATAATGAAACTTTTAATAAAATTAATTCTTTAGGTGTTTTACTAAACTTTAATAAAATGTTGTAGGTTTAACTATTACCTAACGTTCAAAGCACGTATGAAACACTATTTGTCTTTTGATATGTAGAATATGTCATATCCAGTGAATACTTAGTAAGCAGCCTTACTTTGTAGCTGTTTGCATTAGCACTGCAAGTGTTAGAAGGATTGTTTTTCTGCAACAAGCCCTAAATCTTTTCTATATAGGAAGGGTCTGCCGTGGCTTTATTTTTGAAGCAAAGCAAACTGGGGCTGTGCTGAGTAGTCATATGCAATAGGTAAATACAAGCTTGAAAGCTTTTTAAGAAAAGGCAGGTATTTTTGACTTTGAAAGATCAGTTCAAGTCCAGACAAGTTACTGGTGAATAACAACCATTTCTATTGAGATTTGCCTAGAAAAGGCAAGAACATTCCATGAGAACATTTTTTTTTAATCCTTTCTATTTTTTTAACACTGAATTTTATTTTTTGCTTAAAAGTACAAAAGATTTGAGACCATTTTGTGTGTTTCTTAGCCTGCTGCTCATAGGGATAATGGTTTTACTTTTTCCGTAATGGATGTATCCCTACAAGAATGCCCCAACGTAAAAAGCAGCATCTTGCCCTGTTTTGCAAATCTCTGAATGAAAACACTGATCTATATGTTGCAGTCTGGAACATTCCCTTGTTCTGTTTACTCGTTCTCCAAAAGAAGAACTGGGAGACGCTGATGGGTCAGAGCAGGGAATTTCATGTTGCCATAACCGAAACTACTACTGTGATTTGGGTTACAAAAGCTGGACCTCGGTCATGCTGACTGTAAAACATAGTTTCCATTGGCACTAAACTTAAATACAAGAAAACATGTATCGTGAACAATCTGATTTAATTTTTGGTCTCCTTTTGTGAAAGTTTTCAGTTTTGTGCAATCCCTTGCTTACTTTAAGTTGAACCAACATGCTTTGGATGGATGGAAAACTGTACTGAGAGGGAAATTGTCAAACTGGCAGGGCATGTCAAATGGGACTTTGCAGTGGTCTGTTCTAGCTTTGGTACTGTTAAATTTTATTAATAGTTTACACAACAGATAAAGGACTTCGTTCATTAAATCTACAGATTATCTCACGATTGGGAGAACTAAAAGTTGGAGGACAGAATTAGAATTCAAATGATCTTAAAAATTTTGAGAAGCAGTCTGAAAATATAGGATTCAATTCAAGAAGAACAAATTCAAAGTACTCTTTGAAAGAATAATAAAATATGCAATTACATGTCAGAAAACAGTTGTCTAGGTGAATTTTGTAGAAATGTTCTGAGGACTCCAGGGGCTCATAAGATAACATGAGTTAATGTCATACTACTGTGAAAAAGCATACATCATAGTTAGAAGTGTAAATAGGAGTGTAAATAAATAAATAGATAAAGCATAAGAAAGGATCCTTCCATACAGTTTTGTGATATTTTTTTATATCTTGTTTTGAGTATGACACCTAATGAAACATGGATTAGTTGGTTGGAGCCAAGGGATAGCAATGAGAATGGATGGGTGAAGAAAGACTGAAAGAAATGAATTTATTTGGTCTAAAGAATATATGACTGAAAGAAAACTCCTGTAAAAATTTGCTGGAAAGAGCAAAGTAGCAATTTCTTTGTTTGCCTTGTGTAAGACCATAAATAATAGACTTAAACTGAAGGAGATGAGAGGTATGTTAAGCATTAGGAAAACTTTCTGACGACAAGAACAGTTAAGCATGATCACATATTGCCTGGCCAGTAACGTATCTGCAGTGGCTTAGTTGGGTTGTTTTTGTCTTGGGGCAGGTTTGGAAAAGGTGGTGTCTCCCTTCCAGCTCTATTTTCTGTGGTTCTGTTTAGCCAGTTACTTGATTAGAGAGAACTGTATGGTTAAAATTCACCTTTTTTATTCAGTTATTTGTGGATGCACAAAAGTAGAGACATCGCAGGTGCAAGCACTACTTGAAGCTCACTGAAATATCTAGCCCCCACTGAAAACTTTAGCATGATCAGCAGTTAATATTAATGAATGCTACACATGCCACTCACCCAGATCACAAACCTGGCAGCAATGAAGAGTCCAGCCCTGCTCTGCGTTTCCTGCTAGCAAATGTTTCCTAGGGTAGTCACGTTTGCTTTGAAAACCCTTTCAAAATAAAACTCTGCTTTGATTTTCCTGTTTGTTTGAGAATTATAATGCACTGTCCTCCTGAGCAACGTAGTGCTCACTGGGGGTGATAGGTGCTTATGTACAGTGGCACAGTTTTATTAACGATGGGTTTCCTCTCTTTCCCCTTCCCTTTCCAGAAATGGAATGTGAGTCAGACAAAGATTCGCATAATTTCAACAATAATATTCATACTGTTTGGCTGCGTGCTGTTTGTTGCTCTTCCTGCAGTTATATTCAAGCACATAGAAGGCTGGAGCACACTAGATGCAATTTACTTTGTGGTTATCACTTTAACTACCATTGGATTTGGTGACTATGTTGCAGGTAAGATTTTCTCATAACTCTTTATCTTATAATATTTTGCACAGTGGTATATCATCTGCATTTTTGTATTATTTTGGGACAGACACTTCGCTGTTGTGGTGCCTCTCTCCCAGTTTTGCCCTTTATTATTCTTATGTCAGTGCACAGGAGGGGGCCTGCCCTCATTTTGGATCATGTGGCAGGCTAGAGACAGGAGGTGGGACAGTGAAATGCATGGTGCCTGTCTCTGCATACTCCATTTTTTTCTTCTCCTGTACTGTTAAAAGATGCTTTACTTAATTTTTAGGTAGAATTTTTTGTTCTTACAGATTGAGTGAAGTGCAAGAATTAATACAGTATCTTAGTCTGCTGAATATATTTTTTTCAGCTGGAGTCGCTTAAAATGTCTCACCCTGTGAAGTTACATGACATAGTTTTTGTGTGCGTCTCTTCCTTTCAAAGTGTTGTTCCAGAGCTCTGTTTCTGCCATTGAGATGCCTCCGTTGGTGTTGGATCCTGCTTCTGTGCTTTCTTTCTTTTGTTTGCTATGTACGCATTTGTCCATCTGTGTTTTGTAATGTAAGGAGAAGGTTTAGCACAACCCATAGATAACGTGTCCAACTTTTATGGTTCTATTAACCCAGATTGGATTGGGTTGCAAATAACTGTGACAAACTGAGCTAAAAAAAAGCTTGGGCCAGTTCTCTGCATCAGCTTCTTTCTTGAAAAGGTGCTAGAGGTGTTAGACCATTTCTCAGAATAGGATTAAGTATATGTTGTCTGTGTTGAGGAAGTGTGTTAGTCTGAGTCAGTGATGTGTTGAGGTGAGGATTAGAAATTCCAAGCTCTGTGCTCTGAGTCTGAGACTTGCTTTCTTCAGCCTGATCTCATGCTTCTCCTGATGCAGCACCATCATCTCTCTTTCATGAGATGCCTCTCTCCCACCCCTGAACTCTGTGCAAGGCAGAGGTAGCTGAGAAAGGTAGCCGAGAAGAACAGCAGTGCTGGTCTGCTGTCAGTGAGCTACACTGCCGGAGAGAAGCGTTTCTAGCAGACATCCACACGGTGTGGGCTCCTCCCGTGTCCCGTCTGTAGCCACGGCTGTTGCATGAGTCCAAGTGCACCAAGGTGAGGGTCTCACGTTGGGTAGCTCCTCCTAGTGACTTGCAGGCCTGCCTGAAGTTTGCCTTGATGGCAGGAATGTGACTGGTCTTGTTGCTGGCAAAAGTTTTTTTCAGGTTGGTGAGGTCCCACAGAGACCTCTGAAGTGTCTGAACTGTTTGGCATATTCATAAATGATCTGGGTAAAATGGGGGGAAATTTAGTTAGTGTTGAAGATACTAAGTTATGTAAGCTGTTTAAAAAATGAAGGCCACGTGAGAAGTTGACAAAGATTCTTATAAATTATAGAACGGAGCTTAAGATGGCAAAATAAATTTATTTGGACTTTTACATAGTTTTTTGTGATGTCTCCATATGTCTTTTGAATGTGTCTCACTGATTTCTCTCTTTCCCTTTTCCTTTCCCATATTGTTTTTCTTATTTCCATTTTGTCTTCAGGAATTTGTGATTCTGGTTAGATTCTAACTAGCACCAAATAAAAAATTTATGCTGTTTCCAAGCCAAGAGTCTGGGTGTTTTAGACTTTGGTTCCTGAGGGGTACGTGTATGTCAGGGAATAAAAATAATAGTGTATAAAGGCCTGGTTATATTTACTGTAAAGCATTGTGTGAAATGGCCCACTTGGCTCTAACTAGAACACTGAGTACATTCATCATTACTCTCATTATAAATTTCCATGGATTTTTCTATTTGTAGACCACTTGATATCATAATTTGTTCCTACCTCATGTCTGTTTTTTAATTTTACCAGGAAACACTTTCTCTTTCTACAGAATGTCCTTGAATTACATTGTTCTATAGCTTATGGCCTTTTATGGTTCACTTCATATATATATTTTTATTTTAAAGTTCCACTGTAAATGCGTGATGTCAAAATGTCATGAATGTTTTCTATTTTCTTTTAGAGTAACACGCACAAGACTTGTATTTGTACTGTAACATGTTATTGACTTAAAGTTTCAGTGTGTGGGAATTGGATTTGTACTTGCAGAGATGATGCTCTAGAGAACAGGGTTAGATGACTATCTATCTCCATCATAACTGGGAGGTTAACATTGCCACTGGACTGTATTTTGTCAGAGATGAAGTTGACAATATTATCATCTTTGTGTGGACTAACATACGCAGTTTATGGCAGATGACTTGAAGGATTTTTCAAAAAGGTCCATTTGTTGTCTTGTCGTTCCAGTACATAATTGCCTAGTTAAATAAAAATTCTGAAAAATAGGTAAGGTATTCATTGACTGTGCTTTGCATTGTGGAAGCTTACAGTCATCGGTGTGCATATATACTAAGCTATTTGAAGAAAACTGACATTGCAAGTTCTCAATAGAGCTGATTAAATTTGTCTTAAGGGCTAGGCTTCCGTATTAATTTTGAGGAAGTATGCAGAATCTTTTGCACGCTAACAAATTAGTAACTTGTCTTTCTGATTTTTTGGTTTGCTTGTTTTTCTTTTAGGTAAATCATAACTACCATGCAGGCACTAAGAGCCATTAATATTTTTGTGGTAGGCTTCATCTAGAACACTCTTTCCTTGAAGTTTAGGAAAACTGAGTGCCATAAACAGAGGCAAAACAAGCATGCAGAGTTAAGGCATGTAATGCTGTATAAGGCTGTAGGGGAGGTTGTCATGATATAATACGGGTGTTGCATCTGAAATTGTGGCTCCAGAGCATGCTGTTCTTGGTTCTGGTTTGTCACAGTGAGGCATGCAGCAGGCAGAATGACGCTTCAGTCCACTTAGTGCCTAGATGGCAATGCATTTAGGAAAAAACCTCACACTGGCATTAATTTATTCCTTTTTCTGATTTTTTTTCCCTGGCCAGAAAGGCATGTTTCTTAAATAACACTTAGAGTGAAAATTACCTTCTTCCACTCAGAATTACAGTCAAATCTAAAGCAGAGTGGTGGGCAGTGATACTCAATTTGCAATTATAGTGGAGTGAACTCTTTTAGCAATAAAAATAAAACTGGCAATTCTTGTAGCGTATTAGAGGTCCATGGGATGGACCAATCATGGGTCATGATTGTGTCAGTTTTGGCTCATAAATTTCCCTCAAAACCCCCAAATTCCTAAATATTTGGAAGTTTTCAAATATTCTGGTAATTTTTTTCTGGGAACCGTCATCCCAGAGGAAAAAACATAAGTTCGCAAGACCTGCGTACAAATGTCATGGTTGTGATAACGTGTATTGGGGTTAAAAGAAACATTTCTTACAGTATCTGTCATTTTTCACTAACATGGAACTTGCTGCTTCCTGGCACCACTGCAGGTAAGAGCTGAGGAGAAGCCCTGAAGAACTTTTAGGAGGTAAAGGAGAGAGTATTTCTGAATAGCTGTACCAAAAGGGAGCCAACAGAAGAACTTGGGATTCAGGAACGTAATGGTGTTAAAGGCTGTAGTGCAGGTTGTCATATTAGAAATTCTTGTGGAGTTCTCCAGAATTTTTCTACAAGTTTCTTCTCATTTGTAATGGAGACCAAGTACTCTGTTCCCAGAAACTAGAATGCCAAAACATCCCCTTTTGTACTCAGAATCTAGGTTGCTATTTGGAGCCTATGGAAATTTCAGCCGCAGTTTCCACCAGCAAGAGAAGCCTTAAGGCAAACATAAAAGACTGATCACTCAAGGTACATGCAAGGAGGGAAAAGATGAAGAGTCCTTGTAGTGCATGTTCAAGAAAATATGTGAACAGTATTCCAAAAAACAAACTTGGTGTTTCTCTGTCTTATGAAATGGTTTGATTTTCTAATTTTTGGAGTGGTTGATTTTTTTTAAATTTTTGTAGGGAAATAAGTAATTTTTTGTAATTGAAGAAAGTTTATTGTTGTAGCTTTTCACAAAAAAAGGAAGTCAGAAACTGTACTACAGTCTGCACTGGCTTATGAAAATCAGGACATGGTCAAACATCCCTTTTCTTGTTTTCAAGAGAAACCACTGACTTCAATATGGCAGAAGAAAATCCAGCCAATATTATGAATATTCTATGAAAGAGAAAAGAAAGATCTGTTCATGTCAAATGTGTCATTTTTTAGTATAATGAAAGATATTATTGGGTACTAAAGTTAGCACTGAGGTACATATATATATATATGTATAACATGACAATATCTTGTTCATATGTGCAGATAAATCCTCTAACTGCAGCACAGATTGGAAGGTATAGTCAAATATTTCTAAGGGAGTTAATCTAACAGGTTTCAAATCTAAATTAGATGAGATGTCCAAAACTTGACTGAATTAAGTAGAGGTCAGAGATATAAATAGCACATCAGTAGTCTGTTTCACCGCGGGGCGTAATGATGATAGAAGGTTACGCTGCAATCAGTCCAATTCAGCAGATCACAGAATTTTGCAAGTCTCACTTTAAAAAAGTATTCTAACTTTTTTGTTTTGGTTTGGTTTCTTTTTGTTTCTTTTTGTTGTTTTTTTTCCTTGTTTGAGCTCTGATTTTTAGCTTATTGCTTCTTCACTGTCTTGGTCTGTAATTGAATTTGGTGTATTGCCACTGTAATACAGATATCTGGGTCTGCACTGTATTGCTTGGCCTGAGACCCAGTTTGTAGAGTACTGAGAAATTTTAGTCTCATTTAATGTCACCGAACTGGAATGCTTCACCTGGTGGTCATAGCAGCCCAGTTGATCTGCTTTCACTATATGATATTACTTACCCGGCAGAAAGACCTCTGCTTTTCCATGTCTCTGCATAAGCTAGCCTTTCTCCGTCCCTTTTTGCAGTCCTCGGAGGTAATTCCTTTCAAGCTGCAGGGATGAACCTCTCTGGTTCTTTGGAGTGGGACAAATGATGTTTCTGTGACCAGGTTTGTCACAACGGGGATGGTGGACAGCTACTTGTTATTCTGCAATTAAAACTGTGTTTGGATTTAATCACATTTCTATACCCAGAATAACTTGTACTGCTGACAAAAAATAATAAGACATTTCCTGGTTTGAAGGGCCAGCTTTTGAATAACCCATAAATTTGGGCTGGTATGGAATTAAGATACTCAGTGCCAATAGCACTTTCTATTCTCTGCTTCTACTTTTGAAACAAAAATGCAAACAAAACCGGACAACTTAAGAGAAATAATTGCATGTTTCTATTTTGAGTCAGTTAGCTGTAGAAAGAATGGGGAAAAGAGTGGCAACTATAAAGAAATTTATTTACTTAAAATGTCCTTGGTTTATGTAAATAAATAAATAAATATACATATATTTGAAAGCCTGATCCCTCACCTGAGAACCAGAATCTGTCCTAATGCACCCCTGAAATCTTCTCTAATGCCAACCTTCACTAAAACACAGAGCTTTTCACCTCAGTAAGGAATATATGTTTGGGCCGTGAAACAACCTATGCCTTCCAAATTGTTGAAAATAGCAAATAACTTAAAAGTTGTTTGGCAGATGTAAGAATGGTGGCAGCAGCAATACAATAGCCTGTGATGAAGATGGATGGAAAAGCTCCTTGATTTCTCATAGATTTCAAGGGACTTTGGATCAAATCTTTACCACAAAACATCTCTGCAAGAAACTGTGGCTGCTCTTGGTAAAAGATTATGGCGGTGAAACTTAAAGAGTAAGCGCACTCCAGTTAGGAGATACATTTCTTCTTTATTGTGGTTGTAACCTATTCCAGGTAGAAGTCAAACGAAGTTGGAAAAAAGATTTGTCCCTTGGCCCACAAAATTGGTTTTGCCAAACAAACAACAAAATTCAGCTTCTGCCTTCTCAGCATTTTGCTTCCTAAAGGGCTGTATAAAATAATCTGCTTTGCAAAAGAAAGATGGTTGCATTATTAAATAAAAATTACGCTATGAAAAATCCATGCGAATGTATCATGTTGATATGCTTTTTACAATGTTACCAATAAAATCATTAGATGAATTAGCTCATATACTTCAGTACAAATACATTTAGCTATACATACTCATATCGAAATACATTCATACCCATTTATGTGAATTGTAAATCAGTAGCTAATGAATTCCATTCACTTTAAATTCAGTACAGTTGACTTTTGATGTTTTCCTACCAGTGAAATCCTATTTAATGACATTCCCAGGTAACCACATTATAGCACTCCGTGATGTTTAAGCATCACAGGAGACAGTAGTTATGTCAGGACAAGCTTCCTTAGGTATGCCTCTCGCTCCCTGGTATTCGATTTAATTGAGACCTCACCCGAGGAGTCCTTGAAATTCAGAAACTCAACAGCTAATAAAGATTTTAGCTGTTAAGCCTTTTCTTAGAGGGCTGTTGACTGTCCGTTTCTAACTTCAGGAAAGCTGAACTCCTTTGGGCGTGGCTAGTTGGAGCCATCTCCTGGCCAGACTGTAAAGAAAACTCTTCATTGAATATGAATGTGTCCTAACTCCTGCCCTGGTAGTTAATCTTGCTGTAAAAAAATTAGGTATCAACTGTGAAGGAAATGCTCCCTGCAGACTGGCAGAGTTAGGTTCCAGTTTCAGTTTATAAACTTAACACACCAAAAATTAGAAATGAGCTGAGTGGATGCTTTCTATGATACTTTCTTGTGCATTGTATGAACAGCTGGAGGAGAAGGTGAACCACTGAACGTGGTTCATTACTAGCAAAGGCATGGTGGTAATCAACCATTTTTTGAATGACAACAAATTTTGGGTGAATCATCCCTAAAATCCTGTTTTACTGGATTGACATGAGCTGGATGATGTTAACAAATTGCTTCATTTCTGATATTTTGTTTGTCTTGGGCTGTGACGAACTCAACCCTTTGGTGGTTGGCTGTCTTCTGTTCCAGAAGCCCTGTCTTCTACCTCACTTGTGACTGTGCAGGTGTCGAAGTATATCCATTTTTGCAATGTGGATTCATCTCTTGGATAGTTGAGTAAACCACTCCAGCTCAAGGGATTTTATTGATGAAAAGGCTTATTGACATGACAATAACAAAATTTCTGTCTGCGGGTTTCCATACAAAGATAGCCATCAGTAAAATTCTTTGTTATTTGCATGTAATCTCTGATGATTAGATAATAACAGCTAGGAAAAAACATTACTCTTCATGAGAGTTAATCTTGTTATTGTAACAAGGTGCTTGATATTTTGGGGTCAATTTTCCTTTCACTGTTTCAGTACAGGATGCAGATACATAAAGCAATGTATTATGTACCCGTGCAGACTACTTTAATGTGCCTGAACAGGTTTTACTGTAAGGTCTCTTCAATTGTGGGCGGATACGCACATCAAACTTCTACTTGCAGCAACCCAAGCTAGGAGCCTGGTTTTATTTGTCATAACACAGCTGAATTACAAGTTTAAGGCTTCTGTTTTATTGTACTGCAAGATGTGAAATGTGAGTTATTTTGTGTTGTGAAGAGCTCTGGATGAACATAACTTTATTTCCACACAAAAAAAGGCATCTGTCCTCTATAGCTGTATTGTACCTGAAAGCTCCATTACAGACATCTCTGAAATTTATCCTTTTTTACTTTAACACTGGAAGGAAGGAAGTGACTGGTGCTTATGGCAGTGGGATTCAAAAAAGCTGCCTTCAGCTGACATCTATTTTATCTACCTTTTTTGAGTATGACCAGTTCAGCTCAAGTCCCTGCACCCTGGTTTCCTCCTCTGCAAAATGGAGATGATGATGTTTGCCTACCCAACAGGGACACTTGTTAATGCGGGTGCTATTCTTCTTTACTAGGGCTAAAGGATTCATGTAAGTACTGAGATGTATTTCAAAGTCCTTGCAAAATCAGATTTCTCAGGATCTGAACGCATTACGTTTTCCAGAGCAATACTTAAAATTTGGTACAGCATTGTTATTTGGAGCAAGTGGGAAGTCCTTTCATTCAAGCTGTCCTCAATGACCTCTACCTTAAATAATGATATATCAGAAGTTGAATCAGTTTGTCTGTGTTCATTTTTTAATTGTTATGAATGATTAGCAATCATTGTCTAAAATTTGCATACTCCAAACTGTGTTTTCGAGAGTGGATGAATTTAGATCATCGTTTATTCAAGTTCAACAAAAATTTTTGCTATGAATTTTTGCATGGGTAAGGAAATAGAATAAGTTGTAAGAAATATAACTGGTTCTTATTTTAGGAAAAGAATTAATTTAAAAACAGTTTTGCACCTATAACTATTGAGTCTGCTTTAATTTTAACTGTATTGTTTTTCAGGGGGATCAGATATTGAGTACCTAGACTTTTATAAGCCAGTGGTGTGGTTCTGGATCCTCGTTGGGCTTGCTTACTTTGCAGCTGTCCTCAGCATGATTGGAGACTGGCTAAGAGTCATATCAAAAAAGACAAAGGAAGAGGTAAGAACATTTTGAAAGGGGAAGAAATACTACTTTTTAAAAACCTTGATTAGAAGTCAGGTGAGCTCATAGCTGCTTTTGCTCTTAGGGCATAGGTCAAAGCTGTTTATGTATGAAGTATATGCTGCAGCTCAAACTGCAGCAAACTTTGCAGCAGTCTAGTCAAACAGTGATTTTTACATGGCTGTCTATAAAATTAGATTAAATTTATTATTAAATTCAGTGTATGTGCACAATTACACTTCACTTACAGGAAAAAATTCTCTAAAAGGATTATTCTAGACAGTAGAATGTAGTCCTTAATTTTTGAGGCAAAAATCATTCTGCTTTGATTGTTTCTATATGGGATGCAGGTATGTAAAGAAAAATACTAAATCACTAATTGGTTATATTCAAGATACCTTTGATCATTTTCTAGTGTGAGAGAATAAACGTTTCATATCATGCAAGGTATTGAAATGAATTATTTAAATACACCTGGGTGTATTTTACCATAATATCTTCAGCGGCATGCCTAGTTATTTGTAGTCAGGCACATGGCTTTCAGTTCAAATATATTTTTACTTGTAAATGTGTATTTATCATTACAATGATGCTACAACATTTTACTTTAAATTTTGTTGTTTAAGAAAATGTCCTGGTTTTGAAAATGTTAGAGGATAAATAAAATTTCCTTTGATTGCGGCTAGCACAGTTCAGGTTTTACTAGAAGTTAGAGAAATAAATTAATTTTGTTTTAAGCAACATATTATTTCCCTCTAATTTAACTTCAGTTCCTCTGCACGCATCCATTCATTTGTGTTACTCAAATATAAAAACTCTAATTTTTTTTTTTGATGGAATGAATATGTTGGTTACTGTGCAGTGGCCTACTACTTATATTGTTTTAAATTGTTTTCCTAGCTGTAGGGCACGGCATCAATGCCTAGATGTAATCCTGGCAATCCTTGAGTTCCCTGTCGTGGTTTAACCTCAGTTGGCAACTAAGCACCACGCAGCCGCTCGCTCACTCCCCCCGCCCCCACCCCCGGTGGGATGGGGAGAGAATTGGAAGAGTAAAAGTGAGAAAACTTGTGGGTTGAGATAAAAACAGTTTAATAATTGAAATAAAATGATAATAATAATACACAAAGCAAGTGATGCACAGTACAATTGCTCACCACCTGCTGACCGATGCCCAGCCAGTCCCCGAGCAGCGGCCCCCCCCGGCCAGCTTTCCCCAGTTTATGTACTGAGCATGACGTCACATGGTATGGAATGTCCCTCTGGCCAGTTTGGCTGTGCCCCCTCCCAGCTTCTTGTGCACCTCCAGCCTTCTCAGTCGGTAGAGCATGGAAAACTGAAAAGTCCTTGGCTAGTGTAAACACTACCTAGCAACAACTAAAACATGGGTGTGTTATCAACTTTGTTCTCATCCTAAATCCAAAACACTGTACCAGCTACTAGGAAGGAAATTAACTCTATCCCTGCCGAAACCAGGACATTCCCGAAGTCCTTGCTATAAAGGGTAGCTTACTCCTATATACCTTCACTCATTACAGACCTTCAGGGTCCCTGCTGCTTTCTGGCCAGAAGGCAGCAGTGATGGTGACGGCAGGCAGGGGGATGTGAGCTGGGGGCTTGGGCAGGATTAAGCCCACTTTGTGAGGATGTGGGCTGGGCAGCCCTTTTTCATTGCCCTTGCTATGCTCGTAGCTCTTTATAGTTCGAGACAGCATTGTGGCAGGTCTGTTGTAAGTACACTTTTACCAGACATTTCATAAACACTTAGCTCTGAAGCAGAGGACAATATTTATTTGATCAGTTTCATTTAGAGAGTATCATCTTTTGTGCCTGTGCTGTAGATTTGAAAGGATATTTATAACTTTCCCTACACAATGAGCTTTCCCAGTGTCCTTCAGAGATACAGAGCAGCAGGTATCACGTAAGTGTTCCCATTTGCAAGTTCAACAGTTTGCAGGATCACCACTTTGTTTTGTGGAAAAGCACTGAGGGCATCTTTTAACACCCAACCTGCATGATTTACACTGGCTGCAGGGAAACCAATAGATCACCTCAAGTGCCATTAACCTGCATGTTTTTTCTTCGTTATTTTGAACTTCAGAATTAGGTCGGTCTAGCCCATTTTTCCCTCTGCACTAGGAAGAAGTAAGAGCTGGGCAAGCACATGCGGTGTTTCCCCTGTGCACTCTCCTAGTGTTTAACCGTCCTCAACTTGGGGCGTTGCCTAAACTGCATTTAGTTTCCCTGGGTTACTTGTTTCTGGATCCTTGAAAAAATGTGATATGACTGAGACACTATGACTTGGGACTATGCAAAAATACCTTGTTCAGGCTTGGTTTTGCTGCATTTCCTCAGACACTGGTGACACAGTTTAGTTCTGCACACTACTTCCTAGAATTCATCTGGTCTTTAATCTCACTTTTCTCATACTCTTCTCTCTTATCCAGACGGTAAGATCCCTGGATAAGATGCTATCTTGACTATATAATTGTACATAGCATACTGAGGGTTTAATCTTGTTTAGTGTGTCTCATTATCCATATTATTATAATGAAGATACTATATTAAGACTGAATTTTATAGTATCTTGTTTTTATTTTATACTGAAGCTATTTCAATATAGACTAACTTTGGAAAAGATTTAAAGAAACATGAATTGAACAAACAAACTCATGTATTCCTTTAAAACATTAAATACATTCCTATTTTTATCAAGTAAAACTCCATTTGCCAGGTTATGCAGCACAGCGCTATGCCAAACTTTCTTTTCTCAGGCACCAGGAATATATGCCTATTTCATCTTTCCATTCTTTCTCACCTTTGTAGTCTAAACAAGCATATTCATTTTGTCTACGGAAAGGAAAACCTCATTCTTCAGATAGATCCAAATTCTCTTGGCTGATGCAGGTATTCAGGATTTTGCTGTATACAAGTGTCTCGTTTGTTAGGTTAGATTAAAGACAGACATAACATAACTGGTACCATTTGTTCAATTAATCATATCTCTGATGTTCAGAAATCTCCCCCCCACTTCTTCACCCATTGCTCAGGCATGTCTGAGAATTCGTAACGGAAAGAAAATGTTTTAGCAGTTTAAAAATACTACAGTTTTAAAAATGACGGAGCTCAGTTTGAGAACTGAATTATGGCATAGCACAAGTTGTGTGCTAGTTAGAAAAGACGAAAAATTATTTCTGTATTCTATCCTAATGATACTTTGTAGGAAGAAAGTTATATAATTATATTGCATTTTGTTATAAGATTGGCTGCGTTTGAACAGAAGCGTTGCACTAAAATTTACCTTACAGGTAGCACTTTATGATAAAAACTGCTGCTTTTAGCTCATCCTTACTATCTGCCTAGGAAAACTTGAGTGAAGAAGCTGAGGGAGTTTAGTGGAAATGTAGTCATCAAGTCTCCTCTATGCTAGCAGAAGCCAGAGGAGACTGAATTTCTTGTATTGTCTGTTTTTTCAGTTAAACCTAAGTTTACGATGGTCTGTTCCAGCTTCTGTGGATGCAGATTATAGCGGACGAACCTATCTGGAGTTCAAATAGCAGAAATGAGTGCAATGGAAAATCCTAGTTCTAAGTATGTTTTTTAACTGTCTTTTAAGGAAACATTCTGTCAGTCCTTGGGGAAATAGCTCATTATACCTAAAGGTAGCCTTTGAAATTAGAAACAATGTTATATACTGAAATCTACTGAGAGACAGAGGCTATGATAAAATCTATAGGACAGTAATTAATGCACTCTGAAAACTGAAACAGTTTAATATATTTCCTAGGAAACATAAGACACCGAAAATCTTCCTTCACGAAACTTACTCACTATGGGTATCAACACCTACAAGTAAACAAGATTTTGTATAGGATTTGTCATACCTTTCATGAAAAAAATATTAGTAGCCTACCATATTTTAGACACAGGAGGGAACAGATCACTCAATAGCGATCGGTTGTGTTGGTTTCAGCGGTCTAAGACCAAGGGCTGATAGCAGCCAAGTCTAGTGAATTGTACCAGAGTCCAGGATGAAGACGGGCGGGGTTGCAAGTGTTGGAAAGCCCCGCTCAACAACCAGAACTATGTATCAGCCGAGGTATTTGATATCTCTTTTGATAGGCAGCCGTAATAATCTTTTTGCCTTTCCCTGTAGTCTAAAGTAAAAAATAGTTTATCATAGCATATTTAGGGTGTATATTATTGAAGGAATCCTCCATATTCCAGGAAATGGGCATGCTGATAATGGATATCACCTAATATCTATAGTCCTGTTCACATTTTTCTTAATGCAGTTGCATTGTTCTTAAAAGCAGTTTACGTAAGACTTTGCGGTAATAATGCATTTCACTGTTTCAACAAAATAAAACATCTGTTTTTATTCAGGATACTACCGGGAAAGTTTGTCATATGCAAGTGGAACTGAGACAAAAAAAATCTGATCAGATATGCACTGATCCACAGTAATGCTGTATTTTGATATTAAAATCCGGATAACCAGAATGTCTGTCAGTTGCTCAGGTGGCTTTTGTCTCCTGAAACACTCTTGAGAGTTTTGAATGCATCAAGTGGGGAGGGAGGTGAAAGACAAGTAGAGAGAGAAGTGGGAGTTTTAGAAGGATAGATCTGCTGCTGGAAGCAGTTCATACAGTAAGATAGATGAAGTGTCAGAAAGTCACTGGAACATGCTGTGTGCTGTAATCTTAAGTAGGTGATCTGTCTCTGAAGTTCAGCTTCAGCTGTACTAGCTTGCCTTAAACTCCCTCCTCTTCATTATTCTCTATACTCTGATTACTCAGAGCACTTTTAAAGTCTTCTGATTTTAGTCTCTTTGAAAGGTAAAATTTCAGCAGGATTTTTTTCCTTGTCATATTTGTCTTTTACTTCAGTATGCAGCAGCTTCTGAATTTCAGCGTTTCCAGCAAAAATGCCTACCCAACCAAGAATCTTAGTCATTTGGGCTATAAATTTTAAATTCCTGTTTTTAAAATTAAGTGCTTATGTCCCTTGGCCTCGCGACATTCTCTTTATTAAGCTCTAGTCCTGACTCCATTCAAGTCAATGAAGGTGGGATTCATCTCCAGTGTAGATATCAACATCTGACCTAGTCATCTACATTCCTTTTTGTTGTGGTTTAACCCCAGCTGGCAACTAAGCACCACACAGCCACTTGCTCACTCCCCCCCTGGTGGGATGGGGGAGAGAATTGGAAGAGTAAAAGTGAGAAAACTTGTGGATTGAGATAAAGACAGTTTAACAGGTAAAGCAAAAGCCACACACGCAAGCAAAGCAAAACAAGGAATCCATTCCCTACTTCCCCTCGGCAGGCAGGTGTTCAGCCATCTCCAGGAAAGCAGGGCTCCATCACACATAACAGTTACTTGGGAAGACAAATGCCATCACTCTGAACATCCCCCCCCTTCCTTCTTCTTCCCCCAGCTTTATATGCTGAGCATGACGTCATATGGTGTGGAATATCCCTTGGGTCAGTTGGGGTCAGCTGTCCCAGCTGTGTCCCCTCCCAACTTCTTGTGCACCCCCAGCCTGCTCACTGGTGGGGTGGTGTGAGGAGGAGAAAAGGCCTTGACTCTGTGTAAGCACTGCTCAGCAACAACGAAAACATCCCTGTGTTATCAACACTGTTTTCAGCACAAATCCAAAACATAGCCTCATACTAGCTAGTATGGAGAAAATTAACTCTACCCCAGCCAAAACCAGGACACCTTTATAGTCAGTGGAAGGAAATGAGTGTTTCTAGCGTGATCCATTTGAATTTTTTGAGGCATCTACCATATGAGATGAATTGCATCCTGGAAGAGCCTGTTCTCTTCACTGTATATCAAGAGTCCAGGTGACTGCCTCATGTTAGACAGTTTGGACAAGTGATTTTTCATGCTGTGTGTCTTTCTTTTGAGTTGAACAATATGGATCCAGCTTTAAAGACCAAGCCTAAAATTTCATGAGAAATAGCACATTCACTTCTTGTGGAAATTCAAGAGGCAACTATTATCTTTGATATTTATAAACAAATTAAACAAATTTGACTCATCTGAATCATCATTCAGTTTAATCTTCTTGGCACCAGTAGCAGAGTTGTCACTCATGTCTGTCAAAACAGAATTAGGCTTGTCATGATGATGCCATGAAGATTATTGCAATCCCTATAATATTTGTAGTCTTTTCATTTTACCACCTTCAGGCTAAAGGTGCTCACCCAATTTAAGGGTCCCAGCCTAAAAAGAACTTGAAGCCACCTCTCATATCCCCTGCGGAGGGACCCTAAATGTAGGCTGTATGCATGAAAAGATGAAAAAATGAGTGGACTCAAGTGAGGAAGTTTTGCAAGGTTTTAGTGAGTTGAACTGGCATACCGGGCAAACACATAGGCCTCAGAGGCTGTTCAGTGAGGGTGTGCAACCAAGGAGGAGGAAGGAGAAGTTCTTTCAGTGGCCATGAGCTCTTAACCTGGCTCCCGCTGTTTTAAGAAACAACATCTGTTCACTTAGAAATGACGATGATAAGAATAATTCTTCAGCCTGGTGATCAGAGGCTTTTTACAAAAGTGTGAGCCAATTGCTGATCCATTGTGCATTGTTTTAAGTGAGACGGATCAGCTTCTGTTGAAAAAAACAATTGTTTGGGCTTCTCCTTTTCTTACAAAAAATTAAAAAACCAATTACAGTAGTTTTAAGAATTGTATATCCACAAGTTCAATGGGTAGGTCAGACTAACTTGATGGAGGTCCGTTCCTAGAAAGCACTGAATCGGAAATATTTGTGGGAGACAGTCATGGTGTGGAAGAAATTGCATGTGAAGTCCTTTTGCAAGGCAATGATTAATAGGGGTGATACATTTCCTAAGATGTACAAGCAGGGGATCATTGAATTTCTGTAGGAAAGTGGTGTTACTGCTGCAGATGTCATTAAAAGGTGTATTACCATAAACCAGTCCCTAGATCTGTGGTCTAAAATTCAGAAGGAATGCAGAGAGCTACAAAAATGGCAAAAGAGCTGTCTGAAGAGAAGTCCCCCTAGCATTAAGAGTTTTTTCCAGTCCATCCAAGATGTACAGGAAAGTATATTTGAGAAAGAATAGCCACATTCAAAAAGGTGATTGTTTCTAATAATTTGAGATGTGGAAACATATAAAATCTTTCTACAGTAAATACAGCCATAGGTCTCTGGTCAAATTTGACTAGTGACAGGACAAAAAAACCACCCCAAAATGAAAGATGGGAATACAGTCCCTCCATAATGTCTCTGAGTCTCGGAGATGTATAAAGAGTGGTGTTGGTGTAAGGTAGAAATGGCTGACCCGGTTTTGAATGCAATTTGATCTGTTCCCTTCTCAAGAGATTTTAAGTCATCCTGGTGGTGTTCTCGGTCCTGCCCTAGCAACAGTCTGTAATACTGAGTTTCTGTATTGATCAATCTTTTACAAGTACACTGTAGTACTGTGTGCAATAATGAATATGAAAGAACATGTTATTCTGAGAGTCCCAGGAAAACTAATCTGCTGATGGTTTTTGACACTTTTTGGAGATGTCTTTCCTCGTAGCTTTGTGTACTTTGGACCTGTGATGCCTGCTTAACTTCAGATTCAACACACACACACAAAGGTAACACCTAGACTGTTACAATTTTGGTGTGGTTTATATTTATATCATTTATGTTTATATCACACCTCAGCTGGGCATATTAAAGCCCGTTAGAGACAGCTGTTTCATTATCGCATATTAAGTACTAGGTTCCGAAGTGATGCTGGTGTGGTGCCGATTACAAGAGACGTGCTGCCTAAATACACTTCCGTGAGCAGCACGGCATGCTGTGCCTGCCGAGGGCAGGGGGGCACTGTTGGCACCTCGCCAGCCAGCCCCTACGCCTGGCCCTGCTCTCCCCAGCGCTCCCCCTTGCCTCACCGTGCCGACTGGACGGTTCAGGGGAGGTGGAAATGCCTCCAGCGCGGGCTGCATGCAACCAGGTAGTGATGGTGGGAGCTATTGAATTTGCAAAAATAAAACTGGAGCGACTGACTTATACTTCATAATAAGAGAAATTGATTAAAGAGAGCTCAGTTATAGCAGTGGCATTTCTTGGAGTTAATTACCCATGAAGATTCCCTGAATGTACATTATCATGGTTTACATTAGGAAATCTTGAATTTTGGAGACGGTGTAATCGATCTTTTAGGTTACTGTGACAAATATATCTGTGATTTAACTCTATTGACAGAGTGATATTTAATCTGGAATCTGTTCAGCCCACGTCTTCATGATTAACATTCCTGAAAACTTTACTTTTTTTAAGCTAATCTCAGTGCTTGGATTTTGTTAGGAAGAGACGCCAAAACATGTTAGTAATACTGAATATGTATGTATTTGATAGCTGTCTTGTGGATGAGTCCCCAGACAAAGCCAGTTCAGCAGAATACCCTGGCATCTTCAAGAAGTTGTGTTGACAGTGAGGAAACTGCTTCGCAGTCATGGATAAAAAGGACTGAAGAAACTATGGAATACTTCCCTTTACAAGGGATGAGTGCAGTTGTAATACTAGTGTTTAACAACCAAAGTGGAGCTTTAATATTTCACACAAGTATCACTCCAGATATTAACATTAGAAGGTTAAGAAATGAACAGTTTTTACTGGGACTTGACCATGTAGTTACAATAGCCATTCCTTACTCAGTACCAAGTCAAAATTAAAAGTCCTTTTTTTATGTTTTCTTTAGCATATCTTTATAAGCTAAAAAAAGTCGTCCAATGAGTTTATGAAACAGTCGTTGTCTCTTTCCTGTGGGAGAAAGTTGAGACAGTCTTTCAACTGCCTGTGGTTTGGGTTTCATTATGCTTCTAGTATAATTCTTAAAACGTTTGCTATTTCTGGCCACAGCAAAGTCATTGGCTATATAGTGCAGACCGAGAACACATGCTGTTCTCCTGAATCACCTTAGGCTCAGCTGGTAGAGCTTTATGTAAACCTAAATAGTTTCTTGTGGTTAATACAGGTGGATGTCATTCACTCTAATCAGGTTGAAAGAGGGCTTGGATGGTGCTCTGTTGTAGATGAAACAACTAAATAGAACAGCTGATTTTGCTAGGAAAATGTCAGCATCTTATGTTATCTTTGAAAGTTATTAATAAAGCGGAACATTAGGGACTGAGATAATCAGGGCAATGACTTGTGCACAGTATTGAGACACACACATGCAGCTGTATTTGAAGAAGTGTCTGATGGGCAATACTCAATAATAGTTCTGAGGAGGTACTTACCATAGAAGTGTTCATATTTCTGGAAAAAAAAAAAAGAGGTAAAACAAAACAAATATGGTGACTGTTAGTATATCTGGTTCTGTTTTTGTAGACATGATTTTTTTTTTATTTTGTAGGCTACCTGTTTTTATTTTGTTGAATCAGACCATGATAGAGCAGAAGGGCCATTTCTGCATCTGCCATCTGTCACATCTCCACAAAACATATTCTCACAGCTGCCACCATAGATGTTCCTCCACAAAAAAATAATCAAAATTCATGGGCTCTCTGCGTTCCCATTGGAGAATGTGGTTTATTTCATCCAAGGCATCAGATGTGCTCATGGAAGTTATGTGGGTGAAACCAAACAATCATTGCTCACCAGAATGAACTGACAAACATTACTTATTACAGGACTGAATAATCCAGTTTCCAGTGGGAGAGCATTGTTCCCAAAACATTTCTGACCACCATGGATACAAAAATACAGCTATGTAATTTAAATGTTACTCCAGAAGATGACAATTTCACAAAATAGAATCTTTTCCCCTCTAATATTTGCCTGAAAAACAGAGGGACATGTATACCAGTCAGGGGAACCAAAAAAGGGATCACTTACTGCTTCATTTGTGCCATTCACTTTGAAATTAAAGTCTGGTAACTTAAAGACCTGGTGTAGAAGAGTTCTCTGCTACAGAGCTGAGGTCCTGACAGAATGAAGGAACAGAAGATAGTGGTTAAACACCTGGGAAAGCTCAGCATAGGTATCTCACTAGTGCCTGTGGTATTTCTATGTTGCATTTTGTTACTGTTTTCCTTTGCCTTTAAAGACAAGTAAAGCACAGTCTTCTCTAAATACCTGTGCACAAATTAAAGCACGATGGGGCTTGGGTACTTACTAATAATGCTATAATTAGAGAAATACTAAAAGCCAGATAATTGGGATGGGAATTTATTTAGTTGGACAATAAATGAGATTCTCTTAACATATAGGAAATGCACAGGCTTCAGTAAAAATGTCTGTGAAACTTGTCTTTTTCTCTTCTGCACTCCAGTCTTCTCTAGCCTATAGGCAACTGATGTAGTGAACTTAAATTTGTGGCCAGCAGTAGCTCAGGTGGGAAGAGGTGGTGTATGCTTGTCCAGAACTGCAGGAAAGTGAGATGGCAGATAGACAAACCCTCCTACCCACGCAGGGAATCAACCCCCCTAGCAGCTGCATTGTTAAACCCATCAACCCTCTCCATACCTATATTTTTTTTAATTTTGTTTTTTAAGTAGGACTTTGAGAACAATTTCTGCAAATGCTGGATGAGTTTCTTGAAAGCTAAGACAAAATGTTATGTACTGTATTCTGCTGCCTGGATAACGTGACATGTACATGCTCTTTCTAGTTTTGTCTCTGAGTAGCATATCATGGAGAGGTTAATTGGGTGTGTTATTTTTAAGTAACAGAAAAAGTACATTGGAGAGGAAAAATGAAGCTGCGAAACTTTGAAGACTGCATTAGGGATAAATGTTAGAAATTATACACTGAGGAACATCTAAAGCATTAAGAATATCTGTAGGGAAGGCCACTTTTTTTTCCCCTAAAATGCAGTCAGAAGGATATCTCCAGCTCATCTACTTGCTCTTTAATTCATTTTTTTTGGCTTGCACTAACGTGGCCATTGTAAAATGTATGAGCCCTGTATGCCAAAGGAAACAACGTAGAGTACAGCTATGAAAGGAAAAGCTACACACATTATTTAGAAATATATATTTTCATTTTCTTGCATAGCATATATAAAGTTAATTTTTTTCTTATTTGGTACTTAGTGGTTTAGCTCCTCCCAAGTACATCATAACTTCCATGTCATATATCTGAGTTCCGTCCAAGTGGGATATCTTTCTTCCCACTCTGTAAGTAGAAGTAGATTAACTGGCTATACTGTAATGTTGGGATTTTTCAAGAATCTCCCTGAGAGGGAGGAGCAAAACTAAGGCAAAGTTAAGTTAGACAAGTGTATATTCATTTTGGTCTATTTAAGGATGTCCTTAATTAGGCTTGTGGTTTTTTTCTGTTAGACCACAGATGTGGCTTCATTCAAAGTACAGATTACTTATGTAAAGGTTATGGCTACATGGCTTGTGCTGTCCAGACCACACTTAATAGGGTGAGCGGTCTTCCTGCACGGTGGGCAGTTTTGTTTGCATAATTATTTGGGTATCTGTTGTGAGCGGAGTGCCCAGAAAGATCCCCAAACTCCTGACAAGTATAAGGAATTAGAGTAAATGTACTGAAGAATGAAGCAGGTGCTTCAGTATCTTCATTTTTTTTTTTTTTTTTTTTATTTTAGCAGTAGCATCCCCTTGGACATACTTACATTCTGGGTTATGCTGTTGGCCTCTATCCAAGCGCAGAGCTCAGCTAGACAGTGGGAAAGCTAAAACATGGTGGCGATGGAAACGAACAGAGAGTTTTGGTCTCGCTAGTGATACTGGCTGAGGGCCAGTTTTAGGTCGTTATTAATTTAGATGGGTTTTCACAGGAATAGGTGAAGGAATGGTTGCTTAATGTCCATGTTTTTTCCTAGTTCTGTCAAATTCAGTATGTCTGTCTTTAAATAATATTGGTGATAACGTATGTGCACAGCCTGGGAACTGTTTGTTCATTCAGGAAGTTCATGCAGTATTTTTTTGATGTACAGTTAAAAACAAACAGACAAACCCCCCAAAAAATCAAAAGTGACTTTAACAGGAATGAGTAGACACACTTCAAAATTGTTCAGAGGCTATTCCTCATTATATCCTAATAGAGTAAATGTGACATTTCCACCACAGGTAGACAGAGACACCTTAACATAGACATTTAGAGACGCTACTGGAGATGACCCATGGTATTTGAGACATCCGCTTGAGGGTGTCAGACACGATGAAGAATGTATGGGATATCCAGGCCCATCTGCAGTGGTAGCTGAAGGCCAGGCAGCCTGTGCTGGGCAAGGAATTGGCTGTTTATTTGATAGAAAAGTATCTAGGTTTTTCATGGTGAATTGTGCTGTGTGGAATATTTAATTGTGTTACCATTACCATATTTCTTGAGAATTTGTCATTGAGACCCTCTTCCCTGGACTCATAAGGCAGTAGGGTATTGCTTCATAAATACCTAATAAAGTTACTAGCTGTTGATGTTCAAAGTACAATGTTAATAGGTTAGAGTTGATACTCCTTCTGAAATATGTCTAACACCTTGCAGTCTAATTTGGATTTTGATGTGGAGGAAGTCAATCCTGGAGCTGGGCTAGGGACTGTGTCCCCGTTACTGGTGGCATCTCTATTCCCCAAAGGTTAGGAGTGAGCAGCATCACCAGATTAGTGTTGCTTATTGTATGGCTGAGTCAGGTGCTATCACTGTGACATGTTTTTCCTATTACTTTTGAAACATTTTGTGTCATTCAGTCTTATGTAAAATCCTTAGTTGTCAATAATTTCTGTGACTAAGAGGCCTTGTCCTCGTGTCACATTGCCCCAACTATGACAGCTGCAGAGTCTACAGAGCTGTGTGCTCTAATGAAGCAAGAGAATTGGAGAAAAGTAAACAATTGTTACAGTAGGTAGGTATGTGAAGATTTTTTTTTTTGAGCAGCATAGGCAAGTGGCATTTCAATCACTTTGCATAAGACATTTTGTGGCTGTCAGGCCCCAGATGAAGAGGAGCTGTAATGCAGTATGATAAAATGTCATACCCTAAGGACAGAAAGAACCTGAACATATACAGAAATGTCCCTATGGATAAAGGAGGGATCAAATTATAAGAGCAAGTTGCTTATGAACACTGGCAGTTAAAAACTGCACATTTCTTTTCCTATAACCTTTTGTGCCTAAGTCCGTAAGTGCTATGGAATTAAGAGCTTCATTCTGAAGGGGTAACATTTTTGAGTGCATTTCAGTTCACACAAAAGCTAGGGGCTGAAAGCAATAATTTGGGGCATGCATAGTTCACACAGCACTGAACTTCTAGTTTCTCATGCTCTGCAATTACCTCTGTTTTACTACTAATGCATTTCAATTCTGCTTAGCAATAGCACTGCATTTTTCAATTTTTTTCTATGATTTTAATATAAAACTGAAATTGTACCAAACAGCTTCATAGCTCTGGTCTATGGGAAGATAGGATTGATTCCACCATGTTCATGTTCCACATCACCTTAATTGGAACATGAGCCCATCTCCAAAGGCATATTTAATGATGTTCTTCAGCTGGCTGCATAAACTTGCTTTCCAAAAGAAATCTAATTAGAATTTAGTAATCAGATTTCCTAACAACTACAATTTTAAAATTCTCCTGAATAACTTACATGCACAAGAGTTAAAATATAGCAGCTTGCCTTGTGCAAGACAGGTCCATCATCAGCATGCGGTGAGGTGGGCTGGCAAGGAAATTCTGAGCCTATCCTAGGGGTTACATAGAGTTGCTTTCGTGAGAAGCATGGCCAGCTGTTTTTTCTTTGCTGGAAAAACGTGAGAGAAGTGGGAACTGAAACTACTGGTAAAAGGAAGGTTAAAAGGCATATGGGGAGACAGTTCAAGATGGTTGTAGCTTCCAGTAGGTTGCCAAGACACAATTTTAAAGCCACCAGTCTGATAACATCCCTTGAATGTGACCATATGCAATGCCAGAGATGTGTGTCTGAGCAATACTGGTCTAGCGAATGCTTACGCAGCTGGTGAGGTGTCCAAATGTGTGGGGTAAAATAGGAACCCGTATACTGGCTCTTTGCTCCCCTGGACAGAAGCATGCTCCAGAATCTGAGCAGCTTGCCTTTAGTAAAGCTTCGGAGAAGGACAAAGCTGCCCCAGGGTATGCACTGATACTGCTTATCATATTTTTATTACTTGTTTACTACGAATAAAAATATTGTAGCAGCTGAAATGTTTCAGCATTACAGATTTCATTATTTTCAGATCTGAAGTGCAGTGTGTCTGATCCTAATTGCACAATTTAAATACTAATAATCATTCAGCTGGGCGAGTCCTCTGTGTATTACAGATAGTAATCCTTGTTTTAGAAAATATACATAATGGGTCCACATTAGTCATCTGTGTAATTCACTGAAGCTGAGACAAATGTAATAAAATGACCCCTGGGTAAAGAGATCTTTTTGTTTTGTTTCTGGAGGGGGGAAGTTTTCCTGAAACCCTGTCACTCCTGGGTGAGCTGATTGTTTTTTACCTTCATTATATTCCTGTTTTCCACTGTGCTGCAAAGCATGAATAAGCCTGTGGTCACTTATCTCTGATGGTTTACCCCCCATATTTCTCTGTTAATTTTTTTTTATTTCTATGCTCACCAAGTCCGAGCTTGCTTGCCAATGATTGAAATTCTGGACTGAGCAGTACCAATTAGACTAATTTATTTAAGTGGGTTAATTCTTCTGAAATGCTTTGCTTTGGAGTTGTATTTATCAGCAGTCTATCTTCTCTGTACTATACCTTCCAACTATTAAACTGCCTACAAAGCAGAGATTTAAAGAGAAACAGTCTATTTCCTTTGCCGTTATAATGAGATAATGTCCTCAAAAGGTGCCTTCTTTAATTACCTATGTAAATTACTTAATATTGCAACAGTGGTTTGGTTGAAATATAAGAGCAAAAATATAAATAGCATATAAGGGCCATAGTTCACCTCAGACTATTATCTGGGTGAGCTGCTCAGTCTACCTCATGCCATATCTGAGGAAGAATAAGGATAACTTGGGATTCTGTGCCAGCAGCTGCCTTCGTCCCCATTCCTCAGCCCTACCCTCAGAGCTTGGGCTCATGGGATGCTCCAGCTTTCCTAGTACTGAAACACTGAAATGGTGGAAAGAAAGCTTAAGGGGAAAAAATTATGGTAGTTTTTAGTGAAAGTGGATCAGCCTTTTCCAAGGCTGTCAACATAAGGACATACAAAGTTAGAGCACAGAAACTGAGTGGGCAGCAGGGGATATACATACGTTCGTGAAATGGTGGTGATGGTACAAACTAGTACCTTGCAGCCAACCTGACTGGAGATCTGGGCATAGCAGGGGAAATACCCGCCTCCAGCTGTATGGTAATTGTGCAGCAGCCACGTGCGGCGACTGGCAGACTGCCTTTCCTTTGGCTGTGATCGGTAACAGCTCTCGGAGTTCCACTCTGCAATTGTCTTCGTGCTGCTTTTTAGTATGTCACTTCAGCGGTGTCAGGGTGGTAAGCAGACATGTTGCTGACGTGACTGAAACTGCTGCCGTATTGGTGCTATGTTTGAGCAAGCACAAAAAAGAGAATACAAGCAGCTGACATTTTCCTTCAAAAAAGCTTTTCTGTCTAAATTTAGAAAATTCTTTGCCAAGTCTCCCAGGGATCTTTCCAGAGACAGTAAAAGTGCTCATAAATAACCCTGCACCCTAGTAACAATACACAACACAGCCTGGATTGCTGGGATTTCAGCATCCCCTGACCAGCTGGGTACTGTGCAGCTGTCAGGGCTCTGCAGCTTCCCCATATTGTTGACTGCCTATAACTAAAGAAAACTTAGTGGAAAAGATTTTTATTGTGTTTTTAGAATAATTTCTTCTTGTTTAGCTGCTATCAATAAAAGAGTGAGTCTGCAGCATGAGAAATCTCTGCCAGCAGCAGTAGCTCTTTGCCAGCCCAAAGCCGCATTGCTCTCCCACGAGGCTCTTGAGCCTAAACAGTGTCTAAAGTCCTCGGCCCCATAATGCTTCTTTTTTTTTCCTCATTTTTGCCACAGGTAGGGGAATTCAGAGCCCATGCTGCGGAGTGGACAGCCAACGTCACCGCAGAGTTCAAAGAAACTCGAAGGCGCCTGAGCGTGGAGATCTATGACAAGTTCCAGCGGGCTACCTCTATCAAAAGGAAGCTCTCCGCAGAACTCGCCGTCAACCACAATCAAGACCTGACTCCCTGCAAGAGAACCCTGTCAGTCAACCATCTCACCAGTGAGAAGGACATCTTGCCAGCTCTAACAAAGACGGACAGCATTTACATGAATGGTTTGACACCACACTGTGCAGCAGAAGAGATAGCTGTTATTGAAAACATTAAGTAGCTGTGACTTTGGATCCCAGTCCTTGAGAAGCTCTTGGCTTAGACTAGCCATATATCTTTTTTCTCCACCCTGTTGATGATCAATGCTAATAGCATTTTATATGTGTGCATGAGTTCCACAGAAACTACAGTCCAGATTTACCATCGCATCTCTTCAAAGACACAAAGATGAATGGCACTCCTGTTATCGAAAGATGCTGGAACAAGCAACGTCTTCTGCCTTTATCTGCCCAGACTGTTTTTCACTTCTCCTAATGTGCCATATGGCCTCAAGAATGAATCACACTTGTTTATGGTAACAATGTAGCTTTGAGGGATCAGTCCTTAAAATTTCAGGGTCTACCTTACTGAGCCTAGGAATGGACCATTTCTGGACTACAACACACTTGTAAATGGCAAGAAATTCTTATGCAGCCTTTTACCTAAGAAATTTTTGTCAGTGCCTTATCTTTTGAAGAACCAGAACCTCTACAGTTCCTGTATGGTTTTTTGTTTGTTTGGTTTTTTTGCATGAGAAGTGTATTTCATTTGAGCTTTCATTCTTCTTGAAACGATGGTGTTTTAAAGGTGTCTGTCGTGAAGATACCAACCAGCATGAATGAATGCCAAAACTCCACAATCATCAAATTTAAAGGCACTGCAGTTTCAAAAGTTGCAAACATGTCCCCCAGAAGCATTTTGTTTTACTCAGGTCCAGCTGATACTTGTTCACACTGACTTGTAGAATTTGCAGACCCTCTTTGGGTCTTAATTTTTTCAAGCAGTGTTCAGCAGTTGTTTTTTTTTCTCTGCGTCAGATGTACCAAAAAATCTGCAGCTTATCTGTCACTAAATTATTTGGTAGATGACAAGAGCAAATAAAAATTACTATTTTGAGGAGAGGCAGGAGAGGCTTTTAATTGCTGTATTCTAATAACCACATCCAGAAAACAATGCAGAAAAATACAGTGATTTCTAATAAGCATATACCTTCTGCCAGATATTTGCTCTGTGAAAAGGATTCTTAACTTGCTCTTTAAGTCAAGTCACACCAGACGCCATATGATATTTTACCCAGGAATCCTGCTGGAGTGCTTTCCTGAATGTCACGCTGTACAGTGGCTGCCTGTGCCGGAGCTGTGACTAACGTGGGAATGCAATTGAAACTGGTATCACTGTGACTTTCTACATTTCAAATAGAGATGGCTCTGAATATAAGTGCAGGCATGAAGAAGAGCTGATAAATAGCACAATCTGAATACGGATGATTGTTCAGACAGGATAGGCTGACGAGAAGCAGATCTAAACCAGACTATGGGTTTTCTTTATTGGTCTTAAGAAAACACATTAACTTTAATTTTCTATCTTCTGTTTTGCTTATAGGTGTACATGAGATTCAGAAGAAATGCAGGATGGAATGGATAATTTTGCATTTTTTTTCTTATGTTAGTCTATTGTAACCTGGCTGTACATAAAATGAATAGAACAGGCCTTAAAGAATAATTTAGGCTCTGTGTAAATTAAAAAAGAATGGGACTTTGCTGATTGGGCATGATTCAAGTGGCAAATCTTACAGCATCTCTGACCATTAGATAACATGCAAGATATGAATGTTAATGTTTTTTGGATGCTTAGCTTGTTTTCTAATAAATATAAGTTAATATGTAAATTCAGTCAATTCAGTGTAAATATCAGTCAATTAACATTTACAGAGAGTACGCTTTTAAAACTAAGGAAGTTCCATGACACAGCACCGAGCAATGCTCTTACAACAAAGACCCTTGTCTCCCCAGCACAGTGTTCTGAATGTCCACATGGCGAGGGTTCATCTTGCCATGTATAAACTGTGAATTGTAATGAAAAATAAAGTTTTTAATTAAAATAAGCTTCTCTGAATCTCCTGCTTGCTACAACTGGAATGCTAAGAAATAATTTGTGAAACTGATTTTTGTGCTTTCATTGGTTATGGAGTATAGCAGTTTGCCACCTGCTCTAATTTAAGCTGGTTTAGCAATAAAGGCTTGACTTACCCAGCACGGAAATTAATTTTTTTTTCTTGATATTAAAAATAATGCTCTTTGGTTGCTGTGCCCTAAGTTGTGTTTCTTGCCGTTTTGTTTCAAAAACTTGGCAGGCCGGAGTTTCTTTTGTCGTGTGCTACAGAGCTGATGGTAATTGCTGCGTCTTTGCACTGAGGGAGGTGTGGGGAGCTCTGACCTGCTGCCCTGCCAGTTCTCCCGTGCTGGTGGTAACCTTCTGCAAAGCGTGTGAACAAGCAGCTCTAAGGGCAGTAGCCTTTTCACGCCAGAGCAGTCATTTCTGCAGTGAATATTTTACAATGGACTCTTTAATTAGGTCTTGGCCAAGGGAACGACAGCCCGCAACTGTGTGGTGGTACGTGACGAGGACTGTTTCCTTACATTGTTCCAATCTGATTTGGGTGGGATGTGTCTCAGTGCCTTTTGGATCCGATTTTCGGAAAGGGGCTGGTAATGTTTAAAGGTTTATTGTCTTTGACACTCAGTGATGTGATACCTTAGTTTAAACCCTTGGGTCATTCTAACCAGTTTGTTTCCATTTACCGACCTATGGAAGTGAGTGTCTATGTGGTTTCTTTAATTTTAAAGAAACTTTTGGTCATCTCGGGATCTGCTGAAAAGAGTACATTGTTTTGATATCCTGTGACAATGTTTGAGATATTAGTATGGATATTAGTTAAATCCATTCAGCATTTATTTACTTTGACTTTGTGTGTGATCTATGGGAAATAACCCCTGTTAATGTATATATAAAAGATATTGTTTCTTTTTTCACTTTTGTAACAGATCTAAATTGTCCTACCTTATCAAAATAGATTAGACTAGATTTGCCTGTTTGGAACAAAGCATTAACAAATAAAATCCTTTATTTGTAAATTTAATAACTGAAGAAGAAGAAAAGATGCAACAAACCAGATGGTATAAGTAGGTAGAGTTACCATGATCCAAATGTGTCTAGTACCATTAATGTTATTCTTTTTCTCCCTCTCCACATACAGTGATAGATCACAAATGCTGTGGATGGCTAAGTGAATTTATAAAACCTAATGAACTCCATAAAGGTTTTTGTTTTTATTCCTGTAAGAGCAGACTTTTGTATTAAAAACCTGTGTCTGTCTTGCCTCTGGAAATCTTGCATAGCTCACTTTTCCCTTCCAAATATGGAGCTGCAAAAGCATGAATTAGCACTTAATGAAATTCCATTTGTAACCTCCTTCCTCTAACACACACACACGGAGACACTTCCAGACCGTTAGGATACTTGCTACTTAAGCAAGTTTGTGAAAATGGTACTTCACTTTGGTAGAGGGTTGTTTTCTCTTGTACTGCCAAACAAATACCATAAAAAAAGACATTGGCAAAACATCTGGGATGAGAGACAAGTTCTAGCACATACGGATCTGTAAAGGCACATGTGCCACCTAACAAAGAATTTATTTCTCAGTGCTAGAGGAAACATTACATTAATAAAAATTACCTGAAATCTGTTAGAGAAGTAGCTAATCTGTATTGTTTGCTGTTGCCTATGATAATCCTGCCTTTTTTTGCATTCTCTGGGGTACTACATCTGGTAAAGTGTCCAAAGTGTCTGTGTTGGTCAAAGCTGCAATTTTTTAATAGCCCTGCATTGAGTGGCAGGGAGATTCTGAATCGCAGAGAATTTGTTCCATGCCCCATTCTTGCTTGAGTACCGGGGAGGAGCTTGCTTTGGCACCCCCTCTGTGTTTTGTAGCTGCAGGCTGCCTGTCCTCCTTTTCCCAATATCCAGGCAGCCTTGAGGTGCTACTGTCTGAGCTGCGAACAGCCTGGAAGGGTCAAACCCAGAAGCTTGCTGAATCTCATGAACATCCTGGCTGTGCCTTCCTCTCTTCACCTCTTCCTGAAATTTTTTTTGATACAACAGCATGACAGCTGGAGGGTAACATAGAAACCCACAGAAGTGCTAAACCTCTAAAGGGACCACCCTTGAACTGGAATGGACCTTCCTTAGGTCACTAAGCAAACCTGTAAGACCAGGACAGCAGATGGGAGAAAATCTGGTCTGTAAGTTTGTTTTGAGTTCTTGTGCCTCCAGTGTTATTTCTACACCAATGGTCTCTAAATAGGAATACCACATGCCCCGTGGAAGAAGAAATGGAAGGCTGCTTTACTTAGTCAACCCTACATGTTCATCACAAGTCTATATATGTATATAATTTTATTTCCTGGGAAGGAAATTTTCCTGTCAGGGAAACTACATATGGTGTCGAAGTACAGCAGTAATATTTCTAATAAATTGCTGTCATACAGTTATGTGGTAATTATCTTTTCTTTCCTACCTTGCAGTACTATTTGAAAGGAACGGATTTTATATATTAAGAAAAATATACATTTTACATGAATTTGTCAGAGTTAAAGTAATTATTTTGTCATAGAAACATGAATAAGATTTTTTTGTTTGTGTTGTCCTGCAGATTTAAATGAACAACGTAACCTTACCGCGAACAAAGGCTTCCACTTGGGAAAAATAGAGAAGATGCCGATTTACTGTTATTAGAAATAAAAAGCTGTTGAGCTATACAGAGATACTAAAAATGCTAGCTCTTTTACTTGAATGAGCTTTCTCTGCTTTGCCAAATTGTTATTACAATTGTAAAGAGCCTGTGTGAGAATCGATGTAATAGGTTTATTGTACTTGGAAAACTTGAACATTTCAATTTTAGGCCATTGCTTATCGTGCTTTCACAAACTTTCAGAGGAACATGTTGAATCAAGTTTATAAACAGGTACATTACTTATTGTAGAACAACATCATTTTACCCTTTATACATAACAGCTGATACAGTAGCTTATACAGCTTTTTCTTCTGGACCCCGATATATTTGTGCCTTCAATATGTATTGACATTTTTGTTGTATAATCTTAAATTGACTAAAAAACCCACTTTGGCACATTGACTATTGTTTCATGTTAATTTAGTGATTTGACAATATAGCTCAATTTACAATCAGTATCTTAGAAAACCAATGGACTTCACAACTTTTTATGAATTATAGCAGTCTATCTACACTGGTGATATAATAAATAATATATTATTTATTGCCTGCTTTAGTTATTTCTGCATGTTTAGCTGGTTTTCTAGTGTAGATGCTGTAGGTAGATAATTACAGAGAAAGCAACTCATCTCTGTAGTTTGTAATTAATACACTATGACCAGGCTTTTGGCATTAGAGTTCTTTGTGACTAAAACTAGGATAATATGTTGTGTTCTGTCTCCACTGTTACTAATTATTAATAGTAGTATTCATTAAACACTCTGGGTGCACTGGTTTTTGTAGGAATGTTACAAGGGTGTTTATATAGACATCTTCAGTGTGACTTCAGCAAATGAATGTCCTCGGTGAGAAACTCCTTAAGAAGGATTTACTTTATTTACTCAGTTGTTAATTCTAGCTAATTCTCAAGACTAGTTGTATGCTGTCAGATCTTTGTCCTCCAGAGAAAGGCATATAATATGCATATAATAGAGATCCTGATGGGAATGTACTATTTGTCATTGGTAATAAATAACAATATTCTCCAGAAAATGAATAGCAGCCTGAAATGACTTCTTAAACAGTAGTTTAGTGATAGCTCCCTTCTTTTTTTTTATTGCACTATTAATTTGATCCTTCAAATTAAACAGGGAGGTCTGAGAAGTTTTCCTGGAGATACATCTTTCACAGTAAGTGTATTTTAGTCCTGTTTGGCTCAGGGGAGACAGAGACTAACTTTGCTGGATGACTAGAAATATTGAATCTATTTGTTAAAAATTCTTTCATGGGAACATGAGAGAATACATTACTATACTGTTGATTCTGACTTTTATACCAGTCACAAATCTGCTCCTGTTTTGTATGGATTTTGCATTTTCTCCAAAGATTATAGTATTCAGTATTCATGCACTCAAGCATGCTAAAGTGATGGAAAGCCGTTCCTAAAGTTTTTTTTCCAAGCTCATGGTTTTGTCCAAAGTTTCCCTATATTTTCTATCAATTTCCTGACAGTTGAGTGCCAAACCCAACAGGGATATCTGAGTATTAAAGTTAATAGTCTGAAAGGGGCAAATATAGGATGCACTCACAAGGTAGAGTGCATCACTGCAGTGGACAATCCCTAATTCAAGTCCACTAGATCTGGTGTAAACATGATCAAGAGAGGTTCTGCTTTAACTAGAACAGCCACACTTAGCATACCCTTCTTTGTAATTTATAGAGCATTTAGAATAATTCGTCACCTTTGCTTGTTCTGTAGCAGAAGAGAGGGAATTTTACAGATTTAAAGGCACCGTATTGCACATTTGGACAGAATAATAGCCCAAGAGTCATAGTCTAGGCCCTTCTGAACTACAGAGCGAAAAGTCACAAAGTCTGAATACTTTTTTAATAGAGAATACCTTAGTGGTTTGTAGCAAAAAGGAGGATAAAAAATTAGGCTCCACTGTCAAAAGTGGAAGTGGGAGTAACATGTCATGTACTATTGTGTGCTTTATAAAGTGGAGGTGGTACAGGCACAAAGACCTTTTCATTTCTCAGTGTCCTTAGAGACTGTCAGAAAAGTCAGAGTGTAGCCTGCATTATATCAGTGTACTCTTGCTCTTTTGCAATGCTTTTGCAAGCTCTGAATGTGCCTCAGCTATAAATGTATTGCACCTTTCTGGGTGCCGGTTAACTGACGATGATGGGATAGCTTGAAAAGGAAGAAACTTTTTCTCTTGCTCGTACTGCACAGGTGGAGTAAGAAGACATGGGTTTGGCATTTGTAGGACAGGAGCAGCCTTTGGGAACAGGCAGTCCACAGCTGAATGCTAGATGAAATTAACTTTTTCCAATATGAAGTCCTTAAAACACTTTTATGTAGAGAAAAGGTTTTGAAAAAATGGATTCCTATTTGCTCTATCAAGACCAGAGCAGAGGCTGCAGGGTTTGTTTTTTTTTTTATCACTGCAGCTGCATGCTGCTTTTGAGCTTGGCCTGCCTTTTAATGAGCAAGACTTTAGTACAAAATTAGCACTAGAAGTGGTTTCTACTTGTGTGGACGGAAAATAGAAGAAAACAGTTCTGTGAAAATTAGTAAAGAGAAAATTCTCTAAATTCTTGCTGCTGGTTGGTGATCTAAACCAGGTTTAGAACTGAAATTAATTTTTATTGTCAGCACAGAAGGGCTGCATTTGCACATCATTTTATCTCTGCTAACTTCAATAAGGTTGTTCCATACTTACTGTCCTTTAACAGACCCTCCTGCTCCAAGAGTAAAGGATGACAATGGAGAATATGTAGAGCCCTTAACTGCAGAGCATACCATAAGCCCTTCGTCCTTTTCATTACAAATCCAAAGCCAGTTTCTCTGTACAGAAAAAGAGAATGCAGAAATGCATAACTAGCTACAAAGATAAGTCAGGGTTTCTTCCTTTCATTCTTTTTTTAATTTCTGTTTATGTCTGTAGGCTATAGTTAAATGACTTCATACATTTTAATGTTTTTTAGTGGCATCTTGCATAAAAAATGTAACTCATTGAAGCAAATTTCTGTGCTGTACGCCTCTGGTTTGCACATTTCTGGTCCTATTAGAAATTAATAAAACAATCTCCAGTGCAGGTGGAAAGGGTTATTTAAGAAAAAATACATAAGAAATGGTAAAGATGGACTAAGCCTCTGATTAGTGTTTTCCCAATTAATATGCCAGAAATTTTGAAAATAATATGTTGCTGTGGAGACTGTGGCATGACATGATGTATGACGGGGACAACATGATCATGTGCAGACCTCCATGGGTTGCCATTTCCTGCAGTGCCTAAGACAGCTGTTGGAACTGCATGCAACCAAAATAAAGCTGTTTTCCTATCTCTTCCAGCTTGTCCGCCTGTCAGTTTGGTAATTTTGCAGCAAAAAGATCTTTGAAGCCAGTTGGAAGAACAGAGAGATGGGGGATACTGACCTGAAAGGATCTGGGGGCAGCTGCGGCGATTACATCAAGTTCTCAAGTGTTTGTTTTCTCCACCTGTGCTATTTGGGAGCTGTGTGAGAGAAGTAGCTTGACAATTGAAGTGCTACCTCATCACTGCAGATATATAGCTTGGGTTTGAAACTGTCTGTGAGCCTCCACTAAATCTTACCCTATCCGAGATAAATAAAGTAAAAATGAATTCAAAGTAGCAATGGCAATTCTTGGGATAGTAATTATCTCTGGAGCTTTTGATGGTCAGTCTGTAGAGCATTACAAATCAGGGTACCCCAAAGTCAGGTCCTTTACCCCGACTTCGTATTCCTCTGACATCTTACAGATGATAAAAGCCAGAACTAAAACTCATTAGCCTGAAAAATCATTACAGACAAAATCAGTCCAACAGTTCATCAGAATTCCTTCTTCCCTCAGTATTCTCCAGCGATATCCCACCACTATGATGCTGCCACTTTTTTTCTTTTTTTTTTCTTTTTTAAATTTTATTTTACATTTGCTGTGTTGTACAGCAGTTAGGAGTTTGAGAGTTAGATTTATGTACTCTATTCCAGTTTGTGGCTGATTCAGAGAGCAGCAACAAGAACCTCTTTAGTATAGATAACAATTGCATTAGGATATGTCTGTAAAAAGAAAAAAAATATTTTGAACATCTAACATAGAAAGCATTCTGGAATTGCATTTTGTTTTCTTTTTACTGCTGCAAGTTAGTGCCAGCTCATTCTTCCCCTCATGCTTGAGAAGCTCTCTACAAGTATTTTATCTTATCTCCTTTTCTTCAATCACTCTAAGAAATTCTCTTTTGCTGTGATAAAAAGATGGAGTACTGTTTGGCTACTGTTGTGCTCAGAGCACATTTGTTGTGGTCACTCATTTTGTTCCCATTTTGCTGAAATACTCCACATCTTTCTGTATCCCTGTACTTTCTCTTGTCCTGGGATCGTAACCTTTGGAGACAAGGATCATCTCTTTACTCTCTGCGGTACTCTCTGCTGTGTGCAGTGGGGTTCTCTGTTGGTATTATAGTAATGCAGATTCACGGTGTGATCAAACAGTTGCATTTTTTCACTGGGTTGGATACCAAAATGCCTAATTTCTTTCTTGTGGCAAGGGAAATGAGTCATCTTTAATACCCCAATCATGTAGACTACCAGGAGTTTCTTGTACTCCTTGGTTATCTCGGCCACCGGCAGTTAGTTTATCGCCTCAGATAGCTAGTGAAGTGCAGGGTGATTCTGAAGAAAGGAAAAAATGTTGTGCACAGAAGAAATCTTTTTGAATTGGGATGTTAAAAAACTTCTGTGTGTTTGTGGAATTAGGATGATACTTTAATTCTTAACCAATGCAGGTTACTGGGAATGATTTGTGGCTATGTAATAAATAAATAGGATCACCATAGTGAAAAGTATGGGAACCACAGATAATATGTTAATTTTGTTTGTCATGTTTATTTGAGAGCACTCTAAACATCTGTCAAGTCACTTTGATGACAGGCATGTAAAATCAAAGCCAGAACTTGGGGTCTGGCCTTCTCCCCAGAACAGAACTGATGGCTCACTGAAACTTCATAGTTGTAGGCTGTAAAGCAGTACTCATTAAATGTCACAATTTTTCTAAAAAATAGGCAGCCCTTAGAGTACAGACTCTTGGAAAGTGTATGAAGTGGAATAGACTTTGGACCTACACTTCAAGCTGTAACAATGGTTACCTCCATATTCCCTTTCATGGGAGATGACAGCAATTATTAATTTACTGAAAGCTATGCTGCCAAATCACAGTAAAACACTAGGCGTGAAGCTGCTTTGATAAATGGAGTAGCCAGATTGCTGGAGTGCTTCAGAGGTGCTACTCATGAAAAATCCGAGTCCAGTGGCAGGTACATGAAATGAAAAATACACAAGAGAAAATATAAAATGAGAGCTTTGCTTTGACTACTGCTACCAAGAATCAAAAGCACAGGATGCAGTGTCCTGTTATGTCAAATAAACTGTTGCTAAAGGCAACGTAAATAACTCTGCTTCCTATAAGAAGACTATTAAAGGGATGTCCTTCCATCTGGGCAGAATATCAGGCCATAGTCTCATCTCTGTATCTCTTTGACTAACTCTGTCCCCCAGTCTCCTCCCGGAGTAAGGTAAAAGAGGATAGTTTCTACCTAAAGGAGCTGAAGGATTGGGCAAGAAAATAGGAATACAATGTTTGCAGAGATAATTTCAATACTGTGTGCCTCTCTAGGCTTCTAAAGTTTGAATGAAGTGTGTTGTTGAAGTGCTTTTCCCACAATTTTTTTGGACCCTGTTCTTAAAATTATGCTTTTGTCTAGTTTCTGAATAGGGGCAACAACAACAACAACAACAACAAAGTCTTTTCTTGTCATTTCTTCTCATTTGCTTGCGCAGTTGAACCTCACATATAAATATCACAACTGCTTCTGCTCCAATAACCCACAGGGTAACACTGTCTGTAGAAAAAAGTAGGAGAGCAAGGACATTGCAGGAAAGGATTTGCTTTAAATCAACCAGAAGTCTTAGTTATCTATGCAGTGAGTGGGAGCTTAATACAAGTGCAATTAACTGTAATGATGTTGCTAATATGCCTGAACGTTCATTCATCTTAGCACTTGAAGCTACAAAATCAAGTCACTTTCAGGTCCGTTGGGGGTCTGCAGCCACCTCAGCTCACTGTCAGTGTAGCTGAGTGGCAGAAGGGGAAGAAGCTGCTGTGGGCATCTTACAGCTGATCCTAGGATGACGAGGCGCAGTGAACTAGAGCTGCTTATGGCTGGCTTAAGCTGTGCAACCTGTGCTCCCTTCAGACCTCTTCTGCTGGCCCTTCATTGGAAAGATGTGTCCTTTGTATTGGAGTGACAAGCACTGACTCAAACTGGAAGCAGAATAGTCACATCACTGTGGCACTTCAAGTCACCTAAGCTTTTGGGAGATTTGGAACAGGTTGCCCAGAGAGGTGGTGGATGCCCCATCCCTGGAAACGTTCAAGGTCAGGTTGGACGGGGCTCTGAGCAACCTGATCTGGTTGAAGATGTCCCTGCTCATTGCAGTGGGGTTGGACTAGATGACCTTTAGAGGTCCCTTTCAACCCAAACTGTTCTATGATTCTATGATTTTCTTGGTGTTCAGTAACTTACCAGCTCAGCAATTTTGCTTTCTGAACAAGTGCTAGTGTGTGTGCTTGACACCGTGTGTGCTGATCTGCATGAAGGTGAGGGAAGAGCTACCTCAACGGTCCCTTTGACGTTCCCCGTTCTGCAGAGCAGCAAAACCTTCTGAAGATGTTTTTTCCACCCAAGGGAGTGCCTGTCCCATCGTTGTCAGTCTCAGTTTATTCCATATGTAGGAGGACAGATAGGCTGACAGATGAGGTTACAACTGGATTTTTTTTGTTGGGTTTTTTTTAATAAATCAAGCCAGGAAAAAGAAGTGGATGAAGAGAAGGAACTCAGCTTCATCTTCATCCTTCTGCAATGTCACTACTCAGGTTGTCTGAAGATTTTGTCACAGCCTTCAAGCCACTAGAGGAAAACAAAGGTCATGGTATTGCTTGTCTAAAAGTAAAAAAAAATAAACCAAAACACCAAAAGAACACTTTCTAAGGCAATCTTTAGGCATGTAAGCTCCATAAAGGAAAGGGCACAATATGTCTAAATTTTGCTTTGCAAATCACATGGAGATGACATAAGCACAAGAGATGAGGCTGGAATATCATGTGGTGGGATTGATCCATTTTGTCTTGCCCCATTTTTGAGTGACCTCCATGCAGCTGCATTCTTACTATGAGTAAAAGCGCCTATCAAGTGTTTTTTTTTTCCTTTGGTAAAATACAGAGTTAATTAACATGCATTAGAATAACTTCTAGCCTTCACTTTTATTGTATTACAGAACATTTTCCTTCTAATTCATCAGCCCTCAAGTTTAAAAGATCAGGCTTGACATAAAAATATCTGAAATGACAGAAAATGAGAAGAGACAGAGACCTCTGATCAAATGAGGGAATGCTAAGCTTTTCAGCTAACATGAAAGGCTAATTACTGAGGTGATACTTAATAATTGATGCCTTCATTCAGTATAGCTCTGAGATTTAGGTCCAATAAAGAATTTATGTACCTAAAAATAGTCAATACAGAACCTAATTTTCCAGCATTTGGTCCCCAGATAGGGAACCAGAACCCTATGCATGTTACTGGGGCCCTAGAGCAACAAAGCAGCTGAGCAACAAAGCAGCCAAGGAAATTTCTCAGATGATCAGAAAGGGGCTAAGGTTAGTGCCCTCAGCCTGCCCACAATTAGCTAGGCTGGATGTGACTCTGCTAATGATGCAGAAGATGTGGCAGGGGGGCTGAGGAGCAACTGAGCTCTCTTCTGCCATCTGATAGAAAGCACCAGGGTTTGTGAACACATAAGTTGCAGTTTCCTTCAGGTCCCCATTGAATCCTCATGTCTAGATCCAGTTTAAAAAATGGAAACGCTGAAAACAGAGGCAAGTATTATGTTCAAGATTTATCTGAGGATGCTGAGACATGCTTCTTCCCAGTCCTTGATCTAATGTGTTACTGAGATTTTTTCTTCCTGAAGCACTTAGCAGGACCTTTTAATGTGCAGTCAGAGAAGCCTGAAGTGGCTTTTGCTACTGGCCCTTTTTACACAATAGCTCTTACCCAGCAGCTCTCTGGAGGATTGAATTTCTTTAGCTGGAGAGGATGAGTTCATGCATCCCTGAAGAGCAGCTGAACCGTGGGGCAACAGGTCAGGCTGCCAAGGTAGTACTTTTACTTCTCCTGCCTGAAACTGAAGTGGTGTGTGGTAAATCATGGAGGTGAGGAGACAAAAGCCCTGCAGCTCAGGTGCAAGCTACTTAGTCCTACACAGCTGAGCCCTATTGCTGACCCACTGCCCACATAAAGCAAGGTGATGGAGAGGTAACTGACTGTAGGGGCAGAGGTTAGCAGCCAGTTTGGTGAGTCTCTGGTCTGGGAGAGGTCCCTGGGTACTAGCCTAAGGAGTAAAGCTGCTTCTGAAAAATAGCCTTATTCCAAAAATCCAGAGCTCTTGGACTGAAAGGATTGATCCAAGTCTTCGGGTAAAACACAGTGGTTTTGTGCCCTGCAGCATGGTGTGGCTGGGGCCTCATCAGCCTCCACCCCTGGCAGCTGTGGTGGTGGGGGTGGTATCAGGTGGTGGGGATGGTATCAGGTGGTGGGGGTGGTTGTGGTGGTAAGGCCTTTTGGGTCAATGGGCTGTATGGAGAGCCTGTGCCTGCCCAGGGCAGTGAGCTGTGGTACTAGGCTGAGAATTTGAAACTCCCTTGGACCGTGATTGGTGCATCCAGACAAAGCCTGGTGAGTGGGTTAAACAAAGGGGAAGGGTAGCATGGACACCTGTTCCCACTTTGAGGGGTCATTGAGTTCAGGCCATGTTGGAGAAGGGGGCTGAAGGGCTGTCTTGACTGTTGGTGTTTTACTTTGATATTTCCTTTTTTTCCTTCTTCAAAAATGATGGGTGAGGGTTTGCTGCTGTTTTGCTTCCCACCAAGACTGTCTGGGACTGGAGGGATTGTAGGTCCATGTATGTGGCTGTCAAGTAGAGGGGCTTGTCCAGAGGTGGACTCAATCCAGATGGGGAATCAAGGTTGGGGGTTATACTGTTCCACAGTTGAAGAAACTAACATTTTCTAATACACCATGTTGCTGCTTTTCTCTCAACCTAGAAGTGAGAATTTTGTTAGGTCTGAGGTTGACTTGTACTTGAGCCAAGATAGTGATGCCTGCTGTAGAAAATACTATGACTGGTGATGGCAAATCAATATTCTTCCTACAGTTGTGGAATTCCTGGAGAGCTGTAGGAAATGTCCCATGTTGTTAAGTAAGCAGGATGGTAAGCAATCCAGCAGAGAGAGAGAAATCAAGCAGGAGCAGCATATTAATCAAATGCATAGGAGGAAAGAAAATGTGCTGTGCAAAATCAGACGAGTTGCCTGTTTCACTGCTTCACATTTTTTATGTTGATAGTTCATTGAAAAGATACTTTATCAAGTTTATGGCTAAAGGTTACTTGATGAATATGGAGTTTTGCCAGATATAACAAAAAGGACAAAGCAATTATCAGTGTGTGCAACTGGCTTTCAGAAGAGGAGTTAAACAAGTCCATGTTTTAGTACAGAAGGAAGGAAACTTGCATGCAAGCTAGCTTTTCTTTAAGTTCCCTTGTTGTCCCTTAGTCTTCTATTCTCTTTTGTCTTTGATCCAAATTCATCTGTATTGATGCAGCACGAAGAATGATACCTAAAAATACATCATTATTCCCGGTCTTATCTTTGTGTTTCTGTTTGCCTGTTTTGTTTTGTGGTTTTTTGGGCTGTTTGTTTGGGGTGTGGTGGTTTTTTTTTTTTTTTTGGTTGGTTGTCTTTTAAATAAAGCAAAGCTTAGGGCTGTCAGGTGAATTTATCTAATTGGGAATTGCTAAATATGGTTTTGAAAGAAGTGGCACTAGGTTTGGGTATATAGCAACAATACTGAAACAATCCAGGGAAGATCATCAAAACCAACCAAAAAATCATGTGACTTTGTGACTCTGCCTCTTAAAAAAAACCCAAACAAACAAAAAAAACAACTGCAAGCCTGCCATTTCAGTCCTAATTAACAAATGTGTAGGTTTAGTGTTTAAAACCTCCCCTCAAACAACTGTGTTTTCTTGCTTTGTTCTTCTGTGTTGACTTAGTCACTTGATTTGGTCTTGCACCCCTCTGGAAGAGGCTGTTCTCCCCCCTCTTCTCACTTAAAGCATTCAAGTTCTCACCGTTCATGTTTGCATGAAGGCTCCTGTCCTGGCTTTGAACCGACTGCCTAATGACGATGGCACCAAGCTATGGTAATAGGCCACAGAAAGCCATGTGCAGGAGACTACAGGGTCTGGAATTGAGGGCTTTTGGATAGCCACCCAGAGATGTCAGCTGAGGTACTGTGGGTGAATAGAGTTAGACATGTTCTATTTCTGCAGAGAAATGGATTAAAAAGCAAGCATTGCTACGTTCTGGTTTGCATCTACCAGATGTTTGTGTGTTCGATTATAATATCTTCCTTTTTGCGTTCAAGAGGAATAGACACTCCTTCCTCCCTTTATTTTAGCCTGCCTTAGCCTGCTTCCACTCTGGTGCTCTCTTTGTACCAACTACACGGTAATTTGTTGTTGCTTTGGGAGCTGCAAATGCTCCTGTCTAGCCCAAGGCAGATCTCTCCATGAGAGTCTTACTCTGTGCAAAGTAGTCTGCCTGGGCATATGGGTTACTAAGCTTATCCACCTTCATCCCTGGCACAAGCTGAAGTAGCCACGAGTTGTGGACTGCACTTGGAGGGACTGTGAATTGCTTGCGTGTGTTATCAACTGGTTCACTTCAAATTCAGGTCAATGTGCAAAATATTTCTGGGGTCACTCTTTGCTGATTGTCTGACCATGTTCTTATCTCTAGCTGTAGAGATTTGTAAGAAATATTAAATTTGGCATGAACGAAATATGAATTGAAACATGTCTATGAAAGCACTGGAAGAAGCATCAGGCCAAGGGTTAGAAGAATGGCCTGTGCTCAAAACGAAGGATGCTGCTGCCAGGTCACTCTTCCCAGAAGTAAAACTGAGAAATGTGTTTTGTGGCAAGACCACAGCATAGATGACTCCTTGGTGGAAGACCCTGCATCTGAACAACAGGAGGCATATGGCATTCTTTTTCATGTTAGCCCAACAATAAAACAAGCTCCCACCCCCCCAACTCTTTTTTCTTTCTTTTTTTATCCCCTCCCTTCTTTCTTACCAGGAAAACCAATGAACAGCAACTTTTGCTGTTTTTTGTGGCATGGCGCTGTGCTCTCATTCCAGGGCAGATACAAGATGCTTGGCTGCACCACTGAGCTGCTGTCACATGCCAAATATCTTCTGCATGTCATCAAAGGCTTCTTAAACTAGACTTTTTATCAGCAATATACAACTCTCTTTATTTAAAATTTAACAGTTGTGTATATGCTTCTCCTGTTAATTTTAGAAGATCTGAGTGTTTTTTCTATTGTAGACTTTGGATAGCTCGTCTTGTTCTATAATCCTCCTTCAATAAATTTCTTATTCTTATATATTAGCCTTAACATATAGTCAAACTACTGGCAAACAGGACTTTAAAATTTAGTTAAGATTGTTTAGAAAAGGAGATGCGGAGTTGCGCTCTATAAAGAAATTAAACTGTATGTTAATTCTGTCCTGCAATAAAGACCTGAGGAAACCCCCACCTTCAGCTCTCTGATATCCACAAGGCTGCTTTTCCCCTCCCCGCCCCCATATCAGATAGTTAAATTTTTTTGACTATGTGGTCATATAGAGCTTAGTTGTGGAGTTCAGTGAATTTAATTCCTGCATATTACTTGCATACCCTTATTGACAAATCCTTCAACAGGGTTAGGTTAAACAACAAAACCTGAATTTTGGAAATTGGTGACTGACAGACAATGGCTTTCTTAGCATTGCCTGTTGCTTGGAATCACTGTAGCACTAAAAAGTGGAAGTGTAACAGCAGACAAACACGTATGACACATAACATGCTTGCATTGTTTATTTTCAAACTGTGCTGTAGTCTTGATGTTAATGAAGAAAAAAAGAGAGGTGGGTGGAGAACTTGGTTAAGGTTTTACCTTTGTAACACCCGTGCTCTTTTCCATTGACTTTTGATTATTTGTGAGGTTGTTAGCATCTCGGGGGATAAAAATAAACCAGTTCAGGCCAGCCCTGATGAGTGCTAGCACATTAAAGATAAATTATTTTGTCAAGAGGAGAGGACAAAAGAGGAAACACCACCAGCGTAATGGCCATATGGTCTCAATAATAGTACAGCTCCAAAAGGAACTACAGCTGTTTTAAGTGTATCTGCTGTAGGCGAACACTAATGCTAACTAGAAATTAATGTAACTGAACCACTGAAAGAGGGTAATTGTAGTTTAATATGAAAAATGAAACAATATAATAACAGGCCAGGATTTGAAGGAACCATTAGATTTTCAGCAAACAGCCAGTCTCCATAAATGTAACTTTATGTAGTTCTGTTTCTACAAATAGTGAAGAGGGTATTAAAGAATGACATTATTGAAGCTTCCAGTAAACAACATCGTCTTTGGTCTGTTCACTTTCTAAACTATAACCAAATTATTCTTTATTTGTATAACCTAAAGCTTGGCAAAGTTTCATCCAAACCTCAGTGACTCTCAAACTCTGGAGTAATTATCCTATAAACTCACTACAAGTAAAAATAAAAACTGCAAACCTACCCAGTTTGCTGCTGTCCTGGCACGCTGAGTCTGGTATCCAAGTTTTGTTTTTATTAGCTTAGGCAGAAAGGTTGGTAGGAATTAAATGTGAGATCAGTTACGTACTGCATTTCTGGGTGTTCAGAAGTGCTAATAAATTCCATTATGGATTGAGTGGATCAAATGTCATTAGGTGCCAGACATCTTTCACATCTGTGAGCTTTACATCAGGCTTTTGACAATGCCTTTGAGAAATCTATACCTTCATTTGGAGATACCTTTAGGTTAACCAGTACCAGAAGGGGGCTCTCTTGAAAAGAGGCAGTCCGTTTGTATGTGAGTCGTACCTTTATTCACCCGCTTTCCTCAAAATGAAATGGCGTGTGAACACTTGAATGGCATGCTAACTGGAGAAGTAGCTGATCATTTCATCCTACCGCTATAGACTAGATAAAATGAAGCCTAAACTAAGGTTAAAAATGGTCACTTCTTTCTTCACTTAATCTTGATTCTGTTGTTCCTGAATGATGTGAGAATGTACAGATAACCTGGTCATTTTTTTATGGGGCAAAATCTGGGCTCCACTAAATGTGGTTGGCCTCCAGATCTCATTTATAGCTGCTTTGCCTAGTCAGAGCTAGAAACTTTTGGAGCCAGAAAAGAGAATAACTCTGTTCACATGATATCCACAGCCAAATCAAGTGACTAAAGAGCCAGTTAAACCTCACTGTGCTCCTTAGTTTTCTTGGAACCATTTTCTAGAAATAATGAAATATTTCTGAATACAGAACTACTGAAATACAGCACACTGATTACAACAGAAATTTAACTGTTGTACTATTTTTATCAAAGCCTTGCTCACCCCTTTTTAAAAATGAAGGGTCATGCAGGAAAAGGAAAGTCTTATAGTACAGCTGTTTTGAAGATGCCAGATATTTCAGGCAAAGGTTTTATACCTCTGAAACAGTCATCAAAATCTCTCTTAATGGTGTGATTGACAGTAAACCCCATGTCTTCCTTGCTCAGCTGCTTACTGAGCAGCTTTTAACTAAGTACTCCTTTTAACTAAGGAGTTGAACTTAACTAACTTAGGTTAGTTAACTCTTTTAACTAAGAGGAGATCCTCAAGATAGAAAAGACAAAGGCATTGGTGTTCAGGAATAGCAGTACCATTCCATGATTTACTACTGTCTATAGTGCTTTGGAAATGAAAGATTTATTATTATTATTATTATTATTATTATTATGGATGTTATACTGGGTGCTCAAGATCTGTTGGTGAGGGGAGAAGATGGAGTTGGAATCTACTGGAATTAATAAGCAATGTGGATTTGTTCAAAATTGTTTGTTGTTTCTGTATTTTTTGAGGGGTAGGACAACATGGAAAGCTTCCAGCACTGCTGTCTGTGCTCTTCTTGCCCTCTGGATAAAATGAGGCTTTTCACCTCTCTGACTGTCAGGGTACCAAAACTACGGACATTGTTCAAATCTGCTTTTTCTTTTTTGAATCTTCAACTCACTCTACTAGGGGATGAAAATATAAATGTGTAACTACCTGTTTGATCTGGAAGGTAGCCTGGATATCTGGTAGTAGTGGAATCATGGTCCCAGCGCTTCTGAATGTAACCAGGCTAAAAGTATGCTTAAAATCCTCTCTCTTTGCAAAACCTGAGTTTGTATGAAACAACATTAAAGGTCTTACAATAGAAAATAAATTCTGTTTTCAAACAACACAAAATTAGAAATTTTTTTGTTTCTGTTTTAATGATCACTACTGCTTAGGATGCTTTCACAGTCCTATCTTCAAACTGGCGGTGTCCCAGTCATTCGTAGCAGGATTTAATTTACTGTTGTAGTAGTGAAGACTCTGAGTCATCAGCACTCATCTTGTTTTGCAAAAAGAGGTGTCTTTTTGTAGTTTGGTCTCAGCCAGCCAAACTTGTCTTAGCTGAAAATCATGCTGAAGTGACAATGGGCTTTTGCTGTTGTTGACTGTTTTAGCTTTTACATTTCAGTGATTAATGTCAAGATATTATCCTCTGAACCAGAGAGTTAGAAGTTCAGCTGAGTGTATGTACTTTTCTCTGGAGCATGTATGGCATGTCTGTTTTAATCAAGGATAAAACCCAGAACATACATGGTTCTTTAGAAAGGTTAAGAGAGTTTTCATGCTGGGATTTTTTTCTTTTTGTTGATTTGGGGTATTTTCCCTACCAATTTAAAAAAAAAAGTTTGGAAAACATATTTCTGTTTCTATTGAGACGGCAATTAATTTGCTGCCTCCTAATGACCATCTCTGACTAAACTCAGGGCCTTTATGTTGATGTCATTGGATTGACTAATTCAGTGTCTGATTCTGCTTTTAATTTAGCTGCAGGGACAAGCAGTACAATTTAAGTTCTATTTTTTATTTTTATATTTATAGTTGGTAATCTTAAAAGCTGGACTCTCCAAGGATATGCAGGGTTTTTCTTCAAGCTTTGGAGTTTAAATTTAATTACTGTGCACATAACTCTTGAGTGGGTATCAACAATTTGATAAGAATGACTTGTTTTTTTCTGTTGGCTTTCATAAGTAGCCAGTAGAATAATTTATATTTGTTTGTTAAAAAATTAGTTTGAGTTCTAGCAGTGTGCCCTGGAGATACATTTCAACCAAAATAGGTATCCTCTCCTTTTTTTTCAAGTAAGAAAACATTCTATTCACCTTGCAAAGAAATCAAATTATTGCAGTCATTTTCGGAGTGGTAGATGATCAAAACCTTCTAGATCAGTGCTATGGAGCCTGGATACAGGATTTAGTTCTTGCTAGAAATCATTTTGAGCAAGTATACTTTTAGCTGCTTGTTTCTGAAAATTTAAGTTTACTTAGTGAAAGTTGCATGTCTTGGAAATTGTATTCCGGATTACTGTTTGTGATACAAAATTAGAAAGCAGGTACCTAAAGTCAAACAATCTGCCCATGCGAGATTTCAGAGGAAGAAGGAGAACTGCCTAACATGCAAGTGTCCCACTATGTTAGGAATTGGAGTTCTTTTGACATCTGGGCAACAATTAGACTTCAAAAATCTTTCTCACACTTGCAATATTTCACTTATCCTGCCCTAAAGGCCAGCGTACATTACAAAAGCATGAGCCATGACTTGTGTTTCTGCAGATGTGCTCACCAGTTGCATGCTGTAATGATGTGGGGGAAGTCACGTAAAACAACTGCTGTTTCATGGGTTTCCCTAAGGACTTGTGCAGGTTGCACTCTAAATGAAGAGCAAGTTTCTGGTAGCAATAAGCTGTGTATGTTAAGATGGCTAAGGCCATTTGTGTGCTGTGGACCTCATCTAAGGATCTGTGACCTAACATGGGGCTTTCCTTTCAGGTGTGTGTCTGGAGATAGCAGTTTTCCAGCAATTCACTAAGATTAGATCAAGGCTTATCTAACAGTAAATGAGGCTACAATAATAATCTTAAATGGAAGTCCTACTAAAAGGTGACCTTTTGAAGCTTTATTGTGTATTTTGGAGTACAGAATAAAAAAAAAAAAGGCTTGTGCTCCTCTTCCTAGGGGGAAGAGAGTCTGAAAGAAAGTGGGGGGAAAATGTTCTTGGAAAGACACTGATGGTTATTGGGCCTGTATTTATTATACCAGGTAGAGTCCCAAACTTTAAAAGTATACAAATATCAAATTTTGTTTCAGATCTAGCTCTAGAGCTTTCTTTGAAATCCAGAACAATTTTCAAAACTATGTGACTGCTTCTAATTAAAGCATTTTTTATGATGGTGCCTAGGTTGCTGCTGATAGTTTTTTGCTAAAGTAGTATTTCTTAAGATACTTCAGTGAAGACCATTTAATCAAGTTAGCTATTTTCCCTGTGGAATAGCCAAAAAACCCTCAAACAGTTTGCTAGCTTAGTTGCTGACAATTCATTTGCAAACTAGTATGCCTAGCTCTTTTGCCAGTAAGCCTTTTGCAGAGTCAACCATAACTTCTGCTATCTGATTAACGTGATCTGAAAAACTGTACAATGATACAAAAGGTATAAATAATGCTGCAGATCTGAGCACATCATCCCTCTCCCTTATCTATACTACCTTGTTCTTTGATAATTAAGGAGAGACTTAATCAAAGGCATTCTGAGCTTGCCCTTCATACCATATGAGCTGTGAATGTGCAACTCAACAGGGTTTCATGGGATTGTTGTCTCCCATATTTTTCAGTCCTTTTTTAAATTTTTTCTTGAGGCGTGCTGATATTCAGTCCAGATTAAAACATGAGAATACCACCAGCATAACCCCACACCTTTGCTTGAGGGTAACTAAAACATTTTATTACTTTTCTCTTCTAACCCTGAAACAGAAGAATGATGGAGGAGGGTTAATTATTTCTGAAAGCTGATTTATTTAGAAAACTTATTTATGGAATTTTCCACCTGCATATCTGAAGAGACTTTACAGATGGTAGTGATGATATCCTTAGGGGTAAAAAGTTAAGGTGCAATTTCAAGCGACCCTCTCAAATATTTTTCCTAGAAAAGAATCCCAAATCATTGTCTTGTTTTTCTGCCATATGCAGTGGTGAAAAGGAAGGTCCCCTGTAGCATAAGGGCTCCGTTATTCTATCCGAAATTAAATGTTCCCTCCTCAAAGAACAGCTATCCATAAGAGAAGATTTTTTTACCATTCAGTTTCCATTTCTTTTTATAAGCTAAAGAGCATTGTCAGTAGTCACTATACCTGTGTAGCTACTGCCCATCCCAAAAAGCAGAATCAGAGCAGTGGTGACTGTATACTTTGAAATGGCTGATTGGAAACACTCAGTGTTTTGATGGACAAGAATAAGAAACAAGGGATATGTATCTGGGGGAGCATATTTTTTTTTATTATTATTTTTAATTAAAATAGGCAACACTTCTGAAGTGATGATTCCTGAAACAAATGGCTGTAAGAACTGTAGCTTGGAAGTATCCCTGGTTTTCTCTGTGCGGCTTCATTGCCACAATACTCAGAGGATCTGCACATCTGTAATGCTACAAGTCCATGGTGGTTACCTGTCAGCTATGTCTTTGTTGATGAAAATGCCAATAATAACAACTTCTAAATTGTTTTAAGTAGTACAAAATAAGGGCCTGCATTTTGTGGGCAGAAGACCCCTTCTTCAAAATCTTAGCAACTGAAAATGCTGAGTTTTCAGCTATTCTAGCTATAAAATGTGAGGTTTCTGAGTCTGAACTGCTATGCTCGTACTACACCCCACCTCCCCTGGGGTGGAGCAGGGGAGGGTATGAAGATGCATAAATGTGCTTGGAAAGCTATGAACTAGGTAGAGCTTTCCACAGAACCAGTTTTCCTATCTTTCTTTTTCATTGCACATCTGCATGATAAGTCATGTAGGCATGGTAGAAGTTAATTTAAGTCTGCAAACTGCACAAAAATTTCACTACTCTGGAAATAGCACGTTAAGGGGTTGTGAAGGGCTAGAGCATGCTCAGCTTCATTTTTAGCCTAATGCATGTACAAGCTCTTCAACAAGAAGAACTACGCGTGGTCTCTGTACACTCAGTAAGATTTTTAAACATCGTAGCTGTCAAGGTCCAGCAAGTCTCTACTAATTACCTGCAAACAAATGATTCTCAAAGGTACCTTTAATAGGATCTAGGGAGCCTGCATCCTTGACACAAAATCCATAAAGTGATTAGGGTTTTACAAAGTCATAACTAACCAAAAGTAGGGTCTTAGGAAAGTTCCCTGACACCTTCCATTATAACAGCTAGGGCTATGCAATTCCATGAGCAACCTGGGCTAGGAGTCTTGTAAAAAGTGTGTATGGTACTAATGACTCTGAAAACAAATTGTTTGAAGAAGTTGAAGTATATTATGCTCTGAGAGGGCGTGTGTGTGTTTTATTTACTTATTTTAGTTAAGCCTCACTTGAGGAAATGGCCAGTATTTTCTCTCCCTGGTAAATTCTCCTTTAAAATAGCAAGCCATGAAGGATCCTGAATGTTTTGCTACACAATGCCACAAAATGAAGAATATCTCACAGTTCTCAATTCAACAAAATGTACAAAAAGGAAAAAAAAAAAAAAAAAAGAGCAGCACAGAACCAAGTTGAGTGGGATTAATGATGAGAGTTGTCACTCTGCCTAGGTACAGGAGGTGACAAGTCAATGGGATGTCACTGGGTGACTTCAGGGTGATGATTTTGTGCTCCCCCACTTCTTTCTCTGCTGCTCACCAGAGAAGACAGCAGCAGTGGCTGGTGCTGGGGGTGGGGCAAGGCCTTGCTGCTGAGCTGTGTTGGAGCTATGGCCTTCCAAAAAAGAGACCTGACTTGTTCAGGGCACATCTCATCTTTGAGCAGCACGTAAGGGCGCCGATGGAGAGCAGAGCTCAGTTTCCCACCTTGTATCGAATTGTGCTTCACTCTACAATGATGTGTGAAATGCTGGCTGTGAGCTACTGTTCGAAAGCATCATTGTATCCTGTGTATTTTACATGATATTTAAAATAATAATAGTACATCATAGTAACTGATATATTATTTAAATTGCAAGTTAAAGCAAAGTAACTTCCAAGCAAATACACTGTTTCTTCTCAGCTATTAATGCTTGCTGCTAGGAAAATACTTCTTTTTGCATATGTAGAAGGAAAACATAACTGAATCTAATACTCTCTGGTTGAATGTAGGAAAGGTAATATCTTTTAGCTGAAAGAGATTTGATTACTTGGGGCTACAGTAATAATTAAAAAAAAATCATATGTCCACATTCTTGGCCCTTTTTGAGTCGCATTTTATAGTGGAGGGATGTTTGCAAGGTATTTGCTGTAGACTAGAACATTTAGATATTTCATATGGAGCCTCGGTACACAGTCATTGTATCAACCTTGCTGTTACTCTGATCGCATGGATATGGAGCCTCCCCATCCAGAGACCCAAGCTGGCATGATTGTCATTCATTGTATTAACTTAGGAGTTAAGGCTGCCTGTTCCTCATGGCATTCACGCAGGCTGGCAGAGGTATCAAAATCTGGTCTAACTGAATAAGGACCTTGTAATTTTCCTTTCCACTTCTACAGCTTTTGTTTGGTGTTTTTTTTTTTTTTTTTTAATCTAAATCTCTTTCTGCTCTTGAAACAACAAACTGACTTAAGTGGAAAAGCATAAAAGTAAAGGCGCGGGTGCTTTCTATAGTCCTAAATGTCTGCACACACAACAAGTCATGTTAAGCAGAATGAGGACTGAAGCTGATATTTAAGCTCCCTCACATGTCTCCTCTCCTAAATTAATATTAATCTGTCCAGGGTAAGATTAGAGACCTCTTCTCTGATGTTAGAGCAGTGTTACCAGTCAGGATAACAGTGACTTCAGAAGTAGCTGTTTTGGTTCCTTGGTGTAATTTGTAAATTAGAGGGGGGGGTGTGGGGGGGATAAATAAATAAATTAAAAAAATCCAGCACCTTCTTTCCTAACTGATTTTTCTGATGTGCTAAAAAGATGAGAGGGAAAACATCAAAAACTTCTTTAACTAAGAATAGGGAGAGATTTAGCTTCATCTGAAGGAGCCAGTCAGCAGAGGAAAAAGGTGCAGAATATGTTTGCGAGTTACCCTGACTTTTATAATATTTAGATGTGTGTGATTGCTCTATTGACGTCAGCTGGCAGGGCGGGATGGCATTCTTCCAGAGCACTTGTTTTTTTTCTCATTAGCAAGGAAGAGCTATCAACCTTTTTTCGATATTATGTCTAATTGAAGCTGCAGCTTCTGCACCATGTTTTCATTTCCAGCTACTTGAAAGGATCAAGGACAAACTAAAGGGCCTCCTGTGACTTGCAGAACATTAAAGCTCATAACCTCTGGGACTGATTTTAGAACTTGATAGGGTTTGGTGGTTTTTCTTTTTTTACTCTCCAAATATCTTAATGCTTTACAGAAAAGTGTTTCAGGATCCAAGCTGATGAGCCATGTCTCCTTTTTTTTTTTTTTTTTTTTTTTCTTTTGGCTTTTTTCTGATCAAAGCATCTCGGCATAATCTCTTTGATGTCTCCCTAGCTCTAGCTGTATCATAAGCAGTTTGACAAAGTAAAAAGGAAAAAAGCATTTGTGGGGGAAAAAAAATTATTTCCAAACAAGACAATTTTTCACTCAAGCGACTAAGAAGCGCACAGGGCAAAGGCTTATACAATCAGTGTTGTTTTGATTCCATGCTCAGCTTTCAAGGAATGGAGCACTTAACCACGCTTATTTTTTTTTTTTTTCCTCTTTTTTCTTCCTGCTGGCTTTTCTTCTGGAGGCTCTTGTACGCCACCTCTCAGAGCCTCCCCTTGCACTGACCACAGAAAGCCTGCTTATTCCGTCCCAATCGAGACTTAAACAAGCGTGAAGCCTATTGTGAGTGAGAGGAAAATCAGGCCAAGTGTGTTTATATTGCGAGTTGTTAATAACAACAACAGCTCTTGGCTTTTGTGAAGCACATGTCAGGCAAGGAATTCAAAGTGCTTTTAAAGCAGGCATTAATTAAGGTTGACAACCTCCACCCTCTTCCCTTGCCATGAAGTTAGTAATGAGCCAAGAATGTTGATTGGCTTTTAATCTCCCTTCCCAAATGGTGGCCTGCCCCCTGAACAGTGCGGTGGGTGCGCCAGGGCAGGGCAAGGGAGGAGACGGGACCTTTCCATCCACTTGAGGATGGTGCTATCTGCCCCCTCCCCACCGCCTCCCCCTGGAAGTGGCTGCTGGCACCGAAAGTCTTATGCAACCCAAGAAGCAAATTGGCTTTGGGGGAAGGATGTCTGAAGTGTGTTTTGACCTGTCTCTAGAAATGGCTGCTGTTCTTCAAATGTTAGAGCTGGGACTCGCTCAGTTACCCCGTGGCGGGAACAGACAGATTGCTCGCAAGGTAGTTGGGGCACGGTGATATGAACTGTTCCGTCAGGCGGCTACTCTTCTCTGCTGGATTCCACCATCCTGTCGTTTTGTCTAGTGATAGAAAATCTCCAAGCTGAGCCAAAATTTAAAACAAACCAACCCTTTTGGACTAGAATTGCTTTTTCCCTTCTTTCAGCCTTTAGAAACTGATTTCTTCACAGCTTCAGGAGAAAGCAGAGGTAGGCCTGCTCCATCTGTGCACTTACAATAGCAGAATTAAGGCGGTAACTTCTTAAACTGGATCCACTAGCACCAGGTATTTCATGTAACTGCACCCTTAGCACGCTAAGCAGCATTATGCGTAATTCTTATGATGGTAACAAGTAAAAGTACTTCTGAAGACCATAATAAAGGCAGACTTTGCATTGCATCTAAATGAGAATGAATTTTTAGTGTTCACACTTACATTAATACTTGGCTTTCTTATTAGTTGTAAGGTATCAGTTTTGGCCGATGTTTTCATGGTGTATTGGAATGTACTTGCTAATGCAACAGTGAGAAGTGTTTGGTTAAAAATACTAATAAAGGGGAGCTGAAAACGATTCACACTATTTACTGTGCCTGCTTGCTGTGACTGCAGAGGGAACTTCGGTCATGCGCACCTGGAGAAAAGTATAGTGGCCACTTTGTCCAAGTTATGTGTTGATGCAGGCACTGTGAATACGATGCTCTAGTCTTGAATACAATACTGGGATGAAGTTATCGGTAGACTTCCATCGACTTCACCAGGCCTTGAACTGGACTGAGATTTCACAAACTAACCTAAGAACTCTTCTTCTCCCTATACACAGATCCAGATGCTTTTATGTGGACCTGAACTTTCCCTTGAGCTGCGTGGGCTAGCTCAACCAGCTGACAAATCCAGCAGAAAACTGTGTGCTGCTTTTGCTAGATCATTTTTCTGCCGAAATTGCAAGCTGAACTGACTTTTGAGTAGGGCCTAGAGAAACTATATTTTGATGCATAAAAAAATAAAGAGAGGAACTACTCATTTGTTTACCTTGTAGAGGGCCCTATGAGGTGTGGTGGCATTTACCGAAGTGTTTTCCGTTTTGTACACTTCCAGTTTTTCCACATTTTCACATTGCTTCTGTTAGACTCCCTCTTCTCTTCTTTACTTACCAGCTGTTCCTTCATATAAATCAGCTTGTTGAAGAATATGTAATTTAAAACCTGTTTTGGAAGCTTGCCCAGTGAAACATCAGCACACAGAGGGTGTTAAGAGTCTCTGAGCCAGTAGATAATCTTCTGAAAGACCATTTTTCATAGGGGTTAAGTTTTAAACACAAAAGTAAAAGTTACTTTGTAAGAAGTAGCTAAAAATATTCGCCTAGACAGAAATACAAATCTCTGGATTAATTGTCTTAAATCCTTTGGTAGGAAGTCTTACTGAATTGAGAAAATCTGTGAAGTGTGGTATGGGAATGTAAAATATGCTAAATTAGATTTCACCTTAGTCAAGAAGTTCTCTGCTAAATAGTCTTGTAAAGATTTTGACTGGAGCAGTCAGCCACAGCAGAAATGCCTCCTTTTTTGTTTGTTTTTCTTTTTTCTGTGCCATGCGCATAAACAATAATATGCTACAATTCCTAGCTCAAACTCCAGAATCTGATTTTTCTATCTCTACTCGCCTCATCTAACTCGGAGGGCATCTGAATAATACCAAGGTTATAATTGATAGACTTAGTCTCTCTACCTTTAAATGACACAGAAATATCCATCTTTAGATCCAAAAGGTCTTTTAAAGTATCTTTTAACAGTCTAATGTAAAATTATTGCTATATAAGCTTCCAGATTAATTCAGATCTTATAATATGGCAATTATTTTAACATATTTATATATACTATATAAATATAACATATTTATAAATACTATACAGGGGAGTAGTTGCTTTGCTACTTTTTTTCTTGTTAATCTTCCATGTAGCTAAGGATCCCAACCACGGCTTATAAATTAACGGTTTCCTTGGGGAAAGGAAAATATAGTGTTCAATGGTATGGACATTAGCTCACTGTTTTATTAAAGTTAATGTAAATTGAAAAGGAAACTGAACTAATCAGAGCTAGATTTGACAAAACTAGACTGACATAAAGAGCTAATACTTCAACACCCTCCCTCAAAACAACAACAACAAAAAGACTTGTTGCTATTAAGTGATGTATTTTTAACATAGCTGAGCATGTCCTGGCCATCTCTTATAATAGTGTCCATGTTGCTTTTTTTTTTTTTTTGGTGTATATGTACTTACAAAGGGAGCAGACTCATCATCTGTTTTGTCCTGCATCCTGCCCCTATGATGGGCCATCAGTTCTTACTTCAAAGGAGAGTATTCCAATATAGGAGAGATTTTTTTTGTTCTGTATGAGTCTTTTTCCTGACCTTTAAAATCATTATAATCTGTAGCCATCCTGAGGCTTCAAGTTCTAAGCTTTTGTAGCTATGACTGTTATACCTTTAGGTAGAAACAGTTGATTTCTTCTACTGCAACTGAATTATAGATGTAATATTTGTGTAAACATTTTCTTATTATTAATTATCTGAATTGCCACAATGCCTATATAAACCAGTTATGGACCAGCTCTTTACTGTCTTAGGAGCTTTGTAAACATAGAATAAAGAGATTTTTCTGTGCCCCAGAGAGTTTAATATCCATATAAAAGTCTTAAGGCAGCAGATGCTGATTGACAGATAGAAGTCACTGAATAGAGGCAGCAATAAGATGGATTTTTATTTGCATGATATGGAGTCATACCAACATATCTGAGGCTTAACCTCTACCAAGTGTATCACAGTTTATAGTTTGAGTTTTAAGGAGCAGCAAGGAACTGAAGGAAGATCACTGAGGTAACTTTGTGGGTATTGACGAGGAATTCCTTTCCAGCACAAGTGGCAGCATGGGAAAAAGCAAAGAACCATATTGCAACAGAAAGAGGAGGAGGGAATAGGGGAGGTAACTTCAAGTCCATCAGTACAGATGAGTTACTGGAAAAAGATGTGAGAGAGTATGATGTGAGAGGACCGGTGATGTGGAACAGCATTAAGTGGTGCTTGGAGAGAGGGAGCACTTCAATATTATTTCCACTTACAGTTTAATAATAGTTAGAGGCAAAAATGCAGAGACAAACACTCCAAACAGAAATTATGTTGGCAAAATGAGGTTACCTTCTGTGTTTGCTTTTGTACCTCAGAGTACGTTGTCACACCAACTGATAGTTAATTTGCAACCCACTGGTTTGGCAAAATCAATGTCCCAGTTGGGCAGCTCAGCCCATGAAACGCATGTTAGATATGCCTTAAAGCCATAATTTCAGACATATTTATTATGGTCTTCTATAATGAATATATAGGTGGTCTACATAGACAAATAGTTTTAAGTAGTATGACTCAGCACAGCCCAGCGTGTCTGTAAGGGGCATATTTTGACTTGAAGGAGTAACTTTTCAACTTAACATGTAGCAGTGTTGTTTTTTTTTTTTCCTCAAGTAGGAAAAATATCAAACTCTCTCTCACCTTTGGGAGAGGGGCAAAACCAGGATTCGGAAAAGACCAATTAAAATACACAAAGGAGTCGCTTATGAACAGTGTGGGAATATAATGACTTGATTAAGGAAGGCGTGATGCTTAGAGCAGACTTTCACTGACTTGATTTATTTCCATGCAGTTCTTCCCTCCAATGAAACTTAAGAGTGCAACTGGCTACTCTGAAGCTACTCTGTTAAGCATTCTCCCCATTTCATATTTCCTATGTGTGGCACCTGAGAAATCTGAATTTATATTGAATTGTCAAGAATAGCAATCACACTAACAGTGAAGGATGAAGTCCCTGTGGTTTATTTTCTGCCATTTACTGAGTAGTGAATTACAATTCATAAAACCATTTCTCTGCTCTCAGTGCACAGTGCCCGATGTTACTAAAATCATTTGGTTTCAAAAATCGGATTATGTTCATACTATTTCTGAAACAAGACATTTCCCTTTCTGTTATCTTGGATAATACAATTTCCAGTGTGCATTTAGAAGATCAGAGAACATCAATGACTACAGCTGTTCCTATTTTTATGGCTCATATTGTTCATGGTTCTCCACAGCTAGAGATGACTTAGTTATGTGCTTCTGATTATTAAACCTTATAACATAAGGCATGCTATACAATCAATTACAATAAATGACTTTATTGCCAATATCTAGCAATTTCCTGTTATTCTTATCTCAATTATTTTCAACAAAACAAATTGCCTAAGGGCTATTATGGGTGTTGTATGAGCAGATCAGCGTGACCTTAAGGCTGCAGGGGCAATGCATGAAAAGGGGTAGAGAGCGCCTTGAAGATCCTCAATCATACTTGCTCATTATCGCATCTCACTAGGGAAAGTATGAAAGGTCCCCACCTTGGTTGTGCACATAATAGTCCTGAGCCTCTCTCTATATGTGCTAGTTCACTAGCAGCCTATGGTGGTTAAGGAGAGAAGATGACGATGCTGGTTACGGTAATGTCTAACTGCTAAACACCTATGGGTTGACTTATAAATTATTAAATGAAAAAAATACTCAATATTCAATCACTGTACTGCTACAGAGGAATAGTCAAAGGCTCAGAAGGCTAATAAAAACTAGAACGCTTAGAGAGGACTGAGATTCTCCTGCAACCTCCCTGCGAAATAGCAAGTACAAAAGATCACAGGGATGACACTGAAATGATGCTAGCACTTGGCAACATCTCATGCATTGCTGGCTCTGAAGAAGCAGGCTGAAATCACAGGAGCATGCTGTGAAAGGTCATCTTGTAAATGCAGGGAGAGACACTTGCTGCACCCAAGAATATGTAATCTGAACTATGAAAATGACAAACTATGAAGTTAATTTTATGAAAAGAATTAAAGTGCAAAGCAATGGAAAAAATGTGGTCCAAATCCTGTATGTAACAGGAATTATAGTGGAGCCCAGACGTTATTATTTCAAGTTCAGAAAATTAAAAAAATGCTATGAACATGTTTCAGCATGTACATAGCAGTGCTCAAGAACACTGAGAACGTAGAACAGCTAGGGATCCTCCTGAACAGCTCGCAAATCCACCCTGATTTGTGACTTTCATGGGCCCTGGTACCCAGGCAAAGCATTGCTGTGCTCTCTCTGCCTGTGCCCCCCCACTTTCTAAGCGACCCTCGCGTTCATGTGTTGCTGTCGTGACCTTCACTTCAGCAGAGAATGTGCAGTTCCCTGTGAACAATTCAAGGTGTTTTCTCCCTTCTACGTGTTATCAGCTTCCATTAGTATAGGATGTAGCCACTGACTTTAGATCCTAAACACTCTTTCCATAAGACATCAGGCCAGTCTGAGGTCTAGAAATAATTGCATTCAGACCAGATTCTTAGATGCATATCCAAAGTAGACAACACCTGTGGCTATTATCCCATATTTGCTCCTTGCCATAAGGAGCAACAATGACATCAGTAGGTTTATTCACAGCAAAAAGTGAGCATTTGGGAAACAATTTATTGGACTGGGATGAACATACCATTCACTATGGATAAAAATATAAAAACGCCCAGAGAATGCCTTTGAAGTAGCTCAGCCTTCAACTTGTTGTCAAAAACAGGACAACTAAATAAATGAATTGTCATTATAAGAAAGAGATACTCAAACTTTCTTGTTCATTATTAGAATACTTCAGTTGGCTCTTGTGCTATAGGAAATTAACTAATTTCAATGTGACAGGTCTAATTGTGGGAACTTCTTATGTTTTTATATAGTGGTAATTGAGGCTTGAAAAATACATTACAAAAACATATTTGGGCAGGTTTGAACAGGCTTGGAAAATATGTTACAAGAAAATGGAACAATCTAACTAGAAAGTGAAAGGGAAATGATTTGTTATTCTTTTACAAAGATGAAGAATTTATCTGTTTCCATTGGTGCAAAATGGAGGAAGAAAAAATAAAACGAAGCAGGAGGAAGTAACGCAATTTTAAAGTAAGCAATTTCTATGACAAAAGAAGATTATTGTTTGCTTTCAGTTTTCTGATTTATTTTTCAAAATGGAATTGAAAGTCCATGCATTGGGAGCTTTTTCTCAATAAGGGGCTACTTAAATGAGTGAAGAATTTAAGTTCAAGGGGTGTTTTTTGTTGGAGGTGTTTTTTGTTGGTTTTTTTCTTTTTTAGCTTATTATAAAATGTGTTTTCCTTGCATGAATAAAGTTTCTGTCATAGCAGCATTCGGTGTTGTGGAAATAAAGGTAGAGAGCGGGCAGGTCTGTTCAAAATGTTTTGCTAAATAAATCATAATGAAAACTTATTAAAATATTGTTTTCCAGTTAGAAGCCTGCAGAAGTTGAGAATCATGTCCAGGCTTGTGTATTTGGTCCAAAATTCATTCTACTGACCTGAGGGCTTAATTTAAGAGCCCAAGTTCTTTGGGCTACGGTTGGCAGAGAGGTGCTGGGTTGAATGCGTTGCCCCCATCAGGCTCTCCCTGTCGACTCTGGAAGGAATCTGAACAGATGGGTTTTAGGCACCAGGGGTCTGAGCCCTGAGGTTCAGAGACCGAGAATCAGATCTGAGAAGTCCTGACACCTGATTTTTCACAGGTTATCTTTAGATGGGAAGCTTCAGTGATTTCAAATTTGAAAATAACTTTAAAATTTACTGTATCCACATTTAAAGGTGTCTGGCTTGCTTCAAATTGGAATTAGTTTCTGAAGCTTTGGCTTTCTGGAAGTGTTAGACTAGTTCTGGTCTTCACAGGTGGCGAGTTAATAAACTGCTTGTAATAAAGCACTTTTCAGGCTTTCTCCTTTTTCTTTAGAGGCTCCTATATCCTGTCTGAGACTGATCTGGTGAGTGGAAGTTCTTGCAAATAGCACTACTTTTTAGTCTAAATGAGCTCATGTTCTGCAGCTCTGCATTGCGAAGGGCTCTACAATTTTTTCCGAGAAGCAATTCTTTTTATACAACTCTTAACCTTTCTGTCTTTTAGGCAATGATCAAAAAAAATCCAACTTGCCAGCAGCTCTCTCTGAGATCAAAGAGGAAGGGAAAGTGGATTGCTAACAATAGACTACCATCCTCTATCTGAACAGGCTGAAATTATCATGAGGTATAAGGTGGGGACACATTTTTGACGCATGGTTCTGTGCCAGAGCTTGAGCATTTTGAAGCTTTAACAGGAGCACTTGAAGGTATTTCTGTGTATGAATAGGAAGAAAGTTTTGCCTTAGTGAAAATCATGTTATTTAGTCCTATATTAATCCTGACAAAATTCTGAAATAGCAAAAACATTAATATATTGATTTCTCAAAACATACTGATTTGGCAAAGAATTTAACCACTTAATACTGAATGTAAATTAAGGCTTATTTCTTTGCTTAAAATTAACTGCTTTGAAATGTTTTGTTCATTTGGGGCCTAAAATTTTCTGTTATGTTTGAGTATAGGGAAAGCTTGATTAGGGAAATAATGATTTCAGAGTCTCCTGATATAGCCTGTCCTTGGGAGATCCTGCTCCTTTGAAAGAGGTTCTCTATGCATTCTTTTTGGAGAGCTACTGCCTAGCTGAGAAGCCAGGACAACTATTTCATTAGTTATTTTCCTCAAGTATGCTGGATAACGACAGTATATTATGTGTTTACAAAGTAGATGTATCAGGTGCTAGTCTGTGAAAACCCTTAGGACTCAAGTCTTCCATGCTTGTACGTCAAAACCTCCAAGAGGATCCCGGGAAGACTTTTTTAATGCACCCCATCAGGTTCATTGAACGGCCTGCTTGACTCATAATATCTTCATGGTCTAAAACTGCTGTTACTTCTTGTGAGAGAATGCGGTGGAAAATGTGTTTTATCAACACTTGCTTCACTGGGAGGAAATTTAATCCACGGCTCTCTGGTCTTTAGCTTGATGGGTCCAGGATATGAATGTTTTATCAGAAATTTTCCAAACAGGAAGGCACTTGTTGACCATCAGTGATATCACCATCTGTGATAAAGCAGAAGAAATGTGGGAGTTTTTCATTTCGAGCCTTGCACCTGGACTTTGAGAGCTCATAAACAGATGGGTTTTTTTTTCCCATTTTGGAATCGGCAGTCCTTATGAATCCAGCTTAGACATCCTGAACACCTGGCATGGAAACAACAGAAGTGCCAGGTTAGTGGACTTGGACACAGCAGGACACTTACATTTCTTCTTAGCAAATTCTTAGTCTTTTTATTTTTGGCTATGCAGTGTTTTTTAATGTTTCATGCTACCCTGTTTAAAAAGCCGTAAGAAAAACTCATAGGTGTTCAAGTAATTTTGCATTTCTGGGAAAGCGGTACTCCCAGTATTAATATAATTGGACATCTGCAGTTCAGAATTAGACCTGCATAAGACATAAGAGCAGTGAAAGTACATTCATATGAGTTCAGAAGCTTTTTCATCACTTTCCTTCTAAGTCAATGATCTCATGTGAGTCTTATGAGAGAGAACTTACTCAGGTTTTGTGGGAGTTAAAATCCACCCAGTCCCTGGGTATTCTTTTTGGCATTGTTGTGTTTTTATATTCGTATAATCTTAGTTCCTTATAGTCATGACCTTCCAGACACCTTTTCAAGACACCTAAGAAAACTGGGGTGTAACTGTGTTAGGAAATAGCAAACACAACTGTGATAAAGCATGCTTCTTCTAGTCTTTGTGGAAACAAATAGCAAATCTTACAATTAAAGGATGCTCAATACCTCTCTAAGAGTACTTAGCTGACAACACTGTAGCTGATAAAATTATGGTATAGATATATCTGTGCCAAAAAACCCCAAATCAATTACTTCTCAACCTCTAATTTGTCATGTAGGTTCTAGCACAAATCTCATTTTCTTAACTACTCTCAGTGCACCAAAATATACATCACTTAATTTTTGGCCACAGTTGTGTTGATAATGCTTTACAATTAATGAAATGTAAATCATAGCAATTGTTGGATGTGTCCTGTGGCCCAGGATAGCACGCAATACACTTATTAAATGTTAAAACATGACCTACACGCATGCATCATTATCATCCATTGATGGATTAACAGCATCCATCCTTCTGAGACAAGGTGGCCATTCGTAACTTTTACAGTAAATGTCCCAGAACAGGGAAGGTGTTCCTAGATGACACCTTGCAATCCAATATGTTCTAGAGATACTGAGTATGTATTGTTACCAGGAACAACAACACAATCCTAGTTTCTGTTTTAGCAAATCCTGAGCACGACTTGGGTTTAGCTGTTTAACTGGGAAGTGTTTTCATACTTAGACCATTGTGACTAAAGGTCTCCTAAGAACAGAATCAGTGCTAATCATCAAATATAAAGGGAGCTGTCAACACAGGAGAAGCCCCCATCTCCACATGAGACCTTTTCCATAGAGATATATTTGAAATTATGAACTCTGTGCTCTATGTTGGCAGGAGAGTTTCTATGTTCATGTGCATTAAAACAGTGAAATCACATGGGGTGTACATATATATAAAATTTGTTACCCCCAAAGTTGATGGGTTTGACCAGTTTCTATGAGTTTAAGGAAGGATTTGCTAGAACAGAAATCAGTATTTCATTGTGGTATCCAGCAATGATAGACAGGTCATAAAAGAGTCCCTAAGTGTACCACAATATAATCAAGAATATTCCATTCTTCTACAACATATCAAGTGAAAACCTCACCTTCATGAGGTCATTGCAATTTTTGCAGTTAAGCACAGTGATTCATCTACCAGACTGCATGAAACCCTGTAATGAAGTATGTTTCATTGATAACTTCTGGGTAGAGAACTATATTAAAAGGCCATACACTGTAGTTTTCAAAATTAAGTTATTCAACAACAGCAACAAGTGTATTTCTGTTGGAAGAATATCAGAAGTGAAAGTGGCTTCTTTGGATTTTATATGCCTTTTAGGAGTCAAAACATTGTGCTAATTTGCAATAAACAGCCTGACTTTCAAATCATAAGTAGAAGCTATTGAGCTCTTTTAAAATAGTGTTGCAAGGCAGTCTGAAGATCTCATCCAGCTTACATCCCTAGAGGTTGAAAGCTGGAAAATTTGGAGCCTGTGAAAGGATATCTGGAGGATCAATAATCCGTAGACAAAAATCACAGAGGATGCCTGTCTCAGGAAAATGAAGAACATGCCTTTTTCTTAAGTGAAAGAAGGTTCTTGAAAGTGGGACTGCGTTTGTGTATATTCCCAGATTTTGTATGGGGAAAATAAAGTGGGGCTGGTGGGGGGAAGCACTGCAGCTGAGTTGATGTAAGGTTTTTGCAACGGAAACTGAAAAGCTAGGTGAAACAGTGCAGTCTTCCCAGTATTATGTAAGAGAAAAACTGATTACTCAGTCACCAGTAGAAGACAGTAAAGTTCCATCTCTCTTGAATAAGGTTTTGTATTGCTTATGGAAGCATTTCAGTGTGAATGGTTTCAAAATAAACACTAGAGCATGAAGTTAATGCTGTAATATTATAAATATCTCTCACCATCTTCCTCTGTGTTTCTGTGGTGAACGCTCATCCTTTGAGTCGTCACGTGGTTTCTCAAGGAGTTTTCCATGGCTTGATATCAGACTTCAGGATCTCATGGGAGGATGTGGTGCTATTCTGCTGCCTTGTGTGGTGAGACGTACCTCTCTACCTCCATCTCAGCCACACACAACCTGTTTTGAGACAGGAGAGAGATGGGAAGTCCAACTCAGAAAACACCACGCTATTCAGATCTTGAAGTTGGCACTAAAAATCTAACAAATGTTATCCAGTTTCAGGGCATCATTATGGCCCTCAGTGAGGCCTGATGAATTCAGGACAAAGGCTTACTTTGTGGAAAAAGTGTAAAGGATGTAAACTTAGTCACATTGTTGTGTGGGTGCATGTTCACTGGGAATTGGGAAGAGACCTCCAGCTAACACAAGACAGTAAGAAGCTCAGCTCAGTGGGCTATAGGTAAAAGGCTCCCTCCTGCTCATCTCCAGCACGCTAAGCCACTCAACAGTGCCAGCAGGACAGGACAAAACAGATACAAAGCAGAGATTGTACCTGGAGTATGATTTTAAACCAGTTCTGTATTTACACGTCCACCAGACAACCCTGGTGAATCTGGTGGCAAATGTGGGCAGATATCTGTCTTCAGGAAAAATTCTCCTCCTATTAAACATGCAGGAGAATAAAAACATCATAATGTAGTTTTTTAGAATCTGAATGAGATTAAAATAGAATGATGGTCCTTTTGTAATCCTTAAAATGAAATCCAGAGCACTCCAAGACAAAACTGGGGAAACACAGGTCAGAAGCAATCTGGGCAAAAATGGAATGTTACTAGTAATAAGGCAATATTTCTGATATGACGTTCACTTTCACCTGAAGTAGGATTTGCTACTTTGATATATTTTGTACCATTTGTAGATTATTGCTCTTAAATTAGGTATGTTGATTAAAAATCGGTGGGTCCAACACCAGCCTTGTTACAGATGGTATGGAGAAGGTGTTTCTACTTATTCAAACATTTAGTCTATATTTACAGATGTATAATTGAGTACAGTGTTGAGACCCCCTACTGTACAGGTAAATAAGAAACAAGCCAATATATAACCAGGTTTTAGTGAGTAAATGTACCTGTCACAAATAACTAGAATGCTTTAACAGTTGTCTTGGCAGAGAGGCTGAATGAAGTCAGACTGGGAGAAGTCTGTACCAGGACTTTTCTGTCCAGAGTGATTAATTAAACCTCTTTCACATGGGCTTAAAACAAAAAGGAGTAAGATCTTTAGAGGTGAGCGAGTCAATAAATTGTCAGCAGTAATTTGCATTGCTGATGTATAGTATCTCACAAAAAATGATGCATGAGAGGCTGACCATGTGCTAGAAGGAACTTCAGGACATAATGATAATTTATTTGAAGGAAGGAGAATAACCATAATTAAAATACAACAACCCCCACCGCCGCCACCCTACAACCTGAAAACAGCAGTAATAACAGCCCGAGAGGTAAAAGGACATGCAGTATGTGAGAGTTTTAATGTGATAAATCCAGGACCTTTAGCCATATCCTTAAATGTGCTGCTTTCAAATTTCAATCCTCTTGATTGCTAGGAGAACCTTGAAGCATAGAATATGAATGAGTGGTATCTCTTCAGCTTAGTTACTCCAAATTGAAAACAAAAGAAGAGCAATACAATTCCAAGTACCAATCAAGCAGCAATCTCAATAAGAGGAAGAGTTAGACCCTTTTCTGAGCCTTAGGCTAGCTGCTATTTCATGTTTAGAGGGCCAAAGCTTGATTAATCCTGGCAGAGGTACCACGATGTATATTGGAGGGATGTTCTGAATCCCTCATTTGGCCTTTTCTGTCCTTCTGTACTACAGCGTATTAAAAATTTATCAATTCCAACTCTTAATGCTTTATTGTCTTTATATTGTAAATGCAATAAAAATTGCATCCAAGTGCAAATGAGAATCAGTCCTGTCAACATTTACAATTAAGATTTTTAAGCATAACAAGGATATAAATATTTTCGCTATATCTCACTCCAATGGACTGTTGAGATAGTCAGAACGCTTTCCATCAGAACATAAAGATAACACCATCCTAAAAGAAAAGGGAGTCACAAATAGAGATTCTTCTTCTTGAATGTTCCTTGTCACCAACATTTTCCTTGAAAAACCTAGCATTTTATTTGTTCAGTTTCCAAATGGATGCTTCTCTCTCTCCCCAGGTAGCAGAGAATAATTTAGAGTGAAATTCACTTGTATGTGAAAATGCATCCATCAGTTATGGTAACCCTTGAAGGTTTATGCAGGACCAGGTGCAAGAAATACAGTGTCTCAGAGCTGAGGGAAGGATACTGTCCATAAAACACTCCTCAAAAGTCTACAATAAATTCTAAACCCACAGTTAATGTACAGATATATATATGTACACTTTACCCAACTGAGTTTTGAATATCAGCAGGGATGGACATTCTCAGTCTCTATGGGCACCTTGTTTCAGGGCTTAACCCCATAACTTTTTCTTATGTCCATCTGGAATTTCCCTTGCTGCAATGTTCAAAAATTGCCTCTCATTCTTTCTACCACCAAGAGGAGTCTAGCTCTGTCTTCTTGATAGCCCCTGTTTAGCAGCAGGTTACTGCAACTGAATCCCCTTTACACCTCTCTAAGGCAAAGTCCAAATTATGTAAGGATTTGGTTATATACTTATTTTGTCTATTTCATTCCACATAAATTGTAATGAATTTATAAAATACACCTAACGTATAATTTGTGCATATTATTAAACATGCCAGTATAAACTGGGTACAAAGAGTACAGTTCTGTGTTAGATTAGCTGTTTAGAGTGGATTTTATAATTTTCATCTTTGAAGTTTAAATTCTTAAGTGTCTCCAAGAAAGAGATATTATTACATACAAAGGACTACCATCTGTGAAAATGTAGTATTTGCACTCCATTGAGATGACAGTCTGGAATAAGTATGAATAAGTGATAAAAATATCAATACAATCACTCCATGCTCTATGACTTCAATTTTGGATAGATTCTGACCTCTATATAAACTGTGATTGCAGTTTTCTTTTAGTCCCATAGACCTTAATAGTTTCATTAGAAATGTGAGTCCCAAATTATGAAAAAATGCCTCAAAATGGAAAAAAAAATTCTCCTTTTCTTCCTCTCCAAATGGAACGTTATATAAAACTACGGTTCAAGCACATATTTCATATTTAGTTGCTTGGGCTTCTCCGGCAGAAGCCCTGCACTGGCAAAGAGAGCCAACAGTGCGTGCATCGCCTGTGTTTTATGGGGCCCTGTGATTTAGTGAGTAGTCTGCTACAGCCAGTTGGCAGAAGCCAGCTGGAGGATGCCCAACGCTGCAAGGATGTACCAGATTATGCGCTCATATGGAGCCTGGTCATTTTGTGCATCTGCAACAACTCTGTGTGCACAGGTCTACTGCTGAATTGCGTGGGAGTCTTGGGGACAAAAATGCTGCCTCCCTTGCTTTCGTCTGCACTCTGCTCTTTCTGGTCCCTTTGCTTAGGGGCAGAGTCGGGGAGTGAAGTAGCAGAGGAAGGTCAGTCAGGGAGCACTGAGGCAAAGTGCCCACACTCAGCGCCATGGGACTGGATGGGATGCATCCACGGGGTGCTGTGGGAAATGGCCAATGTCATTGTGAGGCCACTACCATCGTCCTAGGCAGGTCGAGGCAGTCAGGGGAGGTTCACCATCACTGGAGAAGGACATCACCACAGCCATGTTCAAAAAGAGGAAGAAGGAGAGGCCAGGGAACTACCAGCTAGTCAGTCCCTGGGAAGATCACAGAGCAAACTCTCCTAGAAGTTATTTCTTCTAGGGAGAAGGTGACTAGGAACACCCTGTGTGGACTTGCTAAGAACAAATGTTGCTTGTCAAACCTCATTGCCTTCTATGATGAAATGACTGTTTCCATGGATGAGGGGAGAGCAGTGGGCATACCTTCACTTTAACGTGGCTTGCAGCATGGTTTCCCGTAGTATCTTTGTAGTCAGACTGGAGACATACAGACTGGATGTGTGAACTACAAGGTGAGTGTCAAACTGGCTGGACTGCTGGGGTTCAAAAGTAATGGTCAGCAGTTAAAAGCCAGCTGATGTCTGGTTACTAGCGATATTCTTTAGGTTTCAGCAGAGGTGGCAGTAATGTCTAATGTCTTTGTTCCTGGATGATGGGATAAAGTCAACTTTTGCAAGCTGGCTGATGACACCAAGCTGGGGAGCAGGGCAGGCAGACTTTCAGAACCTGGAGATGTTCAGAACTTGACTGGCCAAGGCTCTGAGCAATCTGATCAAACTCTGGAGTTAGCCCTGGTGTGAGCAGTGGTTGGATCAGATGATCTACAGAGGCCCCTTAGGACTTATATGATCCCATGATTCTATATAAAGCATCTATGCAAGAAGCACACATTGTAAATACACAATAAATCTTTTTTTGTTGAGGAATGTCCAACTTCATGGTAGGGACAGAGCTGCACAAGGCCCTTCATCCACTGAAACTGTGCTCCTATGTGAGCAGGTGTGTAAAATTTATAATTTTAAACATGCTTACTCTATCACTTATATGTGCAGAATCTTCTCATCTTTAAATCATAAAGTCATTTTGTTCCTCACAGAAATAATGAACCATAAGAGATGCCATTAATAATGCACCTTTCTAGATGTCCTAGATTTAGAAATGGTATGCTAAACCAATATTTTTTAGCTATCGATCATCCTTTAAGCAAGAATTTATCATACTTTTACAAATAGTTTCTTCTTGTCTCTGCAACTCTGTCTAATATAAAGGTGCTGCCTCTGTCAGCTCCTCCTTCTCCATAGTAAAATTTACTTTTATTTCATGCCAATTTGGGCCATGGAGTTAGCAGAGAGAAGTTCAAAGTGATTATACACAGCTCATGCTAGTCTAGAAAACTGAAAACGCTGGTGGGTAAACTTCCTTTGCCCAAACAAGTGCAAGAGAACTTGGGGGAGATTTAAACACAGTGCAACTGAAACTAGCACTCAGTCACCAAGGTGAGCAGCTCCGAACAAGAAAAAATTACAGGAAAAAGTACAAGAAAAAAATAATCCAGGAAGAAACCTACCAAAGAACTCTCTCTCAACTAATTACTGAGCATTGTTGATGGAAAGTGTATGGAAAATGAGAAAAGAGAGGTCCTGAGAGACCCATGGGAAATGATCAGTAGAAAATCCAGCCCTTATTACTTCTGTGAGTCTCTGAAACAAGGACAGAAACATGAGGCCTATATGTAAATGGAGAGGTGAGGTTTTGTTTGGGCAGTTGTTTGGGTAAGGTGAGGTTTTCTTCGGTTGCTATATTTCCCTCTCTAGAAGGTAAAAGCTGAATGAGTCCATCCTATTCTATATTTGAGAAGTATGGTAGAAGAACAGCAGTCAGGAGCCGGTTTACGTGCCTGGTAGCATCCTTTAGTGACCACAGCTGTGGACCGGGACCTCCTGAGGGGTTGGGCATGGCACAGGCCGAAGAAGGTGAGGGCAGGAGACGGGACCTGCTTCTGAGTCTGCCCTGGGCACGAGCAGCCCCAGGCTGCTGAAGGCAGTTTCCACTAGTGATCCATGGCTGACTGAGAGCAGAGGGGAGAGCCAGAGGGCTCTCGCCCCCTCCTTTTCTGCTCAGTCTAGGCAGCTGGAAGGTCTGTGGTTGTGTTAGGTCCTGCAAGGATCTTCATGCTTTCTGGATGCAGGGATGAGAAAAGGACCATAAAGAAGATAGGTGGTAAAGCTGCCCTGCATGGCAGCTTGATAGACATGAGCTGTGAAGATGCACGCTACCATGAGGGCCCACGCTGTTGGTTACTGTAGCTCATCTGACAAAGACCTAGATAATCTGTTGTGCTCTGATTACTACCAATTAGGTATCCATACTCTGATTCATTTGGTGCCATTTCTGTTCCTTAATCCCTACAAAAATAAAATAAGAAGTTCTAAACCCAATTATTTTGTTTGTAATGTAATTACCACTAATGAACAGCTGCCAAAGAGACAATTTTGTCTAAACAGTGTAATAACAATTTGCCAATGGACAGCAGTGTAAATGAGCTGTCCGTCATGCGGCACTTTCTTAAATTAAAAACAAAAAAAAGCCAGATCTTTTCCTTCTCCTGATTTTGATCTTGTGTAAAATGAATTGAACAGGCATTAAAAAAAATCACTGTAAACTTATACACAAGATTGTGACTGATACGTGACTCAGGAAAGGAGCCAGAGATCAGAGAATGTAACTGCTCAAAATCATCTACGTGCTTTAACCTGCCAACTTGCTTACAACTGAGAATAAATGAGGTGACAAGGCAGCTCTCCGTAGGAATGAGTGTACAAAGTTTGAAGCTTGAGTATCTTCTTGAAAATGCACTTAAGCCTGTGTCAGAGGAGAGAATGGATACTGAGGCCAAGATCAACCCAGAACCCTGCAAGCAGACACAGTGCTGTTGCTTAGTGCTGGGAGCCAGTTCAAAGCCAATCCTCCTGACCCAGAACCAAAATGTCTAAATTCTTACCCTTAAACCCAAGCACAGCATGCAGGTAATTTGCTGCGAAATCTTGAGTGGTAAAGCACTGTGTTTCAGGTGTTTATGTTACAAAATTACCTTACAATTTATTTAGTCTGAAAAAGCAGTCTTCTGTATGACTGGACCTGCTTGCAGAGCTGATTTTACATTTTCCACATATTTCTTTTTCTGCTTCAAATGTTGTAGTTGTGTTGCTAGAATGCCTACCTGCATATTCTGCTGGAAGCACGTATTTGAGTATGCCTCAATAACAGCCCATAAACAACCAGAGAAGAAACTGGTTCTTCAGAAGACAGTTCCTTCTGTGCCCTGCCCCTGCTCAGCTGTCATTTTGAAAAGCGGGGACCACGGGGCTTGGAGGTGGGATGGAGTGGAGAGAGGTTGAGTTCTTTTTAAAAAAAAAAAAAAAAAAGAAAACCAACCAACCAAAACAAACCCTGTGAGTTATTTGAACTCCATTAGCTGGACTCAGGAATTTCTATGTGGGGGTGTTTCTGATTTCAGTCAATTTTTGGAGAGGTGGTGGTTTCCTGTGTGTTGGCAGTGTGTGTGCCCAGCCTCTCCGACGCTGGGGTCCCCTTCCAGCATGCTGCTCGTCCGCCTTGCATTGCACCACTTGCAGCCTTGTCAGGGCAGATCTTGTGGGTGGCTCCCAGCTGTTGCCTGTCCTTCGTTATTTTAGGTGGGACGGCACAGAAACAGTGCGCTTTTAGTTCATCCAAGTATCTGCAGCACCAGCACGGTGTCCAAATAAACATTTCATCCCTGCGGGAGTTTGGCAGTTGGCTTGCTCCTGCCTTCTCTCGGAGCCCAGGAAATCCAGGATTTCTTTCCCAGACCAGGCAGAAGCAGATGATATTGCAGCAGTGCAAGGAGCCAGATTTATACGATTGCAAAGGAGAAATTACAAAGAAAGGAGTACCGTGGAAAGAAAGAGAAGTAGGGGTGTGTGTACGTTTCTTGTCGCTGTGATTTCAGCACAGAAGAGTTCAAACCATGGTCAGAGCAAGCAGCGTGGCAGAAGGCAAAGACATAGCAGAATGGGGTCGAGGGGTGACTCCTGCTTGTGAAACAGTGCTTAGTGCTGGTACATGACTAATGCCAGTTTATAAGGCTGTTTAATTCAGCATATTAGCAGCAGGACTCTTCTTTGCATGTAGGTCCTTTTAATAATGTCCAGTATATGACAATTTTAACTTTCTAATAGAGAACAGACAGTGCTCTACATATACCTTCTGCTGTTTTAATGTAATAACATTTTGCAGTTATTGATTTATCATACCATCTTTTAAAGAAGACAAAATTATTACCTGTGTTAAAATGTTTAGTTCAAATAATCTAGATAGCAAATGCTTTTGTCTGGTAGCCCATATTGCCATCAGCTGCAAATTGTCATATGGTCCTTGGGTTTGTGAATCATGCACTGAAGTCCACCTTGGTGTAACCAGGAGTAGCAACAGATGGATGTGAAGTGGGATGTAAGGCAGCAGGGGATGATTGTGCATTTTAAAAGTTCCTGGGTCCATTTTTACATGATGTGGATGACCTAATTCATTTGATACCATGTTATTTTTATTCTACCAAATAATTTTTTTTTCTTTTTTTGCCCCCTCTCTGAAGGGAATGGAGGCTTATGAGACCATGCTGTGCGGGACTGATGTGTTTGCCTGTGCATCCCTTCCTTTCCTAGAGGCTTTTTGAATCCGTCAGTTACTTTCAACACAATTTAATAGTGAGGTTTCTCTAAGGCCCATGAAAAACAGGTAGGCAGATAAAGGTGCAGAACAACTGTGGTCCTCTTACTGCCTAGGCAGTCGGAGCTCATGCTTCATTAGGAACTTCAGGAAGGAGAGGTCTCACAAAATGCCCCCCTGGTGGCAAACGCTTTAGTCAGAACTTGTACCTAAAACAGCAAGCAGGAGACAGAAACCAACAGGAATCCTGGCTTTATTAGCACCCCTGCTCCTAGAGCTGTTCGTTTTTCCTTTACATGTTGCTGTCGTGGTTTAACCTCAGTTGGCAACTGCGCACCACACAGCCGCTCGCTCACTCCCCCCTCCCCGGTGGGATGGGGGAGAGAATTGGAAGAGCACAAGTGAGAAAAACTCGTGGGTTGAGATAAAAACAGTTTAATAATTGAAATAAAATGATAATAATAATGTAATAATAATAATACACAAAGCAAGTGATGCACAGTGCAATTGCTCACCACCCACCAACCAATGCCCAGCCAGTCCCCGAGCAGCGGCCCCCCCGGCCAGCTTTCCCCAGTTTATGTACTGAGCATGACGTCACATGGTATGGAATGTCCCTCTGGCCAGTTTGGGTCAGCTGTCCTGGCTGTGCCCCCTCCCAGCTTCTTGTGCACCTCCAGCCTTCTCAGTCGGTAGAGCATGGGAAGCTGAAAAGTCTTTGCCTAGTGTAAGCACCACTTAGCAACAACTAAAACATTGGTGTGTTATCAACATTATTCTCATTCTAAATCCAAAACACAGCACTGTACCAGCTGCTAGGAAGGAAATTAACTCTATCCCTGCCGAAACCAGGACAGTTGCACAAAGCCTTATTTTCACCACTTCTAGCAAGTTTTCCCTTCTCATTGACCTAATTTTGTCTCTTTTTTTATATAGTTCGTAAAGGGTCCTTTCTCCTCCATCATTCACTCCAACTCCAAGTTACTTCCTAGTCTGTTGAAGTGTTTTCTACCTTGCACCGCATTATATACCCAATGCTGATTACGATTTGGCACACGTAAACAATTTATTTTCTGTGTAAATTAGTTAGGCTGGTTTCTAGTACTTAAAGTTCCTTCAGACAGGCAGAGGGAAAGAGGCAAACAGCCTTGAAAAGCAGGCAGACATCAGAGACAGGCAAGACAAATGGCCCTGATTTTGTTCACGTGCTGTGTGGGATTTGAGGGAAGGTAGATTAAGTCTCTCCTCATTTAGTTAAGGGTTCTCACTGATGGCGATGGGAGTGTTTTTCTCCTCCAGTGAGGAATGAGTGAAAACTCAAGAAGATTTGAAGCTGAATGTATTTGCAGTTGTTTATGTTTTTGGCTAGCAAGATACTTTAGTATTCACTATCATTTGCCCTACAGGCTTAAATTAAAAATTATTTGAGGCAGAGGAAATATTTTTTGTTCCATTTGTGCAGTGCCCAGTACAGTGTGATGCTGATCCATGGCTGTGGCTTGAACGTTGCACAGATGCAAAATAAGGCTAATAAAGGCAGCAGAAAGCACAGAGTTTTTCTTTTTTTTTTTTTTCTTCTTCTTCTTCATGAAACAAATTATATATTGAGTGCACCTCCCCAAGAGTCTGGGTGCTGAAAGACATTAGCTTGCAAAAACAGGAAAGCAGTGTTAGTGCCCGTGGCTCTGGGAGTATAGCACTGCTTTTCATTGTTGCTATTTCTTTAGAAATGGGAATTTCCAGTTTAACACACCGTCATGTGCTAAACTCTACAGAATGCAAAATAAATATTGTACCAGCTAGGAAATATGTCCCCGGATACTTGTTAGTGTAGTAACCATAAAAAAGCTGGTTTTTTTGACCTTATATTTGGCCTGGGAAAGTTTTTCGCATGTGAATCACCCTAATACTACTTTCTGCGTGAGCATTTATCATGTAAAGGACTTAAGAGGGTTCAAGAAAATCGTGCAAACACCTGCTTAGCGAGTTTCTTGTAGGTAATCCCAAAGCTAGGGTTGGCTGAATTTTTTTTAGAAGTAGCAACAGTACAGCAGTGCCAGTGTAGTACTGTGTCCAAAAGAATTAGCTTTCCTCGTGGGAAGGACACCAGATTACTTTGTTTTCACTCTATTTTTACTGTACTAATCCTCTGCTTACAGCTTCTGTTTGGAGGCAGAGCGAGAATGGTTGAGACATGAAGAACCTTCCCCTCTCGATCCAACATTTAGCTCGCTTTTTGTGAACTGCTGCAGACTGACCACAGATAAAACAAGAAAGGTGCTCCCACACTCTTGTGGCACCACATGCTATATTTTACTTACATGTTCATGGTTAAACTGATTAAGCACCAAGACCAAATTTTCTCCCCGTGCACCACTAGCAGGTGAGCAAGGGTTGCTAGAAGATTTTTGTTTGTTTTTAACCCTTCTTTAGATCACACAGTGCCATCCATTTCCGAGGTCGTCTTGGAGTTGTACTTAGGAAATGTGAGGGGGTCTGAAATATGGCAGTGCCCTTGATATTTCATGACATGCTATGGTTGTAGCATATGATGACTTGCTGTAATTAATACATTTGATACAACATGCTGGGAAGGTGCTGTGTGTGGTGAATTGCTCCCAGGCACAAACTGTGCTACTTCAGCTCTGTTACTTTTGAGGTGGTTCCTAATATCTCTGTGCAATACTATGGTCACGTGTGTAAATGTGCAAGATTGTTTAGAGCTAGCTTCGGGATATTTAGAATAGCATTTCATTCCATTCTGTGAACAGACCCTAAGTTTAGCACAGTTTTGTTGTTTGTTTTGTTTTGGTTTTAAACTGATTTCTTTTTAACTGAAGTTGAAACAGTTTAGCAAACCTAGACTCTTGCAAGCAGATTGTGCTGACCGTGAGGATAAGTTTGTGGGCTGAGTTTTGTATCTGCTGAAACTATATAAAAATCTTAGTGTGAACTGCAAGCTAAGATGATGCTGTTGCTCAAATTGCTTTAACTAAAAGTGCCTGCAAAAGATCAGACTAATTAAGGCTGTCTCCAAGGACCTAAAAAATGCACAATCCTATTAAAATATTCTTGAGCTTTTAATTATTTTCAGGTGGAAGTGCAATAGAAGTTTATGCCTGGATTTTCCTATCTGGAACCAGCTGCCTTAGAGACCTGGTTAGCAAAAGCGCAGGTGGTTCTAGCGGACGGACACAGGAGTTTAAGCAGGAGCTGGGGCACAGCATGAAACCCAGGCCCAAGAAAACCTGCCAGTGCAAACATACACTGTCTCTCTTGTTGGAGCTACTCCACTTTGTATAAATAATGGCTTTCAGAATAGGCTTTCAAATATCCCAGAAGAACGTTGTACATACTACCTCTGTACCACAGAGCCACAGAGTAACTTAGGTTGGCTGGGACCTCTGGAGGTCCAACCCCTGCTCACACCAGGGCTAACTCCAGAGTTTGGTCAGGTTGCTCAGGGCCTTGGCCAGTCAAGTTCTGAACATCTCCAGGTTGGAGATCCTACAGCTTCTCTGGGCAGCTCATTCTCGTGTCTGATTTCCCTCACTGGGAAGATTATTTTTTCCTTCTGTCCAGCTGGTATTTCCCTTCCTGCAGCTTGTGACTGCTGCCTCCTGCCTTGGCTGTGCACCTCTGAGAAGAGTCTGTCTGGGTATTCTCTGTGACCACCCATGAGATAGTGGAAGAGCCCACCAGCCTCCCTGCTTAGCCTTCCTTCCCTCTTGCAGGCAGGGGAAGCCCAGCTCCCCCAGCCTCTCCTGGTGTGACACCAGCCCCAGCCCCAGCCCCCTGCCCATTTGGTGGCCCTTCCTCTGCTGCACTCCCTCCAGTACAGCAGGAACAGCTCTCCTGTGCTGGGGAGCCCACAGCTAGACATAATACTCAAGAGTAAATCTCTTGCTTTTGCTTTCCAATGAATATTTAAATTCTTTCAGCACAGAATTTGTTTCTACCCTCCCTCCGCATTTCTATGTGATTTGTGTCCTTAACGTGAGGTCTGTAGTATTTTTTTCCATCTCACAAGTATGGATTTATTAACAACACAAGTGAAACTATTTTTTCAACCCTTACTCTGGGTTCGATCCCTGGGGAAAAAAGACAAAAACCTGTTCTTCGCTGGCCTTGTGCGATCACATATGATTTGGGCACAACCAACTCCTGCAAGGGAATCCTGCACTGATTCTTCAACAGTCATTGCCAGCTGAAAATAACAATAATTATGAATAGCTGTCAGTGCAAAATGTGGGCTACTTCTCTGTGTTTCAGTTCCCAGTCTCTCCCTAATCTGGAATCCTAAGCAGCTCTAACCACCTTATTTTCTAAAATTGGGAGATTCAGAAGATATGCATGACATCTTTTTGAGGTGAGAAAACACAGTTAACAAAATAGCCCCGTAATCTTTAATAATAACCTCCATTATTCTGACACTTTGCAAATATTTTTTGGCAATTCAGAGATATCAAAGTGATATTGAACTAATGAAAATTAATTTGATTTTCTGTTGGAAGAGTATAATAAAACATTATTAGAGGTACTTCTCTTTTGATGGACCCAGGTCTCTTCTAAAACATAAAAGAAACATTTTAATGTTACTTTCCATACATTCTTAAAGAAAAGGACAAACGTGAGGGGGAAAGGGAAAAATTAGGAGAACTCCAACCGTTTTGGGAGATCTGATTTTAGTGGTATTTTGTTAGGCTCATCCCTGGGATGCTGATTAATTAAAAAAACAAAACGTAGGTCACCAACGATGGGAGACTGACACGGCAGTCGACACTGTGTGCCTGGGGAGCCCCAGAGCTGGGCAGCTCAGCCTACACGGCTGGAGAGCAGCCGTGTTTTAGGGAGGCTCTGCTCCTGCAGTTCTTACTGAAGTCTGCCGAAATGCAATACTTTTCTTTAATGAAACCTTGGAGAAATAAAGGGCTTGATACTTCTGATTGGAGATAAATAACCCTGTTAAATGACCTGATCTGAGACGTTTAGGGGGCTGCAGTTTAGACATTATTGGTATTCTCAGACTAATAGAGAGACTGTATCGCTTTGCCTATCTTAGATGATCTCAGCTGATGAAATATAAAGATACAATAACCACTGAAAATAATTTGTTCAACAGGGATTATTCCTGAAATTATCTACTCTTTGGCTTTGTCATTCCTGAAATTGTATCCCTATTCTCAGGTTTCAAAATGGTATAATATACCAATTCAGAAATGAAACTGATAAACCACACATCAAAGCTGTGGACCTCTTCTCTGATCAGTACCATTCTGTCAATTATTTAAACAAACAAAAGGGAACCCTTGCTAGGTTTCCACTGAAGGTCTGCTGTCTTGGGGGTTTTTGTCTGCACAGCACTTGTCTAAGCAGAAATGTTCCCTTCTCTGGTTGTGTTTAGTTTCCACAGCAGTTAAAGCTTGCAGGTGACCACAGTTTTTCCTTAATCTTAAAACAAGACAAATTTCCTTTGGGAACCAGTCACAGATTTCCAAACTTGGAATAGAAATTCATGTATCAGAACATTATCTTGCGTGGTGGTAGTAAGCGTGGTGCTATGCAGGTATGAATTATTTATCTATGGATAAATAACCTCAATGCTAGCTGTTTTTGTAGGTTTTATAGCATCTGCTAACAGTTACATTCAGCAACTAGTGCAAATACTGATTAAACATAAGGAATTAATGGTGTTGCTTCCGTGCCCGTTTTGAGAGACTAAGCCTGTATCTTCATGGCAGCTTTGCCTGCTCTTCAGCTCCAGAAAGTTTCTTAAACTTTCATGTGTTAACATGAAAAAAAACCCTTGTTATCTTAAAATGTGAATCCAGTTTTGGTCATCTGGGAATACCACAAAAATACTCCAGGCCAGAGTGCTGGTCCTGCATGTAGAAATCTAGCCAGGGCTTGTAGCATCAAGATATGCGCCTCCTGAGCATGAGATGCTCGAAAGTCTGTCAGGCAAATAGCCCCTGCAGCTTTTTTTGCTACTGGGTGAGTTGTACCTGTAAACATTTTATCTCACTAATTACTACATTAATATGTAAACCTGCTAGGGTTGGTCAAAGAAATCAGGAGCCTGCAGCTTCCATAGGGTTCCTGGAGTGCCTGCTGGTACCGCAGTTAGATGTCAGCATTAAAATTCAGGACTCTGTAGTCCTCTCTGGGCACAGACTTCTGCCAGGGTTAGCAAGTTACTCTGGTATATTGGACCTGCTGGGAAATGGTTTTAGGAATGATAAAGACTAAATTAGTGTGGGGGTTTGAAGCACTGCAAAGAAAAGCCTGCATGGAGGTGTGTGCCTGAACTGGATGAAGATGGATGTTTCCTGATGCCTCTGCAGTCTTACCTGCGTTAGGGTTATGATATAGGATTTTGTCTTCCAGAGGCTGATGAAATCAAAGGCTTATTTTCAGAAGGATTAGAAGGCTGAATGGAGAATTATTTCCAAAAGGGTTGTTTAATTTTGCATACAAATGGACTCTCAGCATTAATAAAACCATTAAGGTAGGACTGGATCAGGGGAAGGCTAGATTTAGGATCGCACTAAACTAGGTTGCAGAGTAATCCCATGGTTTCAGTCAGGAAGTTCAGATGGCTCATGACTGATCTTCAGATTATTTGAGTTATGACATATTTGGTCTTTATTTTAGTGCATGACTTTTAGCATTTCAAGGTAATACATTGTCTTTTAATTTAGTAGAGAAATGAATAAATTAAAGTTAATCTGGCCTACCTTTGGTTCTGGAGATTACAGTAATGAAATACATTAAGATTATTATCAGAAAATATTACTGGCCCCTGAAGAAAGTGGCAAGTAGAATTTTGCAAAACTGGTATAACCAGCAGCCACAAATTTTCACAGATTTTTTTTTAGCTACACAAAAATTTAAATAAGTAATACTATACAGTAAAACAACAATGTGCTTTTTTTTTTTGCAAGTCAGTAGGAAAAAAATGAGTACTCTTTGGCCTCATTACAGGAAAAAATAATTCTGATGGTAGACTTGCATGGGTGAAATCAGAGCTGAGGAAGAGAAGTCAGATGTAAAATCTGCAGATTTTGTCTGTTGTTTTATCTTCAATTGCTTTGCTATGCCACTAAAAGCAGCAGCATGTATTTGGAGGGGCATGATACTGGTGTTTTCTCAGAAACATAGCCTTTAAGGTTAAATACCAGCAGAGCATTAATCCAAGACATTCTTAATCCTTGCAGACTTGAAATAATTTAACAGATCCACAGCAGACCTGACTGTACTCAACGTTACAGTAGCACAGAGCTAAAGCAGGAATTCGACCTATAAAAATGCAGAACATACAAAACATGAGCATTTTGAGTAAGTAATTCACAGGGTTATTATGAAGGCTGTATTTTTCCTTTTGTGAGGGAAAATTGCTAAGTTTTTAAGAGTACTGAAAATAGAGGCAAATGTAATTTTGATTTAATCATTGAACTAAATAATTTTGGTGTAAGTGGGAAGAAGTATGTCTTCAAATACTTTTATAATCATTTGTACTAAATTGAATTTAGTAAAGCATTTTTTGACAACAGTCTGTTCTTTTCAAGTCTTCTGGTTAACTAGGTAATGTTTAAAGGCACATTGTCAAGCTAAAAGGAAAACAGTTAAACCTGGAATATGTGCTGACTACTTCCATTACTCACGTGCTAAATGACATTTAGTATAAGTGAGACTATTCTTCAGGCTAGAGGGAAAAATGGTATGTTTTAGAAACAAAAAGGAGAAATTTTTTGTGCCCTTGGGATGACTACCGACTTCACTGAACAACCTGATTACTAAAACAGTTCAGAATGTTTAATTTCTGTTTAATAGTCATTTTGACCCATCTGTCTCACTTCAAAGTAAAACCGTAAGCAAAGTGCCAATAGGTGAGCGTGGACTGACAGCCAGTAATTGCTGAAATGCCACCAGCTACTGTTTAAAGACATAAAAGAGCCCGTGACGTGTTGATTGTGAACAGAAGTGAAAATGGCTGAACGGGGAATTTTTTCAACAGAGTGAACGTTTCCCAAAGTGACTAGACATCCAAATAAATAAATAATAAAGCCTTGCGTGAAGGACCGGAACTCCTGTTTGTTTTGCCATGCGAGCTCCGCTGCCCCGGCAATGAAAGCGGGCTGTTCCTCCCAGTAAAACAAGGCCTTCAAAGTCCTGTTTGAAAGCTCTGCTGTGCAGCCAGGGAAGCTGTATTATCTGTATTATACTAAAACCTGCCTTGCCTGGAGCGCGGTCTGCACAGAAGATTTTTTTAAAAATTAAATCAATCTGGATGGTTCAGGCACTTGAACTATATATTTACTAGATAAACATTCACGACAGATTAGAACACAAAGTATTTTATTTCTTGTTATTTCTTTCAGCTCTGTTTGTTGTTTTACTGCTCTCACAAAAAAGCGTGCTCCATGGGAAGGCATGCTTTGCATTTATGCTGACTTCACCCAGGAACCCTTACTGGCTCATGTGTTTACCTCGCGCACAAATAAAGCACATCCAGATTTGAACTCTGTCACTTGGATTCTGCTGGAAAGAAAAAAACAAGTCGCTTTGGCCTGCTCTTCCTCAGAGCTTTGGCTTATTTAGACTCTTGAGCTGCATGCAGCATGTTTTCTGGAACGTGTAGCCTGGTTATATCAACCATAAAAGCGCAGGAGGACACACGTAATGCTGTTTGTCTACTTTACAGCTTGGGAATTGTCACCCGTGCTTGTCGCTCCTCTTTCCTCTCGATCTGCTTTGTCTTGGGTTTTCTTGTGTTTTTGCTTGAGATTTGGTTTCTGATCCACTGGTGCAAGAAGTAGAAAGCATCCAAGCAGCAGGCTCTTGATGGAAGGATGCACTTTTTCACACAACAGATAACTTAATAGTGGAACTCATTACCGTGGGATATTGTAGAGGTCTAACATCTAAATGGATTCAAAAGATCGCAGGGGGTATGTCCACTGCAGCAACTTGATGTCACCTTGTCTCAGAGGTCCCTATATCTATATACCTCCAGAAGCATATACAAGGAAGAATCTTTTGATATGTGATGTTTCTTGTATGCTTTTCTGAACACCTATTACTCATCATTGAGAGAGACAAAATGATGGGCTTGGATAAATCTCTGGTCTGTTCCAGTATGCCTCTTCCTATGGCATAGGCTCTATGAGAGCTAATTCTGAACTACAGGAAGACCTACCTGTTTTTTGTGTCTCTTTTCCTAATCATTCCCTATGGTCTACATGGGATAGCTTCTAACCGAGCATGCTGCTTTCTGTAAATGCTCTCCTTAAGTGCTCAGTTCCTAGGTCGAAGCTCAAGATTTGGCTAGGTGGAAAGATATCCAATGTCAGCAAGAGCAGGGTTACTCCGAGAGAGAGGATGAGCGGGTAGCCAAGGGTGACACAGGCAGGGCAGTCACCCCAGCAACCAGGACACAGTCCCAAAATACCAGGGGACACGGCTGGGTTACTCTTAGGGTCTATTGGCAGACCCAGACACGGTGAGGTAATGAAATAAATCCAGTGTCCACCCAGGGATGCCAGTCAGGAGCAGCAGGAGATGGGGCTGGAGACACGACTACAACACAGGGCTGAGGTTCATCCGGGAAAACCAGTCAGCAAGTCAAGACAGCAAAGGACAAGGCCGGGTATGGGTGCACCTACAACATAGCTCAAGGGCCTGAGCTTAAATAAGCCATGAGAAGTTGGGTGGGAGGAAGACCAAGGTGAGGGTGGTCATAATAATCAAGGTCAACTGGTGGCCCAGGTTCCTTTGCAGATTTAGCCCTTGGTGTCAGGTATTGTGTTGGTTTGGAGGTTTTTTTTTTTAATTTTTCTAATTGTCAGTAGGTTACTAATATGAGTTGGAGTGATACATGAATCTCTGGTAAGATTTAATGAAATAGATTGCAAGCTGAGTAAAAATGACAGGAGGTCTGCAGCACTTAGGAAATGACAAATAGGAGAAACCAAGCTCCCCGTGCCATTTTAGCAGACCAAGTTATTAGTGTCTCACTAATCAGTAAAAGTTAACGCACACTGCCAGGATAACAGGCAGAAGGAAGTCTGCAATAACCAAATAATTTTACTCTCCGGGACTTTTAAATCAACATCTGCAGCAATAGTAGGCAAATACTAACAATTAAAATAAATGGAAAAAATAAACAAATGAAAACTGAGGGATAAACCAATACTGAGAGAATGTCCTAAGCCACGTTCTGCACTTATTTGCAGTCAATGGATTTTCAGGCATGTGCATTAGCTTAAATCAGAGTAAATTTGGCTTGTGTTTCAAAGATAGAACACTACAGCATATTTTGACATAAATTTTAACAATCCACTTAACATTTAATCGAATAAGATGAACTTCCTCGTAATGACCAGAATGATGTATACATCTGTTGTAAATCAGAAAAAAGCTAACATAAATAGCTTCTGTCGGGTCCACTACATGATGATTGATTTTTTTTTAATTTTTTTTTTCAAACTAATTTGCAATTTTCTGACAGTTTCAGTGTCTTGGTAACTGCTTAGATTTAAATCTTAATTGATTAAGTAGTTTTCACTGTATCCAGACCCTTTAAATGTCTTGTTGCTTATCCATAAATGTGAATTTGGTCCTGTAGGATGGGCGTAGCTCCTGCAGAGGGAGATGGTGGTTTAGGGTATTTAGACACTCGCAAGATTGGGACCATCCTCTGGACCAGGTTACCCTAACAGCAGGCTACTGCTTTGTTAATGCCCCTGCCAAAGCGGATTGAATGAAGAAGCGCAGTGATGTAGAAACACAGAATTGTGTTTCTGAGGTTCATCCAGAAACTCTAAAACTCTTCTGATCTGGAAATGCTGCAAAACTTGGGTTAATATTGTTGTAAATTGCCTGTTTATTTTTATAGAATCATAGAATCATAGAATCATTGAGGTTGGAAAACACCTCTAAGATCATCGAGTCCAACCGTCAACCCAACACCACCATGCCCACTAAACCACGCCCCTAAGCGCCTCATCTACTCGTCTTTTAAATACCTCCAGGGATGGGGACTTAACCACTTCCCTGGGCAGCCTCTTCCAATAATATATATTTTATATATATATATATATTCCAATAGGAATTCATATTATACTTTTCAGACACGTAGGAATGTTGGTTTTACTATGCAAGGCTATGATGGCAGCTCCTTAGATAAAGATGAGTTCTGAGAATGGGCTTAAGATTAGGCATCCTTCCTGGCAGAGAAGCTGGCCTTCTCATGGGTAATAGTAAGCAGCATTGTTTTTTGAGTGCTTTAAAGTTTATTTACAACTTTTTCTGTGATTTTTTTTTCTTTATAATGTGCAATTTAATCCTGACTTTTCATGATGCTTAGGCAAAAATGCAGATACCACAGCACCAGTAAAATGAAGGAAGCCAGGAAAATGTCAGTGCTATCCTGATACGCATCTCACATGATATATAGAATAATAGGAAACCAACAGTAAACTGACTTGAAGAGATGGAATAGAACTGTCGATGTAAAATCCTGGCCCTGATGCTGACATGAGGGTTAGTTCCATTACCGGCAGCTGGGCAGAGAGGATGAACAGGCAGAGATAGAAGCTCAGAAATTTTTTTTTTTGGGGGTGGTGGCGGAAATGGGAATAGAAATTGGTTTTATACAGTATTAGCGTATCAGAGTTGGTATCTCTGTCTTAAATATATTGCGTACCCAATTGTATCAGAAAAAGCCAGTTAGCTTGGTTTGCTTTCTTAATCTTCTTTCTCAGAAGCTCTGAATAATGTCTCAAACATATATTTTATGAAGAAGCCCTGATGTAATTTTCTTGTTTCACATAAGCATCCTTCAATTTCCTGTGCCGTTTTAGTTCTAAAATAATATATTTCAAAGCATTTTCATATGTTTTTGATAACATCATGATCAAGATTGGCTTAACAAATGTGATGCATTGTCTGGCAGAGACAAACGGGGGAAAAAAATTCCCGCAGCTGGTATTGTATACCAACTCTATTGCAGACTTTTGAACTTACATGAATAATAACAATTAATGATTATCTATGCCGAGAGAAAGCCTATTACCAGTTTATATAACAATCCAAATTCTGGTTGATTTACACAGCTCTAAATTTTTCCATCTATAGCTATTCTCTGTTCTCCTTTGTCATCCACACAAAATCGCCCCTCTCCTGCATCATTCTAAAAGCAACACAAGCAAATTGTCCAAATGAAACTGACACTTTTTGTCTAAAATAAAAAAAGTAAGCATGATCCAAAATTTTCTTAGAGAATTTATACACTGGAAATTGAATAGGATCATTTGACTCTATTGGAGAAAGGAAGAAAAAAAATATTTCATAAGGCATAAACTTTCTGATGAAACTGTTGTTGAACAAATAATTTGTTGTTGAAAATTTTCGGTAGAATTTTTTTGGTGGGTGAAGAAAAGGAGAAAAAGGCTTCTTTTTTTCAATGCAAAATTGTGGTTTCCTCTGAAATTTCCCCACCCCAAAACTGTTTTGCTGAATTTCTTTATCTTCTCCCATGTTAGCTCTTGCATTTTACAAACAGCATAATAAGGAATATTTTTTCTATAACTTACAGGGAGCAAAAAATGTATGTAGATGGCCAGATAGTCATATTCACTGAATATCCTATTTTTTTCTGTTAAGCTGCTGAGAAATTTTGTAAATCTGGTGCTTAATATAGAAAGAATGTCTTCCCATGTTAAAAAAATTTCTGAGTGACTTAGAACTCAATATATAAAATTACACAATAGGCACCAACATTCTCATTATATTCCTGTAGGATTAGGTGCTGAAACATCTCTGGAGACCTGGTCTCTATTGCCAATTTCTGCAAGGCTCTGAACATCTCCTTGAGTGAAGCTGTGCACTAAACCTATGTAAAATGTTGGGGGAATTGTAATACTTCAGATTTCTACACCTGACGTATTGCTCCCTCACCCTCAGGTTGAACCAGCATCTCTGAGCTCGGTATTTAAGTCCCTGCATGGTATGTTAAAAAAAGTAGGCAATAAAAATATTATTTTTAAAAAGTCTGTATGTTCAGCAACCACTTAAACTAATCAAAAGAAAACGCCCAAGCAAAGTGCGTGTCTTTAGTCACTTAAAATGCTATGTGTTCATTTGGAACGGACCAGTCCTTCCCCTGTTCATTCCTGACTTCTTAATGAATAGCCTTCTTTTCCTAATATTGCCTCCTTTTCCCTTTTATATATGCAGATGCATTATTAACCCTCCTCTTCTGCTTCTGCCCCACTTGCTGGTCTTTTCACTCCAACCTCCCTTCCCCAGAAAAAGGTATAAAACTAAGGGGAAACACCCAGCCGCAGTTCTGACCTGCGTAATAGTTTGATATCTTATCAGTAATTCAGGCTGAGCGTAGCGATCCTTACAAAGTTTAGCAGCTTCTGTTTTTATTTCTCTCTGGCTGGAAAGACTGCCTGTGTGCTCACCAGCAGGAATGGTTTTGTCCTGATGACAGTTCCCTGATGTTGGCAAATGGGGCATGATCCTTGTGGGGACCATGGCTTCAGGAAATTTTAGAGCTGCTTAAGTGAAACATGTTCCTTGCCTAATGGGAAAATTTTGATTGTAACTAAACAACTCGGGACGGTGAGAGTCTAGTTTTATTCAGAAATGTGCATTTTAACAATTTCTGTATCAAAATATTTCTTTCAAACAAAGACTTATTTTGTTTCAAGCTACGGGCATTGTTTTAAAAATCAAACATATTGGGCTGCCAGACCCTGTTTTCTGCTTTTTCTACTTAGTGTAAGAATAACCAAGACTTCCCAAAAACTTAAAAGCAGAACTGAGATCCAAGCAGATAGCCGGGGTTTGGATGGCTCTGATGCTAAGCACAAGGGCATCAACAAAAGCATCGGGAAACAAGGGGACAGTGGCAGAGCACTGATAATTTATTATTAGAAAAAAGAGAAAAAAGAAGCAGAACTGAGGGAGTAACACATTTTTTTAACAAAGGTATCTTGATGGTGGAAAAGAGAACAGCAGAAGACTGTCATCTCCTTGTTTTCCTTGATGCCTGCTACAAAGAACTTGTCTACTCTCTCCTACACATATTTAGAAAGAAGAAACCCTTCTCAGGAATATATTTTTATAGTCTCAAGTTTCTAACTTTGCTAAAAGACTTTTGAATCTGTGTACAGCCTTACTGCAAACTTTGCTCCTTCAACAATTCTTTTTCGGAGAAACTCGTAACACAGAGACGTCCGTGACATTTTCTGCTGAAAATAATTACAAGAAAACATGCAATAGCTTCTGCAAAAAAACTTTATTTCTAAAAGCGATCAAATGTTGGCAGCTCATCATCAGATTTGTGTATTTAAATCAGCTTTGAAAGAGTAATTTCAGTAATAACATTTAGCCTTGGAACCAAATTTGAAAAAAGTATAGCACTACAATGTGTGGAAGATGCAGTCAATTCAATTCTATGTTACTATCCATAAGATAAAGTACATAAACAGTCCTTGGAGTAGGGTCTAGAAACTCGATTCCCTTTCCACCGATGTTGTTGCCTTGCCAAACAAAGAAAAAAAGTGGTGTCACCATATTTTCTGTCAAGCCCAATCTTGTTAATGCCTAATGCAGGGATTTATGCAGAAAATTTCTACTTTTTGTGGCTTGATATAAGGAATGCAATGATCATCCAGTACCACCGGACTCTTACAAGTATTACTTTTCTGTGTGTGTCTGAAAGCAGAATTTTTAGGTGTTAAGGATATTTTAATGTCACTAGTAGCTGTAACGATAGTATCAGAATGCTTCTAGGTTAGATATCCAGGTGGACTGGGTACTGCAGGACAGTAACTCCAACTTTATCTAAAACCTGCTTCAGGCCCTGTTTAGACACCTACATCCTTTTTTAGCTCTAAAATTTGATATTATTCCTTACTTTCCCCATCAGTAAAATAAGGACAATGGGGATTCTTTTCTGAATCTATTTCATAGTGTAAATTCTTTAATGTATTTCTGTATTTGTACAAACTTAAATTTCAGTTGTAGGCTCTGAATGTACTTCTGGTACATTAATATGCTATAAAGTAACAGCACATAAAAGGAGAATAATTAACATTTTCCACCAAGTACTAAATTTAATATAAATTAAATATAATTTTAGCACTGAATTACTATTTCACCTTATCCATGTTTTAATATAAGTATGAAGTATTAGCATCCCCAAGGCAAAGCAGCTCCTGTAATTTAAGACCACCCCAAAGAAACTCTAAAATATTCTTCCAGGGTAATTTTCTAGATGTTAAAAATATGCAGTTATAACTTATCTATAGCACTGCCAACTGTAACATTAAATATATTGTTCATGGAAACAAACACCACTGCTTCTACGAACGCCGCTCCTTCTCCCGTTAGAGCTTGTTCCCATGCTCTATAGCCGAGTAGCTCAGGCCAACATTCTGCCAAGGCCCAGGGTAGGGTTAAGGTTGGGAGAGAGAGCAAGCCTACAACTGCAAGTGGTGTTGGAATACAAAGGGGTGCCAAAGGATGGTGTAGACTGCAAAAGCAACGCTCCTCAGAGAGCTTGTTCATGCAGGCCATGATGTTGGTCTTTGGCTAAGGCTTGGCCGAAGCCTAGAGTTCAGTTTCGAGTAAATGATAGGATAAAAACAAAGCCAAGAGCTCCAGGTGGTGTAGGGCTGCAAAGAGGCTGTCAAAGGATAGCATAGGATGTCATATGAAGTCTCCCCTGAGACTTGCTTGTGTTTGTCATTGCTATGGGTCTTGGGGTAAGGCTATCTAGGAGATAGACTAATCCTAGAACTCCAGGTGGCACGTGGCTTCCAGAAGCTGCTGAAAGATAAAGAAAGCTGCAAGATTTCCTCACTGAGGACTTCTTTGTGCCCTAACTATGGACTTGGGCTAAGCCTCTGTCAAGGCCTAGAGCTAGGGTTAGTGTTGTGGCTGGGATGGAGAGAGAGTCTAGACCTGCAGTTGGAGTTAGGCTGCAAAGAAACTGTCAAAGGATGGTTTAGATGGCAGACAGATTTCTCCCCCAAGAGCTGTTCATGTAGGCCATGGCTGGGTGTCTTGAGCTAAGGCTTAGCCAAGGCCAAGGGGTTTTATTAGGGTTAGGTTTAGAGTTAGGAGAAGGACAAAGCTGAGAGCTTCAGGTAGCGTGGGGCAGCAGAGGGGCTGCCTAAGGGTGGTGGGGGCTGCAAGAATTCTCCCCATAGAGCTTGTTCGTAAGCACCATTGTTGGGCTATAGTAAATGTCTGTATTATATCCCTATTGGTAGAGTGTTCAAAATTATCAGTATTTAAATCGGAGAGGAAATGTACAAATTTTGTATTATATAGGGTTTGTTGTTTTGTGGTGTTTTGGGTTTTTTTTCTGAAAATGGTATAAAAAATACTCCAGCAGTTGAAAACATATTTTGCAATTCTTGTTTATATTGAGGTAGAGGACTCTAGAGGAGGAAAAAATGATGGATATTGCAAAACAGAAGATTTCTTTCTGGAATTGGAATATTAAATAATGAAGCACACAGTAAAATGTGACCAAAGGCCCTTTGATTTTCATTACTTAGGTGCATGATGTTCTGTGGTATTCAGCATCTAAAACTTATAAGAACATCTAAAAAATACTTCCAATAAAATAAAAAGACTTAAGTAGCACCAATCTAGTTCTACTCCTTGGATTTCAGATTGTGGGGGCAAAAAAAAAAAAAAGGAAATCGGTGGTAAATGAAAACTACAAAAGTTATCGAAGGACCTGTCACTTCTCAATTTGTACAAACTGGTGCATGGCGAAACACACACCACAGTAATGTTCCTTAATTCCATCCTTTTCTGTCCTGTCTAAAGCCAAGCCAATTAATGAAAACTATAGAAATGAACCTTGCAAAGTGGGTGCTATTGACAACATTTTGTATGTCTGAACGTGCATTTCTTTCTTTAAATCTCCTTGCCAAAAGAAAAGTATTTTATTGTGAATTGGGTCCACTGTAAGACAATCAAAACCATCAGTTCACCTGTCTACACTTCTTGTGACATACTTGATGTCTAATGCATAAAATAAGGGCTTAGCCATCAACTAGTCTGCTCTTCCTCTTACAGGGGTGGAATGTGCAGTCGGCACTACAACACAAGCACTCCCCATTACCGTTCCACGCCCTCCTCCACTGGAGACACAGTGGGTGGGCAAGCTCTGCCACTGAAATCTTAAGAGCTTCTGCTTTGCCATATGCAGAATGTGGACTTGGCTACCAGGGGCACAGAAAAGGTGCGAAGTGGCTGGCATAGCCGATTTGCCCCATGGGACAAAAGGTGCAATTTTCTGAGTCTGTATTATTTCCATAGTGTAGTCCCCACACACTGGGATCAATAGACTAGGATTTCAGTCCACCCTCAGTGAGCAGTTCAACGACAAGTCCTTAAACTGTGTTTTCACACAGTCTCTGATATGCTTACAAGTTGTGTCCAAACATAAAGTCTTGTTTAAGCTTTCTGAAACTACTGGGCCAGAACTCAAGACCAAAATTGGCTTCGTACACATAATGCCTTTCCTGAATGTCTAGAAAAGGAGGTAGAAGAAAGAGGAGGCACAGGCAGGATGAATTACATTTTTTTTTCATCGTAATTCATTGCCTGGGAGAAACTTAGCAGGCAAGGTATTTGCCATGTTGATCCATTTTTCAGAGACAATGAGGGCTTGCAAACAGCATGTCCTCTTGGGTGTATTCCCTCTGAGCTCTCCCTCTAACTCCTTTCTGGAGCCCAAGAGCAGGTGGAAGTGAAAATACTTGTAAACAACAAACCCACACGGGTTGAATCCATGCTCTGCAGTAATACCAGCAGTCCCTCTTTCTTTTCTAAGGATGCATCTTATAAAAATGCCTGGCATATGTTTAATCTCTTTGATTTTTACAGGATAGTTAAAGAGACCTGACAGCACATACTGTGGAGAGAAAAGCGGGAGCACTTTTTGCACACTGATAGTGTGTAGTATCAGCTGCCATTTAGACAGTTTAACCCACAATCAGCTATAAGGCTTGGATGCAGATTTGAATTGCTTAGTCCCAAGCCAGGACAGATTTTGTCTTCGATTACTAAAAGGTATGTCTGTGTAGACAAGAGCAGATAGGTTTAAAAGGAATATAGGTCAAAGCAAAGAAGGTCAGCAGATTCCCAGGCTTGTGCTGCTATCTGGTGGAGTCAGCTTGGGAAGGATGCTCTTCAGGAGAGGCAGGGACTAAGGAGCTGATGAGGAACTGTTCCCTGGAGGCTTTTTAGAATCAAAATTTAGGATTGGAAGTCATGTCATGATGTGCAGTTCACAAGTACCACAAGGTACCAGGCTGGAAGAAAGGGCTTACTATCCTTCCCAGGGCACTAGGTATGCACTTTCCTGCTATTCCAAAGACAGTGGTAGCATCTATCATGATCGGCATCATATAATGTGATTTTATGCCTGCCTTTGGTAAGTGTGCAATGGATAGCAGCCTAGAGGGTAAGATGTGAGCTTTGAATTCAGAAGCGTAGACTTTTCCCCTCACTACAGTGCAGTATTAGGAGGACAAATTCATGAAGTGTTCAGATAATCCATGGTAAGTAGAGGACCCCAAGGCCACACCAGAAATCTATTCCTTCCCGCCTTTCCCGGTCCCCTCAATCTAGCATGTGTCTCCCTGAGGCAGGATGAGTGCTGGGGAAGAGGTGTAAAGCTGTGCACTGGTCCCTGTTCCTCGCTGGCCAGCACAGATGCTTTCTTTGTGTGCATGGTTGCCCTTAGCTGCGCTGCCTATGGCAGCTTCTGGCCCGGCTGGGTGGAAGCCCTTGCTTTGGCCCCAGGTTTGGTGTTTCACCGCCTCAGACTTGCTAATTTCAAAGTGGCAGTGAAAGAAATGTCTGTTGCGGCAGGAATCCCTTCACTACAGCTGTGGGAGAGAAGATGGAAATAGAGCATTTGGAAAGAAAATTATCATGTCACTGTACACAGCAGCTCTAAGAATCACTGGGAGCTAGGAAGGGGAGGATGGGACAGTCAGGATCTAAAATATCATCAAACAGATATCCTGACAAGCAAGGAGGACACAGACTGTCACTCAGTAGATCAGGCAGCAAAAAGGCATCCTTTCTTGATGCTACAGAAGCCAGGTGGGTTCTCATGAATGGACTCCGTATTACTTTTACTACTTACTAATTACACTCCATATTACTTACAGGCAACTTCCTCAACTGATGAACTGCTTTAATACAGAGCAGCTAGTCTAATTTTATTTTTGAGGATGGAAGTGTGATAAGAATTATGTGCATGCAAGCTCCTAGGTTGGTTCAAATTATTTATAACTTTTCACAGTCTAAGCTTCTGTCAAGTTTAATTTCATTGCTTCTGAAAATTATATTCTAGACTGGAGTGCTAAAAGGGGAAAAGCTGTCAGGGAAGGAGAAATTTCAGTTCCACATTTTTTTCTAAGCAAGTTTTATTTATTCTGCTGGAGCTCAGGTCATTTCATTCAGAGAGTCTGTGGCATGCATTTGTTACGATACTGAAAAAGAAAAACGTCTCATATATGAAAATCTCCCACTAGATCCCCCAAATATCTCTCATAATGTTATTTTTTTGTTATGAATCTTCACTCACGCTGAAAAGCTCCTGGTAAATTCAGAAAGAACTGTTTCTCTTTCCTATTGTGTTAAAGTCTGAATTTAGTTGGATATAAATCTAATGAGAGACACAATAAAACCTAAACATGTTACTTTCCTTTGATTAATTATGATTTTTGGAGAGTACGTTCTCATGTTTTGGGTTATGAATTCACCATTTACACCATGTTCCCTGAGATCTTTTGGTGAAATGGCTACTTTAACAGGAAAAAGCTCAGACAGAAATTCAAGATCCAGCAATGGGAGAAGAATTGTCAAAAATAGCCAATAATTGACAATCACTGACAGTCTCGTAGGGTCAAGCAGCTGTTTCAGAATATCTTCTTGTAATAAATGTTGCCTTGTTGGATGGCAGATGAATATAAGAAAACAAGAGCTCTTTCTGAACGTGTTGAAATCACCAAAAGCATTCCCATGCCTTCAGCATCTGCTGAAGCAGCCCATAGTTGAGGCACTTCATCAGAATGGACACTGCATTTTGTTTTTCTACTGCAGGCAGCCATTTGTGTCTGTGCTTTCTCCTTCTCCTTTTGTGTTCTGCAGCTGCCTTATTGCAACAGTGGCTTCATCTTGCTGGAAACTAATTATTAAATGTGTCAAATTTGGATCAAATATGAATTTACTCTCTTTATCATGTTATAGTGCTATCCTTACTTTGCTCAGGGTGAACAAATGTTTGAGCTTTACTCTGCAGTCCCTTTTGAATGAAAGTTCTTATACTGAGACTTGTTGAGGAATCCGGCTCCAAAATACGTATGAATGTATGCATATTTGATAAGGAGATTTGAACCAGCAAACTCATTTAGGTGTTAGTTGTTTTTAATGTAAAAATAAAATATCTGGTGTTTTAAACTACATCTAGTATTTTTTTTCCTTAGAGCTTTTATAGAAATATTGGTGGTGCTTTTATGCTATGTGTATCCCTTTAAGAGGTAATCCTTCATTTACCTCTGTAATTGGAAAGGAAAATGTTTGCTAACAAAATAGAGTGATTGCTTTGGCTCTTAATTTCCTGTTTATGTTGGAATTGATAGGTGTTTCTTCATTAGCATCAAGAAGGAAGGAGCTGGTCATCTATGAATAACTCATTTACATTGCAATCACAAAGCTACAGCAGATTGTAACCCCTGATTCAATAACCAAAAAGTACCCATCGGTCTTAGCAAATTGGATGGCCCAAATCTTGCCCATAAACTCAATCCAGAATGAACCAAAGGGCATCCCAGCAATCTGTGTAGGATAATCAAGACTTGGCTTGGTATTCAATAACAAAGGGTAATGTATTTATTATTGTACCATCTAAGGTTTCATTTTGTAATTGCATTCTTTCCTACCAGAATTCACTGACAGAAGTGTTTAAAAATATATTTAGCTTTATGTGATGTTGTGTCCAAGTAGAACCTAGACTTTTATTTAAATATTCATGTTTGAAGTGTCATTTTCATTTGTTATAGTTTGCTTTAATTTCTATTTGCTTTCAAATTTGTTTTCCCAATGATAGTACTTTAATTAAAAGGTATTTGAGCACCTCATTCTCACTGATTCGAAAGAAGGAAAGTAGACAGGCACGTTGGAGGAATTGGCCTGAAGTCCTCTACGTGTCTATAGAAGAAGACTTAGAAAAGCATAGACAAGAGAAATCCACAACTTCTTGTCGTAGCTGCGCTGTGGCAGCAAGTCTGTTTTGAATAGACCGTGTCTAAAAAAAAATGGTAGTTCCAGCCACATGCTAGTTCTGTATTTGGCTTTTAATTACTGTTTTGGATTGATGCCACAGATAAGAACCAAGAATATTGGTAGATTTCTTTGATGATTCAGAAGACCATTCAGTAGAAATTAGATGCAACCATATTCAGTAAATCCTACATACCAGTCATCAAGACTGATACATCTCTCAGTATAAAGCTGAAGATTTTCTTAATTTGTGAAAACCTCTTTTCTGTTTTACAGTAGGATAAACCCAATCGTTTAATGGATGAGCATTTCTTTGAGAATCTTCTACCCAAAAGCTAACTTAGAAAAAACATGACATGTAGTTAGTACAGTGTCATCTGAATCATTTATATAACATTCCTCCCACCGTACTGCTCATAATATCTTCGAAAAGGCAGGTGAAGAGCTACAACAAAAGTGATAATGTAAGGGAAAAGCCTGAGATGTGAAACGACAGCACGAGAGGTACAATTTATACTTCACCTTATAAAAATGATAAGGCCAAGGCATTTCCAGGTCACAAACAAACCTTTACATAAGAAAAACAGCATCTCTGTGCTTTTACAATGTAGTATGTATTTATGTTGCTGCGTATATATATGCATTAGTCAAATACCCATGACGTCTGCCCACAAATCAGTAGTGGACAAAAATATATTCATGTTCATAAGAATTTTTTTTGATCATGTTTAGTAGCAAAATGATGGCAGTTGGAAAAAGGTAAATATGTAGTATTTGTCAACTTCACAGAACATATGCATTACAGATTGGTTCTCTGTTAATGTTATGGTCACCACATTAACAGGTGTTGGAGCATCACTGGATCTGATAAAAAGTTTAAATCCTGTTCTGTGTAGTTATTATGGTGCCAAAGAAACTTTCACTGTCCTCTGCATATTTACTTACACACATTTGTACAACACAGGGTCATTGGGCTTACTTAGGTTGAAACAGGAATTCATCATAAATAAGTAAATTTAAGACAACTGAAAATTAAATTTAAGGACCTAAATCTTATCTGTCTTTATATTCATGTAAATAGACATTAATATCTCCAAAGTCAACATAATCAAGAAAAGAATGTACCTCTAAGAGGTTTGCACAAGAACTAGCTGGGAGTTGATTTGGTATTGTGCAAATGCCTGTGCTGCATAACGCAGGTCACTTAGGGTGCAGATTTTGAACAAAATAGGCATCAGACTTCTCCACAAATCATTTTCAACCAATATTGTTATTATACCTTCTCCATCCCAGCACTTGGACTCAGGCTTTTCCCATTCGTAGAACAAGTCATCTCCCAGACCTCCACCACAGGACTGGTACTCCCACTTTCACTGTTCAGCACAATGGCTTTTTTCAGAGATCCCACCTGCCACACACAATGGGTTGGCCAGTCTAGGATCTCCCACGTGAATTTGCCACACAGAGTTGGGAATAGAGCCACATTTAGTCTAGAGCAATATTTTAATAAAAGCCATTTTGCTGAGCAAGGAGCTAAACCTGCAGGCCCTCTCCACTCACGAGTGCTTCCTTAGTTGATGCTCAGACTGATGCCCGAGGGCACTAATAAGCAGGGATCCTCCACCCGCACCCTCTGCCCATGGGTCCAGGACCTCCATTTAAGCCTAGCCCTGGGTTGTTGGTCTGTCTCTTGGTTAAGGTGATTTGTCTGTCCAGCTTAGCCCCTGTGGGACTGTGCTGCGGTGGGTGAGGATGCTGCCCTGCCGGGATCACCCTCGGCTCCTAGCCTGTTCCCCCCCTGCTCCTGCTGCTCACTGGAAAAAGAAATATATTTTAGTGTTTTTCAGTATAAGTTTCTTTTCTCTTTCCACAGTAAGGTCTCTTCAGCAGAAGATGGTAGAAGCTAGACTGTTTTAAGAAGTTATTTTTATAATATACAGTTGCATTAGAATGCCATCATGATATATGTTTTAAATAATATGAAGGGATGGAAAACAAAACAGTAAAACACAGCTGGCATATTTTAGTGTGCACTACTCTGATCCGTAGTTTGCCGACAATATAAGGCCTCAGGGTGAAGTGTTTATATTAATTTATTCTTAATACCCTATTGTGCTTTACCATTTTGCTTTATTTTCCTCAGTCAACTTTGGTGCTTTGTCAAAACATTCCTTGACTTTCTCCAGGAGCTATAGTCAGGACTTTACAACCAACAGGTTTTGCCATTGTCTTCTAATTTTGCAATTCTGCTCTGGTATTGTAAAACTAGGAAATAGCTTAAAGCAAAACAGCACTTCCCTATAAACCAGATACTAAATCAATTTACGCAATTAGTAGAAGAATGGATTTGAATGGTCTCCCACATAAATAAGAGCAATTCACCCAGGTAAGGGTGTTCAAGACCTTGCCCGTATAGTTTAGGTATAAAACTATTTTTCATAAACTTCCACCACCGATTAGAGAATCCAGGATGTCTTGACAAGATTGACTGTGAAAGTAAATATACCTGACCTGCTGAACAACATGGCTATAGGGGAATTGCACTGGGATGAGTCTTTTTGCATTGAAGCGAGAACTGTTTGTCAGCAAGAGGCATCATGTAGCTCATGGCATTAGCTTCACCCCCGCCCCATCTACCTCACAGTTCACGACACCTGCAATGGCGTGTTTTCTAGCTATTGATATATCAGCTATTGAAAACTATATATTTACATCAAAGCAATCGTTCAATGCAAAGTATGCAAGTAGGGTAGCATCTGTACTAATAACAATACCTGATCCTGCCATGGAACAAGGTCTAGCCTGGATGACTTCCTTACAATCCTTTTTAGTCTTATGATTTGCAATATAGTATGATACCCCCAATAAAACCATTCATTGTTACATTCTTGTTTCTCCAGCAGATGACTCATTAATAGCTATATATACTGATGCCTAACTAAAGTTTTATGTGACAGACACCCGTGATAGTGAAAATCCAATCTAAGGGAGAACTGCACTATATATCAAAAAAGTCTGAGCTGGTGGTCAAGTTCTCGTTAAGACGTTAAAGCCACAGTGGATGTAAGCATGTTTTCATGGTTTAACAAAAAAACCCCAAGCCCTTCTTTTTCATATTGAGGCTTTGCCGTGGTTATCAACACGTCTTATTACAGAAAACTCTACCTCAGTTATGATTTCAAATTTAGAAATGGAAACTAATACAAATTTTGGTTGCTTAATGTTTAACAAAATTCTTCCTTAGGTTGTGTAATAAAATATTCTGAATTGGGATATGCGCAGAGGGCATTTCTGGTGAAGGATCTTTGTCAATTAAGCCAAATTTGATTTGGTACCCTAAGGCTTGGATTTACAGACATCAACGGCATGCTGCAATGCAGAATTTCCACTCAGCTCTTTTCTGATGACAGCTCTGAAGTGAGAAGGGGAGTAGATTGCAAAGGACTCTTCTTATAGGAATTGGTCTACTTTTTATTAATTACTGGGGTTTTCCAGTCTTTTACATAGTTCACATTTTAATAAATCCAACTCAGTAAAAGGTAATGTACAGTGCATTCAAATGTCAGTGTCATCTTGCTGTTTTCATGCCTGTGTTGTAAAAGAGAGTGAGGAAACCGTATTGCTTGCTCATAACATTATCTCACAGAATTTTTTTTAAAATACGCTTGTACGTATGTCACATGGCTCAGAAATTTTGTAATTATGAAAACTGGTAATATATCAATATCTTAACAATCACAGTTGTGAATCCCTTTGGGTAAGAGAATAATGGTTCTCTAATCATCATCTTTACTCTTTCTGTTAACATTTTTGTCCTTAACTTTCAGCTTAGCTCAAGCTGCAGCACTGACACGTATAATTTTGGTTACTAGAATTCCATACTTCTACAGCGCCAAGAGCTATGCAGTTGTATTATATTGTGGGGTCTGCTCTACATGGGCTGTTTTGTTGCCCTGTTTTAATTAAGAATGTAAGTGTATTCAAATGCTACACTAAGCTTCTTATGAAAGTAAGGAATGTTAAAAAGTAAAGAAAATGCCTACATTTGAAATAAATATGTATTTTTATGAAAAAAACAATTAAATTTTAGGGTTGGTGGGGTTTTTTTCCTGACCTTACTTGTCTGCTTTCGTTTACAGATACCAGGGCTGGGCCAGAAGGCTTTGAGTACAGGTATCTCTGTAGTAACAGGATTCATCTTACAGAGGTATCACTCACTTCAGCGGTGGTGGACTTGACGTTTGATTCTGCATTTTCTAATTCATTGTCAAATTATGTACACTGCAGTTAGATATTTGTAGATATGTGATTAATGTTTTGAAAAGGGGTGTGTTTCGTTTAAAGGGTTATTCAAACATGTTGGAAGGTAGCATATGAATTGCCTGTATTTGATTAGAACACATGTCGCTTCCTATTTCTTCGTACCCAGGAGAATACTAAGCACAAGTTTGCTGAAATTATTTCCATAAGCCAAGGACACAAAAAGTTTAAGAGACCTTAGGCTCCAGTTGCCTGTGACCACAAGGTCACTATTGAAATTATTCACCCAAAGCAACTATGTTACTGTTCCAGTATTTTGTGTGATCAGGTATCACTACCCTGATTTATTTCTTCGCCATAGTCAAATTTTATTAAAACACTGTGGAGGTGAACAGATAGTCTCAGTAAGTTTCTGTAAGTTGCAAGTTTCTGCAACTAAGTCATAATTACCTAACTTGGCACAAATGCCTGCGTAACGCTGAGAACAATACCACAGAAGCTAAACTTATTTTGACTTTTTCGCAGCATCTCACTCTAACAAACAAGGGAACTGTGATTCAGTGCAGGAAAAACTGTAAAACAGGATTTGTCAAACTGGGAACAGGTAAAAGACTTCTGGTGGATTTTTACATGCCTCTCCTAGACGAAAAGATCTTGCACAGCACTTCCACTTTCTACAGCGTTTCTGCTCTCTAATGACCTCTTTTCCTACAACAGAGGTTTCTTCCTGATCTTTACCCTTTACGCATATAGCGTGGCTTGGACAGTCCAGAATTAAAAGCAAGGTATGCTCCAGCTGGGACTCTAATAAGCTTTTGCTAGCCCATAGTCAAATCAGTTTTTATAAACTAATATCAGACTTCATCGTGTGGCTAGAAGACCTCCAAGAACCACACAACATTACAGAAGTGGTTTTAGTGTTTCGGTAGCTGGTACCCCTCCCTTCCGTGTCAGTAACAATCTGCTTACGGAGCCTGGTGTCACAGCTATTGCAGAGCGTTGTGTTTCAAGACGTATATGTGTAAGCCATCTTTCTTATCATCTTTTATAATGCCCATGATCAGTGGATATGACTTGAAAGAATTTATTTCTCCATAAAGTAGTTCCCAAAATCAAGTGTTTTGCTTTTGTCATTTTTTTCTCCAGAAGTGTGGGTGCTTGTCTGAAAACAACAACAAAAACCCACCTATTACTGAGTTTAAAATTAGCTACTTTTTGTGTTTTGGTAACAAAAAAATGAAGAATATTTTTGTTCAGGTGGATTTTCATGGAGCACCCTAAAATTTAGCAAGTACAGAAGTTTTCTACTGAATTTTCTGTTTCATAAAAGAGCTTTTAAATTACTCATTTTAACCATGAAAGAACTCAGAGTAGGTGTCTATAGGGAGGAACAAAATCTATTGTGCTTCCATACAGAAACAGTCTAACTCAAAGATACTTTTGCTTTAGGGCCTTTTCTTGAGGCTGTTGATATAAATGCTGGTGGAGCTAAGACCACCCAGAATCAATGAAATTCTGCCTCTGGATGTTTGGTTAGTAAAGCCAAGTAGAACTTTGTATATGTAAAATCATTATAGGTTACAATTTCCTTCACAGTATTTTAGAATACATCCCTCTATTTCTCTTGAGGTTACCCCATTGCTAAATATATGTTGTCAAAAAGCTTGATTATGGTTTTATTAACGTTTTCTGTGTTATTGTTCTTCTTCCTGCTTAGGATCAACGTTATGGAGCATAGACAGTAATACTTCTAAAAGCAAAGAACAGAAGGAGAGAGCCATGCTTTTAACTCATTTAAAAACCAGAACATATCTGAAAACTAAATCAATTGTTGGACAAGTAGAAGAGTCTGCTACCCCAACATTTTAACATCCAAGGAGGGCACTCTCAGTGGTATGTGTTCAGCATCACTTTCAAGAACGGTAATATTCAGGTGGCTCAGAGGTAAAGGCTTGAGATATTTTATTTAAGTTGCATGAAATTTAAAGTTTAGGGTTTCAGTTTCCTTGAGGTAAAGGTAGGGGATGGCTACCTTTTATAGGCTATATTTATACAATGCTTTAAATATGATTGTCTGTTGAACTATGTTGAAATACTACTGCATTTTTGTGCAGTACCTTCTATATCACATTTTCCTTTGAATTTGTGTTGAGCTTGAAGAGCTGCTCTAACAGCCAAAACCAAATACTGTGATCAACCCCTTGCCTGGTTTATTGCGGTGTTCTTTGGACCTTTGAGGGGTAAACCACAGCCAGTACTGGATAGATAATACTAAGGAAAGTTTTCCCTGTAAAAAGATAGCTTAATCTGGTCCTGGTGAGCACAATCCTACAAGTTAACTTTTAATTTTCTTTTTTTTTTTTAAGAAAGATAATGTTTTATATTTTTGCTCTTAGGGAACACTTTCTGAGGAGATATATCTTTGGATATTCCCATGTTATTGATGTTCTAAGACACTCAGTGGGATGGAATGCAGAGTTCCTTTCCTGTTTTTTCAGGGAATACCTTAAACTGCCTTCTCCTCCTTCAATTTGGCACTGACAGCCCAAAGTACTGATTATTCCTAATATAAGAATATAATCTCTGGCAACATTCTGAAGTTAAAGCAAATAATTTTTCTTCACTGGTGAATAAACTGAAAGAAGAGACTTGTGTCTCTACACCTCCTCAGGGAGGAGCATTTCACTACATGTTGGCTGCTAAAAGAACTAAAAAAGGGAGGTTTCTCTGATATATTGCTAATCCTTTACACAGAATCATAGCTAATTTTCACTACAAAAGGAAGAGAAGGAGGAAATGTAAGTTGAGTGAATTAGAGTTGTCTGGTTTTAGGATTTGCCCTAAACTCCAGATCAAGCATGGTACAGTGTAAGTTAGTTTAAAACTCTTTTTCATTTACTATACACTATGATCAGGAAAGGGTCTCACCTTCTGTTTGACTTTGAAGAAATGTTTGTGTGTAAAACAAAGGTGCTCTAGGTTAGCTGTAAATCTACATCTCCACGGATTTGCGTTTGAAGGGTCTTGATTGTAGGGCATCAGAGAGACAAGCAAGTATGATCTTCTCTTTAGGATTACACGTACCTCAAAAGAGCATTTAAGATTACAGACCAAGTTCTACCTAATAATCAGGAAACTCCTTGAATTTTACACTTATTGTATTGTTATCAGTTGTTTGGGCTTTAGGGTTTTTTTTTCTATTTTAATACATAACTCCAGCATATTGCTTGCTACCTGCAATATGTTTACGTGAATCGTTAAAGGCACCTGATGAATACTTAGATAAGGAGCAATGTTAGAAGTTTGGTAAATATTTATCTATACATAGACTAGAAAGAATGAGAAGCTATCCTTTCTTCCTCCGATACCCCTGTAGAGAATGCCTTTCCATGTCTCAGGATATTTAAGTACCAATTCTCAGTTTTAAATTTTTTATTTTTTAAGGGAAAATGATATGACATGCCAAATAAACAGTAGCAAAATAATCCTTTTTAAACTTTGGAAAATAGCTTTACGATTTGTTAGTTTTATTCTGTAAGATAATAATAAACAGGATAAATGTCTGAAAAATAGCTTTAAAATACAATTTAGCTAGAATGTATGCAGTTCTTTTGGAAATGCAACAATCAATAAATTTGTTTACAGTCTTATACAATGCCTTAATTGGGACATTTTTGCCTTTTTTTAAAAGAAGGAAAAAATAGTATTAATAATTTATTATTTAGACTGAAGTACATTTAAAAGGATGCAGTTAATGTTATAGCCCAATACCCAAAGCCCCTGAAAATCAGGACAGAATTTAAGCAAAGCTGTCATTCAGCCTTTGGCTACTTTCAATGTAACTAAGAAAAGTGCACTCAACCCCCCATACCCTCTTTTATCACCCTCTCAACTTAAATTCTTTTGTTTTCCAGACTTCCAAAAAGTGCATTCAAAGTTTGCAGAGCTTTTTCCGTCCATTAGATTTGCTTTTTCTAGGGACTTAAAAAAACCAAACAAACACCACAGCGGCATCTGGCTTTCAGTTGAATGTTTAATCACTCTCCTCATATCCATTCAGATGGATCATAAATGCTGCCTATTTTCATGCTACACTCTGTCCATTAAAAATGGGTTTATCTTTTGACTGGTATAAGGTGATCATCGTTTTCGCTTTTATGTATATATCCTTTTTATTTCTAATGGAGTATGCTCGTAAACAGCAAGTATATTGTTCATGGTATCAAAAACTATAGCTATGAATTCACAAGATTCAAGTGCAAGTAACTTTAGTATATAGCATTTCAAAATTGCTAGGCATTTTTTACTTTTCCTTTAGCATTATATTCAAAAATGAAAAATATTAGTATTTCTTTATTGTCTCGTATTACTAATTCTTTAAAGGTTTTAATCTGTTGTGTTTTTTTTTTAAACAATTCCCAACTTTAAGCTTCTTATGAGACTTGAGCACAAGAAGAAATAGCTATGAGTTTTCTGTAAGTTGATTCATCATCACAGAATGTTATTAATGAAATTAAAATAATGTGTTTTAAATGGGTGTCAAGTTCAGACTTTTATTGTGAAACAAATGGTATCATAAAATTTATACTGCATATATTATGAAGAGAAGTCAATGACCTGAATGTGTCAGTGATAATCTTTATGCACTTATCATACACAGGGTGAAGAATTATACGTCTTCAATTCTGCACAGACAGAAAACCCATAAGGCAAAGAGCGTTTCATACAATTATTACCACACAATGGCATGACACGGCACGCTAATTATCACGCGTTGGTAGCACATGAGATGCCCTGCCTGAGCGTGCAGCACCGCTGCCAGATGTGAGCACAGGCCTGAGCGCAGCAGTGCGGGCGAGTGAGGAGGGCTGCAGTCACTGCCACCTCACATGAGCTGCGTGGCGTGACGCAGAAGGCTACAACCTTCTCCCTCCATACCCACACTCTTGTTTCCTCTCCATTACATTTAGAGGTACAATTAAAGCAGTATAAGTAAAACTGTATGTATTGTATAGTAGCCATGCTTTATCATATGGAGGTTCTTATTGCCATATCTCTTGTTCCTGTAATAGAAGTGAATAATAGGAAAATTATACTAGTGCCTATGAACTTTTCAGGTGCTGTTCTCCCTTAATATAGCTGTAACCTCATTGGTATTCATTTCCTTGGACATGATTGAAAAAGGAAAAACCACCTCTGAAGTCGCTAAATTATGTAATTCAAAGAAAAGGAAGACCCACAGGAATTACATATGAAGAATAAAACCAGGCATACTTAGTTTACGTAGGATAAACTGTAGTCACGCTTCCAGGCATAAGACATCCAGTAAGTGCCAAGGGTTAGGAAGACACTTTTTAGTCGTATAATTGTGGTCACTATGGCCGTTACCTGGACAATGGCAGGCAATGACCATTGTCATCAACAGGATGTGCTACTAGAAGATGTTGTGGTCTTTAGGAAGGCCTGAAAATTATAAAAGCATCTGTGCTGTGCTGTAAGCAAACCTAGTATAATCATGGCATTACGTCCAGATAAGTTTAAACAGTATCACTTTACTCCAGTTTAGGCTTTCAATTCAACTCTGTGATCCTGAATAGAAAAGTAAGGGTTATTTCATTAGTTGGAAACTGGATTCTTTCTCTGGAGCCACAACCTGGTGGCCACTGGAAACAATAACTTGAACGTTTGTGTATGGCAAATGCAAGTAAATTAAATGGTTTGGAGCTAGTTGCCAAATGCCTTCTGAGAAGGGTACCGGTACTGAATGGGTACAAGGTGGAGAGGTCTGATAACCAGGGTAACAAGGGGGAAATGGAGAAACACAGAGGTGCAAGACTGGAGAAATGTAAAAAACTTTTTTTTTTTAATAGAATATAATGTTTCTGAGATTAGAGAAATACTGTAATATATTAACAAACTGCTTATTTAATCAATTTGTAGATTTACAAACCAGAAACATCAACCCCAGCTTTTTGAAAACATGAGTGCTTCTATCTTATAATCCTATGAATTCTGAAAGAAAGAGAGAAATTCAGATAACACTAGGTAAAGCTATAGTTTATATAGTATTTATTTATATATTATTACATTACAGCATTTTAAAATTAAGTCTTTTCTGTATCAGGTGAGAATTCCATTTAAATGGGAACAGACTACTAAATTGCATTAAGGCAACACAGTTCTATGAAGAAGCCTCGAGTGAAACTGCACTGCCGGTATTCCACTCCCAGTAAGCTTCTGGAATTTTCTCTGACATGCTGTTGACTGGCTTTCACATCTTGTGTTATTAAACTAACAATTAAGGAAAATCAGAAAAGCCAATGATTCATAAATATGTATGTATGGTCTAATATATGAAGTATTTTCCTGGAAATGTAGGAAATCAGAGCTCTAAAGCTAAAGTATCCATTTAAAATGAGAAAGGAATAAGTAGAAACACCACTCATTAAATACTTTTTATTAAAGAAATGGCTCATTATCCTTTTGTGTGACTCATGAAGTCACCATCAATCAGCTATGCAATCTGTAATTATATAGCATTTCACTGCCAACATGGGTGCAAAAAATCCATAGCTAGAATTTGATTAACTCTGACTCAAGGGACTGCTAAAGGATATTGGACTTTACAGTCATGATTTTTGAAAATGACTACTTAATTTGTGTGCCTTAATATTTGGATTTTCAGATGGAGATATTTTCAAGACAAGTTCAGAAATAACAAGGTATCCACCCTTTGAAAGTCAGCCCCTTTAAACCAGTTCAATTACTTCCTTCTCCAATGTCCAACATTAAAACCATCATAGAACAATTCAGAAATCCTGCATCAGAAAATTATTAAACAACAAACTGATGTGTTTCTTAGTGCCACGAGGTGAGATTTTGCTTGTAATAAACATGTAGTGTAACTATGGGTATTTTCATTATGCACATACACATTTAATCCTGTTTAAAAGCATATGATGCATTGAGTAAAAAATGAACTTTTTTTTCTGTCCTTAATCATTTTATTTCATATGCATTTTCTTCTGTTTACTTGGTTCACTGACTGAAAATGAGAACACCTATCTTTTCTTCTACCTGCCTTTTTTTTTTTTTTGTATTCTTATTACTATCACCAAAGTTTGAAAGATCTTCTTACTCAGTATTTTTTTTGAAATACAGAATTAAATCAAGGACCTTTTGATATTATGTGCTATGGTCTCTCCAAAATGTGACTTCCACTGTTCTCTCACATCCCATTCCCTCAAACCTCTCCTCTAAATTACTCCCCCTCCCTCCCCAATCCGTACCCCCACAGAAATCTTTCACATTTCTATTTCAATATTTGATGACAAGAAGAAAAGCAGTATGCAAGGTAAGGATAGAACTCTAATTGATATAAACGTGAAATGACAGTAATGGTCTCTGTTTGGGCCATGGCTGGAGACTTCTGTATAATGAAAAATCCTCCACAGTCAGTATCTTTTGTCCCTCTAGTAATATTAGCTAAGATAATGTTTTAACAGATTTTTGAACTGAAGTCTTAGTTCTGCTGTGCAAAGTTGAAATATACCAATACATAGAAGGTATTTTTTCATCTTTGCAGCATTTCTAGAATGGGATTTCTTTTTTCCAGAAATATGGAAGAAAAAAAATAATATTGGCAACCTTCATTGTAATTAGTCTATTTCAATAAGTGATAAATGGTTTCATTGTTATTCATTTCTGGCCTCTCGAGATTTCAGAAGTTTTATTCAAAATTAGAGTATTTTTTCATGAATAAGATTTCATGTGCATGTGTGACTGTAATACAGAAAACTGACAATTACCTTTCCTTTCCTGAGTCAAGCACTGTGACTGTAATATGAAAGGAAAGATGATGCAACATTTAATTGCTTCTGTGGTAAGAAGAAAGGGTTCTGGCAAGATGTGAAAATAATACAGTGTTGCCTTTTACTTTACATACTGTTAGAATTGGATCTTGCCTTTTAAAATTTTCTTGCTGTTTGATATACTGCTAGTGAGCAATGCCAAAATAACAGGAGTTTCTGCTATGCAACTGTAAGATTTGAGAGACAAAGAAAATCACATCACACAAGAAACAAAATCCCACCACTGGCAATCATCATCAATGAAGATGAGAATAGAGAGAACAAATAAGGGAAAGGTAAAATTGCCAAGAGTCTTCAAGGTGACCTGCGAAAGTCTGGCTCTCATAAGATTGCTGACAAAGCCCATATTCCCCCAAAAGGAGATGATCTGTTGTCTTGCCAAAATTGAAGTCCTGCTTACAAATTTGAAGTAAAACTAGTTCAACACTCACTAGTTAGTTGTATTGAAGGGTTTGCTAGATTCAAAGAATCTAAAATGTGGGTAGGGAAGGTGCACTGTTGGAAAGGATGAGAAGGAAAACCACCAGCCACCAAAGGAAGCTGTGAAACCACGTTTCTCTGTGGTTTGAAAAGCAAAAGCCATTCTTAAAATACACAGCCACGTTCACAGAATCACAGAACGGTTGAGGTTGGAAGGGACCTCTGGAGGTCAGCTGGTCCAAGCAGGGCCACCTACGGCTGGTTGCCCAGGGCCATGTCCAAATGGCTTTTGAATATCTCCAAGGAGGGAGACTCCACAACCTCTCTGGGCGACCTCTGTCAGTCCTCAGTCACCCTCACAGTAAAAAAGTGATTCCTGATGTTCAGAGGGAACCTCCCATGTTTCAGTTTGTGCCCGTGGCCTCTGGTCCTGTCACTGGGCACACTGAAAAATGCCTGGCTCCCTCTTCTTTGCACTTCCCTTCAGGTGTTTAAATACATTGCTAAGATCCCCCCTGAGCCTCCTCTTCACTAGGCTAAACAGTCCCAGCTGTCTCAGAGTTTCCTCGTAAGAGAGATGCTCCGCTCCACACGTAATCATCTTTGTGGTTCTTCGCTGGACTCTCCAGTAGCTCCATGTCTCTCTTGTACTGAGGAGCCCGGAACTGGACACGGTACTCCACATGTGGCCTCACCAGTGCTGAGTAGAGAAAGATCACTCCCTTGACCTGTGGGCAACACTCCTCCTAATGCAGCCCGGGATACAATTAAGTCTTCTTTGTGGCAAGGGCACATTGTTGGCTCGTGTTCAACTTGGTGCCTACCAAGACCCTCAGGGCCTTTTCTGCCAAGCTGCTTTCCAGCTGGGTGGCCCCCAGCATATACTGGGGCCCGGGGTTTCTCCTCCCCAAGGTGCAGGACTTTGCAATTCTCATTGTTGAACTTCATGAGGTTCCTGTCAGCCCATTTCTCCAGCCTGTTGAAGGTCCCTCTGGATGGCAGCACGACCCTCTGATGTATCAGTCACCTCTCCCAGTTTCATGTCATCTAGAAGCTTGCCGAGAGTACACTCTGCCCCATCATCCAGATCATTAATGAAGATGTTAAACAGGATTGGACTCAGTATTGACCCCTGGGGGGACACCACTAGTTACCAGCCTCCAACTAGACTTTGTGCCACTCTCTGGGCTCGGCTGTTCAGCCAGTTTTCAACCCACCTCGCTGTCTGCTCATCCAGCCCATGCATCAACAGCTAGTACACTAGCTGTATGCTAGCTCACTAGTATGCCCTGGCTGCATCGCACTGCTCTAGTAACTACTCAAGCTGCTTATGGTAAAACAGGCATAAACATGGCTTTACTTGCCTTTTGAAGAGGTTTATTCTACTAGAGTGATGTAAATCAAAGAGCTCACTACTGAACATGCCCTCAAAAAAGGAAATAAAATTAAATATGATCACTTACTCAAGGAAAAGCAGAATACACAGGTGGCAACCAATGTAATTCAAAAGTTCATATGAAAAGATGTATAAGTAGTACAAGTGATACTCCTCCAACAACTTTTGGATAGAATAGACCAGAACACAGTCTTCCTCTCCATGGCCAAAAGTTTCAGGCACTTACTTAGCTATTGTATTGAAATATGTGTATGTATTGAAAATAAAATATTTGCTAAAATGAGCCTTTCCCTACCCATCTAGAAACAAGCAACAATTATATACACATACACAGATACATACACACACACATTTTGCGAAGTGTTGGCAATCACTCAGGTAAGGAGCTAACATAATAGGTATTACTGTCTAAAATAATTACCAGTGAAGAAGAATAGGTCGGTATGTGTGTTTACATGTATATTTTGAACCTCTAAAAGCTTCATCAAGATGTTCACATAAATATAGGTAATTTCAAAACATCAGTGAATAAAAATGGATGCAGCAGAGTTTTGGACTCTTTGCAGCAAATGAAACAAGGTAAGTTCACGCCACCTTGCTCACAGGTGAGCGTTCTAGATATGTGGGTTTAAGTACTCATCAATTTGAGGAGCATACAGTGGATAAAGTAGGAAGGACTCCGAGGAACGTGGGTTGCTCCTAGCTGTTTATACAGACAAGTACTCCATGTTCTCTTAAAACAAAAGTAAGTAGTATCAGGACTTCAAATACGACATTGTTGTTGTATTTCCTCTCATTGCCACAGTTTAGCTAACTGTCCGGTTTAGACAACTGTAATTTCCTGTGTGTATAAAGTACATTTGCTTGTCTTTAGAAGAAATGAGCTGAAAGGAGCTTTGACCTTATCTCACCCTTACTACGGTTTTCAGGGCTCATTTGAGAGATGCATATTGGAGTCACATGGACATGCGGATTATCAGGTATCTCTGTTCCTGCAGCCAAAGCCAGCACTGAAAACCAATCAATAAGAAAATATTTTGAAAAAGCATGCCCCCTTGTGCTGTTGTATGGCATGAGATTTCAGTTTTTAAAGAGTAGTTGAGTAGATCAGTCCACAAATACCTTTTTGAAGAAGACAGTTCAACATTTCTTCATTAGAAGGCAAACTGATGGCTGTAAAATGAATGTAGACAAGACTGCATAGCAGAGACGGCATGAATTTTTACCCATGAATGGGTAACTAAATGCTAGAGAGGTCACCTGTGTATGCAGTGGATTTGATGCTTTGTCACTGGCTGTCCTTCAGCCTTTCAGAAAGACATCCAGATCTGGTATTACAAACGTATGGTAAGAGTCAAACTGAGGAAGAAGGTATTACGTGGGGTTATTTTGCTGGTACTATACTGAAGGTCAAGCCAAATAACAGTTGTCCTTTCAGCTCACAAAAGTCAAAAAACTTTTTGGTGTTCCGCTATTGACTTCACTTATAGAATATAAAGTTTCTGTATCTAATCCTTCAATTGTTGTAATTGAAACAAGGAACCACAAAACAAGCATTAAAATGCTTGAGCACAATCAACATTGCTGGGCTGAAAAATGTCAGAAGGAGCATAAAGAGAACAAAATAACTGAGTGTATAAAAATTTTTCACAGATTACTTTCAGAATTTGTGTTTTGTTCTTATCTTTAAGAAAGTCTTTTCCAATATGCATGATCTTCAATCCTCTCTCCGACTCTTACAAACAAACCCAGACTGATGAACAGTCCTTGAGAAATGAACAAAAGATATAAATTAATTAATGTTTCAGGTAAATGTCTATGTTATAACCCGTGCCTTTATTATTTCACACCTGACAGTATACACAGCTACTTATTGGACCTTCAGCCTGCTATACGGTGGTGCCTGCTTACACAGCAGTCCAACATAAACGAAGCTGTGCTAACTTACCACAATCTAACTCTGTTTGTCTAGGATCAATTGCAGTCTTAGGGAAGGTATTTGATTACTAGTTACATTCAGTTCATAAACAGAATCTGATTCAATACAGAAACATAGACAACTTTAGCTGAATGACTTAAATGATGAACACAAATGCATACATTGCACACAAACTCAAGGGATTTTCAAATCAAACTGGAGTCTGCAGCAGTGGCATTCTTCCACTGTCCTGAATGAAAAAAAGCCTAGGCTTTCACAGTAGACATGTACTGGCAAACAGCCCCACGCTGTGGACACAGCATGTACTAGTAAAATAATATGCAAATTTACCATACTTGAGCTGTCTTGTCTCAGCTCTGCCAGGATATACTGAAAATTATTAGACTGTGATTAATTTAACACTTATTTTCATATTAAATTTGTCTAGAGTATTGGGAAGAGGAAGAACTTTTCAAGAAGATAGTTGGTGGTAGATTTGGATTTTTTTTTTATTTTTTATTTTTTTTAGTTTAGCAGGGGAAAAAAATCAACTGCAGAAATTTTGAAAGAAAAGTGGTCCTGGCAGCCCTTTGGGGAGCAGAACTCAGTAGTGCTCTGTAGCAGGATTAGTGGACATCCCACACTTGGTAACTGAGAACAAATGCTGTGCTGGAGCATAATAGTGATCTCCCCCAGACTTGTTGAACACGAAGATTTTAAGACTTATTTTCTGAAAATGAAGGCTTTAAGAATTTTCCAGGGATTTGGCAGACTTGGATACATAGTTCTTTACAGGACGTTGCACAATCTTTCTTCCCCTTCTCAGAAGCTGCTTCTGACCTGATCCTGGATCTATCACCTCCTTCCTCTCACTGTATTTTAAGAGGGGGAAAAAAGCTTTTGCAGACGTTTCTGCCAAAATCCCTTTTATTTGGCTGTGGGGTGGAGCGGCTCTGGGCAAAGGGAACATCCTTGGTTGCCACCCACTACGCGGCACTGCATCTGGAGCTGAAAAGAAAGGTTGTTTCCCAATTTGCAAGCAACAACCATATGTACAGGAATGAAGAAATGCATACTCCACCTAGTCCCATGAGCTTCCTCTCTCCCCTGTGGCCTATTTAAAGTTATTCTAGTACTCTTTATTGGACTCCAGCTATTAAGTGAATACCTTCAAACTTTAGACCCTTCAAGCTAAGTAATTGTAAGCAAAGCTGGGGAAAAACTGAGCATGCACTAACTATTGTTCCTAGTGACTCATAGTATCATTTCCCAGAGTGACTGTATTGGTGAGACTCCAAGGCTCCTCCCTTTAGAGCAGATGGTAGAAAATTTTTAATTTGGCATTATTATTGTATAACACCAGCAATCAAGATGACGGTTTACAGAAAGATATAGAGACAAGATCCCTGTCAGAAAGTTCTCACATTTTGTGAGAAAATAGTTAAAAAAACAGATGGGGACTTTAAATTGCTGAGGAGCTCCCCATCCGCCCAATTATGCAGAGTGACTTTTATTTTAAAATGGAGTCCTAGACAATAATAATGTAACACATTATATTATCACCAAAATTAAATGCTTATTCACTTCCAAAACATTTAATTGGTTTTCCAAACCAGATGCTATGGAAAATAAAAAGAAAAAAAGTTTGACTTGGGCTTTATATAAACAGCTAAAAATACATATCTCAGGAATTGGTGTCCAGCCACTCCGCACTGTTGCACAGACTGCTGCACCGCATTTAGCGTTGGTGTAAGTGGTCAGAAAGGAGCCTGCCCAGGGTGGTGCAAAATCTCCCGCACTATGGATCTGCCGAGGAGGCAGAGAAGGAATTTATTACCCAACTTCCTTTGGCTCCTTGGGGAGCCAAATTGCGTCTCAGGTAATAACGTAGCAAAACAGGTACCTGGCAAACGTGCCAAAGAGTAGCAATTCCTCCCTAGACTTGTATTTTAAGTAGCTTAAGGGCAATCATGCCATTGGGAGTTGTCTCTGAATACAATTTATACAGCAGAATTTGCCTTCTTTTGAATGGAATAATTAGCTTCTTGGCCAGGAAACAGGATGCTCCACAAGAAAACTGTACTCATACCCAAGTGGATAAAGGTGGGTAAGAAACCCTTCCTTGTACTCTTAGCTTGAATTATTGCAATTAAAGAGATCAAATTACAAATTAAAATGTGCACCACCACATAGCAAATAATTCATTGCATAGGCCTCCTTATTTCCTAAACTGTACGATCATCACTCAGAAACATGTATATCTAATTCTGATGTCTACTTTTTGCATAATGCCACATGTGACCCTTTTTTGACAGGGTTTTTTTTTTTGATGAATTAATAAAAAGATCACAGGAACTAGCAACATAATGTTGCTTCATATATTAATATTGTATAAGGCTGATGTGTGCTTTGAAATGAGCTTGGGATTTTTTTTGGAGTGATTGCAAATCATGTATTGTAATTGCAACATCAAGAGAAATAGTCTTGAGAATATGCCTTAAATGGTTAGGCTAAACAGGAATTACGTTTTGGAAGCTTACTTTAAAAACAATAGAGGCATCTAGTGGAAGTGTTTGAGGACTGCAGCTGTCAGAGAATGCATCGATGCACAGCTGATTTTCTCGCATTGCTTCTTCCTGGACTGAATTTCATCAATCGAATGACAAATGCCAGTGGTGTTTATGTTTTATTTAAGAAAAGGCGAATCTTAAATGTAATGGTATTTAGGCACTGTGAGGCAAACATGATTTAGGAGCTTAAGACATATTTTTCAAAAGTGATCTAAGCAAGTTGGGCCACAGAAGCATTTATATGCGCAATGCTTACAGTGCCATTTCTTTAAGACACGTGGCCAGTTGCAGTGCAATTTATAGTCCTTGACTACCTAAGCCATTAGATTCCTTATAAAACACGATTTAATTAGGCATGCAGAAAAGTGATCTTTTAGTCAGCTGCCTGAATGAGCAGTCACTCAAAATGGCTCGTAGGAAACACTGAGGATAGGTGCAAGTCTTCTACACAGAGTCTTTCCACAGTGGTAGGTTGAAGGGTATGGTTTCCAAGCATGATCAACAGCCTCAAACCCTCTCTGACTGAAGTTTTTCTTTTAAAAGCTGATGGGTTGAAATAGGGAGTGTCAGTCTTCCTTCCAAATACAAGAAAAGAAATATCCCTTCCCACGCTCTTATCCAATACTTTAATAGTTAGAGGACTCCCCCAGGACATAGGAGAGGAAGTTCAGTTTCCTTCCCTGCCTGATAGCACACCTGAACATTTTTTATTTCCTATTATATGCTCTGGGGAAGGAGAAGACAACTCAGCAGAAATCTGAAAGCGGGCTCTTCTTAAACCCAAGAAGAAACCCAAACTAAAGCCAGACTACAAAGCATACAGAAAGCATGAAGGTCTAGGGCTTGGTGACACATTCGTCTGCTTTTTAATTTTCCCTTCCCCTTAGGCTGTAGGGCAAAACACACCTTAGAAGCATCTGTACTAACATATTCAGAACACATTATAGAAGTATTCATAGGCTCTGTGCCCAAGCTTAATACACTGTGCTGGTTAGCCAATTAGCCCAAGAAGCCTAACACGGCTGCATGTTTCTCTGTGGTAGCGATAGGGCCTTGTGATAGCAAAGTCATTTCTCCAAAATACTTCACTGCCTGGCAAAGGTATCTTCATAGCTTTGGTCAGTTGGGCTCTACGATATGACTAGAGGAATCGAACTTGAATTTCCAAGGTATGCAAGTGAGCAAGTGGCCAGGTAACTTCAAGCAGTTTATTCCTAGACTAGTCACATAACTCTCACAGTATTTGCAAAATACGGTTTTTGAGCATGCTTCATCTCTAGCCACGTGTCCTTGCAGAAAAACATTATGTTTACATAGGGCGTGGATCCTCACAGTGGGTTTTCAATCTCCAGGCAAATTTCACCTACAATAAATTAAAATATCAGGCTTGTATTTGCTTATTCCTCTCGTTTGAGTGTAGGAATTAATTATAAAGCCAACCCTCACAACTTTAAACCACAATTTTATTACTTCCTCTGCTAACTGCACTGTCATGTATTTCCTCCTCAATTTTCCTTCACTTTCTGTGATAGATTTCTTCCTCAAATTGCACTGTGGACACAACATTTGTCGTGCCTACTATTTTTTCCCTTTCATCAGCGCAGAATTTGATTAACAAGGGTGGACCGCAACCCAGGCTCTAAACTCCACGGTGCCACCGCTGCCTTCCCGTTGAGTTTTCAAGGAGTTTTGCGTTTTTATGTCTCTCTCGCACGGCATCGCCATTCACCGGAGGCGTGAGCTCCCCAGCCCGGGGTCCCGGCGGGCGGAGGGAGACACAAGGCCCGAGGGGCCTCGCTAGAGGTGGCTTTATTTCACGCTGGGGTCGCTGGCGCCTGATGGCGGCATAGGCGGCTCCCCCCTTCCTTTAAAAACACAAAAGACGAGAATTCCGCCTTCTTGGCTTCTTCGCCTCCAGGCGTGACGCCGCACCCGGGGCGGGCGGCCTCCCGCCGGCGGCCTCGCTGCACAGGCCGGGCCGGGGCAGGCCGGGCCGGCTCCCGCGGCGGCGGCGACACGGCCCCTCACGGCCGCCCCGCCCCCGCTCACCTGCCCGGCCCGGCTCCGCCCCGCCGACTAGCAGGAGTTCCCCCACCTCGGGAGCAGCCGAGCGCACCCGGCCCCTTCCGGGCGCGTCCCTTCCCCCGGGAGGCGTTGACCTCCTCCCCCCCCAGCCCAGCCGCTGCGGCGGGGGGTCCCCGCCTTTTCGTAGCCGGCCCCGTTCCGCGAACGGTTGGAGGCGTTTTGGCCCGCGCCGGCCCCCCTCCTCCAGGTGCTGTCGCGTTGCCATGGCATTTTCCGCTCGGACCGGGCAGGCGGCGCGGCCTGGCCGGGCCTGAGGGGCGGGGAGCCCGTGGGGCCGTAGCCTGGCTGGCCGCCGACCCTGCCCTGGCCGCCGGCGGCCGCAGAGGGCTGCGCCGGCCCGCTGGCTGATCCCCCGCCTCCTCCTTCCCCGCCGCCTCCGCCTTGCCCCGCCGCTGCTTCCCTCGACCCCGAGGTTTCGGCGGCGGCGGGAGGCGGCGGCGGGCGCCGGCTGGAGCAGGCGGCGGGGAAGATGGCGGGGAACGGCGGAGGCTTCGCTGGCGCCGGGAGCGGGGAGATCATCCAGCTCAACGTGGGCGGCACCAGGTGAGCGAGGGTGCGGGGGCCGCCGCGGCGGTGGTGGGCGGGCGGAGGGGGACAGGCCCCGGGCCCTGCCAGCGGGCCGCTGCGGTCCCGCGGGGCAGCGGGTGGTGGCCAGCGCATACCGGAGGGCATCGGAGCGAGGGGGAGCGCCGAGGGGGGCCGCGGGGAGCTGCGGTCCGTGCGGCCGGCCCCTGCCGGGGGTCTGCCCGAAGGGAGGCGCTGCCCGGCCCGTGCCGGCTGGTAGTCCGGCCCGGCAGCCGCTCCGGCCCGGCAGGGCGGCGGTGCCGATTCGCCTGGGACCTGTCCGCCGGGGGTCCGCGGTCTGGACGTGGTGCTGCACGCGTGGCGCTGCCTCCGGGAGGGCCTGAATAAAGCTTCACCCGGCGTGTTGCAGGGGAGCTGAGCCAGGGGTACCTGGAGGCAGATAGGGGAAGCGGTCACAGCCCTGCGTGGTGTCTGCCTGCAGTATCTGGGGTTCCTAGATACATACTCCAGTAATGTATCTTATGGACTCTCTGGGTATACTGCTTCTTCAGGGATAGAGGACAGAGAGCTTTGCTATCAGATACATAGGCTTATAGTGATAAGTCTGTCTAGCAGCCTCAGATGCTAAGGTATCAAAAAGGTTGATATGATACTGCTGCTACCAACCAGAATAAAGAGTTGTATTGTACTCGAATGCACGCTGGAAGTGTGGAGGATGGCATATGTAGACATTTTGGCAGGCCGAGATAGAGAATTGTGGGACAGCTGTAGCCAGAATCTGTGTGATAAATAGTGCGAATGTTCCTGTCAAAATGCTCAGGCATGAAATCATTCAGATTACCATAGCTAGTGGAAACTGAAGTAATGTGTCGTCCTGAGTCTGCGCACAATGTGAAACCAGCTATAAGTAGTAGGAACTACTACTACTATTTTAAGAATTTTCTTGCATTACCCAGAAGATGAACATGTTTTTATAACTAAATCGTATGTTGCAGCATTTCTTAAAGGAGAGTGCCATAAAAATCGATGCAGAATTCCTTTGTCATAATCAGACATTAAGAACCTGGTTCAGCCCAGAGAAGCTGCTTGTAACTTGCATAGGCAAAACTCACCTGTAACGATGTTTTCAGGGTAGTGTTGATGTTGGCTTGGACCAGATTTCATGTTACACTGAATAAGGTTCTTCAGTGAACTCTGTCTCTGAAATTATAGGCCTGTTCGTCTTCTAGGTTTTTATTATAAGTGGAATCACAAAGATGCTTTGATCTCATAATTTTAAATGTATCTTACTTATTAAATGCCTCTGCAGAGAACAGAGAATTATGTACAGGGCATGAATCAGGGAAGAAATACATATCCTCAGAGGGCTTGCCTACACAGAGAAGTATGAAGAATAAGGCAAATTAACAATTGTATGTATTTCATTTCTAGTTGAAGGTCTAGATTCTGGTCAACATATCGTTTGGATGTAAGGAGTAGGAAACGTGCATGGAGATTTCCCTTTTAATAGGGAGACAACATGCAATAGTACCTCTGTGTAAGAGGTTTTGTTCTTTTGCAAGCTCAACTTCCCTTGTAGTGCCCATATTCTTTGAAAACTATGTCTGAGCCACATTTTTCAGCTTGCAAAGGCAGGTGACTCAAAGCTGACAGTGGAGTGGATGATCTGGACAGCAAATGGGGGAGCGTGGGATACTGTACATGTTTCCTCCTCTTCATTAGTTCCTGTTACCCTTACTAGAAACCTGAAACTCTTAGGTTTTTTTTGTAGAGTTGTATGAGAAGAGGAAATCAGTGCTGCTCTCGAGTGTCTCTGACAGCAGTTATACTTTGGAGCATCTAGTACAGAGACCCCAGCTTTCCATGTTCTGACACGAGGTTCCAACTGCTCCCTGGGTCTGCCAGAACTTCTCTGTTGTGCGTGGTTGCTGCAACAGTTCCTGGTCTCAGCTTTTGTGGATTCCTTTGCTGGGAGCACAAGCCTCTTGCAAGTTAACATTCACAGAAATTACTGTAACGAATTTAGTGAATTCTCTTGACCCTTTATCTCCCTCTGGTTATAAGATAACTCTACAAGCGCAATAGACTATGAAAATGGTTGTTTTATAACTGACACTTTGCCTGTTTCCAGTTGCCTATATTTTCTTTTAAACAACTGTAGGCTGCCACCTGCTTAAGAGTATTCGAGGATGTTGCACTGGGTTTGCCTAATTTTCCTCATACGATGTCTATCTGACCAGTGCATGTTAGCTGCATGGTGCTGCAGATGCACTTATACATGTAAACATTGCTAGCTAAGCTGCTTTTTGCATCCTGGAAAGGAGGACTCTGTCTCGTTGTTTACATAGATTAATGTATATGTATTAAAAGTTCTAAAGTATATGTTAGTATGAGGTATTGCTTACTAAACTGGTACCATAGTGCTAAATCACAGACAGAAAATCCTTGTGCTATCTAAACCGATAGATAAAATTGCAAGGAGACGAATGTGGAATCAGTTGATGGCTCTTTTGCCTGTCCTCCTTATTGTGTGGCTTGTTCTTCTGGAATATCTAGTCCCAGATGTTTTGCTACTAAGCTCTTTAACTGACTTAGGAAATGCTGGAGTGGAACCTGGCTGATAAAAACACCAGCAAAACTTCAATCCTGACACCTCTGGATAGTTGACTGTTACGCATGTGCCTAAATGCAGACATGCCTCCAGGTCAGAAATTGTGCTGTAGTGTATTGAGAAGATAGTACCATTGAGTCCTCAAACATCAAACATCTGTTCAAAGATCCTGAATGTCTTCACAGTCTCATCAGACTTCTTTATTGCTTCAGAATTAATTTAGCATTTATCATTCAGTGTTGTAGAAAATACCAATTAGGTGTGGTTCTAGTACTTTTTCCATATCTTTCTACCTATACACGCCTTCCTGGGAAACCATAAGTCCTCTGTTTTTTTTCTTTTCTTTTTTTCTAAAACCACAAAAATAACTGAAAGTTGTAAAGTATTTATAGTATCAGACAATAAAAGTCTCTAGCTTGTGAAGATCTTTAAAAGGGCTAACTGGTGATGCTGCATCTATCCCCATGGTTACAAGCAGTGTCTGGATTAATCTTGGATAAAATTCATATAACTCATTGTTTTCTATTATGCACATACTATAATATAGTTAAATGAATCTTCCCTTACTCTTAAAGTAGCGAAAGGTAGTGATCTGTATTACTGATGATAAAAACTGTGCAAAACTGCAAATATACTTAGTCACTTTCCATTTAAATTACAAACTGCTTTGATTCTCTTTAATTCTTTTTTTTTCTTTTTAGAAAAGGCTTTTTGCATGTTTGTGCTTAGAACGCTGATACTGTAGATTATCTATTAAGAACAGATTTGTCATTGTTATGCTTGCAGTGAGCAGCTACACAAAATCCACGTTTTATGCAGGATGGTAGTTCCATATAGACTTTGTGTTTCTGCCTCTTAGGGGGTATAAAGTAATGCTTTTTGTTTACATCTTTTTTTTCTCCAAAACTGGAAAATACAAGCAGTGAAAAATAGATAAATTATGATTAAGTACTTTTATTTCAAAAATATTTTGTAACGTATTCCTGTACTATATGGAAAGTTGTAATGGAATTTTACTTTTGCATTTCCTTTTTTGATTCCCATTAATGAAGAGGTCACCACAGGTTTCTTAGTCATGGTGCTAGTAAGAGGATATGTACAGCCAGAGAGCCGATGCTGAGCATGAACTCATTGTCCAAGCTGCCAGTCCAGTTGTCTTCCTTCATGTTAAATCAAAACCAGAAGAAGTATAAAAGAGTTCATAGTTATTTATTATGTAAAATACTGTCTGGCATTGTAAGTAATACTATAATTTGTATTATTTCTTAATATGATTCAGAGTAAATACTTACTTTCTTTTAACTGTTATTGTTATTGCCCTCCCCCCCCCCACCAAGAGGGCCCAACGAGCAAAATGGCAAATAATTAAAGTTACTGTAAAATATTAACTTGAAGCTCATTGTAGTCTTTTGCAGTGCACAACGTAGCACACTGAGTCTTAAGTAAGAGTAACATGCAGTTAATGACAAATGTAGCACACTGTTGATAAACTTATGTTTTAGTTGCTGCTTTGTGTGTGTGGGGGTTTTTTGGGTTTTTTTGCAAGCATTAATGTTGACAAAGTATGAGAACCAGAAAATGTAGGATGTTTGGGACAGTGTGTTACAAATATGTAAAGAATGACACTTTTGGGGTCTCTGGACAGTCCTGCTTCATGCTTAAGGACAATCTGTGCAAAGAATCTGTAGCTTCTGACTTTGTGCAGACATTTAAATGATCTCAAACTTCTCAAACCTGTTTGATATCAGCTTTGTAGGACAAGTGAAAGTATTTTGATAAAGCAGACTTCCTTCCAATTTTACAGCTGATTCTAAACTTGTAACTTTGGTTTCCTAGGTTCAGCACTTCAAGACAAACACTGATGTGGATTCCAGACTCCTTTTTTTCCAGGTATTTGTAGTATATCAACACATTAAACAAAGAAAAATTAACAGTCATTTAATATATATATACATATATATATTCTCAGTTCTTAATTTATGCCATAAATAGTGGCTTTATCCCTTAATGCTTTTTCCCTATTTCAAGCAATGGGACAGATTAGTTTGAAATAAGCTGTTATCCAGAAGGCATCTTCTATCTTGAATGATGTTATGGCAGCTTATATGTGCTGAAGAGTTGTCACTTTTCAGATGGAGTGTTGTGGAAATAAGGCTCCAAGTCTGCAGGAAAGGGAGATGCCACTGACTTTAGTACTATATTGTCACTTGTGATCTTATTGACCGTACAAGGTAGCACTGCCTTTACTGTTTTTCAAATTATTGCTGTACCTTGAGTTTAGTCAAAGTTTTGAGGGTTTTAACATGTGGTACAGGAGCTGTTGGATTATTGAACATCCTTCTGCTAACTTTTACTACTTCTGTAGGTTGTGCTGCTTACTGTTTGTACCCTAGTAATTTTGTGCTGTAGTTGCTGTACCTCTACCACCCCAGTTAATACCAAACACATAAAAGAAAACCTAAAGGCTGGCAGTTTTGCTTCCTTACATTTAATTTTTGTACTGTAGGCTTCTTTCCCAATAAAAGCCTGGCAGCTGACATAGACAGGCAGCATTACCTGCTCCTGTTTTACTGAAATGTTCAGATAAATGGAGTGCCAGGGAAATGTCACCTTCTTTGAGGCATGGAAGGAAAGGCACAAGGAGGAAGTCCCTTGCTATTCCCCAATCTCTCAACACTAATCTAAAGAGGTTGTTCTGAAAGTCATCGAGTACTGGAAAATCTCAGAGGTAATTGTCATCCAGACTCAGATGGAATCTTGAAATAAAACTATTGACATTAGTCAACTAACATTAGTTAGTTTGCTTATTTGTAAAACAAGGTTTTGGTGTTATGTTTTCTACTGATCTGGAGCAAAAGTACTTTGATATGATGGGAGAGAAACTTTGAAGTAAAATGGTGTAAAAACTCATCCACGCCATTCTTGCCCATTGAGTCCTTGCAGAATGTATTGTTTACTCTTCCTTTTTACTTCAGCAGCTTTTACCAATTTACTAGATTGCAACAAACTATGCAGCCCTCTGGGAGCCTGGGAAAACTTTTCCATCCTTTCAGGCCAGGCCTTGTGTCTGTTTTCTTCTGAAGGTCCTTATGATGCAGCTCTTAGCCTTTCCTTAGGTGTGCATGCACTGCTCCTCTGTTCAGGAGAGATACTTCACCCTCACCAGCATTCTGCCTTACCTAGGCGGTTTTCTTTGCTCAGTTATACAGTTTTACCAAAATGCAATCTACAGTACACAAATGGAGCAAACTGAGAGTGTTGCTATCTTGTATTTGTGTTAGTACATTTCTGGGAGACATTTAACAAAGATTTCCTGTGTTTCAGTTTGCTGAGTGGAAGAATTTCAACGCTGAAGGATGAAACTGGTGCTGTGAGTAATAAGCCTACTGATAAATTGTTAACTTAATGTTATGTTTTCAGTTAGGTTCTCTCCTAAAGAATATGCGCTGTGGGCGTTAATGGGTGTTACACTGCCCAAGTCAGCTATACTTAAAAGCATGGAAAACAAATGGCCAAATGAATTAAAAACATTCACGTTCCTGGGCTTTTAAAAATTTGTTTTGGCTTTTGCCAGTATTTTCTCTGTCACTATTGTATTACATAACCCCTAATAGTAGTGTTGCAGAAGCCTACGTTTAAAATGCTGACAGCACCATCTCTGCTTCAGTGTCCATGAGGAGTAATGTTCAGTTGGACTTGACCTTTTGTTCATGTTTTGTCACTTATTTCAATAGGAGGAAAATATGGGACTTTGAAATAATTTCAAAATGTCACCATGTATTTTCCTTTTCTTTTGTTAGATTCGATACAAAATACACTATCCTCTTTCTTATAATCTCAAAGCCTAGTTGCAATGCTGTTCATGCTATTGAGCGGGAGAATGAATGAGAGTATTTAATTTAGTTATGTCCAATGAAATTTTAAAGATTTTAGGACAGAATAAAGGTCTTGCAGATGTAACTACTTGAATGTCATGGCACTGGTCTGGTCTCCAAACTTCCATGAGAATTGGTGACATCTCTGAATTTCTTGGTTCTCATCTTCATTCCAAGATAAATGAGACTGGAACAATGTGCATATTTTTGTGCTCATTCTGTGTCACAGACAATTTTTAAACAGAAAGAACTGCTAATTGCTGTATTGCAGAGGGAGGGGTCATTTTCATTAGATAGTATTGCATATGTAGTTGGGTAATCCTGACATGGAAATGTAGCTTTTGTTGGCAAATATATATAGCAAAATGGCCGTTTCAGTCTGTGTATGAGATACTCGTATGTGGAAAACTATAGTTACAGCAATGTTGTTGAGTAATAGTAAGGCACACAAGTACTTTGCTAAAAGCGTAGAGGTAGTTGTAATGGTAATTGACTTCATTAAAAAAAAGTCTAAACTTACCTTGATCTTATTTACTGCATTCTGAACACATGATAGAAAGTGAGAATACCCATTGACCTTTGTGGAGACTCTAGAACTTAAAGGACGCATTTATTAAGTGCCATCTATTTGCAAGCAGTGTTTGGGGCTGCTGGTTGACAGCCGGCTGAACATGAGCTGGCAGTGTGCCCAGGCGGCCGAGAAGGCCAATGGCATCCTGGCCTGTATCAGAAATAGTGTGGCCAGCAGGAGCAGGGAAGTGATTGTCCCCCTGTACTCGGCACTGGTGAGGCCGCACCTCGAATACTGTGTTCAGTTTTGGGCCCCTCACTACAAGAAGGACGTCGAGGTGCTGGAGCGTGTCCAGAGAAGGGCAATGAGGCTGGTGAGGGGTCTGGAGAACAAGCCTGATGAGGAGCGGCTGAGGGAACTGGGGTTGTTTAGCCTGGAGAAAAGGAGGCTGAGGGGAGACCTCATCGCTCTCTACAACTACCTGAAAGGAGGTTGTAGCGAGGTGGGTGTCGGTCTCTTCTCCCAAGTAACAAGTGATAGGATGAGAGGAAATGGCCTCAAGTTGTGCCAGGGGAGGTTTAGATTGGACGTGAGGAAAAATGTCTTTACTGAAAGAGTGGTGAAACATTGGAAGAGGCTGCCCAGGGAAGTGGTTGAGTCCCCATCCCTGGAGGTATTTAAAAGACGTGTAGATGAGGCACTTAGGGACATGGTTTAGTGGGCATGGTGGTGTTGGGTTGACGGTTGGACTCGATGATCTTAGAGGTGTCTTCCAACCTTAATGATTCTATGATTCTATACGTGTCTTTTAAGAATGTTGAATTAGTGGATGGTAGAAGAATAATGAGAGCAAAGGGGTCATCCAAAAACTTTGGTTTATGTTTGTCTGCTGACTGCCTCATCTTCAACTCCTCTTTCCCATGCTCAGCATAAAAAAGGCATTTTAGTTGATGGTTGGTCCATAATAATGCTAAAAGTATAGCAATTTTTCTTTGCAGATATTTATTGATCGAGATCCAGCAGCATTTGCACCCATTTTAAATTTTCTTCGCACAAAGGAGTTAGACTTACGGTAAGAAGTTCTAATTATTTCAAGTGAAAATTAATTTGATCAGATGCATTAGAAAACGACTTCAAATGAGGATTGTTCAGTTTTACTCAGCTAGTTGCATGCCTAGTATATGATTCAGCTCCGTGGTAGATTTGGGGCTATGTCTAGAGTATATGTATGGCATGGTGGAGGCAGAAATGGTAGCATTATATTTTGTTAGTGGATTCTTGTAATTTAAACCACTTCTGGCAATGTAGTTCTTTATTGTTTCTGTATCCTTATTTTAATGAAAGATAATTAATATTAAGATCGCTTTGAAATCTCAAACATCAATATGTTGAATGCGTTTGGTGGTAATTCTGTAAACAGGTAGCTTTACGTTCACATTGTGTAATACCTAGTTATATGCAAGTATTTATATTCAAGATACTGACTCGCTCTGTTCTTATGGTGGGGTTTTATTTTTGTTTCTCTAGGGGAGTGAGTATTAATGTTCTCAGGCATGAAGCTGAATTCTATGGAATCACTCCTTTAGGTAATTTCTTTTTTTTTTTTTTTTTTTTTTTTTTTAAAAAACATGAGGTCATCTCACAGTTATTACTATAGTAATGACCCACTTACAAGTCCTGGGCAGTTGTGACCCTGAAGATTTTCAAACTTACTGATACAGAATTTTATTTGAAATAACATAATGTTTCCTGGGAAGTGAAAGCTATGGTCATATCTGGTTTTCCTCCTTAGTGAGAAGATTGCTACTATGTGAAGAACTGGAACGCTCATCTTGTGGCAGTGTCCTTTTTCATGGCTACCTGCCTCCTCCAGGTATTTCTGTAATCATGGTCTGATGTTGCTTGCAGTCACTTACTGCTTTAGTTTGTGGGGGCAATTGGCCGAGGTAGTTACTCTAGCTGTCAAACTGTCCAGAGAAGGCTTTCCTGTGGAAAGATTAAGATGAATGGTTGAATCAAACATCATTCTGATTAAAAAACAAGGCTTTTATCTGTATGCTGTATGAAATGGCATATTTAGAGTACTGGGTGGGGGGTGAGTGGCATGTTAATACTAAGCAGGCTGTATTTGGTAGTAGAGCAGAGGTTCTTCAAGTACATTTCAGTTAAATGTTAACAGCATGGAGTGCTTTCTTCTTTCTGAAGGTACAGTTACTTTAGGTGCCCTATGTCTAATGACAAATCAGCACAAATGAGCTTTCCTTAACAATATTGAGTACTTGTTAGATTTTTACTTCTCTGTAGAGATGAACACAGTTCATATGTTAACCTGAAGCCTAGGGGATATCTAGCCAATTGTTGACGAGTTTTCTGAAGATAGTTCCTTAAATTGTGCATGTCAACATAGAGAGCAAAAGCATTTTCTGTTTCGGTGTTACGATATTGCTTCATTCTTATAGCAGATGAATTAGAATTTAGATCAAAATGTATAAATATTAATCCTGTATTTTGAAAGTGAATGAATATCTGTTATATTGTTAAACTTTATGGAGTGGGACAAAACATCTCTTTTCTTTTATAGGCATTCCCAACCGTAAAATAAATAATACTGCTGGGCCACCGGCTGATGTTAGAACTGGTCAAAACGGCTCCGAAAGTGAGATTCATGGAGGTGGTGTCCAACCTACACTTGCTGGTACTGGGGAAGGTACAGTCAGGCTAGGTGAGGAATGTCAGTTTTAAAACCAAAACATATTGCAAAGATGATTGTCACTGGGAAATAAAAACTGAGTGACTATTTCTGGTTTCAGTCTGTTATTCTACATTTGTCTTATCTTAAATTGCTGAACACTTACTTAAACACTACTCCCTATACAGTATTTAAGGCTCACTGCTGCACAATCAAGACACGAGGCTGAGAGAAAGGCGAAGTTCTTCATGCAGTCTTAGAATGGCCCCTTAGAGAAATGCCTCACACTGTACTAAAGCCATGATAAAAACCAGACAGACCAGTGTCTCTCTGGTCTTTGTTCAGGACCTCCCTCCTGCTCTTGCACCTCTTTCTTGCTCCTGGTGCCTCTCTTGCCCTGCAAGAGATGAGTTTTTAGAGTAAAGGTAGTCTTCAGTTGTTTGACTAGCGTACTTTCCATATAAAATATATAAAAACTGTAAATAAGATAGGCTTGAATTCTGTCATTTTCCAGCTTTTGACTTTGCAAGCAAAATGATGCTGTTAGAAGTGTCATATTTCTGTTACAGTCATGTAAATTGTAGCAGTGTTAGGAAAATCTAGAGTATGTTAAAAGGTGAATCTATATCCTGGTAATATAAAAATAAGCCTTGGATATGAATTGCTGATTCTTCTTCGTGAGTTGCTGCAGGTTTGGAAGAGGGTAGTCTTGGGGAAAATTAGATAGAAGATGCAGTCTTTAGGTATTAGTTCTTTAGCATATCAAGGTTGAGAGCTAACTCGGGGAAGCACTGCAACCTCTGCTTTCCAGTGCCATCCAACACTTCTGCCAAACCTAATTTAGTTATAGATCAGAAACAGGCATGCTCCCACTAGATAATAAATGGAGGAGCTATAGGTATTCTGAGATATTGGAAATTTCCAATTTAACAGTCTGGAACAATAATACAAGGTTGTACCAACTGTTTGGAAAGAACTTTTACGAAAGAAAGCATTGTTTCTTATTTGATAACAATGCTCAAATTTTTACCAATTTGGCAGGCTTTAAAACTGAGGCATGTGCTTGCTTCTTTCTCTTTATGAACACTTTGCATTGTAGTGACTGAGATGAAGTGTCTTCCTTCCATGTAAGAACTGTAATAGTTGTAAGGATTGTGAGGAGTAATATTGCTAACTAGAATCTAGCTGAAAATGTTTCTTGAGAAACTTCATTATCAAAGTTTCTGTTGCGTATCCTAGCAGAGAACTCTATCCTGTTCTAGGTGTCTCTGCGCATCTTCTAATACCCATCACTTGACTGACTTTAGCTTTGTTGTTGTTTTTAGGATTTCCTGTGGACCCACGGAAAGTCCTAATAGTAGCTGGCCACCACAATTGGATAGTAGCTGCCTATGCCCATTTTGCTGTTTGCTACAGGTATGAATATAGTTGCTTGTCAGGTTACAGGAATCTAAAAAAATACCATAATTTGTTATGAGCAAAGCAAAAAATTTGCTTTACTCTGAAATGACAGTAGATCACATGCGTTCAGTCTGCTCCTATAAATATGAATTGCCACTTTAGCTCGTGCAAATAAATTGCTTGATAGGAATTCAAATTTTGTTCCTTTGTCAACTCTTGATGCTTTGTCAACTCTTGATGCTGTTGCAAAAGTAATGGACTCCAATTTAACTGCTTCAAAGGCCTGTTTTAAAGCAGGCTTTTAGAGGAAAGATTCATTTAAAAAGTTCTTCCTACTATATATGGGTTTGAAGACAGTCTGTGAAGTTAGACTGTCAAAGAACTTGAAACGGTTTAATGGATTTTTGCTACATAAGTGATTGTCCTAAACTTCAGCTTTTTTGGCTTAACAGAACTGTTAAGCACTTGCTACTTCACCTGGATGGCTGAAAAAGTCTTTAAACGTCTTGTAAAGGAACCGGCTAGTTTTTAAGGCCAGGCGAAGATAAGTAACACCTTCATATTACAGAAGCTGTTTTTAGTTCACATCTGGTAGTCTTGATTTAATTGGTGGCTGTCTTTTCAATAAAAAGTAATGTTTTAACAAGAGCTGTTGCCAAAAACAAACACTGCTGTAATAGTGTGGTTCAGAAACAGAAGGGAGAATAAAGAGTGTAATGTGAATAGCTTCTTTCTTCACTACCAAGCTGAAGCCATCATTTGCTGCCTTTTTCACTGTAAAGAATACTAATTTACTTGCTTAAACTTTGTAACTTAAATCACATCTAACTTGTCTCTTGTATTCACCACTGCAATTTGTTTTGCTTTAATTTGTACTAAATGTGGCTCCTCTTGCTCTACTTAATGTTCTTGTTTTCAATTATGCTTAATATAGTCTGACTGGAGAAAGAGGCAATGATTTGCAATTGTCTTTGTGCTAATTGTCCCCTCCTTAGGATTTTATCTCTGACTGTTTTCCTTGGATGCTAGCTCACTTAAGTGAAAGATTCTGTCTCTTTCCTGCTTGGTAATCTACTTAAGTTCAATGGTAACAAGTCTCATTAAGTCATTAGTGATGCTTTTGATGAAGCATGTTGGACTTGAATGGTTGCTGAAAGAGGGCACAGGTCAATATGCTGATTTAAAATGCTGCTTTCCTTCTTAGTGACTCAAGGTAGCAGTCTTGTCTCGATTTGAATATTTTTTTCTTCGGGAACTTGCAAGAACTCTAGGAATACAATGGTGGAATTTTTCCCTCCTCCATTCTGCTCTTATATAGCTTTGGTAACAGTTTTTTCCCCTCTCTGCTGCATCTTAGTACCTGTCTGTTTTTTATTGCTTGACAAGTGAATTTGCCCAGACTTTTTTGAATATCTAGTGCTTGAGGAGACAGAATGCACTTAAAATGACTTCCCTCTACCCACAAATTTTAACATAGCTTGCTTATAGTACTATGCTGCAGTCAAGTGGTGTGTTTTTTAAGCTTCTTGTCAGGATCATTTTAATGTAAGGGCAACATCTGAATTTTAGCCAGAATCACTTCTCAAAGTAAGTGGTAATTTGTAGTGGACTGGACAGTGAATCCCATGCAGTAAGAAATTAAATATATTCAGATGTTTAGTTTTGTGACTTTCTTTTATGCTGCTTGTAACAGATATTATTGAAATACTTAAGATAATTATTTGAGTAAAAAGCTACAGCAAAGCACAGTGCATCCTAAAGATAGTATTTTTTTTTTCCCCTTTGAAGTATGGCAGAAGTCTTCAAAACTTGATAATAAAGCTTGTGAGAATGTCTTGGTAGCCTTTAAAGGCTTATGGGTATTGCAGGCCTGCTCTTAAGTCACTTCACTACAATTTCTTCTGCATGCTGTATCACTAGAGCACAGTGATCTGCGGTGCTTCATCTCCAGGCAGGATACAATGCTGAAGTGAAAGAATGGCAACAATGGCAAAAAATACTATAGATATGTTTCTGCTTTCCATGTTAACGTTTATATGGTTTAACTGCTTAGACTTACTATGCTCTAGCTCAGTTGTGAAATATCAAAGTTCTTGCCTAAAATTAAATCAGATAAATTGTGCTTTTCTGGCATCATGTAAGTCTTTAAAATTGCACAGGCAAATGATTCTGTAAAAATAAAGCTTATAGTCAATTCAGTATAGTCTGTTTACAGTGTACACTAAACACAAAATGTGACTAGATAGCACAGCTTTATGCTAGAGCATGACTGGGTGTCTTACATGATATGTGAGACACCTTGCCTCTGGAAATTAATAGAGATTTCTTCTAAAGGCTATGCTGAGCCTCATTCTCTAGCATTTGGCTAGCCCAAGCTTTTGGCTGGATCATCCACATTGGTTCAGGCTTAGACTGAGATGTCTGTTTCTGAATCTCTAACCTCTGCTCCCTGTTCCCTCCTTTGCCCTTCCAGAATTAAAGAATCATCTGGGTGGCAGCAGGTGTTCACGAGTCCCTATCTGGACTGGACAATTGAGCGAGTGGCTCTCAACGCTAAGGTGGTTGGAGGACCTCATGGAGACAAGGATAAGATGGTTGCAGTTGCCTCGGAGAGTAGCATAATCTTGTGGAGCATTCAAGATGGTGGTAGTGGCAGTGAAATTGGTAACTATAATTGCTTGGGTTTTTCTTTTGTGTGTGTGTTTAACCAGAAAGAAGTCTGTGACCTTATTTTGAGGTATGTATTATGTGTTAGGTAATCAGTTTCACAAAGTGACAAAACAAGCTATAGTAAGCAACATATTGGAGCATATTAACTTACTTCTCTGTCATGCTAGAGGAATCCTTTCTCAAAAACAAAAAGATGAATAATAAAAAAGTAGTCTGTTTACTGAACAGATACTAATACTTAACTGTTCAGTTCAGCCTGAGGTTTTTGTGTGAAGATGCAAATTAGAGTTAAACTTTTCCCTGGACTTGCATTTGAATCTAGGCCATAGTACAAAGGAACTAAGTTTCCGAGATGGAAACAGATACTGAGAGATTCTGCTCTTTTCTTTCCTTTGTCTTATTAAAGCCGTATTTTTACACGGATATGATGAAAAGGTTTCAGTTGTCTGTCAAATGTAGTTCATAAGTCGAATTTGGAAGATGAAAATTTCTTCATTTTATAACTTGGGTGTCTAGGTAGGGAAAAAGCATGCTCTACTGCCCTAAGCTTACAGGAATTACTGCTTCTACACCTTGGCGCTGAAGGACACAATTAGGGAGGCTTCAGAAATAGCAAGAAGACATTTTCAGAAATAAATATTCCTTGGTACTAATCTGATGGCTTGTCTGACTCACTGTTGTTCGAATACAGGCCAAGTTTGGGAGGCAGCGAAGAGGACGTTATTAGGAACTTCATCTAGCCTAATCCCTGGTGTTTGAATCACCACTATTATGCCAGTAATGTCTGTTTCCTCGGGCAGTGGATACTGCTAACAAAGTATGACAGCAATCTCCTTATGTGGACACTTTTCTCTGAAACTTAATGCTGAGTTAATTTGTTAATAGATGTATCTCCATAGTTGAAGTAATGAGAATTAATGTGGTCATTAATTAAAGTCAAAATGACCAAATTCAAGTTTTGATCCATGTGCCTTTAAAGGAGGAGCTTACCTGACAGATGCTCAGGCAATTTCTAGCTATGTTAACAGCTCTTGCTGCTTTTCATGCTTGAATGGGTGGAAGCACCAAGTCAGATTTGAATATGGGGAAAGGCAAAGGTCTTGCATGAGATAATGCAGCTGTATACTGCTCTTTTACTTGTGACTCATAGAGTTCTTGTATGTAATCATGGTCAGTAAAACAGAAAAGGAGTTTTCATTGTATTTAAAAAAAATAAATTTGAAAGGTGTGTCTAACAGTTGGATGTGAAATCTCTCTTTTAAACAGGGAGTAAATATTGTACTTGAGAAGCCTTTTCCTCTGTTATGCTCCCCTTGACTAAATCTTAAAGGCAAGGAAGAGTTAGCGTGACAGCTGTACTCCTGTAATAGGTGTTGCTTTAAGTACTATGCTATTACATTCCTCCTGCATTTTCTGGTTTGACTTAGCTGCTTGTGTTACCTTGGGATTTGCAATAAGATACGTGAAGCAATCTTGGATTTTTGGAAATCAAGTGCAAAGAGCGGCAAAAACCATAAATGGACTTTTACTTCAAATAAAAACTCTAAAATATGCCAATATCATAAGGTTCTGATAACAGACTACAACTGAAAGTGGCAACAAAACTGAAGGAAGCACTTTTGCTAAACAGGCTGTACTGCATTGAAGTGACTTCGTGAAACAAAGGAAATGCCACTTGGGGCCAGGGGGAGCAGAGAGAAAGTGCCTACAGGATTGAATCTTTAGTCTGACATTGAACATTGAACAAAATGTACTGTTCCTCTTTTGGATACTAGGTCATGCTGCTTGGTTTAAAAAAACTAAAATATGCTTGTGTTAAATAGTAGTAACTTGAATATAGCTGTCTTGTTTCTTTGTAGTGGCAAATGCTTGCAGTCCTGCTTTGCGTTAGAGGTATAGTACATTGCTATCATCTTCTGAAAGAAACTGCTTGTTCCAAACAGTCGGAGCCTGGCGACACCATCCTCAGAAAATTGTGTGGGCTGGCATCTTTGTGATAGAGCTCTCCCAGAGCGCTCTCTTTCCTTTCAATATTACTTACATAAGACACTGCTGCCGGATTGCTGCTGTAAGCAGTATTTTACTGAGAGGGACCCTTTAGACAAGAGCCTGTCATTACATATAGCATTGTCTCCCCTGTGGATGGATCTCAAGATTGTTGAGCCTAAGCAGGACTGACACTTCAAATTCCTCCAGACCATTCAAGCTGTCTTCCTTGATTTCCTTGAACCTCATCCTTCTCTGGAGTAATCAATTCTACTTGTTTCTGTGGATTTTTTTATTACTGCCTTTTTCATGTGCCCTGTACTGCTGAATCTTACCTGCATCGAATGATTGTACTGTGACCTGGAAAACAGTTTAGCATTCTAATTAAAACATAAGTATATATTGAGCTTCCTGAGGTTCCTTCTTGGGGTGTAACAGAGGGCTGCTTCTTTGTTGGGAATGACACTCTGTTCATTTGAATTTGTCCAAAACAATGTTGCGAAATTTTCCAGCTATTGGGTAGTCTTGTTTTGAAGACATCTGTCTGCTGCAGTTAAAGTATATTAGTGAGGAATAATATAAATATGTAGAGTGAGCAGTATGGAATAGGAAACTCGTGAGTGAAGCCTGACACTTGGTAGTGTAATGTATCCCCAGTAGTAATGACTTTTGTACTTACCAGGCAGTAAAACATAGCCTGGAATTACTTACAAACTAAGTTACTTACAGGGCCACTTTGCTGGACTTCATAGCTGGCAAACTTGGAAATTAGCTTAGACCTTTTTAGTTTGCTGTAACTCTTAAATACATGGTACAATAAATAGTACAAAATGTAGTATGCTATCCAAGTTTGCAGTTCAATTAAAATATTCATATTGGATCTATGATGAGACTAGGAAGCTCTAAAGAGAAGACGGATTTTGTGGAAAAGCTCAGATGTTAAGGTCTGCTATAACCATAGTCATCAATGCTTGTCATGTTCTGCAATGTTTTGATTTTTATTAAGTGAAATGTTCTTGATGCCACATTTGCTTTATTTGGAAGGCCAGCGTTTGCTGGTAAGTCTTATCTTCCAGATTTTGAATAGTATGTGATGATTGGTGAAACTGGTTCCCTATATAGTATCAATTTTTAATAGCCTGTACTCTACTCATGGACTGTAACCAAACTTAAAGATCTGGAGATAAAAAGAGAAAGAAAGAAATAGGCTTTTGCAGGCTGCTTATTTTTCTGGGTTCAAGTATTTCTGCTAAAAGAGAAATTTGAATGTATCCACGTAGTGTCACATTGGGGTTGTTCAATCTTTTCCCAAGAATAAGGATGAAACCTTGTAGCCATAGTTAGTTTCTAAAATATATTTTCAGACTATGTCTATTTGACTGGACTTTAAAAAAAAAAAAAAAAGCGGTGAGAATTGGTAATATTTTAAAAGGTAATTGCAAACTGGTATGGCATAAATTTGTCTGTCTAGCAAAAACCATGAAATTACTGCTTCTTAAATGACACTTAACAGTCACAGATAAAAACCCAAACCCAAAACAACCACAAAAAATCCTGCTTGCTGTAATAGGATTTTTATTTATTTTTTAATGCCTTAGGATGTATAAAGCCATTTGAGAACATGACGGGTGTAGAAAGATAAGGAATGCATATTTCGCATGGGCTCTTCCTTCTCTTGCCTCCTTTCTCCTTCCCAAGCAATGATTGCATCAGCAGAGATTACATCAGGCTGCCGTTTAATTCAATGGAACCCAGTTTGCTGCTTGAATGGTACCTCACCTAGCACACTGCACACCCAGTTTTGGCTGTTCTTTACTTGCTACTGTAATAAATGTGACATATGATAATAGTGGAGAGATTCCATTGTTACTGTTTTTTTCTCTTTATTTTAGATGAGCTTCACAGACTCTTCATTTTTTGTAGGAGTGTTCAGTCTTGGAGTCCCTGTAGATGCTCTCTTCTTCATTGGCAACCAGTTGGTGGCTACAAGCCATACAGGGAAAGTAGGAGTGTGGAACGCTGTGACTCAGCATTGGCAGGTGTGTTCAATTCAATTTTCCGCATCGCTTTTAATGAGCTGGTATGTCTTTCTAGTGAAAAGAGAATAAAATAATCTAAAAGCATGTATGAAATGCTTGTCACGGGGTTTTCAGCCCTGACTTGTGTTATGGAGTTTGCCACCTTGGTATCTGAGTATTGTGCCTGTGAGCAGACTGTTGAATTGTTTGGTGGTACTACCAAGCATGCTTTTTAGGCTTTCAAATAAAAGGACGTGGTGTGATTTGGGGTAATAAATGTCAAGTGTGTGTATATTTAAACTTCGTTGTGGATTACTAACTTTGTAAAAATTCGCTAGGGTCATAGGAAATAAAAAAAAAAAAAATTGTGGGGAATGTGTGATGGCAATTTCTGCACTGTCTGAAAGAAGAAGAAAACAACTTAAGAAGCCAGTCTGATATCTGGGGATCTCAAAAGTTGTTTTACAATGGGAGACCCTTCTTCAGCAGAAATATACATAGTGCTTTAAAGATGTCTGTCTTGCACATGGATGCTTCTGGCTGCACTGACTTTATTCCTGTTGTCAGAATGCATATTAAATAGAGAGATCCTTGGAGTCTGTATGAGTCTGAGAAAACAGTGGAGCGTTCATGTGAATAACAAAGCTTGTAACACAGCCAGATAGATGTACGTCTTTGGCACAAAACCTGGATGCAATAAAAATCCCCAAATTGCCTTGCAAATACCAAGAGGCAGAACTGACCTGAGGCTGCTGCACTGTTTGCTGACTAAGTTCTGATTCAACCCTTAAGTGACAGTACTGCTAACAAATAACACAGATAATAAGCATGGGATAGCACTGCTTCTGCAGCAGAGGCAGACATGTTAGCATGGTCTTGAATGAAACAAAATGTTATTTAAAGCTCTATTGATGCCTTGCAAAATCTTCTGTTAAGAGACAACTTAATGCTATGTGACAAGCTGGCGTCTGACAATATTTTTCTAAAGGAGCAAGTCATAAGGAATAAAAACTGATGTCCCATTCATCTTCTTTGTTTCCAGGGGGAGCCACAGAAATCTTTCTGATCGCATTAATAATTCCTCAGTTTGACTGACTATTCCTTTAGTGAAAGCATTTCTTATTGAAGAGTAGAAAATCTTTAAGAGGGGCTTATATGCCAGGATGTTCTAAAACCAAGTTTTTTGACTTTCTAATTTTTTTTTTTTCTAGAGGATGAGAATGACTCCCTTTAAAAAACAAAACAAAAACACAAAACCAAAACAACAAACAAAACCCAAAAAACCTCCAAATCCAACCAGTTTCAAGGTGCTTTCTGTACCTCAGGCTCTTTTGTTAGTAAGGAGAAAAAAAAAAAATCTTCCTTTAGAAGAGATCTTCATCTCCCTTTAGAACACGTTCTTCTTGAAGAACCCCATAAAGACTTAAGTGTCAGGGTTGTATCTCTGATCTTCAAATTCCTCATGAGAATACATGATATTTGTGTAACTGCTTTCCATGAGTTGCCCGTAGCTCTGGACTTAGTATGTAATCATGCTTGCTGCAGTGAGAGAGGTTTTGAGGAACAGAATGTGCCAGTGCCCCATTTCAGACCAACAACTTTGTTTCCTTTCAGGCTTTCTTTCCTGATGCTTTTCTAAGTTATACTTTAAGGAGGCTTAGTTTGTGCAAAGCTATCCTTCCTTAAACTGTGATTTTTGTATTTGATGTATTGCACCCTGAAGATGTAAATCTGACCCCCAGGAAAATATGCAGAAGCTATATTCATGTTGCAGCCTTCTCTGTAGGGCTAAGTTATAGGCTTAGAATATGTTTTAGGGGCTTACAGATTTTCCTTAGGTTAGGAATGGGTACTGGTTTAGAGTGCTAGCTCTTTGGGGTGCGGGGAAGTTTCTTTGGTTGATTTGTTTTGCTTTTATTCAACAGATTCATTGTAGGTATTTTGCAAATGATTTTGCAAGTTTCTGAAGCAATCAGAAGGATGCTGCTGGTCAGAGAGAAACGAGAACTTAAGCTGAAATTTCCATGAATTAGTATTCAGTGTCCATTAAGTGGACTGACTGAAACATATGGAGTACAGGACAAATGCTATGACTTTGTGCATGTTTGAGTGCTCTGGATAAAATGGCTTTTGGCTTTTTCCTCCTCAGGGCTGAAGCAAAAAAGAATTGATTGAGATAGGGGATCATACCTAGGATAAGCTAAACTTTTTCTTCTTTCCTTGAGATCTCTGTCCCACCTGAGGGGATAAGCACTCCTTTTGATCCTAGAGGGCAAAGAGAGGACGTTCTTAATCCCTTACCTTAAGTTGTAGACCAGTAAGTAAAATATGACAGGGCTGCCTTCCAGTTTACTCAGTGTGGATGTGTATTGGAAGTGGGAAGTTGTAATGGGACAATAATTTTTTTTTTTTCCCCTCATTATATATCTGCTGAAGGCTGAGATCTCCATAGAGGCTGGCAGAGGGACACAAGAACTGGGGGTAAAGGAAGGCTTAGAGAGGCAACATTTAGTTCCTTTGCCCAGCAACCTCTTAAGGAGTTGTCAGAAAGGGAAGAAGGGATAGGACAGAAAGTGTGAAGTACACTCATTTTGCGTATTAGAAAAAAAATCCTCTTTTGAAGATGTGGTTTAGCTGCAACGCTGTAAACTTTGTGCCTTCACATGGAGAAGGATCTTCCAGAGCAGTTGTTCTAACTTGTCTGCATGCTTCTGCTGAGCTCCATGGCTTAAGATCCAGTTTGGTAGAGGAATGTGATCTACCAGCAGTACTTTAAGAATGCCACTGTATGTGCGAGTGTGTGCACAACAGCTTCGGACCAGTACCAAACTCAGGTGTTCTTCAACAAAATGTACTGAAAATGTCTGAAAACTGAGAAAGTAGCAACCTAACTTCTTGATTTGTTTATTTTTATTTTTTTTCCTTTCTGTTTGCACTAGGTTCAGGATGTTGTTCCTATCACAAGCTATGATACTGCTGGGTCTTTTCTGCTGCTGGGCTGTAACAATGGCTCTATCTACTATATAGGTAAGAAGTGGGGGCAGGGCAGAATAAAAAGGAGGTGGTATTGAGCAGCTTTGTTCTTAAACTCTGTAGTTGGTCTAAGTTGCATCAGAACAACTCTGTCTATTCAGAGTAATAAACAAATGCCTCTTCCCCACAGACATGCAGAAGTTCCCATTGCGAATGAAAGACAATGATCTTCTAGTGACAGAATTGTACCATGATCCCTCCAATGATGCTATCACAGCGCTCAGTGTCTACCTCACACCTAAAACAAGTCAGTATTCTATCGCTGTCTCTTTGGTGAGAGTCTGTTACCGATGTGGGTTTTACCTTTTTTCTAAATGGACTTTTTCTATTGCTGCATAGCAGAGCTAAAGCAGACAAGGTAGCCCTTGACATAAACAATGAATTTTTCTTCCTTTAGTCATATTCAAATGAATGATGAACACTAGGCGTAACTGTTTCCCCTTACATCTGTACATATGTATAAATAGGTACATGTACTTACATGTATGTCTGCATACGCTTGTACATCATGCATTATACATTAATGTATAATGTAATAACATAATGCATCATATATTAATGCTTGTGCATAAAGTACCTTTGCTGGTTTTAAGCCTTTTACACAAGATATGCACTTAGATAATGAGTTGTATTCACTGAAATAGTTTCTGGTCAACTGGAGGCGGGGGGGAGACAACCTTGCTGTTGTGTCTAACCTTATAACCAATACACTAAAAACCATTTCCATACGCAGCTGAATGATGCTTAGCTATTGTGTCTATACACCCTTTTGCAATCACAGTGCAGCTATCTTTTAAATTAAAAAAAAAAAAAGCAACAAACAAACAAAAAAACCCACCCCAAACCAAAGCAAAACCCCAAAAAAAACAAACTGGGAGAAAGTGATTACTCACATAACTGTATCGATACCAGAGTGACCTTTTTAACTACAGTCCTCCCTGCTCTTGCCTTGCTTTCCCGTTTGTCTCCCACTAAGGCAGAAAAATAAACTGTATGTGGCACGTGTTGACCATATCACTGTGAGGAGTGCCAAAATCTCCAGTCATATGACTTTATCCATCTCTTCTTTCACTTCCAGGAGGGAGGAGAGAATGGGAGAGAAGGCTGTTGTTAAGAGAGTGTTGAAGAGTGTAGTATGGGATTGAACAAATGTTGGGTTTCTTAAGTGGCAAAATGTCCTCTCTGTTCATGGGAAAATAATGACTAAACAGTGTTTAAAATAAATATCTATCTTACTGTGGAAGCTTGGAAATACTATTTTCTACTGCCTCATTCCCTGGCCCCAGTAAGACAAGCTTTCATTCCTGGGGGGAACAACTGTGTTCTTGCTTGCTTTAGGTGTAAGTGGCAATTGGATTGAGATTGCATATGGCACAAGCTCTGGAGCAGTGAGGGTGATTGTACAGCACCCTGAAACAGTTGGGTCTGGGCCTCAGCTCTTTCAGACCTTCACAGTTCATCGAAGTCCTGTTACGAAGATCATGCTCTCAGAGAAACACCTTGTGTCAGGTAATCTTTTTTTCTGTGCACAAATTTGTATTGGCAGTTCTCCCCTCCTCCGGAGCAATGAAGTATTTGCTTTATAAATTGCATTGTTCCCACGTGGGATAGAAATAAGTTGGACAGATTTGGGGGTGGGGGAGGGGCTACTTTGGCTTGGATCCTCTTTCTTAAAGTAAGCATTCTTCAAAGCCTTTAGCAGTTAAAAGGCCTAGGTTTTATTTGACCAGATACTGAAACAACTCACTCTTTCATTTGTGTCTTATTCCAAGGTTGCCATTTGTGGAAATAAAAGGGTTTGTAAACAAATGTATCCCTGTCAAGTCTTATTGTTGTGGGCAGGTCCTTTAGGACTTGTCTTCTTTTAACAGCCTTTCAGGAGCTTTCTGGGTTGCAGCAAAATGTGCACCATCTCCTCTTGGGCCCTAGCAAAAGCCTTCCCATGGCTTCCAAAGGCTGTCTGTGTTTCTTCTTTTCTCAGCAGTCTCCCAGTGTTTGTTGTGCTATCCTGTTTGTCCTGTCTTATGCTCAGGAAAGTGTCTTGCTTTCAGGGAAGATGCAATCGCTCTTCCCTCTGTAAGAATCTATTTCACCCAGAATCCAGCAACCAGGGCATGACAGAGAACAGCTTTACCTTCTGCTGCTATCCCCCATTTTTTTTTTAAAAAGGAACAGGAAACATGGCGTCCAATTATACTGCAAACAAACAGCCCAGAGGTCATCCATTGCCCTGCAACTTGGTGCCAGGAAAGGGCACATCAGTATGTAGAAAACTGAGTAACTGATGAATGAAATAGATGAGCACTGTTGTGTGACCAGGGTTCCGCTGCCAGACTGCTCTCATGACATGTCTTGTCCTAGCATCTGCGCACAGAGGATGGAAGTGTGCTGTAGGCTACTGGTGCTGACTCAGTCAGACCTTAATGTTGTGTTCCACCTGCCTCAGTTTGTTTCTTGAATTTCTGTGGGAAGAGACAAAACTAATAGAAAACAGGACATCAGCAACGATTTGTAGATTGTTAGATAATTGTCTGGAGATGCTATATGACCTGACATTGACTAAATTCTGCTTGATTGCTCAATCTTGAAAAACTATCATATAGAAATCATTAGAGAAGTTTATCTCAAAAGTTTTGTCATCCTCTGTAAATGTCATTGTACATCTTTTCCTTTCTAGTTTGCGCTGATAACAACCATGTACGGACATGGACTGTGACTCGGTTCCGGGGCATGATTTCAACTCAGCCAGGCTCAACACCTCTTGCATCATTCAAAATCTTATCCCTGGAGGAAGCAGAGAGTCATGGCAGTTACTGTTCTGGAAATGACATTGGTAGGATGTCTCTCGAATGTGCTGTGCTGAGCCTGTACATTCACTGGTCTCATAAAGGTTTAACAGACCTTCAACCCTATAACATGCAAGTCAGCTGATGGGTGTAAGCTCTTATATACTGCTCCCCCCTTGAAAAGATGGTAGAGATCTGTAAGATTCACCTGGAAATACTCACTATTTAGGCTGTATAGAGTGAGTAAGTACACTTAAAGGGCTTACTCTGAAGGTGAGAAAAAGAGTAGGGAAAAACTTTCGATCACAGATGCTATACCTCTTCCTTGAGCAAACTGATGTAGCATTTCACTTTTGGTTTAACTAGAGAATATCAGAAAGCACAGGAGATTGTATTAAAGCAGGTGAGCATAACAAGGTTTGGGTATACTGCAAATTCCAGTTCACTGTTCAGTTGGGGTTAAATGATGCACATGTGAAAAACTCTTAAATGAATTTGAAGTTGTGACAAAGCTTACTGAAGCCTTGAAACGACAGAGGCAAATGGTGCTAGCACATTGCTATAGCAAGATACTGAAGGAATGCATGTCAGTAAATGTGAGTAGACAGATAGGCTAGATTCCTTTTGTGGTCCGAGTCTTGCAAATGAACCTTTGATGAATAGGATGCCCTATGAACACAGGGTGGGGTCAGTCCTATGGCAAGAAATCTGATTAAGCCTTTAGACATCTAGGAGCTACAAAATAAGAAAGTACTTATTATTATAGAGGCCTAACGTAAAGTCTGTACTGCCATAGGAATTCCTCCAGGAATATACAGGAAGCTCAGGAATGGGTGTCATTTAAAACAAATGAAAAAAAACCACCCTTAAGATTTGTATCTGTAGAGGCTCCTAACTATTAGATGGCTTTTTCTAGCTATTAGTTGTCTTTGGTTCCCTGGGCCCGATGCTTTAAAGTTGCAGTGATCATAATATGAGTTTGGGTCTTCAGGACTGTGTGGGGAAGGTGGTGAGGGAATTGAAACAAAAACCCCCCAAAAAGTGATCTGTCGTCTTTTCTCTAGGACCCTTTGGTGAACGTGATGATCAACAGGTGTTTATCCAAAAAGTTGTTCCCATCACCAATAAGCTCTTTGTAAGGCTGTCTTCAACTGGGAAAAGGTACCTTCATGTTAGGTTTTTAAGCGGGAAGGGAGCAGGACTCTTCAGGTGGTGGGGTCTCCCATCCCTTGGGGATGCATGTGGTTGCACTTAGTAAGTTTCTAATGTGCTTGACAGCTCTGGCTGAACTCTGGTTTGTGTCCTAGTAACAGAACTGTACTTAACGATCTAGTCTGTTACCTAGAAGCCAAATGGCATTTTGAAAAAAATGTGGTATCAGAGACTCCATGATGGCTCACCTGCTGAGCTCACAAAACAAACATTTGTGTGCCTATGCAGAATCTGCACCTCTCAGCCATGGTACGATGCTAACATTAAATTGCAAAACTAATGCTGAAGTTGCTGGTGGCAGGGATTATGCTGCTCACAAACGTAGACAGGGAAGCAGCCTCTCTTTCTTTGCACTTGTCTTTGAAGATATTGGAACCTTTAAAACTGAGAGACTGTCTTCTAGGTTAGCTACACAATTATTTACTTAGGCTTGACTTCATAATATTCTACTACATTGCTGCCAATGTAGTAAAAAAAGTTGCCAAATAACCACAAGCTGCTTTTCTTCCGGTTAGGCTAGGAAGATGGCAAGAGATCAGAAAAGATGGTGCATCTCAGTTCTATGCTTCTTATTAGGCAAGAGATGCAAGAATAACAACTTTGAATCTGGGTGAAAACATTCATGCCTTAACACTATAGGCATCTGAATTGAGGACAGAAGCCCTGCGGATTACTGATGTGCCTTCTCCCCCCCCCCCCCCCCCCCCCCCTTACTTCAGGCTAGATTTGTATGTAGTGGAGAGTTTTATTAGATGACTTATTTTGGCACTTCCTGGGTAAAAAGCTCAATACAAGGGGCCAGTAAAACAAATTACCCAGAATATGTGAGGTTCTGGTGTGGAGTCAGGCTTAGCAGCTTAGTTTTGGGACTCTTTTTCCTCTCACTCCCCACATAAGCTACTAAAATAAAGGGAAGAAACCAATGGAGATCTACCATGTCAAGTGATATTGCAGTTGTCGTAAGACAAAAGTTATATGTATAGATAACCTTGGATTTATCGTCCTTGGATTTTTTTTTGCATATCTTTTATATGGTTAAATGTGCTGTTTGTGCAGGTTAGTTTCCTGGAGCGTCTAGCATATGAAGGGACTAGTTGCTGTCATTGTTGTGAGCGCCTTACGTTTCTAACCATTGCAAACTGAAAATAGACATCGAACGTATGGGGGTTCTCTAATAAAAATAAGTAGTGAGACTGCAGAGGGATTGGGCGGGAAGGTACTGTCTGCAGCTGAGCAGCAATGCTGGTCTTGCAGGGGAAGGAATTTCGTCTGGAAGAAAGGTCTTTTTCTGATGGCAAGTTTGGTGCCTTCTCAGAAGATGAAAACAGTACTGACTTTACTGACTAAACTCTGCCAGGTGCAATTGTTTTGGTAACTTGGGGTTTCTCTTCCTGTAGGATCTGTGAGATCCAGGCAGTTGACTGTACTACCATCTCGTCATTTACCGTGCGAGAATGTGAAGGATCCAGCAGAATGGGCTCCCGGCCACGCCGCTACCTCTTCACTGGGCATTCAAATGGCAGCATCCAGATGTGGGACCTGACCACAGCTATGGACATGGTTAATAAGAGTGAAGACAAAGGTAAGTTCTGTTGTGCCAGGACTGTGATGTCATTCTTTTTCTGTCCTCACATGTGCATGACTACGGTAAGTGGACTTGGGCACTAAGAGCTGTCTCTTTCAGACGTTGGCGGCCCCACAGAGGAAGAGCTGCTCAAGTTACTTGACCAGTGTGACTTGAGTACGTCTCGCTGTGCCACACCCAACATCAGTCCTGCCACCTCAGTAGTTCAGCCAAACCGGCTTCGGGAATCTAATTCCAGGTAGGTCAGCAAGGGTGGCACCTGCTGCAGACACCAAAGGTTTTACCCTTCAGGGTAGGCAAAGCGGGGTTTGGCGACCTGAATGCTGTAGCTGAGCCCCTGAATCCATGCCCTGAGTGTCTTGAACTACACACACGTACGCCTTGATTTCTGTTGGTTTATATGTGTGCGGATTGAAGTATCATACGAGAATTTGGAAGTAAGTGATCTGGAAGCCCTTGTGTGGGGGTTATGATGCTCTCTTAGTGGGAGTTGCAGTGGTGGGTGGGAGGAGGGCGTGCAGAAGAACCGGCTGCTATTCTCAGCCTAATATCTGCTCTTCTTGTCCTTGGTTGTTGGTTTTCTTTTTTGAAGCCTCCAATTGCAGCACCACGAAACAATCCATGAAACAGCCACGTATGGTTCTGTGCGGCCATACAGAGAAAGCCCTCTATTGGCAAGAGCAAGGCGGACGGAGAGCTTTCACAGTTACCGGGACTTCCAGGCTTTCAACTTATCTAGCAAAAGCCCAACGGAAAAGGCAGCTGCTGCAAACGGGAATTCAAGCCAGACAGAGGCCAGGAAGGCAACAGCGGAGGGCAGTGCAGCTGAGAGGAAGGCAGTCCTGACAACAGCACTTGAAGTGCGAGGCACAGGCATGACAGATGCAGGTGGGTGTTGCAGTACAGAGGTTCACCATCTGCCAGAGAGTTCTCTGGATCTCAAAAGAAGAGGACCAGAAGAGGAGAGTGAAGCCAAAGCAGAAAGCAGAAAGAAAATGGGGTTTGAAGGAGCTGGCTTCCTGGGAAGGAAGAAAGTGCCTCTCCTGCCCTCTACACCAGCCCTTGCTGAAGGTGGGCCTGAATTACCTGGTGTGGCTTCTCCATCGCCTACGAAGACAGCTGCTTCACCACGTCACCGGAAGAATGACTCATCCTGCCAAGACTATGGCTTGTGAAAACATGACTGGTGGGAAAGATGAGGTGCAGGTGCCCTCTGGCTGGTAGCAGGCATAACATTACGTGTTGTGGGTTGTTTCTTGAATGGGACTTTGTTCTGATACCCAGAATGAAAATTGTAAGCTTATGAGAAAGGACCTGGCTGCCGCCAAACCTTTGAAGAGTTGTCCACCTCAATGTGTGGCGTTACGTAATGCTCCAGTATGTAGTACGGTACTTGGTCCAAAATACTGTTGTGCATTTTTGCGTAAACATGGTCAGGCATGTGGTATGTTGTGATTATTTTTGTTTGGGGGAAGGGAGGGTGCTAAAGGAATACTTGGTTGCTCAGTGGAAGACGCCTTTTAGACGCAGCCACACATTGCTCTGCAGAGCTGCTGCTGTCTTGGCTGGATTTTGCCTAATTCACAGGGCTGCCTCTGTAGTCTTAAGAATGGAATCCTTGCTCTGTATGCTGCTGTCTGAAATCTGAAATGTTTTGTCCAGGTTAAAGAGGAAGCTATTTAAAATAGCATATTATTTTGCCTCTTAGTCCAAATAAACTGCCAGAGGAACGTTGCTTGTGCTTTCTGAAAATGTGTGGTATCAGATGATGGGTTTTGCTGATTGTGGCTGAGAGTGTGCATAAAAATATGCTTGGCAGAATACACAGAACTGGCAGTCTCTTGAGGGCTTCCTTGTCACTTTCTCTTGAAAAAGGACAGAGATGAATATGGGAATAGGTTTACTGTCATGGTATAATAATTCTCAATTACAAGTGCCTTGACATGATACTTCCTACCTGTGTTGCACTGGCTGCTTGCTGTTTGCTCCTAGCTTACTGTGGGTGGTGAGCAAATTTTATTGCCTGTAGATTAGTAATACATAAGCAAAAGGGAAAACTGTGACAGCAAGTGTTTAATAGGGAGTGGGTTAGGAGGTTTTCTACCTCTGAAAAAGCATGCTTGGAGTTAAGCATTAATTAATGGCTTTTTTTATTTTTTTTTTTTAGACTTGAGCCGAGAGGGTGGGGAAGAGGGAGGGAGAGGATGCAAAGGTTAAAGCAACTCTGTAAGAATTCCTTCATTTGCTGTTTATTCGCCTGTGCCTGAACGCGATTTTGTGGTGGAGCTTTGTCAGGCCAGGAAAAGACATGGCTATGCTGCCACGAAGGCCTCTTTTAGCCACAATGCTGTTTTTTGGACAGGTGAAAGACTTTCCTTTACCAAACACGCTGCCCCCTCCCACCCCCACAACCCTCCTCAACTGTGAAAGTTGGATGAGAGACAAAGATGAGAGCCTCTACCTTCACAGTCTTCTACTACTGTATGACTTAGGGATTTTCAAACTGTTCTCTTACCTTTCTGAGGTGTCAGCGCTAACACGCAGTTTTTACTATACAGTTAAAGAGATGGTGAAAGAAAGGCCAACTTACCCCCCCACATCCCCTCCCAACAAACAGTTTTGTCTTTTAATTAGTGGGCATGGGGTGGGGAAACAGCAGCCCTATCCCCTCCCCGAAAGGCCATGCAGGCTGCTTTTGGCAAGTTACCCACTTCCCATTTTCTAGAGAAGGTGGTTGTGTTCTTCAGAGGTGGGTGTCAGTGAATGTGGTGTGCTCCTTGGTGACTGTGCTGAAGCCTTTGATGACATTGACAAGATCTTCTTCATCTACATACTGTTAGGAGAGGAGAAAAAAAAAGCATGTAAGTCAAAGCTGTACCAGACTAAAGGCGATTCCTTCATTTCTCTTTCTTCCCACCCCCTAAAAGGTGGTTCTGAAATGGTCAGATAAATAAGTGCATTTCTACCTCTCTCATTCCTCCCAGCATGCGGTAAGAACCTAAGGCGCTCAAGCACCTGAATCCAAACCATCTAGATTTTCATAGTAAGCAGTAAGTTAAAAAAAAAAAAAAAAAAAATCAATTACTGTATATATCTGACAAATGGTAAATAAAATAGTGTTTGTTACAGTGTGATGGGGAACTTGGAGAGGTGAAAAGAAAAAGAATACATGTTTACATTTATGTTTTGTATAACAACCACGTCGCCCATGATTTAGGTAAGATTTTGTTCTTCAAGCTTCTAAAGGAGGGTCTGAGCTTCTTCCAACTGCACTCATGCTAATGCATTGAGCCAGAGAAAGAGTTGAAAGCAGGAGAAAAATAAATGGTCTGTTTCCATTGCATAAAGAGATCGCCAGCAGTGTTACTGCAGGTACGTGTCCTGGGCCACTTCAACCATTCAGTATATTAATTTGCAAGATGGACAAAGGGTTGAACAAAACTTGCTGACAGTCCTAAGCTACTGAGTGTAATAAAGGGAAGAACTGAGTGAAAAGCATTGCAGGAGGTTTGTGTGCAAGAGAGTAGCTGAGGAACGCAGGAGCAGAGGCAGTTAGGTTCAGGGAAATGTAAAGCAGTGTACAGAGGGTGGACAGAGGAGCCCAGCTTTGTATATATAGTTGCTGATTTTAAAAAGCAGCTGAGCTCGTGCTGTCAGGGTTGTTTGCTACCAAAAGTGAGAGGATGTCTTTGTTCTCCTGCTCCTACCACTTCTGAAACTCATTGGAGTATTCTGTAAACCAGTTCTAACATACCAACATGCAGTCTGCGTACGGGGGGGGTTGCAAGCTAAACCAAATCGTCGTGTTAGCACAAGATAAGCAGATAGAGCAAGAGCTTCTTTTCTTAGCATTGGGAAGCTGTTCTTTTGGCTGAGATCATGCAGAGGTACGCCCTTGGTGGGCTGTTAGTTCGTGAGGAATTAAATCAGGAGGATGTGATATCTCTGAGAAAATGACTTAAGGCTGAGTCACAATACCGTTGACGCAGGAAGTCCATGAGCTGCAGAGTGCAGGCTGGAAGGTTAACCTGTACCTATAGGGGTTTTGCCTAGAGCTAAGTATTGCTATATTCTTACTTAAGCCTTACCAGCTTCCTTGGTCCTGCTGTTATGGTCTAAGCAGGTGTGGCAGCCATGGTAGCAGCACCCCTGTACTGTGGCATGCCTATACGTTCCAGTCCTTCCTAGCTGTTTGGTTTCCTGAAGGCGAAAGCCCAAGGAAGCTGCCTGGATTTGTGTGCCAGACCATCCTCCAGTTCACTTTGCATTTTGGACAAGATCCACTCAATGATAATGGCACACTCCATCTAACTTTGTTACTACCTCACATGCCCCTGACCCCCATCTGTCCCCTTTTTAGGAACCTTATTAGCTCTTTCTGGGAGCAGAGGCATCTCGCTGGCCCCCGAACCTCTTCCCACACGTTTGCTCAGGGAAGGGTGGAGGTTAAAAAGCCTGTTTCCTGGTGACGAAGAGGAAGGGAAGTTGCCACTGTCCTTGACTTGAGAATCATAACTTCTTGTATCTGTGTGTTCAGGTCCATGTTGGTGACACTGGCCAATCCTGTCCTTTCCTATATTAAAAGACAGATACTCTGCCTGCCCCCCCCAACCTCCTAGTCCCATGTGGGCAGAGTTTGAAGTCATTTGTCACGAATGCCAGAAGATCTGAGCATTCACACAATCTCTGCATTGTGACTGAGGAGAGGACAGAGAGCAGGTTTCATCAGCAATTGGGTCCAAGGTCACAGAACAGGAGTCACTAGAACACAAGCTCCTGCTTCTGGCACTGAATGTGTGAATGACGCAAAGACATCCCTCCTCACACGTACATTTGCCGAAATGTATGGAGAGAAAAGCCTATGAGTTGACCAAATAGAGGGGAATTCTTCAAGGTGCATATCCCTGGTAGACCATGGAGTTATTGGTTCAAAGGAAACCACAGGCAGCTGCATGTGGACCCCTCACATCCTATAAGAGCGGCTCCAGACAAGAGTGATAGGCAGGAAGGATTTTGAGGATCTAACCTCTGACCATGTCCTTCTAGGTCTTTTGGCTGTATCTCCAGCAGCTTTTGATATTTAGACCTTTTCATGATTCTAACAGAACAAACAAATCACTAAGCAGCTGACACACAACAGCATCACAGAGGAACAGGAGTCCTTACCAAGCCACGACCGGTAGTGCGATGACTGCGAATAATGGCATCCCAAGGTGGTTCTTCAGCAAGAGACTTTTTGTCATAGAGGTTGAGCAGCTGGCTGACACTACGATGAAGAGAGGCTTGGGAATATGTGCGACTGAGCTGGCTCTGACTTGGTCTTCTTGCCCCAGATGCGATATGGACGCTATGGTTGCTCATGGGAGAACCAGCTCCTGGAATTTTTGTATCTGCCAGCCCCTACGAGGAAGACACAAACTAATACATCAAAAATAAAGGGCATGGTCTCAAACACTCTATCTGAACAAAACCAAAGCAGGAGTGGAAGAGAACAAACTCATGCTTCAAAAATCATGCAGAGTTTTATAAACAGGAGAAAAGAAAAAAAAAAAAATGGACCTTTCCCCATTGTAGGACAGTCATATTAAAAAGGAAAAAAACCAACCCTGTAAAACAGGACTTTCCTCTCCCTAATTTTTTTTTTTTTTTTTTAAAGTAGCCAACAGGCAGAGGTCCAAAGATTTTTTGACTACCAGAATGATAGCCCAGACTTGCACAGCAAGGGGATGTTAGCAGACTTCCTTTTTCAGTTATCACGACCAGGGAAAAGACATTCACCCACCAGGAGAAACATGCAATGTAAGATGCCTTCGTGCATGCTCTTTGGGTCACCTGGCACATCACACATCTTGCAACTCTGCAAGCTAACAACTCTACCTCGAAGTGCATTGTGTAACTTTTGAGAGTGACACTGCTTGATGAATCAGACGTGTCAGCAATGGTCTCAAACTGAGATTAAAGAGAGGGAGGAAAAGCATTAGGGCAGGGCAAGGTGCAACGCAGGTGCAGTCTGTTCCTTACGGAGGGTGTGAATTAGCTGCAGCTCTGTGAAGGGGAGCAATGTAGCAGGATGTGGGGGACTAAGAGAACTGGCAAAGATGAGGCAGTATTTAACTTTTAACTGGTCATCGAGTACCGCGTGGGCAGCCAGCATTGCTTGCCACACGACCTCACTAACAATTGTAAAACACAAGCGATTTTGCCACTTCATAGTAGCTTTATCCTAACTTCTCAGATTAAGTCCTTCAACTGATGCACTGTAGAATCTTCCTTTCTATTAAGTCCATGAGCTTCTGGAAAAAGGAAAAAAAGAAAAAAGGAAAAGACGGGGCAGGAACATGGAAAGGAGTTGTGCAGGCATGCCAACAGCAAAGACATTTTAAAGTCAAGAGGAACAACACAATATGACAGACTGTAGAGGAAAAGGAATCAAAACCATGAGACCAAAAAAAAAGTTTCTTATGCTCTTAGCCTTTGCCAGGAGAAGGGGCACGCTGGAAATCCCATTGTTTCCAAGAGCTCCTTCGTTGAGGCACAGATGCAGCTTCTTGGCACCGAGACAAGAAGGAACAGAATGCGTGAAGGATGCAGGAGTCACTATCCTGCTTGATGGTGCTCACAGGAAAAAGAAGCTGAGAAGTGACAAGAAGAATCATCTCACGGCCTGTGCCTGGGAAGAAGCACGGAAACGGAAGGCACTGCTGCTCCCTTTCTCAGTCTCGTAACAATTGCCATATTCCTTTTGTCTTGCTTTTCCTCAAAGGGTAGGATAGCACTACTACTCTGCTACATGGTGCAACATGTTCTTTATCCATATTTTTTACAGAATTGTAACTTGTCATAATAAAAAATGATACAAAGCCTTCCTCTTTATCACTCCCCAGCAGTCCTCCTCCCACCTCTCCAGCGGTCCCGCTGTGGCTCTGTGCACAGATGCACACGCACATTTTGTGAAGTTCCTTAGCTTTTCCCTGGTTGCACTCACTCTCCCCCAAACCTTCCTGGCATGCAGCTCGTCCTAGAGCAGTCCAACTGGGTTGTGGGTGGATATTAGAAAGAAACGGAGCCTCTCCCTAAGTCCTGCTTTTTACAGGCACATTTCATGGATACCTGACAAAGACTGTCAGATTGATCCTGGTTAGCCATCCACAACTGGTAGTTGGGAACACGTGCAAGGTTCCTCTGAAAAGCACATTTTATCACCTACCTTCTCACAGCATGCCAAGGCCTTTTCAGCTCTATTGCAGATGTCAGCTAACGTCAGGTGACGTCAGTGGCTTTGCATTTTCCGTGACTCCAGATCCAAAGTTTGTCTTAGGCATCAGAAGCATTTGAGGGCCTGCAGACCAGGTGCCATAGGGCTCTTTTTGGACTAAGCACCTGTAGCCTGTCTCTCTGTGCCTGCATAGGTACACCAGACAGCCTTTTCCTACACTGAACAGCCTTCATTTGGTAACCGAGTGCAACAAAATGGTGGAAGGAGGAAGAAAAACTGTGTGTGGGTTTGGGGGAGGGGGCCAGATAAAAGTATAACATGATGGATACACAACATTGCATTTTACCAAACGTACCGGATGGGTTTCACCTGATGAATACACACTCATTGGTGACGTTCTTTTCTGGAGTGGAACTAAAGGAGGTCTGTCTCGTGCATAGGGTTGCTTGTGGACTTTCCTTTGAAGAATTAAGGAGAGAAGAATAGCCAAGAGGATCAAACCTAGAACTACCATCAGCACTGCAAACCACAACTCATTGTAGAATTTTGCACGTTTGGACTCCGCTTTGTCCTTCTCCCCAGGTGTTGTCAAGATCAGACCTGTAAAAATCAAGAGGGATTGGGGGAGAAAGGGAATGTTATTTCAGAAAGCGTTTAACAATATGCTATCCCTTTTCATCGCTAATAAATTAGGCAGAAATTTAAGTAATTTTGTCATCATGTGCTTATTTGCACTTATGTTCAAGGTGGTATAATGGTTCAATATGCTAGCGGGCTATAATAAAAAGCTTACTACCCTCAGGAGACCCTGCTTAAAGTTCTGGCATTGCTGCTCAGGCTGGAAATCACCACTGCATCAGCAGCTCTTGAGAAAGGAGGCAGTGGAGGTGGAATGCGAAAAAAAAAAGGGTTCTCCAAGTAACCTTGAAGAGTGGAAATGACTACGGTAATTTCAGAGCTGTACGGACAGAGGACATTCTCTCCAGCACTGTGTCGTGGCAGGGCTGTGCAGTTAAAAAGAGAAAGGGAGGAAGACTGAACCGAAATGAGTGATAAATTAATACAAAAGCAAACAACATGAAACATTTCATTCCTCCTTCCCCGCCTGTTAGGAAAAAAACAGCCACTTGATTGGCTTTGCTTATACACAACACAAGCGTAAGAAATCTGAGTGACAGGATTTCCTGGTTATTTGCAATCCTACATGCGAATCCAGACTCTTTGCTAAGGAATTTCCATCACCTTCGCTTGCAAGCCTCTGCTGCAAGTTGCCTGTGGTGCTGATCGAGTTTGCAGTACACTCTGGGTACAAGCAGCGATCAAAAGAAAAAAGAGGCAGACTGTGGAAGGTGATGGATGTAGAGTAACTGGGGACATTTTATAATGCCTTTACAGCAGCCTTGCCTGAAATTCTGCAGGAGGACGGAGTGAGAGCATGAAAAGGGATATAAGGGAAATGCAGTGTAAAGAGTAATTGCAAAGACAAGGCCCGTCTATTTTAAGAAGCTGAACAAGATGCAACTCAAAAAATAAATAAATAAATCAAAACCGATGTGTCAGTTAGAAATGGTTTGAGCTTAGCTTTGCTTCCCAGAAAACTAAGGAGATAAAATCCTGAAACTTTTTACCGGTAGGCATCTACTACTCAATGGACAGCAACCGACTGGGATTTCATCGCACCAAACTCCTTTGCTTCCACAAAACAGGCAAAGGCCTCACGGACAGAAGGGAAACAACAGCAGGTATTATAAACCGGGTCCTGACAGCATCTCAGTATGACATTCTCATAAACTGCTTAGGGGAACATATCCCAGGTGAAGCTGCAGAGACTGGCTGGTTGGTTATAGGAAGGGAGCAGGCGGGTGCCCCTTGCTGGGGTGGGTGGGATGCAGAGAAAAGAGAGGATATGTATTTTCATTGTCAAACTGAGGAGGAGTGTGGGAGGACAGGACTAGAATTCAAGATAATCTTAATTTGGAAATAAAATCTGGAAGAGAGCAGATTCTATTCAGGAGGAAAAAGCACTACGTTTTTGGAGCAAAATATTTGTGTAAAAATAAAAGAAAAAACTATTACACGTCTGGAGAAAGGATCTGAAGCTGATGATGTAAAGAAACAGAAAGCCATCCATGGCAAAGACATTACCTACATACCTCATACCCTAAAGATGCTAAGGAATCCCCTGATCCTGCAAAGAGATGCCATCCTGTCTGGCATGCGCGACACATCAAATTTCTACCACAAACACATAAAATCAATAGGTGCTAGGTAATTTCTTCACATATTTACCAACTCCATCTCCAGCGCTGTACTTGATGACCGGTGTCATGGCGCTCCCTTCATCGGTGATACAGGTCACTTGAAACAAAAAGGCTGAGCAAAAAGGTTAGAAAATACTGTCAGCAGGAGAAATTGAATTCTGTAGGTGCTGCTTTGTCACCATGATCCACCAGTAGAGATGGCCAGGTCTGAGAGAAGCCAAGGCAGGCACAGCACATAACCCATCATAACTCACCTCAGTCCCAGATCAGAGCCTCATAATCCCTTACACATGGGTATTAAACTTCTAAACTACGAACCATGGCAGATCATAGGTAGTCACCACTGTGATGTTGCTACTAATTACATTCCTTTTTCACCACCCACACCTCCCTCTTCTAATGACCTGTAGCTGTCAACTTTCAACTTATTCATCATTTTCTTCTAAATCCATCATACTCCGTTCATGACTGATAAAAAAATGTTAAGAATGTTTGAGTAAAAAAAATATGTATTAGCACCATTGCAGGAAAATAAAAAATAAATGACAAAATCCTTTAAAATAGAAAAACCCCAACACCTTAAAAACAGAAAACATTTTTTCTTTTTTTTCTTTTCTTTTTTTTTCTTTTTTTCCCCTGTTGACAGAGTTTCCTTTTATTTTAAAGACTGAAAATTTCTGAAAGAGAAACTAGATTTCAAAACATGGCTGATTCCAAGAGCTACTGACTTAGTTCTGCTTAAAGAAAGATTCAGGCTCCAGTCTTTTCGGAAGCTGAAGATTTCCATGCATTTCCCAGAGTGTAGCCCTGAAGGGTGGAATTGCAACGCAGCTCTAGGATTTGGGAAAGCTCGACCCTCACAATGAGCCAGAGCAGTCTCACCCAGTCGGGTAAAATGTTTAAGAGGAAGCTTAGCTCCAAGGGTTTTTGTTTCAAGCATCTGCTTACATGCACTTCAGTGTGTCTGTAGTATGCTCCTGTGCTCTTAGCTTGGGATGGCTATGGAGAGTTTTTCTTAAATTTAGCACACAATACTATTAATTTAGCTCACGAGTCTTTCACAGAGAGAAAGCTATTAGAAATTGAAACTGACTTTTGTCAGATGTCCTTGGTAAATACAGCTCAGTGTCAAAGCCACTGTAGATGCGTTGCCCGCTCTCAGTTAACGCGTACTCCTTCAGGCGGCCGTTCAGTACAAAAGTGCGGCTCCAGTCTATGTGGATGGTAGATAAATTGCTGACAACGGAGAATGGAGCCATGTACCGAGGTGCTGCAAAAGAAGGAAAAGAGCTCATTTCTAGCCAACAGGCATGACTGAGTTATACAGCGCAGAGAAAGAGACTCTGCATGATACAAGCTCTCTCTGTCGAGTGCACTCCCCCTCTCTCTCGTATACATGTGTATGAGTAGGGAAGATACAAGGAGAAAAGAGAAAGCTGCTGTAGCGTGCCAGCCTCTACACTGAGAAAGCAGAAATATCTCATATCTTTAAAATAAAGACCTAGAACTCCCTTCCTTTGCCTTTGTGTATGTGGTACAGACTCTAAAACTGTATAAATTAAATTCCAGCTTAAGGTGGGGGACAGGGAGACACAGGAGGCTGTACAAGTTCAGTTGCAGCATGCTGGGCTGTGGGAACCAAACTGCTGAGGAGAGGACTTTTTTGCAAGCCCCAAGAAATTTCCCAAGATCATCTTTTAACACAGGCACATACACGAAAACATGGGGTTTCAGAAAAGCAAGGGCAGACAGCAGGCAGAGAGAAAAGAAACCCAGAACTCACTTCAGGGAGGAAGAGTTCATCAGTTGGGCTCAACAGCTTGCTGACAAAAGACTTCATTTAAGTTTGAGGTGGTCTTTTCTTGTGGCTTTGCCATTAAGCCGTGTGCCCAGGATATGCTGTTTTGTTCATAAGAAAGCTGCTTGTCCAGCTGCGCTTTGCTGCTAATTGCCCACTGTCACTAAAGCAAGCCTTCCAGGCAAGAGGAAGGAGACATTCGGAGTGACTCAGGAGACCTGGTGTGAAGAGGTCAGCAAGGCAAGAAAAGCAAGACTGAAAGAAGAGGGCTGCAGACCCAGTGGGCAGGGGTTTAAAAATGACTCTCAAACCCTTGTGTTCTTTATGTCTCACCAGTTCATTATGAATTTTCTCCATTTAAAAGTTCATTATTATGTTCCAGCTTTTTAGTTTGCAATTTAATAAAACACAGCTTTAGAGATAAGGACCTTTTTCTTTTTTTCAGTGGTGACATTAAAGAAATTCTGGGGCTGTTCCACCTGAAATTTTCAGCTAAGGATGTAGCAGATACATTTTTAGTAATTACTAGGCAGAACTACCAAGTGATACAAAAGGGATTTTTAGAAAGGTGATTCTGAAATCCCGACACGAGACTGTATGATAAAAAGTGAACATCCTCTTTGCCCTGACCTGGCAGGCTGAGGTGAAATGCCCATCTCATCTGTTATGGAATGACTCTGGCTACAGCATTATAGCCCTTTTTAATAAAAGCTGATGTTAGACTACTGCAAATTCAGTTTTGATGGCAAAATCTATTCTGACTGTAGGCACAGGTCCTGCATGTTAGATTTCCATGCAGACTACCACATGGCCTTAAAGTACTGCCTGTGGTGGTTAGATAGGTAGCAACAAATTCTTACTTCATTGTCAACAAGGATCGAATCATTCAGATGACATCCAAGGAAAACTCTCATGAGCCCTGGCAGAAGTGTGGCATGAATTAGGACAGTAAGATTGTTCCTGGAGAGAATCACCAGGTCTCTTTCAAGATCTCCACTTTTCCCAGAGATTATTTATGGCAGTGTATTTATTACTACACATCACCCTTCTGGTAATACGTGAACTTTTTATGTTCTGCAGCTTTGCCTCCCATTCTCAGTAAAATAAAAGGTTTCCAGGCTCCCAAGACAGAGGATGTGATATCAGATGGTGAGCAAAGAAATACTTTTGAAGGAATGAGCAGTCAAGCCCCAGAGCAGAATTTCAATGAACGGGCAGCAGAGGCACAGTGACCAGATAGAGCAGGTTTCTGGGGACACCATCTTTCACAGAGGTGGAGAAGTCATTTGGTGCTATGCAGCCCCGTGCATCAGAAGCAGGCACTGCTGATCGGTGAACCGTTTCTCATACTCACGCTCCTTTTCTGTAGTGAAACCAATCCATTCTGAGGCGCTGCTGCCAACAGAGTTGTAAGACACGACTCGCAGGTTGTAAGTCGTGTAAGGCTCGAGGTTGGACACGTTGGCACTCTGGCCTTTTCCTGTATACTTCACCTCAGTTGGGCCAGGACTGCAAACCTTCACTGCTGGCTGTAGGTTCAGGGGACAAGCCATATACACATGGAGCTCATAGCTGAGAAGAAAGTTGAGATTTTGATTAATCAAGAGCCTTAACAGCGTAACAGCCAACCATACATTTCATCCTAATTGCTGGCTGGCTACCAGAGAAGAGAATGGACCTGATCCCAGTTTTTCTCTTGGAGATTTTGGCCCCAACTGTAAGATGCCTACGAGCAATCGTGGTTGTCAGTCACACTCACAGTGAAACTGTTGATGCCTGTTACCTTGCTGCTCACACCTGCAAATCAGGATTTGCCTTAGTAACTACAAGATGCAGCTGCCTCTTTGCTGCCAGTTGATCTCACAATTTTTGACTGCAACCGCAGCTGTCAGGCAATTACCTCCACTCACAACAACTCATCCTCTCCACCTTCATCCCCCCCAGTATCCTGCTCAGAAGAAAAGCAACTGTTGCGTGTGAACACCTCCCAGATGGGAATATCACCACCAACAGTGGGAAGGAGGACCATGGCTTTCACAACCGTCCAGTGCTCTCAGCCCTTCCTCATGTCCAGGAAAATTGTTCTGCAACCACCCCTAGCCAAGGTGGGCAGTTTTGGCTGGGTGGCAGGTCCTACCTGGTGACAATGCCATTGGGTGACTGAGGGGCGCTCCACTGGAAAGAGGCATTCCTGGAGGTCACGGTGCGGATCTGCGGGGGGGGCTGCTCTGAGGGTGGAGCTGGCTGTGTGGTGATTTGGGCCATGGGTCCTTTGCTGCAACAGTTGAAGCAGGTGCAGGCCTCCACGCCAATGGAGTATGTGGTAAAAGGTTTTAGCCCATGTATTGTCTGCTGGGTGGCAGTCCCTTCTGACAGCTATAAAAATTAAGAGGGAACTTGTCACAGCTGCAAGCACCACAAGTACTAAATAAGAGTTATGGAGGTGAATTAACTCCAGAAGAAGACGGGCACAAGGTTCTGCATGTCCTTTAAGTCTGACATTAATGCAGCTGTTGTGTACTGGGAACTCTGCATTCATTTTTCTCCCATTATGAAGTTAAAGGGCACTGTTCAAAGGAAAAGACCATGTCGTCAGTGGCCTCACAGATGTCTTGATTGAGCTGTGACCACTGTATGTCAACTTGCAAATGTCATTCTCAGGAACAGAGAAACAGCAAACCTTTAAGGAGAAACTCTGGGATAAATGGTACTGAAGTAAAAAGAAATTAATGTGGAAAATAGCTCCATGATCAGTGTGCTAGCAAATACTCTTGTGTATCTCAGAAGCTTCCTCAACATGTATACAGGAGACAGCATTGGGCAGAGCGATATGAATGTGTCTGGTGGGTCAGTTTACTCACAGACAGGAGAATGTGCTTTCTGGTAGGTACCGCTAAGGTGAGGGCCAACATGATGCTGCTCTGCATTCAAATGGCCATGGTGCTGGGCGAGCCTGTTAGGAAACTCCTCTATGCTCAGCAAGGGAGACCTGGCAGTTCTGGCAAAGGAAACGGTGCCTTTTTTCTGAAACCACTCACAGGAACTGCCACTTCACCTCATTGCTCTAGTCATTTGTGGGTATAGCTTCTTAAGCCAAAGAAATAAAAATATGTAGAAAACACCAAAGAGGTGCAACATCTGCTCCCATTTGGCAGCATGTGATTTAGCAGAGTGCAGCAAAATATAGGAAGGAAAGAGTGAAGCAAGCAGAGGAAAGCACTTGGTATTTCTTGATGCCAGAGCCAGAGACAAGCCAGCAGCATGGCAGGTGTGAGGGGATGGAAATGGAGGGCCATGCAGGCACCACCGAGATGAACTGGCTGAATCAGACACGGACACAGCCAATTGCACTGGAAGGAATAAATGTGTAATGTGCAATCGGTAGGCAGCTTAAGCTCACAGACAGGATTGATGACCTGGGAAGGTGTCCCTAGCACTTCCAAGCTGAGCAAGATGGGATAAAGGAAAAAATCCCATACAAATATTTACCTACTTGTAAAAAACAAACAGATAGTGTTACAGACAAAAAGTATTCAAGCATTTTGCACTGATTTCGTGGTAACTGTTCCAGGCACCTTCAACAGCCCTAACCTTTCCCCACATCGCCCTGTTTTATAACTCTAATGAAGCCCTGCAGGTTTCCTAAGGCGAGACTGGTCATTTCTGGATACCTAATGGTGTCTAGGCTGAGACACCAAACACAGAAGAAGTTGCTTAGCTACTTGCACTATTCTTCAGTGCTTTACCGTGAGATACGTCTTACCAACAAGAAAGATTTTACGGGAAGCTCATGTACAGGACTTTCTGTTGAACTTCAAATCCATAGGCTAACAAAAGCACCCAATCATTTCCTAATGGCTGCAGTTTCCACCTGCACCATTTGGACTGGCAGAAGCTGTCTGGAAGTGTTTCGTTTGGACGGTTAGCCACCCCTGAACAATACTTTTGATTCCCATCACATTGTTACAGCACATCACCACGTCAGAAGTGTTTAATGATGAGGTTAGTTCCTCGAGAAGCACATTTAGATGACTGAAAGCGCTAGTGGCGCTTTAGCCAGAAGAGAGCATTGCAGAGCAGTTAACAACGGGAGCGCAGGAGAGGAAGACAGTCTGTAACCAACGGTAGCAGCTTGTAAGAACAAAACTGTTAAAGCTAGAAAATACAAGCTCAAATGGAAGCACAGCAACAGTGTTGACAATACTCACCACCACATCAGTTCCTCTGGTATCATTAGAAAACAGCCTGTAGATACTGACCACCCCATTTGGCTTAAGAGGCGGGCTGATGTTCACCACAGCCACTGTGGACGCCACCGTGTCAAAGAGGGGAGCTCCCAGGCCCTCGGGAGGGCCAGGGCCCGTCCGGCAGCGGGACCAGCCGCTCGGCGTCCGGCCCGCTGAGTTTACTGACCACACCTTCGGCACACAAAAACAGAGGAACTGTTAGCGAAGGACTCAAGCCTACAAAACATCTATGGTTAGTCAGGGATTCTACTGCAGCTGTACTGACACTGAAAAAAATGCAGCGCAATGACACCCATGCAAAATGTCCCTGGGCTGCCGCCCAGCACCTGTGTTGACCCAGTGGCTTTCTAACAGAAGAGTGGAATGTTTCCCACCGCTACATTTAGGGAAAAGAAGCAGATTTCATGCCTCAGGCAGTGTGTGTTTGTGTGTCTTCTTCATACCTGATTCCCAAACTCTGAACTCCCACCACTGTCTGTGTCATACCATGCAAAGAGGACTCCTTGAGGAGCTGTGATCAACAGTGATAATGTTTTCAAAGACATCTGAACAAAAATACTGATATCCAGTCCTGCCAGTTTCTCCCTTTTACACACTTTTCTCATGTATGCAAACAGCCCTGATGAATTCAGCCTGGCACTGTGTGACACTTACTTAAGTTACATTCACCTTGACTGAATTGCACAAGCCAAACTCTAGTTACTCTTTAGAACTGGAAAGTTTTACAGGAACATCCCTCTCTTAAAAATATCAATGTATCAGTCATTTGGCAACATTTTCAGTAACCCATAATATAAATAAAGCCCATTGAACTGTATAGTTAAGTCAGCATCTCTCACTTATTTTCACAACAACATTTGCTTTATTGCATGAGCACAAACGCAATGGCTTCAGTTCCAAGATTTCAAAATTTAGCAGCTTGAATTAGGCCTGATTAAAACCCACATGTCTCTATGAACTATGCCTACTGATTTTGTCAGCTTCCCAAAACCGGAGTGATCTGCAGACTACATAAAACTCAGCACTTATTAAACACACTCTCCAACAAATCTGCATGAAAATTAAATTTTGCTTTCATCAAGGAGTGAATAAACATATGGAAGGATGTATAATCTTATTTATCAAAAACCATTTGTATAATTAAACACGAATATCATAAAAGGTTGCCTCAGGTCGTCATTTGCATGAGTAAGTAATTTGCAGAATGTCAGGTACAATAGACAGAATAGATGGATGTGTGAGCGTATAGGGTTAAATTAGGCTCAATATTAGCCAACCACATAGTGATCAATCAGAATGATAGATCTAAATGGCAATACAAGAGGACTGTCTGAGTGATTTTTAGTATAAGTATTCCTTAGTAAGCTTTCATGTTGAGCGGTTCTAACTACAGTAAAACATGTTCTTATGTGATCTACTCTGGGCAGAGGTCCTAGGGAAGTGAATGGTGGGACTATGCCTTAAAAAACCCAAGAGGTTTAGAAATAAGAGGTCTTCAGAACTGACCCTGGAGTCCTTCCAGCTTGCAATATTAAGTTCCAAGACCACAGGACACTTCACAAGAAGCCTGGGGAAGGAAAAAGGCCAAAAACCACCACAGTGGCTTTGCAGACAAAATGCCTTCTAATTGCAAACCGAAAGTTCCTGCCCGATTCCATCAGCAACATATAGCACTGTCCGGTGAAACACTACGTAAGTACAGATGATGCCCTACAGTAAAAAGCTCAGCCAAAGCACTTTCATTTTCAGTGAAATCAGTAATATACCTCTGTTGTGAACTCTTCATAAAGTCAAACTCTGTTCACTTTACTGCAGTAGGTCAAACCCTCTACCTCAGTTCAGTTCCAGCGGCTACACAGATTTGCCCACAGTCATTCATTTCAAGGGGCATATTTCTTTGTGGAAAGAATAAGCCACATATGGAAAGAGCAGCTCTCCGTGTGCCACTGGCATCGACTCAGCACTGACCTGAGCTCAAACGCTCCAGTTATATCCAGGCTGTGGCCTTAATGAGCATGGAGCGTAACGGTGTTGGACCTGACCTGCTGAGCAAGCTGCCCACAGCAAAACTGAAGGTGACGAGTTAGGAACAGAAGCTTCCTCTGAGGAATTCGGCCTCAGAATGGGCCCCCCTAGGAATTTCGGAGGAGGGAGGGATGCAACTCACTTGGGAAGCAGACGCTTCACTGAGAGCCGGATGGCGACACCTTCCTCCATTGATCCCTGTCCTATCATAGGTGCCTACACCTTGTCTTTCAGAAAACAAGCCTTAATTCAGACAAACTGGGGCTCTTTCTTTCAAAACACTGTCTTAGGACAAGGAAAAAGGGGATGCTCATCCCCTTTCATACTACAGCTAAGTGGTTAAAGGATTGCTCCAGGAGGCAGGTAATTTATGTTCAATCACATGCCCCAATGGAGGTAGTCAAGCCTGCTGCCCTCCAGAGTGGGAATGCCCAAGCGGATGACCCATCTTTGTAATCAGGGTGCTCCCTTCAGGGCTGTTTCACTTTGCGTGAACACAATGAAATCAAGGTTGACTGGGCAGAGCACAAGCAAGCAGGAGCAGACATGGTTCCCCAGCCCAGCCCTTCCCCAGGGAGGTGAGGGGGAGCTAAGGTTGCAGTCCATCCCCCAGGCGCCACATGCCTGTCCCTCTTCAAAAAAAGGCTGAGGTCATGGCCACATGTGTGTGGGCCTGACAGACAGGCATGCTCTGAGTCTGCCTTCTAGACAGACACCAGCTACTCAGCCCTGCCAAGACATGTTTCCAGCAGAAAACCTCTAGGTGTCTGTGAAACTCTCTAACGCCAGCTTCTGAGACAGGACTTCTGAGGATCTAAATTCTGGATTTACACCAACCTAATCTGGATTCCCTTAACTCCCTCTGCTTCTGCTCAACCATCTGTAAAAGGATGGATGGGTATAAAAATATTTCCCTTTGAGACTCGCCGTCCAAGTAAGTCCTGGTCAGCATTTGGAGACTCAGTAGTAAGTGCCCAGAACTGACTGCAGATGGAAATGCTGATGTTTAGCCACTTCGTTGCATGGAGAAATGGGACAGCATGGCAACAGAAGCCACAATGAGGAGTGCCTGTTAAAATCAGAGGTTTGGCCATGGCTCCTCAAAAAGTCACCACAAAACGGTCACGGATGAAAGCTTTTGCCTGGCTAGCCTTGTTAAACTGAAATTTCACGATTTGGACTTTTGTAAAAAGCTTTTTGGGCTCACAAAAATTCCTTCTAAATTGTGATATAATCAGCACCAAAAATATTTAACTGCATTCATATAGAAATGTAAAGAGCTTAACAGGCAGCAGTATTACCTGCTGCTTATTAATGTAAGAAGATTATAAAAGAGCACACAGGAACGTGGGGCAAACAGGAAGCAATCATATCTCAGGGATGTCTTGAATGGCAAAACACAGACAGCAGAAAGCCAACAGAAGTTTCTTATAACTTGACTTTCTGAATATACTGCCTCCAAAAGCATTAAGTCTGACATCATGGTGCATGGCTCAGCACCCTGCCAGAAGATGTGCTGCTGTTAATGGCTGCACTGTCCCAAAAAAGCCAGGAGAGGGCTTCGAAATCAGCTACACGAGTTACTATTTAAAATGCTTTATCAATCTGCTGGCCCCTGGCCCAGACTGCACTTTGAAGTGGAGCCAGAGAGAGGGGGGAAACCTCTCTGGAGACCGTATATTCGGAGGACTGAAGAAATCCAGTTAAAGGTAACTAAGCTTGTTTTTTTCCATCATAAATGAGCCTTCACAGATCTCTGCTCCTGGAAGAAACCGGTGATCAGCTGTCGCTTCAAAATGATCACAGGACAACCTCAAGGTTCATCAGCACAGCAAGAGGCGGCAAAACCTATGAGGAGCGGGAAGGGAAGTGCTGAGAAGATGGTCACAGCCTTACCACGTGAGCCCAGCCTGTTCAAGCTTAGTAAAGCTGAGTAACGACTCCTTCCATAAAGGGCAACAAAATCACAATGGCCCTCGGGAGTAGATGCAAAAAAATCATGGTATTGTAGATGCTGACAGTGGAAGAAGCCCATTAGATGACTTACTCCATCCCTGAGCCACACAGGTTCATCTGCTGCAACACTCTTAAAACCCCAGGTCCTTATGGAGGAAGCTATGTTTTAAACTAAAAAAGAAGCTTTTCTTTCATCAAATCGAGATCATATGTGAAGGTATTTACTCCATACAGGAGGTACTACTGGGAACTGAGGGAAACAGCTGGATATATGCTTCCACAGCTCCTCCAATGCTGCAGCGCAAGAAAGGCACTAGAAGAAGAAAAGCAATGATAAACTAGGCGAGCACTGTGGCCTCGCTGTGATGAAAAAGGGAAGGTGAAGAAGCTGCCAAAATAAAGCACTCAAATTAACCCCCCTCAAAGGACAAAGATAGTCCAGGATTAAGGCAGAAAACACAGTGTGTGGCCAAAAGTTCCCCAAAATAATAAAAACAATCCCTTGATCTCATGACTCCGATTACGTGAAGAAGCACAACCATGGCTGACTGAGCAGCGGTTTGGCAGAGGACGATGTGCGTGCACTAACGCCTGCCAGCGCACAACACTCGCATCTCAGACCTGGCTCAAACAATGTGACAGGTATTACGGCTGCAAACACAGGGACCAACCGGGAAGTCCCCAAGTGGGAATCCTCCCCACTCCTGCAAAGGGGAGCCTCAGGCAGCTGACAGCCTATGGAGAATGAGAAACTCTCCCTCACTGGAGAGATCTCGTTCACTTCTGCTGAAGCGTGGCAAGGCAGCAGCAGGCAGAAGGGTGGACTGGCTGGCGGTAGCTTGCCTGTCTGAAGGCAGCAGACCTGAGCTCCTGCTGACTTCCCAGGTCAAGGAGACGTGGGATCCTCTGCTTTGCATGGAGGCCAGATGCTGCTCACCCTTCCTGCTTGCAGGAAATCAGCAGAAAGGAGAGCAAGCCAAACAGCTGACTACAGACCAGCAGGGACTCCTGGCTCCCACCACGTCCTACAGGCACTGTGCATCATACTGCTTCACACTGCAGTTAGTTAATCTGCAGTCCCTCACAGTTGCCCCTCTGAGGGACAGGATCTCAGCTCTGTATGTGGCGGCAGCTTGCACTGAGCTCCTGCAGGCACTCAGAAAACAGCCTTTTGCCTTAAAAAAAGTCTCATTAGTAAATCACTACCTACCTTTGGCTTTGAGCACTGCTTAGAGCTGTAGGGCAGTTAGGTAGTGCTGTAGGTTCTGGGGAACCACAAGGTCAGACCAAGCCACCCCTTTCACACATGCACATAACTCTTTACTCCTGTGTGTAAGGATCTCTGCCCTTAGGGTGTCCATGAACTGCACACACCTGTGATTGCTGGCCTTTCCAAAAAGGACTCAATGCTGGCACTACTCAGTACATGCCAGGAGAGACAAACGGTAGCAGAGAGGAGTTCGTACAACTCTTCCCTTTCTAGAGTTGTTTCATGGAGGTTGCAAAGACACAGCACTACTTTGGGACTTTGCTTTGGATTTCTTGACTTAGATTTGTTCAATTTCTAACCCTACACTTACATAAATGCAGAGTTTTCACAGTGTAATTCTTTTCCAAGATAGCAAGACATTTTAGGGGTATATAAGGTACGACATCAGTGAGTTCAGAAGCACACCACCCAATTTTTACTTGTGTTCAAACAGCAGTCTGCAAGAAAATTGAAGAGACCATAATCTTGGCTGGTTAAAATCAGAGAAACCAGAGCAGCTCCCTCTCACCATCAGTTGCAACACCCTTCACAAGTCTTTCTTCTCATCAGAACTGATCGGCGTGCAGCTTGGGTAATTTGGAGTTACTTATGCAACGTCAGCACAGCTCAGAGCACAAAGCTTGTCTACCAAAGCCTAGCATTCAGCATTAGGATAATGTATTCACATCTGGGCACTGCAGTGTCAGGCAGGTATTAGCAAAGTAGAAAGTTTCAAAAGTGGTTGCAGTCTATGGGGGACAGAGCAAAGGCAAGGGAAAGAAAGTATCACATCCACTCATGACCAGAGATACAAAAAGGTAGTAAACAAATGTGTGCTTTCTGATTGCCCGCCCTCAGATCCATACTTTTCCCTGTTCAACATTCAGTTAGCATCCTTAGGGAGGCCATAAACATGTAACGGGATAGATTTTAGGTCCAGGCTTCTAGCACTGTGATAATTTGAGCCTCTTAACATTGCTATTCATCTCCACTGTTCAAATGCTAATAATAAAAGTACTGAACCCATTCTGGGGAAGGGAAAGGGAAAGACAACAGGCAAACACTTTGGGAATCAAACAAAATCACCAAATTCTAAAGGAAGCTCATTTCATATAACATAGTATAACACCAGCAATTAATGAGAGATGTAAACAGGTTTAACTCTAAAAGGTAGAAAATGAAATCATTTGTTTCCTATGGGTATATAATGAGATAGTTACCAAGTTCCCATGAGAGAGAGAAGCAGATATTAAAAGGTCTTTCCAATACCTGTAATGGCTAAGGGCAACAGCTAATTCAATAGATTCGATCAAAATCACCACTTCTTTCTCCGCTTCTGATTTATTACTTTGGCTGTAGTTAGTCATCACTCATTTTAGTTTGCTTTTCAGCAGTCATAAATTATGCCTCATAAATAAAAAGATACAATCAAGGAAATCATATCAAGTCATCTACAGCCCTGGAGTATATTTTCCCCTGGTACTCACATTAATGTCTTTTTAAAGGATAGCTTGCCATGGTTTTGAATATGTCAGAATCACAATTTACCGAGAAGGGTCTTGCAAGAGTGGTGCTTTAACAGTCTTGCTGGTTATTTTGGAAGCCAACAAATCCAGTCTAATATCTGTATTCAGTTTAATGAACAAAAATCAAAGTTTGTTGCATCAATGCACTGTTTATGCACTTGAATTTAGGATGGTGTTGACAACAGAAACATAGTGCCTGAAGTGGGGCTTAATGAAAGAAAACGCGTGGTTTCAAATGGCCCTTCTCCCTACTGTGTACCCTCTATCAGGGGAAAGGAAGCATCTTGTTCTGCAAAAGGCTATTTAGAGTAGGTAGGGCCATTACATCAGTGAAATAATACAGTTATGTCTGCTTTACTTTTCATAAGCTGAGGTCAAGCTCGGTAGCCTAATGCAGGTGTAGTATGAAAAACTCTCTTTACTTGGAAGCAGGGAGCACAACGAACCTTGCAAGAAAAAACACTCTTGCAAACAAAGTGAAGAGGCGATAACAAGCAGGGAGTGCAAGAAAGAACTACGTTCTATTTTATGTCACTACTTTGTAGTGCATCTTTCTGTCAGGGAGATGGGAAGAAATGGTGAATTAAAACGATGAAAAGGAGCCACATAGGAGGGATATTACAAATGGGTGACTATCCATCACTGGCCAGTCAGAAAACCAGTTTCACCCCATTTTAAGCTGCAGAAGTCACTGAGCTGTTTGTCAGTAACTAAGCAGCACAAACTAGAACTCAGCCAATGATTTGACAGACTGGCTGGTAAACCAAGTGTCATGCTTGTCATCTCTGAAAAGTGACCAAGAAGGCTGATGTATTCTGCGCTCATTGTAGTTGGTCCTTCCTTAATCTTCATGATTTTTCACCCTTTTTTTTCTCTTTATCTCTCCAAAGTCAGAATATGATTTGTTTTCTCTTTGAGAGTCCAAGATGGAGGACACAAAACATATTTCCCCCCCGGTATATCTCAGGGTATTTCCTAGACCCTTCACTTGGCTGCAGTAACCAGAGCGTGAGAAGCACACTTCACAAGCAAGAGGGATGCTGTGCCTCCCACAGCGGTTGGAGACAGAAAGCTTCAGCGCTGCAGACCCTGTCTTGGTGCACCAGACAGTCCTCCCAGAGAATAAACCTCCGCAGGGAGCCATAAAACTTTCTGAAAAGGGACAATCCTACTTCTCTGTCTTTTACATGTTCCGTGCCTGCCAAGTGGAAATAAGGATGTGTCCTAAACCAGGAAGACATTAAGCCATTAATCTGAAGAAGCAGTCTTAAGTACACAATTAAGCACAATTGTGGAGGAGTGACATTGGACTTGCATGGAAATCACACCATACTCTGACAGCTCTGCTTTGCAGAATAGCACTAAATATAGTCACTATAAATAGTCACTAAATAGCCACAAGTCTCTGTTCAAAAGGCCCTTCCCTTAGCTGAGAGAAACAGGCCTGACTCTATAGGTTGCTATATGGTAACGTTGCACACCATCCTCAATAATTCCTGAGAAGGGCCTACACACTCTGTTTCAGAAATATTCCAGGAATCCAAAGATTATACTTGCAAACTCATTAGGCCTCATGAGTTATGAAGTTTGTTTAAGTCAGGTTTTTTCAGGACATCATGCAATTGGATCTGTTTAATACAGCTGAGGATCTCAGGCAGCATTCCAACAAATACCTGAAAGGCCAGATGCTCTAGAAAATGCAGATATCTAAATGTACGAATAGACCGATAGAGGGAATTTCAAAGACCTAAGTAATTATTTCTGAGTATGAGACAGTAGGCACCTTAATGCCTCTTAAAAACCCACTGAAAACTAGCAGGTGCTAATATGCTTATGCAGATCTGGCCCCTTTAAGGGGGGCCAAAAGTAAAAGTGTTTCCTTGAACAACAGTGACAAAAGCATTTAGGGGGCATAGTCCCTTTGACCAGCATGAGCTTCTAAATTCACTTCATCGTTTCTGAAAGTGCAACTTTTGCATCTAGTCTTACAAGCCTTAAATATTCAGCTGACGTTTCCAGCAAAAAAAAACCCAACCCAAACCAAAACCCAACAAACTCCAAAATCCTGACTTCAGATCCAAAGAAGCTGTCAGGGTTCACTGAACTATATCTCAATACCTCCAAAAATGCTGGAGAGAGTCCCATCACAGCACTTTGATTTTATCTGCATTCTGCTGGAGGAAATTCAGTTGCATTTAAAGTTTTATGTCCAGCAAACAAGCCTCAAATGCAGAGACAGCAGAATCAATATCCAGTTTAAGTGAAATATAAATCTGGGTTTCATTAGCATAATAGCAAAAGCCAAGCCCTATACTTATGAATAACTTGTCTCACAGGCAAGATATAAATTGTCAACAATGGAGGGTCTCAGAATAGATCCCAGAGGACTGCTGCAAGTGATATAAGCTGAAGACAAACACATGCATGCAAAAACCTCTCGTGGTGAAATAAATGGCCACCAGTGAAAAAAACCAAAACTGATTTAGGGTCCCAGTCAACAGCTCAGCCCAGTTATGGAGTAGAACCAAGATAAAAAGCAAAGTCTTGAACACAGCATGGTCATCCACAGGAATCTGGTCAAGAGGCTTTCTTTGTTATCCGTCACTGATAAATCATTAAAAACTTTGGCTCAAGAAAGTCTCTGTGGTATCAACTTCCCAAAAAACAGCTCCTGGCTGAGATAATTGAAAGTTGGTGCAACTGAGAATACCCCACAGCCAATGTCTACAACTTCCAACTTGGGAAGTTTTTCTTTATCTAAGAAAGATTGCTAACTAGTAAGTAGGGCTTGGGTCTGCTACAATGCTTGCTATCTACTCAGCCCCGTCTGCACTTGAATTCACATTCTTCACAGATCCTGTCCAAAGTAGCAAGGAGATCTGGTCTAACAACAGTTCTGCTATAAGGAAACTACACTAAATGGAGAGCAGACTTCACACTGTTCTGGCCAACAGGTGGGCCCTACACAGGCATGAAAGGAAAGCTGGGACAAAGAAATGGAAACCTTAATATTTGTACATAGTAGGACTTAAAACACAAACAGCTCATCCTAAAGCATGCTGTTTCCAGGAAAGGTTTAACAGCTCTTGTCACAAGAGAAGTGACAACTGGAAAATATATCCTCATATATTTAAAGTGCAATAAATTTTCAGGCTTTGAGTAATTATCATTTTTGCTTTGGAAAAATTGCTATTGTAGCATCTCCTCTACTGCTAGGTTCAAGAAGACGTCATTAAGTCACTGAAGGAAATCAGGTAACATGGACCTGCAATCAGCAATAAGAGGCAGTCCCTCACAGATGCTCGTCATTTCCTTCAGCACAAAGCTAACAGACACACTTTTCACACTGGCTGTTACCTTACAGACATGCTGGCAATCCAGAGACGTCTAAAGGAAAAGAAGAGGTTTGTGACTGTCAAGCAGAGAAGAAGGGCTTTGTGAATACTACTGACTACACTTTTCTAGTAGCATCCTAGGCTCTCTTTTCAATAGTTTTATAATTGTTCCTTCAGAATCCTTTTCTTACCCAAATTAGAGCTGCTGGAACTGATTTATGAAGAAAGCCACTGCACTCCTCCCTCCAGTCCCCGGGACTCTGACAGTAATGGAGCAAGAGGCAAGGGACACAAGTTGAAACAAGAGAATTAGATGCAAAAAAGGAAGAGATATATAGTTAGAAATTGGAACGGGGTGCCCACACAGGCTGTACAATCTCCATCCTTGTAGATGCAAGGATGGAGAAATTGATCCAAAACTCAACTGGACACAGCCCTGAGCAGCCTGGTCTAACTGGACCTGCTTCAAGTAGGGAGTTAGGCTAGATGCCTTCTGGATGTCCCTTCCAACCTACATGACTCGGTGAGTCTATTACACATGTACATATACCAGCTGGATAGACTAATGTGATAAAGCAACTTTTTAGAATTAATTCTTCATGGTTTCTGGCTACCAAAAAGAACACAACAGTAGCAGTGGAGCAGAGCTACCAAAGAACCTGATCTGTACAGTGCACTCTCATCAAACTTGTGGATGACACCAAACTGGAGTGGACCAGTTGATATGTTGAAGGGCAGGTCTGCCATTCAGAAGGACCTAGAGGAATGGGTCATCAGGAGCTTTATGAATTTCAGCAAGACAAATTGCTCCTTTTACAAGCTCCTTTAATGCTGTAAATCCTTGCAGCATTAGAGGGTAGGGACTGACCAGTTAGTGTGCACCTCTGCTGGAAGGGACCTAGAGGTCTTAGTAGATAGAAAGCTGAACATGAGCCAGCAGTGTAATCTGGCAGCAAAGATGGCCAACGGCATCTTGAGCTGTTTAACAGGAGCATAGCCAGACAATTAAAGGAAGTGATTACATGCCTTTACTTAGCATTTGTTCCATTTTGGCCCCCAAATACAAGAAAGATATTGATAAATTGGAGCAGGTTCAGCGGAGGGCCACCAAGGTAATCAGGGGGTTGGAGAACTTGGCCTATGAGGAGAAGCTGTGGGACTGGGGCTTGTTCAGCCTGGAGAAGAGATGGCTTTGGAGGGACTTGATTGCAGTCCCCCAGCACCTACCTACAGGCTAACAAGAAGGTGGGTTCAGGTTCCTCACAATGGTACGTGGTGAGAGGGGACAAGAGAAAACAGGTATAAGTTAAAGCAAAAGAGGTTCAGATTGAACGTAACAAAAAAACTTTTTCACAATGAGGACAGTCAAGCAGTGGAGCAGACTACCCTGAGAGGTTATACAATCTCCCTCCCTGGAGGTTTTCAAGATGCAACTGGATAAAGCCCTGCACAACCTCATCTGACCTCTTAAGTGACCCTGCTTTGAGCAGGAAGTTGGACTGGATGGCCTCCTGAGACCCCTTCCAATGTGAATTATCTTGTGATCCTATAAAGCAAATGAGCCTGTAAAAGAAAGATTGCCACCACCTTGCAGGAGCCCTGTGTTTCATATACATCAAAAGAAAACCATGCTTGAACAATATTTTTTTTTTTTTAGGACAAATGTAAAGACTTTTGAGCATTGCCAAACTCATCTTCAAGATATATCATGTGTACAAATATTGCATACAGAATCAGTAGTGAGGCTTACTGGTATCCTGTTCAGTGGCAAGTAAACGTGCCTATTCATAGACAACATCATCTTCAAAAATCATAGAATCATAGAATAGTTTGGGTTGGAAGGGACCTCTAAAGGTCATCTAGTCCAACCCCCCTGCCGTGGGCAGGGACATCTTCAACTAGATCAGGTTGCTCAGAGCCCCGTCCAACCTGACCTTGAATGTTTCCAGGGATGGGGCATCCACCACCTCTCTGGGCAACCTGTACCAGTGTTTCACCACCCTCAGCGTAAAAAATTTCTTCCTTATATCTAGTCTCAATCTACCCCCCTTTAGTTTAAAGCCATTCCCCCTTGTCCTGTCGCAACAGGCCCTGCTAAAAAGTTTGCCGCCTTCTTTTTTATAAGCCCCCTTTAAATACTGATAGGCTGCAATAAGGTCTCCCCGAAGCCTTCTCTTCTCTAGGCTGAACAATCCCAACTCTCTCAGCCTTTCTTCATAGCAGAGGGGTTCCATCCCCCCGATCATTTTTGTGGCCCTCCTCTGGACCCGCTCCAACAGGTCCGTGTCTTTCTTATGCTGAGGACTCCAGAGCTGGACGCACTGCTCCAGGTGGGGTCTCACCAGAGCAGAGCAGAGGGGCAGAATCACCTCCCTTGACCTGCTGGCCACGCTTCTTTTGATGCAGCCCGGGATACGACTGGCCTTCTGGGCTGCAAGCACACATTGCCGGCTCATGTCCAGCTTTTCATCCACCAGTACCCCCAAGTCCTTCTCGGCAGGGCTGCTCTCAATCCCTTCATCCCCCAGCCTGTACTGATACCGGGGGTTGCCCCAACCCAGGTGCAGGACCTTGCCCTTGGCCTTGTTGAACCTCATGAGGTTCACACGGGCCCGCTTCTTGAGCTTGTCCAGGTCCCTCTGGATGGCATCCCGTCCCTCTGGCGTGTCGACTGCACCACTCAGCTTGGTGTCATCTGCAAACTTGCTGAGGGTGCACTCGATCCCACTGTCTATGTCATTGATGAAGATATTAAACAGTACTGGTCCCAATACGGACCCCTGCAGGACGCCACTCGTCAGCAATCTCCATCTGGACATTGAGCCATTGACCGCTACCCTCTGGATGCATCCGTCTAACCAATTCCTCACCCACCGGACAGTCCACCCATCAAATCCGTACCTCTCCAGTTTAGAGAGAAGGATGTTGTGGGGGACCATGTCAAAGGCCTTACAGAGGTCCAAATAGATGACATCTGTAGCCCTTCCCGTGTCCACTGATGTAGTCACTCCATCATAGAAGGCCACTCGGTTAGTCAGGCAGGACTTGCCCTTAGTGAAGCCACGCTGGCTGTCTCGAATCACCTCCCTGTCTTCCACATGCCTTAGCATAACTTCCAGGAGGATCTTCCCAGGCACAGAGGTGAGGCTGACTGGCCTGTAGTTCCCCGGGTCTTCCTTTTTTCCCTTTTTAAAAATGGGTGTGATGTCCAGGTCCTTTTCCAGTCAGTGGGAACTTCACTGGACTGCCAAGACTTCTCAAATACGATGGATAGTGGCTTAGCAACTTCATCCGCCAGTTCCTTCAGGACCCGCAGATGGATCTCATCGGGTCCCAGGGACTTGTGCACCTTCAGGTCCCTTAGATGGTCTAGAACCTGATGTTCTCCCACAGTGGGCGGCTCTTCATTCTCCCAGTCCCCGCCTTTGCCTTCTGCGGCTTGGGCGGTGAGGCTTGAGCACTTGCCGGTGAAGACCCAGGCAAAAAAGTCATTGAGTACCTCTGCCTTCTCCATATCCCGGGTAACCAGGTCTCCTGTTTCCTTCTAGAGAGGGCCCACATTTTCCCTTGTCTTTCTTTTATCCCCAACGTACCTATAGAATCTTTTCTTGTTGCCCTTGATGTCCCTGGCCAGATTTAATTCTATCAGGGCTTTAGCTTTCCTAACCTGATCCCTGGCTGCTCAGACAATATCTCTGTATTCCTCCCAGGCTACCTGTCCTTGCTTCCACCCTCTGTAGGCTTCCTTTTTGTGTTTGAGTTTGTCCAGGAGCTCCTTGTTCATCCATGCAGACCTCCTGGCATTTTTGCCTGACTTCCTCTTTGTTGGGATGCATCGCTCCTGAGCTTGGAGGAGGTGAGCCTTGAATATTACCCAGCTTTCTTGGGCCCCTCTTCCCTCCAGAGCTTTGTCCCATGGCACTCTACCAAGCAGATCCCTGAAGAGGCCAAAGTCTGCTCTCCTGAAGTCCAGGGTAGTGAACTTGCTGCGCGCCCTCCTCGGTGTCCTAAGGGTCTTGAACTCCACCATTTCGTGGTCACTGCAGCCCAGGCTGCCCTTGAGCTTCACATTCCCCACCAGCCCCTCCTTGTTGGTGAGAACAAGGTCCAGCGTAGCACCTCTCCTCATTGGCTCCTCTACCACTTGGAGAAGGAAGTTATCATCGATGCATTCCAGGAACCTCCTGGATTGCTTGTGCCCTGCCATGTTGTCCCTCCAACAGATATCAGGGTGGCTGAAGTCCCCCATGAGGACCAGGGCTTGTGAACGTGAGGCTGCTCCTATCTGGCTATAGAGGGCCTCATCTGCTCGCTCCTCCTGGTCAGGCGGCCTGTAGCAGACCCCCACCATAATGGCACCTGTCCCTGCCCTCCCTTTAATCCTGACCCAGTTGGCTCCTCATCCATACCCAGGTGGAGCTCCATGCACTCCAGCTGGTCATTGACATAGAGGGCGACACCCCTGCCTGTCCTTCCTAAAAAGCCTGCATCCTTCCATTCCAACACTCCAATCATAGGAGCCATCCCACCACGTCTCCGTGATGCCAATAAGGTTGTAAACTGTATGCTCCAGGTGAGGCTCGAACTCACAACCTCGGCATTGCTCAGCTTTGTACTGCTATATAAGTACCACGCGCTAACCGATTGCGCCACTGGAGCCCTATCAATCAACCTCATCCTGCTACGATTCTACATCCACTTACTTTAGAAACAACAAATTCATGGCTGTTTTTTTGGTGAGGGTCTAAACTCCACTAACTCATAAAAACTTGGGAGACTTCAGATGGTTATAAAGAGCAAAGTTCTTAGTTCATAGGCTGAAATCAAGTAAAGCCGTACATTATCACTAGTACTGTATGATAAAAAAAAAGATGCTAAAACTTGTAACTTTGATGTAGAAAACAATTACAAGTGAAAGAATGGCAGAACTGGTCTCCTTGCTTTATCTTAGCCTCATAAGAAAAACAGTAGTAAAAATACCTATGTGCCTGAGAAGTAACATCAACCATCAACAGCAACGTCACTTTTGAACCACCCATGAAAACTGCTTATGATCCTAATGTCTAATTTAAAGAGAAAATAACCCTAGTCCCTCTTGATGTAAACTACTTTAAGATCATAAAGTAAAAATTAATTCATAATAGATTGGGGGAGGATGGAAAAAGAAAGAAAAACTAATGAAATGAAGCTGCCTTTTAAGAAATAGAATTTCATACTACTCATAACATTAGAGCCTTGCAAAAGCTCTGGAGGGTACACAAACATTTAACATACAAGAAACACAGGCACTTATGATTAAGCTAAAGAAAATTGAATGCTGAATGAATCTATTGCTTGTGCAAAATTATTTTCAGCTTCTCAACTATTTAAAATACATTAACAATAATCATTCAGCTATCACAATACTATTAACATTAGAAATGAGATGTGTATGTTCATTGTAAGTGTAAAGTAAGGTTCTCAAAGTGTACTGAAATCATAATCAGAGCTGCTAAATGGCTTCAGTTCCCACCTGATATTCATATTCTGTGTAAGGCAGCAACTTGTCATCTTTGAAGGAGGTTGAAGAACCATTGTAAACAAGTGTGAGGTCTAAATTCACGTGGGCTTGAGTCGTTCGCCTTCTGTAAAGTTCATAGTATAAAATCTTCCCATTTGGCTGCTGTGGGCCAGTCCACAGGATGGAAGAAGTCGACTGGAAGCCCCCAGCTCTGGTCTGTATTTCTATGAGAGGGGCAGGCTGCACTGCTGGGGGCGCCTCCAGCGTCTGTACCGCTGCCCACTCACTGGAGGCACAACCCAGCTCTGTGCAAGCTTGGAGCTGTACTTCATACCTTCGGGAACACAAATCAGGAACAAAGTCATTAAAACATTGCAAATACAAATATAGACTGTGCATGAGATCTGGGGGATCTCTTTATTTCTCTTGTTCTTTGGCATTTTTTAATATGAAAACAGTTTGTATCAACATACAGATTATATGCTGTGCCTTGTACAGCAAAAAGGGAGAACGCTGTCTTCTGGGTTTTCATTTGTTGGTGTTTTTTTCAGAGCAGAGCTAACATCTGCAGGAGACAAGTGATCAAAATCGTTTTGATTTTGATGATATGAATCAAAATGTTGATTCATTGTTGGAGATGATTTGAATATCATTTGAGAGCTCTATTACTCTTCTCTCTTTGGATTTAGATTAGTTACATGTAGATAGTAGACAGACTTATCAACCATGTAACACACACAAATTATGCCTACACAAATATATAAGGAAAGGTCAGGTAAATAATCAAGAATTAGTGGGGAAGATGTTACTTCAGTATCAAGCGTGCTCCTTCTGTAGCCGAGTCTGGTACCCCCTCCAAAGTTTTAGCTTTCACTTAAAAACAAGTCACTTGTTTTCAACTCAAGGCTGCGAGCATGTTCCTGGTGTGACTCCATTAATCTTAGCTTAGCTACACTGTGAATGGGCTAGCTAACGGGTCTTTGGTCTCCCCACCCTGAACTTTGTCAACTAAAGCCCTATTTTTTCTTGAATGCAGACATCTTGCGAAAGATACGCAAGTACAAGACTGAAGGTTTTGGAGCCTATAGCAGAGTAGTGAATTGCCCCTTGTATTAATTACAACCAAAGTCAACCCTATGCACTTAGAATCATAGAATCATGAAGGTTGGAAGAGACCTCTAAGATCATCGAGTCCAACCGTCAACCCAACACCACCACCCACTAAACCATGTCCCTAAGCGCCTCATCTACATGTCTTCTAAATACCTCCAGGGATGGGGACTCAACCACTTCTCTGGGCAGCCTGTTCCAATGTTTAACCACTCTTTCAGAAAAGAATTTTTTCCTCACATCCAATCTAAACCTCCCCTGGCGCAACTTGAGGCCATTTCCTCTCGTCCTATCGCTTGTTACCTGGGAGAAGAGACCGACACCCACCTCGCTACAACCTCCTTTCAGGTAGTTGTAGAGAGCGATGAGGTCTCCCCTCAGCCTCCTTTTCTCCAGGCTAAACAACCCCAGTTCCCTCAGCCGCTCCGCAGAAGACTTGTTCTCCAGACCCCTCACCAGCCTCGTTGCCCTTCCCTGGACACGCTCCAGCACCTCGACGTCCTTCTTGTAGTGAGGGGCCCAAAACTGAACACAGTATTCGAGGTGCGGCCTCACCAGGGCCGAGTACAGGGGCACGATCACTTCCCTACTCCTGCTGGCCACACAATTTCTGATACAGGCCAGGATGCCATTGGCCTTCTTGGCCGCCTGGGCACACTGCCGGCTCATGTTCAGCCGGCTGTCCACCAACATCCCCAGGTCCTTTTCCGACAGGCAGCTTTCCAGCCACTCTTCCCCAAGCCTGTAGCGCTGCATGGGGTTGTTGTAGCCAAAGTGCAGGACCCGGCACTTGGCCTTGTTGAACCTCATACAGTTGGCCTCGGCCCATCGATTCAGCCTGTCCAGGTCTCTCTGCAGAGCCTTCCTACCCTTGAGCAGATCAACACTCCCGCCCAACTTGGTGTTGTCTGCAAACTTACTGAGAGTGCACTCAATCCCCTCATCCAGATCATTGATAACGATATTGAACAAGACTGGCCCCAAAACTGAGCCCTGGGGAACACAGGGAACACTTCATCAAGGTGATATATAGCTGGTGTTACTATAAATCAAAAAATCCTGGTTTTATCATGTGCTTTTTAGGAAAAAAACCCCATGGGTTTGACTATCTGTTTAAACAAGATGGTTAAGCTATCTGCCAGCCCACTGAACCACCCTGCAGCATTTATTCAACAAATGAGGTCTTCCAGACTTACCTACTGTAGGGTTGTAGTTCTGCCACTATGTATGACCGTCTCACAAAGGAAACATGAGATGCATCGAAGTCAACAGTTTTCTTTCCTGTTTCAGCAGGCTTGTGGATCGAGATTGTGTAATTTCTAATGTCACCATTTACTTTGATAGGAGGATCCCAGGCCACCAAAATCTCCTTTGAGGACCATGCCTGCAACCTAGGAGGCAACATCCCAGACGGAGCAGAGGGGTTGGTTTTTATCTGAGCTGAGGGGCTGGTCACACTCCCTTGACTGTTATTGGCAGTGACAATGTAGCTGTACTCCATGCCTGGCATTAGGGTGAAATCAAGATACCGAGTTTCCAGACCTGAGTAAACAAGAACACCATCCCTCCTTAGCTCGTAGCTTGTGATTTTACCATTGGGGTTAGCTGGAAGTTTCCATGTGATTTCAATTGATTCTGAGCCCATGACAAGCAGCCTGGGAGCTTCCATATTTGACGGTGGGGCCTCCATGGTCATCACTGACTGGGATGTGCTAGATGTGCAGCCCCCCGCAGTACAGGCAACCAATGCAAAATCATACTGCGTGTAAGGCTGTAGATTAGAAACAAACATTTGCAAACTTTTGCCAGGATAATACTCTTCATTGTTTAATTTCAATATGTACTTGGTGATATCTCCATTTTGTATTTGGGGAGGTGCCCAAGATGCATTAATTTGAGTGGCACTAACAGCCTGCAGAGATGGTGGATCCACTAAGGCAGGAGCTGCTTCCAGCGTCTGTATTGCAGCTGGTTCACTGGTAGAGCAGCCTCCCATCGTACAGGCAACTATCGCATAACTGTACATCGAATAGGGCAGTAAGTCTTCATCCGTGTAGTTGAAAGTAGCGGCATCGAAGCTGAAAGGATAGAGAACATCGTTTTTTAGCAGTCTGTAGGACTGAAGAATACCATTGGGCTGGGCCGGGGCTGCCCACGAGATGAGCACTTTACGGGGGTTAACTGACACCAAGGATAACCTGGGGGCAGCGAGACCTTTTGGGCCAGTTTGACTGGTCTTTGCCACTGTCCAGGAGCTGTCAGCATAGCCTGCTGCATTCCAGGTGCGTATTTTATATTCATACCTTGTCCATGGCTGTAAACCTCTATCATTATATATGAATGTGTTACTTTCAGTGTTATATTCTGTGAAAACAATTTTCTCGTCTTCTGTTGTTGCTCTGTACCCTGCAGCATTTTCTTTTGTGCATCTGTGAATAACTTCATAGCGAACTATTTTTCCATTTGGGTTAATTGGCTGCAACCAGCTCAGTTCAACGTTGGTAGCGTTCAATGCCTGGATTACAGGTGCCATCTGAGACGTTGGGGGTGCTTCATCTGTTTGGACTGGCTGGGGCAAAGAACGAGTGCAGCCTGCTGCATTGCAAGCCTCCAGCACGAGGGTATAAAGAGTATACGGCTCAAGGCGCCTGAAGAGGAACTGGCGAGATAAACCACTGTACTCCAGGTTGTCATCGCTGAAAATATTGTAAGTCTGGTGAATAAAGAAAGAAAGAAAAAGAAAAAAAAGGCAGGGAGGGAAGAAAGGACAGAAGCCAGGATAAAGGAGAAAAAAAAAAAAAAATCAACGATTTTTGTCAATAACCAGTGGATGAGGCACCTTAATCTTTGCAATAGAGTAAGGACTATTAACCAATGATTCAGAAACTTACTTCCTTAGTAGCAACAATCAGCACACAAACAGATCATTGATACAAAAGGAATGTTTTGATCCAATTTTCATGATTTTTTTCATTTTGGATGCAGTAATAAATCACATAGTGACAGTTTTCATTATATTTATTTGTTATCAAGTTTCATTGTGAGGCTCTCACGGGCTAGCACAAAGCTTCTCACAGACTAACTCTAGAGAAAATCACTTAAGAAAAAACCTCCAAATAAACCCCTCTAGTTGCAAACCTTGCAGGTAAAGGTTTACACTCAGTTGAAACCATTGAGCTAAAAGAAGTCCCAAACTTCAGAACAATATTCTGTCAAACCCAGGTTTTCTAGAAACACATTTTGGCGATGTCTAATGTACGCCAAGTAAGATTATGAGCTTTCATGCGTAGCTTTCTATACATTAAATGAACAATTTGGTTTACTGTAAATGAACATTTACAGTCATGGGGTAGCACAGCAGTGTTAATACTCATTTTAATATAACTCCAAGCAGTGAGCGCTCACAGAGTGCCTTGTGCTTACATAGGACTCCTGTCTTATTTTAAAGTATAATGCATTTGATTGAGTCCTTTTCAGCAAAAATGTTTTAATTTGATATCCAGCATTTCCCTTCTCTTTTTTGAATCAAGTGAAGTGTCAAGATGAAGATTACCTTAATCACGCCACTGGGTTGGGAGGGCTCTGACCATTTTAGCAGCAGAGCCCTGCCATTTTCTTTCTTTTCCACAGTGAAGTTGCTCAGGCCACTGGGTGAAGCTTCCAATGTGCGCACAGATGTCCAGGGGCTTGAAACCTGCCCGGCATTGTTTACAGCTACGACATGAATATGATATGTTGTGAAAGGTTTCAATCCAAATAAATGAGCCTGATGCTTTGTTCCCTGAAGCAAGAATACAGATGTTTGAGTTAGTTAAAAAAGTAATCAGCATCTGTAGTTTATGTCACTTGGAAAATGAGGTCTCGGCTTTGCGTCGCTTCTGACCGCTTTGCAGACTACCCCATCTAGTTACCAGGATTTTTTGGTGGGTTTCTATAGCTGAACCTCAAAAACAAACTCTTAGGCTTTTAAAAAATATCTGTCATTATGGTAGAGCCTTTGGAGCTGACTCCTGGGGAGTCCTGCACAGTCCAAATCTCAGCTAGCAAACTTACAGTTTGTTCAGCATGTGTCTGAGCTTTGCTCAGTGAGGATGAGAGTGCCTGGTACTCTGAAGGATTCAAGCACATGTAAAAACCTCTGGTCTATGGGTGATGCCTGCCTCTACAGAATCCTTACACACCTCGTGTGTAGACGTGACATTTGATAGGCATGCTGTCCTGGTCTAGCTACTTAGAGCATTGTAATCGGGATAGACAACAGTGTTTCCAAGAGCACAGTTTCATTTCCTTACTGAAAACAAACTCCTTAAAAGCTCGGGGGGGGGGGGGGGGCGGGGGAGGAGAGAGTAAACTGGTTTCTATGTTCCTGCTTTGTAAAGCTGTCGCTTGAGATAAATTCACAAGGTAAGACAATTGTGGGGCAACCTGCTGCCTTACAAGAACCTCCCCGTTTCTCCAGGTTGGAGGAAGCGGCCATGCTGCTGATGGGGACACAGGCAAGCTGGCTAGACCCTCCCTGGCGCCAGACCCTCGCCTCACGCTGGCGGAGGGAGGCTAGGAGGAGCACGGCTGTTCGTGAGTCCCACCGGGCGCTGCCAGGGCTGGAAGGGCTGGGGCTGGCCTGCCACCACGCCAGACCGCAGCCCAGCACAGGGGCATGCGGGTGGGTGCAGGCCGAGGGACGTCAGCCATGGCCAGAAGGGGCCACTGGCATCGCGGCTCACGGCTTTATCCAGCTTACCCCAAACAGCGTCTGATACAGACCTGAAACCGCTCGGATATGAGGCAAAGTGAGCCTCAGCACAAACCCAGATCTAGGCAGGAAGGCGATACAGCCGTAGTATCATTTTGAATGCTCTCAAAAGATACAGTGGCTAACAAAGAACAGGAGTAACACGTTTCAGTAGGAGACAACTGTTCAGATTTGTCTCATCAGAAGAGCGAGGAAGAAAGGAGTTCAGCTGATCACCGATATATTTAATCTCATTTTTAGCTGTGCTTTTGCATTAATTATATAGATCTCAAGAAGGGGAGTGCGGGAATTCAGTTTCCTTCATGTGGCAGAAACAGCTGAAGTCAATTTCCCTGTTTCAGTAAGTCATATTAAGTTGTTAAATGCTAACACTTCCAATCGTTTAATATTTAAACAGTTGTTAAGCTATCAGACTCAGAAACAAATTTTAAAGAAATATTAATTTCTTTTTTTAAATATTAAAAGTTAGATCATAAATATTTAAATAGTTATTTCCTCACAACAATGAGTTAGTCTTTTAGATAAATATAGCACAGCATTTGAATGACCATTATGAATATTAAATCTGAAGATGCCACAAGTACAGATTATAAACATACTTTTCTGATAAATGATTCCTTTTTCTGTTAAACAGGGCAAACACTAGCAAGATTAATAATGCAGAAAAGTATAATTCTTTGTTAGGAATTCCCGGTCATCACTGCCAAAAAAGCATAAGCTCAAATGCAAATAGCAATCACCTCGAACAGATTATATATAAAAAAGCTCTGGCTGCTGTGGGACATCTAGAGATATCTTTTGTCATAAGAAACATGGAAAGCATGTGGGCTATAAAGCAAAAACATATGTATATTGTCAATAGCAGCACCTGTTCAATTACAGTTTATTTCAGTATGGAGAATTTAGTTCAGCCCCTAGATGGCAATACTATCAAACACTTTTTGTAACATGAGTACTTAATGATTAACAATGTGCGTTCAGGCATCCAACATACTCAAGGCAGCCATTAAAAAAATAACAAAACTGATTTCATTATAGATTCTTTTAATAAACATTTATGGCTTAGATCCTTGAAAGTGGAAGCGTTCAAACTGCCATAGCCAAAAACCTATACAGCCGAATGCAAAATTATGAACTGCAGGTTAAAGAACAGAGCTCAAATTAAAGTTCATGCTTAGCATAAAAATCTGGCATCAGAAATTATGTTGGCACAAAACATGATTAAAATTAGCTTTACAATTGGATGTAGTCCGTATTAATAGTTTTTATGAGGACAGTTATCTATTAGGTTTTCAAAACAGAACTTTTAAAAGCCTAAAATTTACATTCTATGGTTTGGGGGTGGGGATGGGAGGAAGGGAGCACACAGCATTAAATTACTGCCCCAAACACAGAGGCTCTCCAAAGGTACAAACACATTATTACAAACATCGTACAAAAAGCAATGGCTCTGCTTTCTAATGGGCTGCATCATCAGGGTGGGCTTTTGTGACAGCAATGCTACAAAACACTTGATTTCTTTTTTTAACCAGAAAACTGGCATATTTTTCATCACCCTCTACCATTTTCCCCCTAAACCCCAAGATTTAATTCTTTACAATCCTCACCACACTTTGAAATGAAACAAGGATGGAGGGATTTCCTTGCCTGCAGTTCATCATGTTCTCTGGAGACTGCTAAACCATTCCTTCCAGGGATGACTTTTATCCCTGGCTCCTACAGATACTTCTTGAAGAGCAAATGGTTTACATGTATTTTTGTTTGGTTTGGTTTTGAAGTAAGCTCAGGGGACGTACTCCCAGAATACGGAGCCACGTTTTCTCCCCCTGCACTGCTGCCGTTGCCATTTATGAATTTGCTCAGCTCAAAGGCTGATGCTGAAAAGAGGATGGATGGCAGCCTCAGTGATTCATTTTAAGAATTACTTTATGTCCTCCCATGACATTTTTGGCCTAGAAATACTGTCCTGCTGGAATGGTCAAATATGAATAGCAAAATACACCTTGCAAAGGATAGCACTATAACCTTTGGCTTCAGCAGACAACGACACAGCCTTAAACAGGTGCAGGATCAAAATCATTGCCTGGAATATTCTCCCAGTCTTTGTCTGCAAAGCCATGAACTCACATAGCCTATGTTTACACACTGCTAACAGTTCAGATTTCATTCACCATTAAAAGCAAACCAACAAAATAAAATTTTAATGCAAACATTAAGATGTTCGTAGGCTGACTGACCATGAAATCTGAGGGACTACAAGCCCATGCCCTCCTTTCTCCGTCTCCTACTGCGAAACATTCTCACTCATTCAGTCATTAAATTATGAATAATCCAGCAAACATTTAAATGTGTGCACTCTCACATTCCTCCTATAAGGCCCGTCCTTTCAATGTAAACACTAGAGAAACGGACACCTGAGGCAAGCTGTGATGAGCCACCGTGGTCTGATCCCCGCACCGCAGCCCAGAGCTCAGCCTTTGACACGGCCCTTGCTTTTGGCAGCCCCGTCCCCTTCCCTTGAGCAACACTGGCAGCACCACCGCTACTCCAGGCAGGACCGTGCCTTTGTTTTTGCTGTGTAAAATGCTTGACGCACTGCACTTCACGCAGCACAAGCTGTTAACAGCAACAAATAAATTCCTCGGCTAATTCCACTCTTCTAACTGTAAATTAGGATAAAAGTTATTTAAAAGAAAACCTTGTTTTAACACATTTTTCAAAACATAAACCGAGAGAACATGAGTCATGAATAATGTATCTGTCAAGATTTGCTTCAGATTGCCTTTTTTGTTTGTTTATTTTTTAATTCATGAGCACAGAAGTCACTTAAAGTCTGGAAACAAATTAGCATAGTCTTTCATGCCGTTCAAAGGCAGAGGCATCCATAATGCAAGGTGCCTGCCTTCTTCGCTACCTCTTGGTCCTCTTCCTGGGCACGGGCAAGGCTGCGCAGCCTTCAAGGGTCTGATGATTTTACACTGCCTACTGTGATTGCTTTTGACCACTTGAAGTGCCCCTAAGGTGGCAACAGGGTCAAGAGGTCTTTGTAGGTTGAAAATGATCAAAAATTAGCATTGATCTGTAGCTGTCAATAGTAGTCTGAGCGGGTGGACTCCCTGCACAAATGTTTAAACTGCATACAACTACACAACCTAGTCATCTTTGAATCTATCGATCTGATGAAGCAGCACTTTCCAGTGGTGTCACTCTGGGCTTTTCCTCTTTTTTCACGGCAGGCCAGCTTACCCAGTTGCCCAGGTCTCAGGGCATCAGTTCAAAATGTGACAGATACATCAGAAGATCTCTGAACCACTGAAGAGCTGCCCAACAGGCAGCCTGAGTATTTGTCCCTTCTTCAGGGGGAATCATCAAAATTCAGCAAGTTGTCACCACTCATGTTAAGGTTAGGCTCTGGTTTTTTCCTCTCTCCCTATCTTCTCTTTGTACAGTAATCCCTATTTGGCAGGTATCTTCGATAACTGATTAAAAAGCTAGCTCATTCTTTCTGTGAGTCTCTAACTAAACTTAGCGGCATCAGACACTACCACACTGCTAATGGTAGCAGTGCTACAGGGATCCAAACCTGTTCTTTCATAACCCCCAGGCATAAATGGTGGGAAGGTAATTCACTATGACATTCCCTTGTCTACAGAAGCAGAGATGCTGAGCTCTCCCTGGACGAGGGAGGAGAAAGCTACGGTCTCCTGGCAGTCAGAACGTTAATCCGACCATCCTCCAATGCCAATTTTCAAATTCTCCATCAAGGAAGTCAAACAGATTCCTCCACAAGTGACAGAAGTGATGGGGAATGCTTGGGGTTTTACTAAGATACTCAGTTTATCCTCACCGTTGTCCCGTTGTCGTTACTCTCTTATCCAGTTCCCCATCTAATCCAGATTCTTTGTCCTTTTCTGCAAAGCACTGGGCGTGGTTTCACCTTGACTCTGATGTTCACTCTTCTTTCCCAGCCTAATTCTTAGCCCCCACCTTCACTCTAAAAATTGCACTGAGCACATACTCATAGGCAATCTCTAACTTGTCCTTTGGGTTGCCTTCCTTCCTTCTCGGGCTTATGTCATGCACACTGTGGCTTTTTCATTTAAAAACCCTACTCTGTTCCTAAAGCCTTATGCTCAAATTCACACAGATATAACTTACAGATACACAAGTAATCTATGAGTCCCTTCCTGTAGCAGTGTGGACTGGAATACAAATTATTCCCATGGTAGTACTGAAAATCTCAAAGGTTAGGCAAAGAGAAACCAAAGTGTTATTCATTTTACTGGAAATTATCTTGCCTAGAGGTGACTAGAATTTCCATTTTTACCAGAAATTGATGTTGCAGTATTCATCTTCCTCCCATTTTGTGTAAAAAATAATTTTAGATTTTTTCATTATTTTTTTTGGCGAAAGTCACTCTTAAAATTTTACATTTTCAGAACTTTACATTTCATTTTAGAATTTTAAAATTGCCTTTCAACACATATTTTTCATTTTAAATCATTATTATATTATTTGATAGTACCCAACAGGCCTTCAATAGCAATAACATATACCACATTGGTGATAATTTTTATGTATATAAAAAAAACAAGTATTATGAAAGAAAACTAAATAAACATTTAAATAAAATCTTTAAGTTTTGCAAAACCAGACGTTTCCTTATTAAGCCTAAAATAATTTTGCAATATTTTTGCCCAGGAATATTCTTCCAAATTGTCTTCGGTTGAGATGAAAAGGCACTCTTCCTTTCCCCAGCCCTGAGGTGGATCGTGCAGTCTTTTTCTTCTACAGTGGCTAGGAAATGACATTCAGGAATTCATTATATTTGAGCTTGCTTTTTTATAAATAATTTAAGAAAATTTATTTAAAAATATATTAGAGTAGATTCGAGTTACAAAGCAAAGCACATAAAATGCTTCTTTATTAAAAACATAAGCTTTGATTACATGATCATAAAATATTCTTTCCTTGAGATTCCTGGCAAACTTAATGCTTTTTTTTCAACTCTAAGAATGTTCTTGTAATTTAATTTAAAACAAATGGTAGTTTTTGCCATCAACATCAGAGAACACTAGTCGTCTATCCTCTGTGACTCCCACATTCTCATCCTTTCCTAGCAGTACCATGCTAGCAGCCTTTTTAATTAAAAAAAAACCCCACCCTAATTTGCACACCCTGTTTCACTCAGCACATAACGGAATCATTTCCTATGTGAATAGTTCTACATGGACTTGTGGACTATACCGGGGAGAAACCTTTAGAAACACCATCAATCTAAATTTAAAATGTTCTGTAAACAACAACAATTAATACCTGATATAGAAATATTACATTGCAATTCATTTTCCTCCTTCTGGCAGAGTATGTAAGGAACAGTGGATTACATGCAGCTGAATCTGTCTAGTGGAGTTGGTGCCTATTTTCACAGTAGACATTCTTCTTTCCTGGCACACCTGGGGACCTGCTGCAGTCTCACCAGGTGTCTGAATCCCCAGCTTTCACTTGAAAGCAAAGCACCACAAAGAAAATTAGGATGCATTGCGTGTTAAAATAAAATCAAGCACATTTAGCAAGCTGCATTCAGTCACTGTGTTGGCCTTTTGGGTAGCAGTACACTTTAAAACCACCAACGTGTTGCACTTTTTCTGGTAAAACCTTTAAAAAAAAAAAAACCTCTTTAGGCGAAGTCAACTCTCCTCTCCTCTCCTCTCCTCTCTCTC